>NC_135255.1:0-662857 GCF_964204865.1 Styela clava
GCTCAAAAACAGGGAAAAACCGTCTAAAAACAACAAAAACTTTTCTAAAACGATTAAAACTCTAAAAACACCAAAAGCCCTGCTAAAACGCTTGAAAACAGTGAAAAATCGTCAAAAAACACCAAGAACCTTGCTAAATGGCTTAAAAACAGTGGAAAACTGGCGGAAAACACCAATTACTCTGCTAAAATGATAAAAAACAGTGAAAAACCATCTAAAACACCGAAAACCTTGCTGAAACGCCTAAAAACAGTAAAAAACCGTCTAAAAACATCAAAAACTCTGCTAAAACATTTAAAAATTGTGGAAAACCGTCTAAAAACACCAATAACCCTGCTAACACGATTAGAAACAGTCAAAAACCGCCTAAAACACCAAAAACCCTGCTAAAGCGCTTGAAAACAGTGGAAACCGTCTAAAAACACCAAAAACCCTGAAACGCCTAAAACATCAAAAACCCTGCTAAAACGCTTAAAAACAGTGGAAAACCGTCTAAAAACACCAAAAACCCTGCTAAAACGCTTGAAAACAGTGAAAACCCGTTTAAAAACACCGAAAACCTTTCTGAAATGTTTAAAAACAGTGAAAAATCGTGTGAAAACACCAAAAACCTTGCTAAAACGCCCAAAACCGTCCAAAAACACCAATAACCCTGCTAAAACGATTACAAACATTGATTAATCGTCTAAAACACCGAAAGCCCTGTTCAAACGCTTCAAAACAGTGAAAAAAGTTCTGAAAACACCAAAAACCCTGCTGAAACGCTTAAAAATAGTGAAAAACCGTCTAAAAACCACAAAAACCCTGCTAAAACGCTTGAAAACAGTGGAAAACCGTCTAAAAACACTGAAATCTTTGCTAAAACTCTTAAAAACATTTAAAAACCATGTGAAAACACGAAAAACCCGCTGAAACGGCCTAAAAACAGTGAAAAACCGTCTAAAAACACCAAGAATCTTGCTATTACGCTTGAAAACAGTGAAAAGCCGTCAAAAAACACCAAGAACCCGGCTAAAATGTTTAAAAACAGTGAAAAACCATCTAAAAACATCAAGAACCTTGCTAAAACGCCTAAAAACAGTGAAAAAACATCTAAAAACACCAAGAACCTTGCTTAAACGCTTAAAAAGAGTGAAAAACTGTCTAAAAACACCAAAAACTCTGCTAAAACGCCCAAAAACCGATAAAAACTGTCTAAAAACCCCAAAAACTCTTGAAAACAGTGAAAAAACGACTAAGAACAGTATAAACCCTGCTAAATCGCTTAAAAACAGGGGAAAAATGGCGAAAAACACCAGTAACTCTATAGGACATAATTTGCCCAAAATCAATGGGCTTCTGGTGCGAGATGAGATTGATGGACATGCAAAATCTAGAGAAGATTCAATCTCGCTTTCTTGAGATATCGCGTGCATCTAACAGACATACAGCCAAATACATATCAACATACTTACCGATTAAAATCGACAAGTAAAAACCGTCTAAAAACATCAAAATCCCCGCTAAAACGCTTAAAAACACTGAAAAGCTGTCTAAAGGCACCATAATCCCTACTAAAACGCTCAAAAACAGGGAAAAACCGTCTAAAAACACCAAAAACTTTTCTAAAACGATTAAAACTCTGAAAACACCAAAAACCCTGCTAAAACGCTTGAAAACAGTGGAAAACCGTCTAAAAACACTAAAATCTTTGCTAAAACGCTTAAAAACATTTAAAAATTGTGTGAAAACACCAAAAACTCTGCTGAAACGCTTAAAAACAGTGAAAAACCGTCTAAAAACACCAAGAAAGATGCTATAACGCTTGAAAACAGTGAAAAACCGTCAAAAAACACCAAGAACCCGTCTAAAACGTTCAAAAACAGTGAAAAACCATCTAAAAACATCAAGAATCTTGCTAAAACGCTAAAAAACAGTGAAAAACCATCTAAAAACACCAAGAACCTTGCTTAAACGCTTAAAAGGAGTGAAAAACTGTCTAAAAACACCAAAAACCCTGCTAAAACGTTTAAAAATTGTGGAAAACCGTCTAAAAACACGAATAACCCTGCTAAAACGCTTAAAAACAGTGGAAAACCGTCTAAAAACACCAAAAACCCTGCTAAAACGCTTAAAAACAGTGGAAAACCGTCTAAAAACACCAAAAACTTTTCTCAAACGTTTAAAACAGTCTAAAAACACCAAAAAGCCTGCTAAAACGCTTGAAAACAGTGAAAACCCGTTTAAAAACACCGAAAACCTTTCTAAAATGTTTAAAAACAGTGAAAAATCGTGTGAAAACACCAAAAACCTTGGCAAAACGCTTAAAAACCGTCAAAAAACACCAATAACCCTGCTAAAACGATTACAAACATTGTATAACCGTATAAAACACCGAAAGCCCTGCTCAAACGCTTTGAAACAGTGAAAAATGTTCTAAAAACACCAAAAACCCTGCTAAAACGCTTGAAAATAGTGAAAAACCGTCTAAAAACACCAAAAACCCTGCTAAAACGCTTGAAAACAGTGGAAAACCGTCTAAAAACACTGAAATCTTTGCTAAAACGCTTAAAAACATTTAAAAACCGTGTGAAAACACCAAAAACCCTGCTGAAACGCTCAAAAACAGTGAAAAACCGTCTAAAAACACCAAGAATCTTGCTATAACGCTTGAAAACAGTGAAAATCCGTCAAAAAACACCAAGAACCCGGCTAAAACGTTTAAAAACAGTGAAAAACCATCTAAAAACATCAAGAACCTTGCTAAAACGCTTAAAAACAGTGAAAAACCATCTAAAAACACCAAGAACCTTGCTTAAACGCTTAAAAAGAGTGAAAAACTGTCTAAAAACACCAAAAACTCTGCTAAAACGCCTAAAAACCGATAAAAACCGTCTAAAAACCCCAAAAACTCTTGAAAACAGTGAAAAAACGTCTAAAAACAGTATAAACCCTGCTAAATCGCTTAAAAACAGGGGGAAAAGGGCGAAAAACACCAATAACTCTGCTAAAACAATAAAAAACAGTGAAAAACCATCTAAAAACACCAAAAACCCTATAGAACATAATTTGCCCAAAATCAATGGGCTTCTGGTGCGAGATAAGATTGATGGACATGCAAAATCTGGAGCAGATTCAATCTCGCTTTCTTGAGATATCGCGTGCATCTAACAGACATACAGACAAATACATATCAACATACTTACCGATTAAAATCGACAAGTAAAAACCGTCTAAAAACATCAAAATCCCCGCTAAAACGCTTAAAAACACTGAAAAGCCGTCTAAAGGCACCATGAACCCTACTGAAACGCTCAAAAACAGGGAAAAACCGTCTAAAAACAACAAAAACTTTTCTAAAACGATTAAAACTCTAAAAACACCAAAAGCCCTGCTAAAACGCTTGAAAACAGTGAAAAATCGTCAAAAAACACCAAGAACCTTGCTAAAACGCTTAAAAACAGTGAAAAACCATCTAAAAACACCAAGAACCTTGCTAAATGGCTTAAAAACAGTGGAAAACTGGCGGAAAACACCAATTACTCTGCTAAAATGATAAAAAACAGTGAAAAACCATCTAAAACACCGAAAACCTTGCTGAAACGCCTAAAAACAGTAAAAAACCGTCTAAAAACATCAAAAACTCTGCTAAAACATTTAAAAATTGTGGAAAACCGTCTAAAAACACCAATAACCCTGCTAACACGATTAGAAACAGTCAAAAACCGCCTAAAACACCAAAAACCCTGCTAAAGCGCTTGAAAACAGTGGAAACCGTCTAAAAACACCAAAAACCCTGAAACGCCTAAAACATCAAAAACCCTGCTAAAACGCTTAAAAACAGTGGAAAACCGTCTAAAAACACCAAAAACCCTGCTAAAACGCTTGAAAACAGTGAAAACCCGTTTAAAAACACCGAAAACCTTTCTGAAATGTTTAAAAACAGTGAAAAATCGTGTGGAAACACCAAAAACCTTGCTAAACGCCCAAAACCGTCCAAAAACACCAATAACCCTGCTAAAACGATTACAAACATTGAATAATCGTCTAAAACACCGAAAGCCCTGCTCAAACGCTTCAAAACAGTGAAAAAAGTTCTGAAAACACCAAAAACCCTGCTGAAACGCTTGAAAATAGTGAAAAACCGTCTAAAAAACACCAAAAACCCTGCTAAAACGCTTGAAAACAGTGGAAAACCGTCTAAAAACACTGAAATCTTTGCTAAAACTCTTAAAAACATTTAAAAACCGTGTGAAAACACGAAAAACCCTGCTGAAACGCCTAAAAACAGTGAAAAACCGTCTAAAAACACCAAGAATCTTGCTATTACGCTTGAAAACAGTGAAAAGCCGTCAAAAACACCAAGAACCCGGCTAAAATGTTTAAAAACAGTGAAAAACCATCTAAAAACATCAAGAACCTTGCTAAAACGCCTAAAAACAGTGAAAAACCATCTAAAAACACCAAGAACCTTGCTTAAACGCTTAAAAAGAGTGAAAACTGTCTAAAAACACCAAAAACTCTGCTAAAACGCCCAAAAACCGATAAAAACTGTCTAAAAACCCCAAAAACTCTTGAAAACAGTGAAAAAACGTCTAAGAACAGTATAAACCCTGCTAAATCGCTTAAAAACAGGGGAAAAATGGCGAAAAACACCAGTAACTCTATAGGACATAATTTGCCCAAAATCAATGGGCTTCTGGTGCGAGATGAGATTGATGGACATGCAAAATCTAGAGAAGATTCAATCTCGCTTTCTTGAGATATCGCGTGCATCTAACAGACATACAGCCAAATACATATCAACATACTTACCGATTAAAATCGACAAGTAAAAACCGTCTAAAAACATCAAAATCCCCGCTAAAACGCTTAAAAACACTGAAAAGCTGTCTAAAGGCACCATAAACCCAACTAAAACGCTCAAAAACAGGGAAAAACCGTCTAAAAACACCAAAAACTTTTCTAAAACGATTAAAACTCTGAAAACACCAAAAACCCTGCTAAAACGCTTGAAAACAGTGGAAAATCGTCTAAAAACACTAAAATCTTTGCTAAAACGCTTAAAAACATTTAAAAACCGTGTGAAAACACCAAAAACTCTGCTGAAACGCCTAAAAACAGTGAAAAACCGTCTAAAAACACCAAGAAAGATGCTATAACGCTTGAAAACAGTGAAAAACCGTCAAAAAACACCAAGAACCCGTCTAAAACGTTCAAAAACAGTGAAAAACCATCTAAAAACATCAAGAATCTTACTAAAACGCTAAAAAACAGTGAAAAACCATCTAAAAACACCAAGAACCTTGCATAAACGCTTAAAAGGAGTGAAAAACTGTCTAAAAACACCAAAAACTCTGCAAAAACGCTTAAAAACCGATAAAAACCGTCTAAAAACCCCAAAAACTCTTGAAAACAGTGAAAAACCGTCTAAACACACCAAGAACCCTGCTAAAACGCTTAAAAACAGTGAAGAACCATCTAAAAACACCAAGAACCTTGCTTAAACGCTTATAAAGAGTGAAAAACTGTCTAAAAACACCAAAAACTCTGCTAAAACGCCTAAAAACCGCTAAAAACCGTCTAAAACCCCAAAAACTCTTGAAATCAGTGAATAAACATCTGAAAACAGTATAAACCCTGCTAAATCGCTTAAAAACAGGGGGAAATGGCAAAAAACACCAATAACTCTGCTAAAACAATAAAAAACAGTGAAAAACCATCTAAAAACACCAAAAACCCTATAGGACATAATTTGCCCAAAATCAATGGGCTTCTGGTGCGAGATAAGATTGATGGACATGCAAAATCTGGAGCAGATTCAACCTCGCTTTCTTGAGATATCGCGTGCATCTAACAGACATACAGACAAATACATATCAACATACTTACCGATTAAAATCGACAAGTAAAAACCGTCTAAAAACATCAAAAACTTTTCTAAAACGATTAAAACTCTAAAAACACCAAAAGACTTGCTAAAACGCTTAAAAACAGTTAAAAACCATCTAAAAACACCAAGAACCTTGCTAAAGGGCTTAAAAACAGTGGAAAACTGGCGAAAAACACCAATAACCATGCTAAAACGATTACAAACATTGAATAACCGTCTAAAACACCGAAAGCCCTGCTCAAACGCTTTAAAACAGTGACAAAAGTTCTAAAAACACCAAAAACCCTGCTGAAACGCTTGAAAATAGTGAAAAACCGTCTAAAAACACCAAAAACTCTGCAAAAACGCTTAAAAACCGATAAAAACCGTCTAAAAACCCCAAAAACATTTGAAAACAGTGAAAAACCGTCTAAAAACACCAAGAACCCTGCTAAAACGCTTAAAAACAGTGAAAAACCATCTAAAAACACCAAGAACCTTGCTTAAACGCTTAAAAAGAGTGAAAAACTGTCTAAAAACACCAAAAACTCTGCTAAAACGCCTAAAAACCGTCTAAAAAACCCCCAAAACTCTTGAAATCAGTGAAAAAACGTCTAAAAACAGTATAAACCCTGCTAAATCGCTTAAAAACAGGGGGAAAATGGCGAAAAACACCAATAACTCTGCTAAAACAAAAACAAAAAACGGTGAAAAACCATCTAAAAACACCAAAAACCCTATAGGACATAATTTGCCCAAAATCAATGGGCTTCTGGTGCGAGATAAGATTGATGGACATGCAAAATCTGGAGCAGATTCAACCTCGCTTTCTTGAGATATCGCGGGCATCTAACAGACATACAGACAAATACATATCAACATACTTACCGATTAAAATCGACAAGTAAAAACCGTCTAAAAACACCAAAAACTTTTCTAAAACGATTTAAACTCTAAAAACACCAAAAGCCCTGCTGAAACGCTTGAAAACAGTGAAAAACCATCTAAAAACACCAAGAACCTTGCTAAATGGCTTAAAAACAGTGGAAAACTGGCGAAAAACAACAATTACTCTGCTAAAATGATAAAAAACAGTTAAAAACCTTCTAAAACACCGAAAACTTTGCTGAAACGCCTAAAAACAGTAAAAAACCGTTTAAAAACATCAAAAACTCTGCTAAAACGTTTAAAAATTTTGGAAAACCGTCTAAAAACACCAATAACCCTGCTAACACGATTAAAAACAGTGAAAAACCGCCTAAAACACCAAAAACCCTGCTAAAGCGCTTGAAAACAGTGGAAACCGTCTAAAAACACCAAAAACCCTGCTAAAACGTTTAAAAATTGTGGAAAACCGTCTAAAAACAAGAATAATCCTGCTAAAACGATTAAAAACAGTGAAAAACTGCCTAAAACACCAAAAACCCTGCTAAAACGCTTAAAAACAGTGGAAAACCGTCTAAAAACACCAAAAATCCTGCTAAAACGCTTGAAAACAGTGAAAACCCGTTTAAAAACACGGAAAACCTTTCTGAAATGTTTAAAAACAGTGAATAATCGTGTGAAAACACCAAAAACCTTGCTAAAACGCTTAAAAACCGTCCAAAAACACCAATAACCCTGCTAAAACGATTACAAACATTGAATAACCGTCTAAAACACCGAAAGCCCTGCTCAAACGCTTTAAAACAGTGAAAAAAGTTCTAAAAACACCGAAAACCCTGCTGAAACGCTTGAAAATTGTAAAAAACCGTCTAAAAACACCGAGAACCATGCTAAAACGCTTGAAAACAGTTGAAACCCGTCTAAAAACACTGAAATCTTTGCTAAAACGCTTAAAAACATTTTAAAACCGTGTGAAAACACGAAAAACCCTGCTGAAACGCTTAAAAACAGTGAAAAACCGTCTAAAAACACCAAGAATCTTGCTATAACGCTTGAAAACAGTGAAAAGCCGTCAAAAAACACCAAGAACCCGGCTAAAACGTTTAAAAACAGTGAAAAACCATCTAAAAACATCAAGAACCTTGCTAAAACGCCTAAAAACCGTCTAAAAACCCCCAAAACTCTTGAAATCAGTGAAAAAACGTCTAAAAACAGTATAAACCCTGCTAAATCGCTTAAAAAAAGGGGGAAAATGGCGAAAAACACCAATAACTCTGCTAAAACAAAACAAAAACAATGAAAAACCATCTAAAAACACCAAAAACCCTATAGGACATAATTTGCCCAAAATCAATGGGCTTCTGGTGCGAGATAAGATTGATGGACATGCAAAATCTGGAGCAGATTCAACCTCGCTTTCTTGAGATATCGCGGGCATCTAACAGACATACAGACAAATACATATCAACATACTTACCGATTAAAATCGACAAGTAAAAACCGTCTAAAAACACCAAAAACTTTTCTAAAACGATTTAAACTCTAAAAACACCAAAAGCCCTGCTGAAACGCTTGAAAACAGTGAAAAATCGTCAAAAAACACCAAGAACCTTGCTAAAACGCTTAAAAACAGTGAAAAACCATCTAAAAACACCAAGAACCTTGCTAAATGGCTTAAAAACAGTGGAAAACTGGCGAAAAACACCTTATTACTCTGCTAAAATGATAAAAAACAGTTAAAAACCATCTAAAACACCGAAAACTTTGCTGAAACGCCTAAAAACAGTAAAAAACCGTCTAAAAACATCAAAAACTCTGCTAAAACGTTTAAAAATTTTGGAAAACCGTCTAAAAACACCAATAACCCTGCTAACACGATTAAAACAGTGAAAAACCGCCTAAAACACCAACAACCCTGCTAAAGCGCTTGAAAACAGTGGAAACCGTCTAAAAACACCAAAAACCCTGCTAAAACGTTTAAAAATTGTGGAAAACCGTCTAAAAACACGAATAATCCTGCTAAAACGATTAAAAACAGTGAAAAACTGCCTAAAACACCAAAAACCCTGCTAAAACGCTTAAAAACAGTGGAAAACCGTCTAAAAACACCAAAAATCCTGCTGAAACGCTTGAAAACAGTGAAAACCCGTTTAAAAACACGGAAAACCTTTCTGAAATGTATAAAAACAGTGAATAATCGCGTGAAAACACCAAAAACCTTGCTAAAACGCTCAAAAACCGTCCAAAAACACCAATAACCCTGCTAAAACGATTACAAACATTGAATAACCGTCTAAAACACCAAAAACCCTGCTGAAACGCTTGAAAATTGTAAAAAACCGTCTAAAAACAACGAAAACCATGCTAAAACGATTGAAAACAGTGGAAACCCGTCTAAAACACGGAAATCTTTGCTAAAACGCTTAAAAACATTTTAAAACCGTGTGAAAACACGAAAAACCCTCCTGAAACGCTTAAAAACAGTGAAAAACGTCTAAAAACACCAAGAATCTTGCTATAACGCTTGAAAACAGTGAAAAGCCGTCAAAAAACACCAAGAACCCGGCTAAAACGTTTAAAAACAGTGAAAAATCATCTAAAAACATCAAGAACCTTGCTAAAACGCTTAAAAACAGTGAAAAACCATCTAAAAACACCAAGAACCTTGCTAAAACGCTTTAAAAGAGTGAAAAACTGTCTAAAAACACCGAAAACTCTGCTAAAACGCCTAAAAACCGATAAAAACTGTCTAAAAACCCCAAAAACTCTTGAAAACAGTGAAAAAACATCTAAGAACAGTATAAACCCTGCTAAATCGCTTAAAAACAGGGGGAAAATGGCGAAAAACACCAATAACTCTGCTAAAACATTAAAAAACAGTGAAAAACTATCTAAAAACACCAAAAACCCTATAGGACATAATTTACCCATGGGCTTCTGGTGCGAGATGAGATTGATGGACATGCAAAATCTAGAGAAGATTCAATCTCGCTTTCTTGAGATATCGCGTGCATCTAACAGACATACAGACAAATACATATCAACATACTTACCGATTAAAATCGACAAGTAAAAACCGTCTAAAAACATCGAAATCCCCGCTAAAACGCTTAAAAACACTGAAAAGCTGTCTAAAGGCACCATAAACCCTACTAAAACGCTCAAAAACAGGGAAAAACCGTCTAAACACACCAAAAACTTTTCTAAAACGATTAAAACTCTAAAAACACCAAAAGCCCTGCTAAAACGCTTGAAAACAGTGAAAAATCGTCAAAAAACACCAAGAACCTTGCTAAAACGCTTAAAAACAGTGAAAAACCATCTAAAAACACCAAGAACCTTGCTGAATGGCTCAAAAACACTGGAAAACTGGCGAAAAACACCAATTACTCTGCTAAAATGATAAAAAAACAGTGAAAAACCATCTAAAACACCGAAAACCTTGCTGAAACGCCTAAAAACAGTAAAAAACCGTCTAAAAACATCAAAAACTCTGCTAAAACGTTTAAAAATTGTGGAAAACCGTCTAAAAACACCAATAACCCTACTAACACGATTAAAAACAGTGAAAAACCGCCTAAAGCACCAAAAACCCTGCTAAAGCGCTTGAAAACAGTGGAAACCGTCTAAAAACACCAAAAACCCTGCTAAAACGTTTAAAAATTGTGGAAAACCGTCTAAAAACACAAATAACACTGCTAAAACGATTAAAAACAGTGAAAAACCGCCTAAAACACCACAAACCTTGCTAAGACGCTTAAAAACAGTGGAAAACCGTCTAAAAACACCAAAAACTTTGCTCAAACGATTCAAACAGTCTAAAAACACCAAAAACCCTGCTAAAACGCTTGAAAACAGTGAAAACCCGTTTAAAAACACTGAAAACCTTTCTAAAATGTTTAAAAACAGTGAAAAATCGTGTGAAAACACCAAAAACCTTGCTAAAACGCTTAAAAACCGTCCAAAAACACCAATAACCCTGCTAAAACGATTACAAACATTGAATAACCGTCTAAAACACCGAAATCCCTGCTCAAACGCTTGAAAACAGTGAAAAAAGTTCTAAAAACACCAAAAACCCTGCTAAAACGCTTGAAAATAGTGAAAAACCGTCTAAAAACACCAAAAACCCTGCTAAAACGCTTCAAAGCAGTGGAAAACCGT
Source organism: Styela clava (assembly GCF_964204865.1). Lineage (NCBI taxonomy): Eukaryota > Metazoa > Chordata > Ascidiacea > Stolidobranchia > Styelidae > Styela > Styela clava. The sequence continues at coordinate 10,901 of NC_135255.1, forward strand.
CTAAAAACACTAAAATCTTTTCTAAAACGCTTAAAAACATTTAAAAACCGTGTGAAAACACCAAAAACCCTTCTGAAACGCTTAAAAACAGTGAAAAACCGTCTAAAAACACCAAGAATCTTGCTATAACGCTTGAAAACAGTGAAAAACCGTCAAAAAACACCAAGAACCCGGCTAAAACGTTTAAAAACAGTGAAAAACCATATAAAAACATCAAGAACCTTGCTAAAACGCTTAAAAACAGTGAAAAACTATCTGAAAACACCAAGAACCTTGCTTAAACGCTTAAAATGAGTGAAAAACTGTCTAAAAACACCAAAACCTCTGCTAAAACGCCTAAAAACCGATGAACACCGTCTAAAAACCCCAAAAACTCTTGAAAACAGTGGAAACCGTCTAAAAACACCAAAAACCCTGCTAAAACGTTTAAAAACAGTGAAGAAACCATCTAAAAACTTCAAGAATCTTGCTATAACGCTTGAAAACAGTGAAAAACCGTCAAAAAACACCAAGAACCCGGCTAAAACGTTTAAAAACAGTGAAGAAACCATCTAAAAACATCAAGAATCTTGCTAAAACGCTTAAAAACAGTGAAAAACCATCTAAAAACACCAAAAACTCTGCAAAAACGTTTAAAATACGATAAAAACCGTCCAAAAACCCCAAAAACTCTTGAAAACAGTGAAAAACCGTCTAAAAACACCAAGAACCCTGCTAAAACGCTTGAAAACAGTGAAAAACCATCTAAAAACCCCAAGAACCTTGCTTAAACGCTTAAAAAGAGTGAAAAACTGTGTAAAAACACCAAAAACTCTGCTAAAACGCCTAAAAACCGATAAAAATCGTCTAAAAACCCCAAAAACTCTTGGAAACAGTGAAAAAACGTCTAAAAACAGTATAAACCCTGCTAAATCGCTTAATGGTGTTTTTAGACGGTTTTCCACAATTTTTAAATGTTTTAGCAGAGTTTTTGATGTTTTTAGACGGTTTTTTACTGTTTTTAGGCGTTTCAGCAAGGTTTTCGGTGTTTTAGATGGTTTTTCACTGTTTTTTATCATTTTAGCAGAGTAATTAAATTTTTTCGCCAGTTTTCCACTGTTTTTAGGCCATTTAGCAAGGTTCTTGGTGTTTTTAGATGGTTTTTCACTATTTTTAAGTATTTTAGCAAGGTTCTTGGTGTTTTTTGACGATTTTTCACTGTTTTCAAGCGTTTTAGCAGGGCTTTTGGTGTTTTTAGAGTTTTAATCGTTTTAGAAAAGTTTTTCTTGTTTTTAGACGGTTTTTCCCTGTTTTTGAGCGTTTCAGTAGGGTTCATGGTGCCTTTAGACGGCTTTTCAGTGTTTTTAAGCGTTTTAGCGAGGATTTTGATGTTTTTAGACGGTTTTTACTTGTCGATTTTAATCGGTAAGTATGTTGATATGTATTTGTCTGTATGTCTGTTAGATGCACGCGATATCTCAAAAAAGCGAGATTGAATCTGCTCCAGATTTTGCATGTCCATCAATCTTATCTCGCACCAGAAGCCCATCTGCTCCAGATTTTGCATGTCCATCAATCTTATCTCGCACCAGAAGCCCATTGATTTTGGGCAAATTATGTTCTATAGGGTTTTTGGTGTTTTTAGATGGTTTTTCACTGTTTTTTATTGTTTTAGCAGAGTTATTGGTGTTTTTCGCCCTTTTCCCCCTGTTTTTAAGCGATTTAGCAGGGTTTATACTGTTTTTAGACGTTTTTTCACTGTTTTCAAGAGTTTTTGGGGTTTTTAGACGGTTTTTATCGGTTTTTAGGCGTTTTAGCAGAGTTTTTGGTGTTTTTAGACAGTTTTTCACTCTTTTTAAGCGTTTAAGCAAGGTTCTTGGTGTTTTTAGATGGTTTCTCACTGTTTTTAAGCGTTTTAGCAAGGTTCTTGATGTTTTTAGATGGTTTTTCACTGTTTTTAAACGTTTTAGCCGGGTTCTTGGTGTTTTTTGACGGATTTTCACTGTTTTCAAGCGTTATAGCAAGATTCTTGGTGTTTTTAGACGGTTTTTCACTGTTTTTGAGCGTTTCAGCAGGGTTTTTGGTGTTTTCACACGGTTTTTAAATGTTTTTAAGCGTTTTAGCAAAGATTTCAGTGTTTTTAGACGGTTTTCCACTGTTTTCAAGTGTTTTAGCAGGGTTTTTTGTGTTTTTAGACGGTTTTTCACTATTTTCAAGCGTTTTAGCAGGGTTTTTGGTGTTTTTAGAACTTTTTGCACTGTTTTAAAGCGTTTGAGAAGGGCTTTCGGTGTTTTATACGGTTATACAATGTTTGTAATCGTTTTAGCAGGGTTATTGGTGTTTTTGGACGGTTTTTAAGCGTTTTGCCAAGGTTTTTGGTGTTTTCACACGATTTTTCACTGTTTTTAAACATTTTAGATAGGTTTTCGGTGTTTTTAAACGGGTTTTCACTGTGTTTAAGCGTTTTAGCAGGCTTTTTGGTGTTTTTAGACTGTTTTAAACGTTTGAGCAAAGTTTTTGGTGTTTTTAGACGGTTTTCCACTGTTTTTAAGCGTTTTAGCAGGGTTTTTGGTGATTTTAGACGGTTTTCCACTGTTTTTAAGCGTTTTAGCAGGGTTTTTGGTGTTTTAGGCGGTTTTTCACTGTTTTTAATCGTTTTAGCAGGGTTATTCGTGTTTTTAGACGGTTTTCCACAATTTTTAAACGTTTATCAGGGTTTTTGGTGTTTTTAGACGATTTCCACTGTTTTCAAGCGCTTTAGCAGGGTTTTTGGTGTTTTTAGACTGTTTTAAACGTTTTAGCAAGGTTCTTGGTGTTTTTTGATGATTTTTTACTGTTTTCAAGCGTTTCAGCAGGGTTTTTGGTGTTTTTAGAACTTTTTTCACTGTTTTAAAGCGTTTGAGCAGGGCTTCCGGTGTTTTAGACGGTTATTCAATGTTTGTAATCGTTTTAGCAAGGTTTTTGGTGTTTTCACACGATTTTTCACTGTTTTTAAACATTTCAGAAAGGTTTTTGGTGTTTTTAAACGGGTTTTCACTGTTTTCAAGCGTTTTAGCAGGGTTTTTGGTGTTTTTAGACGATTTTCCACTGTTTTTAAGCGTTTTAGCAGGGTTTTTGGTGTTTTAGGCGCTTTTTCACTGTTTTTAATCGTTTTAGCAGGGTTATTCGTGTTTCTAGACGGTTTTCCACAATTTTTAAACGTTTTAGCAGGGTTTTTGGTGTTTTTAGGCGGTTTCCACTGTTTTCAAGCGCTTTAGCAGGGTTTTTGGTGTTTTAGACGGTTTTTCACTATTTTTAATCGTGTTAGCAGGGTTATTGGTGTTTTTAGACGGTTTTCCACAATTTTTAAACGTTTTAGGAGAGTTTTTGATGTTTTAGACGGTTTTTTACTGTTTATAGGCGTTTCAGCAAGGTTTTCGGTGTTTTAGATGGTTTTTCACGGTTTTTTATCATTTTAGCAGAGTAATTGGTGTTTTTCGCCAGTTTTCCACTGTTTTTAAGCTATTTAGCAAGGTTCTTGTTGTTTTTAGATGGTTTTTCACTGTTTTTAAGCGTTTTAGCAAGGTTCTTGGTGTTTTTTGACGATTTTTCACTGTTTTCAAGCGTTTTAGCAGCGCTTTTGGTGTTTTTAGAGTTTTAATCGTTTTAGAAAAGTTTTTGGTGTTTTTAGACGGTTTTTCACTGTTTTTGAGCGTTTTAGTAGGGTTTATGGTGCCTTTAGCGGCTTTTCAGTGTTTTTAAGCGTTTTAGCGGGGTTTTTGATGTTTTTAGACGATTTTTACTTGTCGATTTTAATCGGTAAGTATGTTGATAGGTATTTGTCTGTATGTCTGTTAGATGCACGCGATATCTCACGAAAGCGAGATTGAATCTGCTCCAAATTTTGCATGTCCATCAATCTTATCTCGTACCAGAAACCCATTGATTTTGGGCAAATTATGTCCTATAATTAGCGAGTTATCAATCAATTATTGATATAGTGATCTAGATTTTTGTAAAGCGAGAGAATTTTGGGGCCCCTCCGAGTGTATGTGTGCGATGCGCAGTGCTAAGTTACTAGAGCGGATGAATCGAAACTGCAGTTTCTGTTTTGGGTATCCCCTAACTATCGATCGATAACTATCGGTTTCCAACCGATATTCTCGTTTACTATTTTTAAGCGTTTTAGAAGAGTTTTTGGTGTTTTTAGACGGTTTTTCCCTGATTTTAAGCGTTTTAGCAAGGTTCTTGATGTTTTTAGATGGTTTTTCAATGTTTTCAAACGTTTTAGCCGGGTTCTTAGTGTTTTTTGACGGTTTTTCACTGTTTTAAGCGTTATAGCAAGATTCTTGGTGTTTGAGGCGAACCTAATACAGAAAGAAACAAACTTGTATACTAGGCTTTTATTAGCTCAAACGTCGACTAAGAGTCTTAAAGCAGCACAAACCAAAGAATGACTTTCAAAATCAAAACACCATGCTACTAAAGGACGAACAGTATACGTCAGCAGGGTCAAATGTCGTGGCTTTGGGTTTTATTTGGGCACATTGTCGACAATTGGCGCATTCTCTCTTCACATCGTCAACAGAGAAAGGCAAAGATTTAGAGCGAATGAAATGAAGTAATCGACGAACACCAGGATGGCCCAATTGAGTATGAACTTCTCTTAGACTCATTGTACAACAAGCGTTGCTAGCACAAATTCTTGACAATGCGTCTGGTGCCACATTTTCTACACCTGGGCGATGAACAATTTCATAGTCAAATATGGAAAGTTCTAGTTTCCACAATTGTAACTTTGTATTCTTAATTTTACTTTTATGATTTTTCCGAAAAATGTATGCCAAAGCGTTTTGATCAGTTATCAGTTTAAACCTTTTCCCATGCAAAAGATATCCCCATTTTCTTACAGCTTCAACAATCGCCGCCGCTTCTTTTTCTACGGCCGGATGCCTTAATTCCGACTTACCGAGTGTTCGAGAGTTAAAGGCAACCGGCCTTCCTTTTTGACTCAATATGGCTGCAATCGCAAATTTGGATGTATCACACTCAATAATAAACGGTTCATCTTCATATATGCACCACAAGCACGCTTTTAACAAATCAGCTTTCAGTTGATTAAAAGACGATAAAGCTTTGCCTTTGAGGGGAAATGATGTATTAGTTGAAAGTGGCTTTAATTTTTCAGAAAATTTAGATATCCATTTCGAATAGTAGGCAAATAATCCCAAGCAACGTTTCAAATTACTTCCATTTCTAGGTGGTTTAAGATTATTAAGAGGATGTAAATGATCAGGATCTGGCCGAATTTTGCCGTGTGATACCAAATGCCCAAGGAATTGCAGTTCAGTCACTGAAAAATACAGACTTATTTTTATTTAATGTCAAACCTTGCCGCTCCGCAGCATTCATAAAAGCTTTCAATCGTTTATCATGTTGTGGTTGATCATCCCCCAAAATTGTGACGTTATCTAAGTAAGCAAGGGTGCCTTCAAGATTTTCACGCTCGATGAAAGAGTCCATGTATCTCTGAAACACAGCCACTTCATTAGTCACTCCGAAAGGGACCCTGCAAAATTGATATAAAGAGCCAGCAGCTTCGAACCCAGTGTAAGGTCTGTCAACGTCAGAAATAGGAATTTGGTGATAAGCCGAACGTAAATCAATGGTACTGTAAATCTCTCCTTTAGCAACCTCGTTATTTATATTGTTTATGCGAGGCAAGGGATACGCGTCAAGAGCAGTGTATCTATTTATTGTTTGTGAATAGTCAATAACAAGACGTTTTTTTTATGTCTTTGGTCTTTGGTGATCAATACTTGAGCGCGCCAAGGCGACTCTGACCGTTCTATGATGCCCTCCCGCAACAAACGAGCAATCTCATCTTTGATGAACTTTAGATCATCGGAACTGTAGTTTCGGAACCTGACAGCAATTGGCTTACAGTTATCGTCAACAAATCGAAAAATACGTAAAGGTTCACTTACTTTTGCACTAGCCAAATTGCAGACCTCTTTACCAACGTACAAGGAGTCGAGGTCTCCGTTGAATTCGAAGACAACCTTTTGATGTTTGCCTAAAATAACTTGGCCCAGTATGATGTCCGTACACAGATTTTCCACAACACCAAACCAAACAAGTGCAATTACAGTATTTGGACCGTAGAGGGTGAGGCCAAGACTTCTTGCCACGGATGCCTTTATATAACTCTGTGAAGCACCGGAGTCTAGCAGAGCCATCAGAGGGTTTTCCGCAATTTTAGCAGTAATCGTCGATCGTGACAACGAAGTATGAATACCAGCTATAATTGAAGTCAGGTGCAAATCGTTTACGGTAGCAACCGATTTCTTCGCTTTACGACAAACTGTTGCAAAATGTCCTCGAAGACCACAATTAAAACACTCTGCGTTTCTAGCAGGGAACTTCAGTCGATTTAAAGCATGAATTTGTCCGCAAAAATAACACCTTCTACGGTTAACTTTTGTTCCGTAAGTTCTTCTTGCAGCAGCTACGTGTTGGTCACTATTAGAGCCAAACTCAGAAAATTGGTCTTCTTTGTTTACCGAAAATTTATCATCCATTGAAGTAACGGCTGCTTGATGAGGCAATGATTGCTGGTACGAATGCGAAAATTTCTCGGCTCGTTCCAAAGAATCAGCAATTTGAATGGCTTTTTCCAGTGATAATTCGTCATATTCTAGCAATCTTTGTCGAATATTAGCCCTGTTATAAGCGCATCTCTTAGCGCCTCCTCTCTGTGTTGCTCGGCGCTGACTGCTTTGAAATTACAATCTTTCGCAAGCGACCTGAGCGCCTGGGAAAATTCGGAGATAGTTTCACTGTTTCTCTGCTCAACTGAATCCGTGTGGCCAGCGTGTGCCTTGCATATATGATATACTTCTTTCTTTGATAATGTTTGCGCAAAATCACCATAGCTTCATCATACACATCCACATCTTCCACAAAGGAAAACGCGTCAGGTGATAAATATCCACCCATGATAGCACATTTGTTGATTTGCCTTGAAACACCTTCCGTGGATCTGTTGGATTCCACAGCTGTTAAGTAATTTGTAAGCATTCTGTCCCAATGGGAAAATACTTTCAGAGCTCCAACTTTATTCGGCAAGACATCAAGCACTGGCACCCGAATAAGTTTTTCGTCGGAAGTTGCCATTGTTTCGGGAAACCAGTTAATCGTTTCAAGTTTAAGTTTTGAGCTAATAAAATTGAGGCGAACCTAATACAGAAAGAAACAAACTTGTATACTAGGCTTTTATTAGCACAAACGTCGACTAAGAGTCTTAAAGCAGCACAAACCAAAGAATGACTTTAAAACAAAAACACCATGCTACTAAAGGACGAACAGTATACGTCAGCAGGGTCAAATGTCGTGGCTGTTTTAGGCGTTGCTAGATTTTAATACATAAATCACCACAGTGTTTTTAGACGGTTTTTCACTGTTTCTAAGCGTTTCAGCAGGATTTTTGGTGTTTTCACACGGTTTTTCAATGTTTTTAGGCGTTTTAGCAAATATTTTAGTGTTTTTAGACGGTTTTCCACTGTTTTCAAGCGTTTTAGCAGGGTTTTTGGTGTTTTTAGACGGTTTTTTACTATTTTTAAGCGTTTTAGCAGGGTTTTGGAGTTTTCACACGGTTTTTCACTGTTTTTAAACATTTTAAAAGGGTTTTTGTTGTTTTTAGTCGGGTTTTCACTGTTTTCAAGCGTTTTAGCAGGGTTTTTGTTGTTTTTGTAGTGTTTTAATCGTTTTAGAAAATTTTTGGTGTTTTTAGATGGTTTTTCACTGTTTTTTTAGCGTTTTATTAGGCTTTATGGTGCCTTTAGACGGCTTTTCAGTGTTTTTAAGCGTTTTAGCGGCGATTTTGGTGTTTTTAGACGATTTTTACTTGTCGATTTTCATCGGTAAGTATGTTGATAGGTATTTGTCTGTATGTCTGTCAGATGCACGCGATATCTCACGAATGCGAGATTGAATCTGCTCCAGATTTTGCAAGTCCATCAACCTTATCTCGGACCATAAGCCTATTGATTTTGGGCGAATTATGTCGTATAATTAACGAGTTATCAATCAATTATTTACATAGTGATCTAGATTTTTGTAAAGCGAGAGAATTTTGAGACCCGCCGAGTGTGTGTGTGCGATGCGCAGTGCACAAGTTACAAGAGCGGATGAATCGAAACTGCAGTTTTTTTTTGAGGGATCCCTTAACTATCGATCGATAACTCTTCGGTTTCTAACCGATATTCTCGTTCACTATTTTTAAGCGTTTTAGCAGAGTTTTTGGTGTTTTTAGACGGTTTTTTACTGTTTTTATGCGTTTTAGCATGGTTTTCGGTGTTTAAATGGTTTTTCACTTTTTTTATCGTTGTAGCAGGGTTATTGGTGATTTTCGCCAGTTTTCCACTGTTTTTAAGCCATTTAGCAGAGTTTTTGGTGTTTTTAGGCGGTTTTCACTGTTTTCAAGAGTTTTTGGGGTTTTTGGACGGTTTTTATCGGTTTTTAAGCGTTTTAGCAGAGTTTTTGGTGTTTTTAGACAGTTTTTCACACTTTTTAAGCGTTTAAGCAAGGTTCTTGGTGTTGTTAGATGGTTTTTCGCTGTTTTTAAGCGTTTTAGCAAGGTTCTTGGTGCTTTTTGACGGTTTTTCACTGTTTTCAAGCGTTTTAGCAAGGCTTTTGCTGTTTTTAGAGTTTTAATCGTTTTAGAAAAGTTTTTGGTGTTTTTAGACGATTTTTCCCTGTTTTTGAGCGTTTTAGTAGGCTTTATGGTGCCTTTAGACGGCTTTTCAGTGTTTTTAGGCGTTTTAGCGGGGATTTTGATGTTTTTAGACGGTTTTTACTTGTCGATTTTAATCGGTAAGTATGTTGATAGGTATTTGTCTGTATGTCTGTATGTCTGTTAGATGCACGCGATATCTCACGAAAGCGAGATTGAATCTGCTCCAGATTTTGCATGTCCATCAATCTTATCTCGGACCAGAAGCCCATTGATTTTGGGCAAATTATGTCGTATAATTAGCGAGTTATCAATCAATTATTGATATAGTGATCTAGATTTTTGTAAAGCGAGAGATATTTGGGGCCCCTCCGAGTGTGTGTGTGCGATGCGCAGTGCGCAAGTTACGAGAGCGGATGAATCGAAACTGCAGTTTCTGTTTTGAGGGATCCCCTAACTATCGATCAATAACTCTTCTGTTTCCAACCGATATTCTCGTTTACTATTTTTAAGCGTTTTAGCAGAGTTTTTGGTGTTTTTAGACGGTTTTTCACTGTTTTTAAGCGTTTCAGCAAGGTTTTCGGTGTTTTAGATAGTTTTTCACTGTTTTTATCGTTTTAGCAGGGTTATTGGTGATTTTAGCCAGTTTTCCACTGTTTTTAAGACATTTAGCAGAGTTTCGGTTTTCACTGTTTTCAAGAGTTTTTGGGGTTTTTGGACGGTTTTTATCGGTTTTTAAGCGTTTTAGGAGAGTTTTTGGTGTTTTTATACAGTTTTTCACACTTTTTAAGCGTTTAAGCAAGGTTCTTGGTGTTTTTAGATGGTTTTTCACTGTTTTTAAGCGTTTTAGCAAGGTTCTTGGTGTTTTTTGACGGTTTTTCACTGTTTTCAATCGTTTTAGCAGGGTTATTGGAGATTTTAGATGGTTTTCCACAATTTTTAAACGTTTTAGCAGGGTTTTTGGTGTTTTTAGACGGTTTCCACTGTTTTCAAGCGCTTTATCAAGGTTTTTGATGTTTTTATCTGTTTTTCACTGCTTTTAATCGTGTTTGCAGGGTTATTGGTGTTTTTAGACGGTTTTCCACAATTTTTAAACGTTTTAGCAGGGTTTTTGGTGTTTTTAGACGGCTTTTCACTCTTTTTAAGCGTTTTTGGTGCCTTTAGACGGCTTTTCAGTGTTTTTAAGCGTTTTAGCGTCGATTTTGGTGTTTTTAGATGGTTTTTACTTGTCGATTTTAATCGGTAAGTATGTTGATAGGTATTTGTCCTTATGTCTGTATGTCTGTTAGATGCACACGATATCTCACGAAAGCGAGATTGAATCTGCTCCAGATTTTGCATGTCGATCAATCTTATCTCGGACCAGAAGCCTATTGATTTTGGGCAAATTATGTCATATAATTAGCGAGTTATCAATCAGTTATTGATATAGTGATCTAGATTTTTGTAAAGCGAGAGAATTTTGGGGCCCCTCCGAGTGTGTGTGTGCGATGCGCAGTGCGCAAGTTACGAGAGCGGATGAATCGAAACTGCAGTTTCTGTTTTGGGGGATCCCCTAACTATCGATCGATAACTCTTCGGTTTCTAACCGATATTCTCGTTCACTATTTTTAAGCGTTTTAGCAGAGTTTTTGGTGTTTTTAGACGTTTTTTTACTGTTTTTATGCGTTTTAGCATGGTTTTCGGTGTTTAAATGGTTTTTCACTGTTTTTATCGTTTTAGCAGGGTTATTGGTGATTTTCGCCAGTTTTCCACTGTTTTTAAGCCATTTAGCAGAGTTTTTGGTGTTTTTAGGCGGTTTTCACTGTTTTCAAGAGTTTTTGGGGTTTTTGGACGGTTTTCATCGGTTTTTAAGCGTTTTAGCAGAGTTTTTGGTGTTTTTAGACAGTTTTTCACACTTTTTAAGCGTTTAAGCAAGGTTCTTGGCGTTTATAGATGGTTTTTCGCTGTTTTTAAGCGTTTTAGCAAGGTTCTTGGTGCTTTTTGACGGTTTTTTACTGTTTTCAAGCATTTTAGCAAGGCTTTTGCTGTTTTTATAGTTTTAATCGTTTTAGAAAAGTTTTTGGTGTTTTTAGACGGTTTTTCCCTGTTTTTGAGCGTTTTAGTAGGCTTTGTGGTGTCTTTAGACGGCTTTTCAGTGTTTTTAGGCGTTTTAGCGGGGATTTTGATGTTTTTAGACGGTTTTTACTTGTCGATTTTAATCGGTAAGTATGTTGATAGGTATTTGTCTGTATGTCTGTATGTCTGTTAGATGCACGCGATATCTCACGAAAGTGAGATTGAATCTGCTCCAGATTTTGCATGTCCATCAATCTTATCTCGGACCAGAAGCCCATTGATTTTGGGCAAATTATGTCGTATAATTAGCGAGTTATCAATCAATTATTGATATAGTGATCTAGATTTTTGTAAAGCGAGAGATATTTGGGGCCCCTCCGAGTGTGTGTGTGCGATGCGCAGTGCGCAAGTTACGAGAGCGGATGAATCGAAACTGCAGTTTCTGTTTTAAGGGATCCCCTAACTATCGATCAATAACTCTTCGGTTTCCAACCGATATTCTCGTTTACTATTTTTAAGCGTTTTAGCAGAGTTTTTGGTGTTTTTAGACGGTTTTTCACTGTTTTTAAGCGTTTCAGCAAGGTTTTCGGTGTTTTAGATGGTTTTTTACTGTTTTTATCGTTTTAGCAGGGTTATTGGTGATTTTAGCCAGTTTTCCACTGTTTTTAAGACATTTAGCAGAGTTTCGGTTTTCACTGTTTTCAAGAGTTTTTGGGTTTTTTTTACGGTTTTTATCGGTTTTTAAGCGTTTTAGGAGAGTTTTTGGTGTTTTTATACAGTTTTTCACACTTTTTAAGCGTTTAAGCAAGGTTCTTGGTGTTTTTAGATGGTTTTTCACTGTTTTTAAGCGTTTTAGCAAGGTTCTTGGTGTTTTTTGACGGTTTTTCACTGTTTTCAAGCGTTATAGAAGGGTTCTTGTTGTTTTTAGACGGTTTTTCACTGTTTTTAAGCATTTCAGCAGGGTTTTTAATGTTTTCACACGGTTTTTCACTGTTTTTAGGCGTTTTAGCAAGGATTTTAGTTTTTTTAGACGGTTTTTCTCTGTTTTCAAGCGTTTTAGCAGGGTTTTTGGTGTTTTAGACGGTTATTGGTGTTTTTGGACGGTTTTTAAGCTTTTTAGCTAGGTTTTTTTCACTGTTTTTAAACATTTTAGAAAGGTTTTGGGTGTTTTTAAACGGGTTTTCACTGTTTTCAAGCGTTTTAGCAGGGTTTTTGGTGTTTTTAGACTGTTTTAATCGTTTGAGCAAAGTTATTGGAGTTTTTAGATGGTTTTCCACAATTTTTAAACGTTTTAGCAGGGTTTTTGGAGTTTTTAGACGGTTTCCACTGTTTTCAAGCGCTTTAGCAAGGTTTTTGATGTTTTTGGCGGTTTTTCACGGCTTTTAATCGTGTTTGCAGGGTTATTGGTGTTTTTAGACGGTTTTCCACAATTTTTAAACGTTTTAGCAGGGTTTTTGGTGTTTTTAGACGGCTTTTCACTGTTTTTAAGCGTTTTTGGTGCCTTTAGACGGCTTTTCAGTGTTTTTAAGCGTTTTAGCGTCGATTTTGGTGTTTTTAGATGGTTTTTACTTGTCGATTTTAATCGGTAAGTATGTTGATAGGTATTTGTCTGTATGTCTGTTAGATGCACACGATATCTCATGAAAACGAGATTGAATCTGCTCCAGATTTTGCATGTCCATCAATCTTATCTCGGACCAGAAGCCCATTGATTTTGGGCAAATTATGTCGTATAATTAGCGAGTTATCAATCAATTATTGATATAGTGATCTAGATTTTTGTAAAGCGAGAGATATTTGGGGCCCCTCCGAGTGTGTATGTGCGATGCGCAGTGCGCAAGTTACGAGAGCGGATGAATCGAAACTGCAGTTTCTGTTTTGAGGGATCCCCTAACTATCGATCAATAACTCTTCGGTTTCCAACCGATATTCTCGTTTACTATTTTTAAGCGTTTTAGCAGAGTTTTTGGTGTTTTTAGAAGGTTTTTCACTGTTTTTAAGCGTTTCAGCAAGGTTTTTGGTGTTTTAGATGGTTTTTCACTGTTTTTATCGTTTTAGCAGGGTTATTGGTGATTTTCGCCAGTTTTCCACTGTTTTTAAGACATTTAGCAGAGTTTCGGTTTTCACTGTTTTCAAGAGTTTTTGGGGTTTTTGGACGGTTTTTATCGGTTTTTAAGCGTTTTAGGAGAGTTTTTGGTGTTTTTATACAGTTTTTCACACTTTTTAAGCGTTTAAGCAAGGTTCTTGGTGTTTTTAGATGGTTTTTCACTGTTTTTAAGCGTTTTAGCAAGGTTCTTGGTGTTTTTTGACGGTTTTTCACTGTTTTTAAGCGTTATAGCAGAGTTCTTGTTGTTTTTAGACGGTTTTTCACTGTTTTTAAGCATTTCAGCAGGGTTTTCAATGTTTTCACACGGTTTTTCACTGTTTTTAGGCGTTTTAGCAAGGATTTTAGTTTTTTTAGACGGTTTTCCTCTGTTTTCAAGCGTTTTAGCAGGGTTTTTGTTGTTTTTAGACGGTTTTTCACTATTTTCAACCGTTTTAGCAGGGTTTTTGGTGTTTTTAGACCCTTTTTTACTGTTTATAAGCGTTTTAGTAGGGTTTTTGGTGTTTATAGACGGCTTTGCACTGTTTTTAAGCGTTTTTGGTGTTTTTAGACGGTTTTTCACGGTTTTTAAGCGATTTAGCAGGTTTTTGGTGTTTTTAGACGGTTTTTCACGGTTTTTAGGCGTTTTAGCAAAGTTTTTGGTGTTTTCACACGGTTTTTTACTGTTTTTAAACATTTTAAAAGGGTTTTTGGTGTTTTTGTTTGGGTTTTCACTGTTTTCAAGCGTTTTAGCAGGTTTTTTGGTGTTTTTAGAGTTTTTATCGTTTTAGAAAAGTTTTTGGTGTTTTTAGACGGTTTTTCACTGTTTTTGAGCGTTTTAGTTGGCTTTATGGTGCCTTTAGACGGCTTTTCAGTGTTTTTAAGCGTTTTAGCAAGGTTCTTGGTGTTTTTTGACGATTTTTCATTGTTTTCAAGCGTTTTAGCAGGGCTTTTGGTGTTTTTAGAGTTTTAATCGTTTTAGAAAAGGTTTGGTGTTTTTAGACGGTTTTTCCCTGTTTTTGAGCGTTTTAGTAGGGTTTATGGTGCCTTTAGACGGCTTTTCAGTGCTTTTAAGTGTTTCAGCGGGGTTTTTGTTGTTTTTAGACGGTTTTTACTTGTCGATTTTAATCGGTAAGTATGTTGATATGTATTTGTCTGTATGTCTGTTAGATGCACGCGATATCTCACGAAAACGATATTGAATCTGCTCCAGATTTTACATGTCCATCAATCTTATCTCGCACCAGAAGCCCATTGATTTTGGGCAAATTATGTCCTATAATTAGCGAGTTATCAATCAATTATTGATATAGTGATCTAGATTTTTGTAAAGCGAGAGAATTTTGGGGCCCTTCCGAGTGTGTGTGTGCGATGCGCAGTGCGCAAGTTACTAGAGCGGATGAATCGAAACTGCAGTTTCTGTTTTGGGGGATCCCCTAACTGTCGATCGATAACTATCGGTTTCCAACCGATATTCTCGTTTACTATTTTTAAGCGTTTTAGCAGAGTTTTTGGTGTTTTTAGACAGTTTTTCACTCTTTTTAAGCGTTTAAGCAAGGTTCTTGGTGTTTTTAGATGATTTTTCACTGTTTTTAAGCGTTTCAGCAGGCTTCTTGGTGTTTTTAGACGGTTTTTCACTGTTTTCAAGAGTTATCGGGGTTTTTAGACGGTTTTTATCGGTTTTTAAGCGTTTTAGCAGAGTTTTTGGTGTTTTTAGACAGTTTTTCACTGCTTTTAATCGTTTAAGCAAGGTTCTTGGTGTTTTTACATGGTTTTTCACTGTTTTTAAGCGTTTTAGCAAGGTTTTATGATGTTTTTAGATGGGTTTTCACTGTTTTTAAACGTTTTAGCAAGGTTCTCAGTGTTTTCTGACGGTTTTTCACTGTTTTCAAGCGTTATAGCAAGATTCTTGGTGTTTTTTGACGGTTTTTAACTGTTTTTAAGCGTTTCAGCAGGGTTTTTGGTGTTTTTAGACGGGTTTTCACTGTTTTCGAGCGTTTTAGCAGGGTTTTTGGTGTTTTTAGACGGTTTTTCACTATTTTCAAGCGTTTTAGCAGGGTTTTTGATGTTTTTAGACCCTTTTTTACTGTTTTTAAGCGTTTTAGCAGGGTTTTTGGTGTTTTTTGACGGTTTTTCACTGTTTTTAAGCGTTTCAGCAGGGTTTTTGGTGTTTTCACACGGTTTTTCAATGTTCTTAAGCGTTTTAGCAAAGATTTTAGTGTTTTTAGACGGTTTTCCACTGTTTTCGAGCGTTTTAGCAGGGTTTTTGGTGTTTTTAGACGGTTTTTCACTATTTTCAAGCGTTTTAGCAGGGTTTTTGGTGATTTTAGACCCTTTTTTACTGTTTTTAAGCGTTTTAGCATGGCTTTCGGTGTTTTAGACGGTTATTCAATGTTTGTAATCGTTTTAGCAGGGTTATTGGTGTTTTTGGACGGTTTTTAAGCGTTTTAGCTAGGTTTTTTCACACAATTTTTCACTGTTTTTAAACATTTCAGAAAGGTTTTGGGTGTTTTTAAACGGGTTTTCACCGTTTTAGCAAGGTTTTTGGTGTTTTTAGACTGTTTTAATCGTTTGAGCAAAGTTTTTAGTGTTTTCAGACGGTTTTCCACTGTTTTTAAGCGTTTTAGCAGGGTTTTAGGCGGGTTTTCACTGTTTTTAATCGTTTTAGCAGGGTTATTGGTGTTTTTAGACGGCTTTTCACTGTTTTTAAGCGTTTTTGGTGCCTTTAGACGGCTTTTCAGTGTTTTTAAGCGTTTTAGCGTCGATTTCGGTGTTTTTAGATGGTCTTTACTTGTCGATTTTAATCGGTAAGTATGTTGATAGGTATTTGTCTGTATGTCTGTATGTCTGTTAGATGCACACGATATCTCACGAAAGCGAGATTGAATCTGCTCCAGATTTTGCATGTCCATCAATCTTATCTCGGACCAGAAGCCTATTGATTTTGGGCGAATTATGTCGTATAATTAGTGAGTTATCAATCAATTATTGATATAGTGATCTAGATTTTTGTAAAACGAGAGAATTTTGGGGCCCCTCCGTGTGTGTGTGTGCGATGCGCAGTGCGCTAGTTACGAGAGCGGATGAATCGAAACTGCAGTTTCTGTTTTGGGGGATCCCCTAACTATCGATGGATAACTCTTCGGTTTCTAACCGATATTCTCGTTCACTATTTTTAAGCGTTTTAGCAGAGTTTTTTGTGTTTTTAGACGGTTTTTTACTGTTTTTATGCGTTTTAGCATGGTTTTTGGTGTTTAAATGGTTTTTCAATGTTTTTATCGTTTTAGCAGGGTTATTGGTGATTTTCGCCAGTTTTCCACTGTTTTTAAGCCATTTAGCAGAGTTTTTGGTGTTTTTAGGCGGTTTTCACTGTTTTCAAGAGTTTTTGGGGTTTTTGGACGGTTTTTATCGGTTTTTAAGCGTTTTAGCAGAGTTTTTGGTGTTTTTAGACAGTTTTTCACACTTTTTAAGCGTTTAAGCAAGGTTCTTGGTGTTTTTAGATGGTTTTTCGCTGTTTTTAAGCGTTTTAGCAAGGTTCTTGGTGCTTTTTGACGGTTTTTCACTGTTTTCAAGCGTTTTAGCAAGGCTTTTGGTGTTTTTAGAGTTTTAATCGTTTTTGAAAATTTTTTGGTGTTTTTAGACGGTTTTTCCCTGTTTTTGAGCGTTTTAGTAGGCTTTATGGTGCCTTTAGACGGCTTTTCAGTGTTTTTAGGCGTTTTAGCGGGGATTTTGATGTTTTTAGGCGGTTTTTACTTGTCGATTTTAATCGGTAAGTATGTTGATAGGTATTTGTCTGTATGTCTGTATGTCTGTTAGATGCACGCGATATCTCACGAAAGCGAGATTGAATCTGCTCCAGATTTTGCATGTCCATCAATCTTATCTCGGACCAGAAGCCCATTGATTTTGGGCAAATTATGTCGTATAATTAGCGAGTTATCAATCAATTATTGATATAGTGATCTAGATTTTTGTAAAGCGAGAGATATTTGGGGCCCCTCCGAGTGTGTGTGTGCGATGCGCAGTGCGCAAGTTACGAGAGCGGATGAATCGAAACTGCAGTTTCTGTTTTGAGGGATCCCCTAACTATCGATCAATAACTCTTCGGTTTCCAACCGATATTCTCGTTTACTATTTTTAAGCGTTTTAGCAGAGTTTTTGGTGTTTTTAGACGGTTTTTCACTGTTTTTAAGCGTTTCAGCAAGGTTTTCGGTGTTTTAGATGGTTTTTCACTGTTTTTATCGTTTTAGCAGGGTTATTGGTGATTTTCGCCAGTTTTCCACTGTTTTTAATACATTTAGCAGAGTTTCGGTTTTCACTGTTTTCAAGAGTTTTTGGGGTTTTTGGACGGTTTTTATCGGTTTTTAAGCGTTTTAGGAGAGTTTTTGGTGTTTTTATACAGTTTTTCACACTTTTTAAGCGTTTAAGCAAGGTTCTTGGTGTTTTTAGATGGTTTTTCACTGTTTTTAAGCGTTTTAGCAAGGTTCTTGGTGTTTTTTGGCGGTTTTCACTGTTTTCAAGCGTTATAGCAGGGTTCTTGTTGTTTTTAGACGGTTTTTCACTGTTTCTAAGCGTTTCAGCAGGGTTTTTAATGTTTTCACACGGTTTTTCACTGTTTTTAGGCGTTTTAGCAAGGATTTTAGTTTTTTTAGACGGTTTTCCTCTGTTTTCAAGCGTTTTAGCAGGGTTTTTGATGTTTTTAGACGGTTTTTCACTATTTTCAACCGTTTTAGCAGGGTTTTTGGTGTTTTTAGACCCTTTTTTACTGTTTTTAAGCGTTTTAGTAGGGTTTTTGGTGTTTATAGACGGCTTTGCACTGTTTTTAATCGTTTTTGGTGTTTTAGACGGTTTTTCACGGTTTTTAAGCGATTTAGCAGGTTTTTGGTGTTTTTAGACGGTTTTTCACGGTTTTTAGGCGTTTTAGCAAAGTTTTTGGTGTTTTCACACGGTTTTTTACTGTTTTTAAACATTTTAAAAGGGTTTTTGGTGTTTTTGTTTGGGTTTTCACTGTTTTCAAGCGTTTTAGCAGGGCTTTTGGTGTTTTTAGAGTTTTTATCGTTTTTGAAAAGTTTTTGGTGTTTTTAGACGGTTTTTCACTGTTTTTGAGCGTTTTAGTTGGCTTTATGGTGCCTTTAGACGGCTTTTCAGTGTTTTTAAGCGTTTTAGCAAGGTTCTTTGTGTTTTTTGACGATTTTTCACTGTTTTCAAGCGTTTTAGCAGGGCTTTTGGTGTTTTTAGACGGTTTTTCACAGTTTTTAGGCGTTTTAGCAAAGTTTTTGGTGTTTTCACACGATTTTTTACTGTTTTTAAACATTTTAAAAGGGTTTTTGGTGTTTTTGTTAGAGTTTTCACTGTTTTCAAGCGTTTTAGCAGGGCTTTTGGTGTTTTTAGAGTTTTTATCGTTTTAGAAAAGTTTTTGGTGTTTTTAGACGGTTTTTCCCTGTTTTTGAGCGTTTTAGTAGGGTTTATGGTGCCTTTAGACGGCTTTTCAGTGCTTTTAAGTGTTTCAGCGGGGTTTTTGTTGTTTTTAGACGGTTTTTACTTGTCGATTTTAATCGGTAAGTATGTTGATATGTATTTGTCTGTATGTCTGTTAGATGCACGCGATATCTCACGAAAACGATATTGAATCTGCTCCAGATTTTACATGTCCATCAATCTTATCTCGCACCAGAAGCCAATTGATTTTGGGCAAATTATGTCTTATAATTAGCGAGTTATCAATCAATTATTGATATAGTGATCTAGATTTTTGTAAAGCGAGAGAATTTTGGGGCCCTTCCGAGTGTGTGTGTGCGATGCGCAGTGCGCAAGTTACTAGAGCGGATGAGTCGAAACTGCAGTTTCTGTTTTGGGGGATCCCCTAACTATCGATCGATAACTATCGGTTTCCAACCGATATTCTCGTTTACTATTTTTAAGCGTTTTAGCAGAGTTTTTGGTGTTTTTAGACAGTTTTTCACTCTTTTTAAGCGTTTAAGCAAGGTTCTTGGTGTTTTTAGATGGTTTTTCACTGTTTTCAAGAGTTATCGGGGTTTTTAGACGGTTTTTATCGGTTTTTAAGCGTTTTAGAAGAGTTTTTGGTGTTTTTAGACAGTTTTTCACTGTTTTTAATCGTTTAAGCAAGGTTCTTGGTGTTTTTACATGGTTTTTCACTGTTTTTAAGCGTTTTAGCAAGGTTTTATGATGTTTTTAGATGGGTTTTCACTGTTTTTAAACGTTTTAGCAAGGTTCTCAGTGTTTTCTGACGGTTTTTCAATGTTTTCAAGCGTTATAGCAAGATTCTTGGTGTTTTTTGACGGTTTTTCACTGTTTTTAGGCGTTTCAGCAGGGTTTTTGGTGTTTTTAGACGGGTTTTCACTGTTTTCGAGCGTTTTAGCAGGGTTTTTGGTGTTTTTAGACGGTTTTTCACTATTTTCAAGCGTTTTAGCAGGGTTTTTGGTGTTTTTGGACCCTTTTTTACTGTCTTTAAGCGTTTTAGCATGGCTTTCGGTGTTTTAGACGGTTATTCAATGTTTGTTATCGTTTTAGCAGGGTTATTGGTGTTTTTGGACGGTTTTTAAGCGTTTTAGCTAGGTTTTTTGACACAATTTTTCACTGTTTTTAAACATTTTAGAAAGGTTTTCGGTGTTTTTCAACGGGTTTTCACTGTTTTCAAGCGTTTTAGCAGGGTTTGTGGTGTTTTTAGACTGTTTTAATCGTTTGAGCAAAGGTTTTGGTGTTTTTAGACGGTTTTCCACTGTTTTTAAGCGTTTTAGAAGGGTTTTAGGCGGATTTTCACTGTTTTTAATCGTTTTAGCAGGGTTATTGGAGTTTTTAGAGGGTTTTCCACAATTTTTAAACGTTTTAGCAGGGTTTTTGGTGTTTTTAGACGGTTTCCACTGTTTTCAAGCGCTTTAGCAAGATTTTTGATGTTTTTGGCGGTTTTTCACTGCTTTTAATCGTGTTTGCAGGGTTATTGGTGTTTTTAGACGGTTTTCCACAATTTTTAAACGTTTTAGCAGGGTTTTTGGTGTTTTTAGACGGCTTTTCAGTGCTTTTAAGCGTTTAAGCAAGGTTCTTGGTGTTTTTAGATGGTTTTTCAATGTTTTTAAGCGTTTTAGCGGGGTTTTTGATGTTTTTAGACGATTTTTACTTGTCGATTTTAATCGGTAAGTATGTTGATAGGTATTTGTCTGTATGTCTGTTAGATGCACGCGATATCTCACGAAAGCGAGATTGAATCTGCTCCAAATTTTGCATGTCCATCAATCTTATCTCGTACCAGAAACCCATTGATTTTGGGCAAATTATGTCCTATAATTAGCGAGTTATCAATCAATTATTGATATAGTGATCTAGATTTTTGTAAAGCGAGAGAATTTTGGGGCCCCTCCGAGTGTATGTGTGCTATGCGCAGTGCTAAGTTACTAGAGCGGATGAATCGAAACTGCAGTTTCTGTTTTGGGTATCCCCTAACTATCGATCGATAACTATCGGTTTCCAACCGATATTCTCGTTTACTATTTTTAAGCGTTTTAGAAGAGTTTTTGGTGTTTTTAGACGGTTTTTCCCTGATTTTAAGCGTTTTAGCAAGGTTCTTGATGTTTTTAGATGGTTTTTCAATGTTTTCAAACGTTTTAGCCGGGTTCTTAGAGTTTTTTGACGGTTTTTCACTGTTTTAAGCGTTATAGCAAGATTCTTGGTGTTTGAGGCGAACCTAATACAGAAAGAAACAAACTTGTATACTAGGCTTTTATTAGCTCAAACGTCGACTAATAGTCTTAAAGCAGCACAAACCAAAGAATGACTTTCAAAATCAAAACACCATGCTACTAAAGGACGAACAGTATACGTCAGCAGGGTCAAATGTCGTGGCTTTAAGTTTTATTTGGGCACATTGTCGACAATTGGCGCATTCTCTCTTCACATCGTCAACAGAAAAGGGCAAAGATTTAGAGCGAATGAAATGAAGTAATCGACGAACACCAGGATGGCCCAATTGAGTATGAACTTCTCTTAGACTCATTGTACAACAAGCGTTGCTAGCACAAATTCTTGACAATGCGTCTGGTGCCAAATTTTCTACACCTGGGCGATGAACAATTTCATAGTCAAATATGGAAAGTTCTAGTTTCCACAATTTTAATTTTGTATTCTTAATTTTACTTTTATGATTTTTCCGAGAAATGTATGCCAAAGCCTTTTGATCAGTTATCAGTTTAAACCTTTTCCCATGCAAAAGATATCCCCATTTTCTTACAGCTTCAACAATCGCCGCCGCTTCTTTTTCTACGGCCGGATGCCTTAATTCCGACTTACCGAGTGTTCGAGAGTTAAAGGCAACCGGCCTTCCTTTTTGACTCAATATGGCTGCAATTGCAAATTTGGATGCATCACACTCAATAACAAACGGTTCATCTTCATATATGCACCACAAGCACGCTTTTAACAAATCAGCTTTCAGTTGATTAAAAGAAGATAAAGCTTTGCCTTTGAGGGGAAATGATGTATTAGTTGAAAGTGGCTTTAATTTTTTAGAAAATTTAAATATCCATTTCGAATAGTAGGCAAATAATCCCAAGCAACGTTTCAAATTACTTCCATTTCTAGGTGGTTTAAGATTAATAAGAGGATGTAAATGATCAGGATCTGGCCGAATTTTGCCGTGTGATACCAAATGCCCAAGGAATTTCAGTTCAGTCACTGAAAATACAGACTTATTTTTATTTAATGTCAAACCTTGCCGCTCCGCAGCATTCATAAAAGCTTTCAATCGTTTATCATGTTGTGGTTGATCATCCCCCAAAATTGTGACGTTATCTAAGTAAGCAAGGGTGCCTTCAAGATTTTCACGCTCGATGAAAGAGTCCATGTATCTCTGAAATAAAGCCACTCCATTAGTCACTCCAAAAGGGACCCTGCAAAATTGATATAAAGAGCCAGCAGCTTCGAACCCAGTGTAAGGTCTGTCAACGTCAGAAATAGGAATTTGGTGATAAGCCGAACGTAAATCAATGGTACTGTAAATCTCTCCTTTAGCAACCTCGTTAATTATATTGTTTATGCGAGGCAAGGGATACGCGTCAAGAGCAGTGTATCTATTTATTGTTTGTGAATAGTCAATAACAAGACGTTTTTTTATGTCTTTGGTCTTTGGTGACCAATACTTGAGCGCGCCACGGCGACTCTGACCGTTCCATGATGCCCTCCCGCAACAAACGAGCAATCTCATCTTTGATGAACTTTAGATAATCGGAACTGTAGTTTCGGGACCTGACAGCAATTGGCTTACAGTTATCGTCAACAAATCGAAAAATACGTAAAGGTTCACTTACTTTTGCACTAGCCAAATTGCAGACCTCTTTACCAACGTACAAGGAGTCGAGGTCTCCGTTGAATTCGAAGACAACCTTTTGATGTTTGCCTAAAATAACTTGGCCTAGTATGATGTCCGTACACAGATTTTCCACAACACCAAACTTCATTGCATCATAAACTCTCGTTCCAATCTTTAGCGGTGCGTCCACAAACCCAATGGTTTTTGCAACTGATTCGTTCGAAGCAAGTGCAATTACAGTATTTGGACCGTAGAGGGTGAGGCCAAGACTTCTTGCCACGGATGCCTTTATGTAACTCTGTGAAGCACCGGAGTCTAGCAGAGCCATCAGAGGGTTTTCCGCAATTTTAGCAGTAATCGTCGATCGTGACAACGAAGTATGAATATCAGCTATAATTGAAGTCAGGTGCAAATCGTTTACGGTAGCAACCGATTTCTTCGCTTTACCACAAACTGTTGCAAAATGTCCTCGAAGACCACAATTAAAACACTCTGCGTTTCTAGCAGGGCACTTCAGTCGATTTAAAGCATGAATTCGTCCGCAAAAATAACACCTTCTACGGTTAACTTTTGTTCCGTAAGTACTTCTTGCAGCAGCTACGTGTTGGTCACTATTAGAGCCAAACTCAGAAAATTGGTCTTCTTTGTTTCAGAAAATTTATCATCCATTGATGTAACGGTTGCTTGATGAGGCAATGATTGCTGGGACCAATGCGAAAATTTCTCGGCTCGTTCCAAAGAATCAGCAATTTGAATGGCTTTTTCCAGTGATAATTCGTCATATTCTAGCAATCTTTGTCGAATATTAGCGGAACATAGCCCTGTTATAAACGCATCTCTTAGCGCCTTCTCTCTGTGTTGCTCGGCGCTGACTGCTTTGAAATTACAATCTTTCGCAAGCGACCTGAGCGCCTGGGAAAATTCGGAGATAGTTTCACTGCTCAACTGAATCCGTGTGGCCAGCGTGTGCCTTGCATATATGATATACTTCTTTCTTTGATAATGTTTGCGCAATATCACCATAGCTTCATCATACACATCCACATCTTCCACAAAGGAAAACGCGTCAGGTGATAAATATCCACCCATGATAGCACATTTGTTGATTTGCCTTGAAACATCTTCCGTGGATCTGTTGGATTCCACAGCTGTTAAGTAATTTGTAACCATTCTGTCCCAATGGGAAAATACTTTCAGAGCTCCAACTTTATTTGGCAAGACATCAAGCACTGGCACTCGAAAAAGTTTTTCGTCGGAAGTTGCCATTGCTTTCGGGAAACCAGTTAATCGTTTCAAGTTTAAGTTTTGAGCTAATAAAATTGAGGCGAACCTAATACAGAAAGAAACAAACTTGTATACTAGGCTTTTATTAGCTCAAACGTCGACTAAGAGTCTTAAAGCAGCACAAACCAAAGAATGACGTTCAAATTCAAAACACCATGCTTCTAAAGGACGAACAGTATACGTCAGCAGGGTCAAATGTCGTGGCTGTTTTAGGCGTTGCTAGATTTTAATACATAAATCACCACTGTGTTTTTAGACGGTTTTTCACTCTTTGTAAGCGTTTCAGCAGGATTTTTGTTGTTTTCACACGGTTTTTCAATGTTTTTAAGCGTTTTAGCAAAGATTTTAGTGTATTTAGACGGTTTTCCACTGTTTTCAAGCGTTTTAGCAGTGTTTTTGGTGTTTTTAAACGGTTTTTCACGATTTTTAGGCGTTTTAGCAGGGTTTTTGGTGTTTTCACACGGTTTTTCACTGTTTTTAAACATTTTAGAAGGGTTTTAGTAGGCGTTATGGTGCCTTTATACAGCTTTTCAGTGTTTTTAAGCGTTTTAGCGGCGATTTTGGTGTTTTTAGACGGTTTTTACTTGTCGATTTTTATCGGTAAGTATGTTGATAGGTATTTGTCTGTATGTCTGTCAGATGCACGCGATATCTCACGAATGCGAGATTGAATCTGCTCCAGATTTTGCAAGTCCATCAACCTTATCTCGGACCATAAGCCTATTGATTTTGGGCAAATTATGTCGTATAATTAGCGAGTTATCAATCAATTATTTACATAGTGATCTAGATTTTTGTAAAGCGAGAGAATTTTGAGACCCGCCGAGTGTGTGTGTGCGATGCGCAGTGCACAAGTAACAAGAGCGGATGAATCGAAACTGCAGTTTTTGTTTTGAAAGATCCCTTAACTATCGATCGATAAGTTTTCGGTTTCCAACCGATATTCTCGTTTACTATTTTTAAGCGTTTTAGCAGGGTTTTTGGTGTTTTTCACTTTTTTTGAGCGTTTTAGCAAGGTTTTCGGTGTTTTAGATGGTTTTTCACTGTTTTTGAGCGTTTTAGTAGGGTTATTGGTGATTTTCGCCAGTTTTCCACTGTTTTTAAGACATTTAGCAGAGTTTCGGTTTTCACTGTTTTCAAGAGTTTTTGGGGTATTTGGACGGTTTTTATCGGTTTTTAAGCGTTTTAGCAGAGTTTTTGGTGTTTTTAGACAGTTTTTCACACTTTTAAAGCGTTTAAGCAAGGTTCTTGGTGTTTTTAGATGGTTTTTCACTGTTTTTAAGCATTTTAGCAAGGTTCTTGGTGTTTTTTGACGGTTTTTCACTGTTTTCAAGCGTCATAGCAGGGTTCTTGTTGTTTTTAGACGGTTTTTCACTGTTTTTAAGCATTTCAGCAGGGTTTTTAATGTTTTCACACGGTTTTTCACTGTTTTTAGGCGTTTTAGCAAGGATTTTAGTTTTTTTAGACGGTTTTCCTCTGTTTTCAAGCGTTTTAGCAGGGTTTTTTGTGTTTTTAGACGGGTTTTCACTATTTTCAACCGTTTTAGCAGGGTTTTTGGTGTTTTTAGACCCTTTTTTACTGTTTTTAAGCGTTTTAGCAGGGTTTTCGGTGTTTTAGACGGTTTTTCACTGTTTGTAATCGTTTTAGTAGGGTTTTTGGTGTTTATAGACGGCTTTGCACTGTTTTTAAGCGTTTTTGGTGTTTTTAGACGGTTTTTCACGGTTTTTAAGCGTTTTAGCAGGTTTTTGGTGTTTTTAGACGGTTTTTCACGGTTTTTAGGCGTTTTAGCAGAGTTTTTGGTGTTTTCACACGGTTTTTCACTGTTTTTAGGCGTTTCAGCAGGGTTTTTGGTGTTTTTAGACGGGTTTTCACTGTTTTCGAGCGTTTTAGCAGGGTTTTTGGTGTTTTCAGACGGTTTTTCACTATTTTCGAGCGTTTTAGCAGGGTTTTTGGTGTTTTTGGACCCTTTTTTACTGTCTTTAAGCGTTTTAGCATGGCTTTCGGTGTTTTAGACGGTTATTCAATGTTTGTTATCGTTTTAGCAGGGTTATTGGTGTTTTTGGACGATTTTTAAGCGTTTTAGCTAGGTTTTTTCACACAATATTTCACTGTTTTTAAACATTTTAGAAAGGTTTTCGGTGTTTTTCAACGGGTTTTCACTGTTTTCAAGCGTTTTAGCAGGGTTTTTGGTGTTTTTAGACGGTTTTCCACTGTTTTTAAGCGTTTTAGAAGGGTTTTAGGCGGTTTTTCACTGTTTTTAATCGTTTTAGCAGGGTTATTGGAGTTTTTAGAGGGTTTTCCACAATTTTTATACGTTTTAGCAGGGTTTTTGGTGTTTTTAGACGGTTTCCACTGTTTTCAAGCGCTTTAGCAAGGTTTTCGATGTTTTTGGCGGTTTTTCACTGCTTTTAATCGTGTTTGCGGGGTTATTGGTGTTTTTAGACGGTTTTCCACAATTTTTAAACGTTTTAGCAGGGTTTTTGGTGTTTTTAGACGGCTTTTCAGTGCTTTTAAGCGTTTAAGCAAGGTTCTTGGTGTTTTTAGATGGTTTTTCAATGTTTTTAAACGTTTTAGCCGGGTTCTTGGTGTTTTTTGACGGTTTTTCACTGTTTTAAGCGTTATAGCAAGATTCTTGGTGTTTGAGGCGAACCTAATACAGAAAGAAAGAAACTTGTATACTAGGCTTTTATTAGCTCAAACGTCGACTAATAGTCTTAAAGCAGCACAAACCAAAGAATGACTTTCAAAATCAAAACACCATGCTACTAAAGGACGAACAGTATACGTCAGCAGGGTCAAATGTCGTGGCTTTAAGTTTTATTTGGGCACATTGTTGACAATTGGCGCATTCTCTCTTCACATCGTCAACAGAAAAGGGCAAAGATTTAGAGCGAATGAAATGAAGTAATCGACGAACACCAGGATGGCCCAATTGAGTATGAACTTCTCTTAGACTCATTGTACAACAAGCGTTGCTAGCACAAATTCTTGACAATGCGTCTGGTGCCAAATTTTCTACACCTGGGCGATGAACAATTTCATAGTCAAATATGGAAAGTTCTAGTTTCCACAATTTTAATTTTGTATTCTTAATTTTACTTTTATGGTTTTTCCGAGAAATGTATGCCAAAGCCTTTTGATCAGTTATCAGTTTAAACCTTTTCCCATGCAAAAGATATCCCCATTTTCTTACAGCTTCAACAATCGCCGCCGCTTCTTTTTCTACGGCCGGATGCCTTAATTCCGACTTACCGAGTGTTCGAGAGTTAAAGGCAACCGGCCTTTCTTTTTGACTCAATATGGCTGCAATTGCAAATTTGGATGCATCACACTCAATAACAAACGGTTCATCTTCATATATGCACCACAAGCACGCTTTTAACAAATCAGCTTTCAGTTGATTAAAAGAAGATAAAGCTTTGCCTTTAAGGGGAAATGATGTATTAGTTGAAAGTGGCTTTAATTTTTTAGAAAATTTAGATATCCATTTCGAATAGTAG
The DNA here is from genome assembly GCF_964204865.1 of Styela clava. Taxonomy (NCBI): domain Eukaryota; kingdom Metazoa; phylum Chordata; class Ascidiacea; order Stolidobranchia; family Styelidae; genus Styela; species Styela clava. The sequence goes on from NC_135255.1 coordinate 37,837, forward strand.
GCAAATAATTCCAAGCAACGTTTCAAATTACTTCCATTTCTAGGTGGTTTAAGATTAATAAGAGGATGTAAATGATCAGGATATGGCCGAGTTTTGCCGTGTGATACCAAATGCCCAAGGAATTTCAGTTCAGTCACTGAAAATACAGACTTATTTTTATTTAATGTCAAACCTTGCCGCTCCGCAGCATTCATAAAAGCTTTCAATCGTTTATCATGTTGTGGTTGATCATCCCCCAAAATTGTGACGTTATCTAAGTAAGCAAGGGTGCCTTCAAGATTTTCACGCTCGATGAAAGAGTCCATGTATCTCTGAAATAAAGCCACTCCATTAGTCACTCCAAAAGGGACCCTGCAAAATTGATATAAAGAGCCAGCAGCTTCGAACCCAGTGTAAGGTCTGTCAACGTCAGAAATAGGAATTTGGTGATAAGCCGAACGTAAATCAATGGTACTGTAAATCTCTCCTTTAGCAACCTCGTTAATTATATTGTTTATGCGAGGCAAGGGATACGCGTCAAGAGCAGTGTATCTATTTATTGTTTGTGAATAGTCAATAACAAGACGTTTTTTTATGTCTTTGGTCTTTGGTGACCAATACTTGAGCGCGCCACGGCGACTCTGACCGTTCCATGATGCCCTCCCGCAACAAACGAGCAATCTCATCTTTGATGAACTTTAGATAATCGGAACTGTAGTTTCGGGACCTGACAGCAATTGGCTTACAGTTATCGTCAACAAATCGAAAAATACGTAAAGGTTCACTTACTTTTGCACTAGCCAAATTGCAGACCTCTTTACCAACGTACAAGGAGTCGAGGTCTCCGTTGAATTCGAAGACAACCTTTTGATGTTTGCCTAAAATAACTTGGCCTAGTATGATGTCCGTACACAGATTTTCCACAACACCAAACTTCATTGCATCATAAACTCTCGTTCCAATCTTTAGCGGTGCGTCCACAAACCCAATGGTTTGTGCAACTGATTCGTTCGAAGCAAGTGCAATTACAGTATTTGGACCGTAGAGGGTGAGGCCAAGACTTCTTGCCACGGATGCCTTTATGTAACTCTGTGAAGCACCGGAGTCTAGCAGAGCCATCAGAGGGTTTTCCGCAATTTTAGCAGTAATCGTCGATCGTGACAACGAAGTAGGAATATCAGCTATAATTGAAGTCAGGTGCAAATCGTTTACGGTAGCAACCGATTTCTTCGCTTTACCACAAACTGTTGCAAAATGTCCTCGAAGACCACAATTAAAACACTCTGCGTTTCTAGCAGGGCACTTCAGTCGATTTAAAGCAAGAATTCGTCCGCAAAAATAACACCTTCTACGGTTAACTTTTGTTCCGTAAGTACTTCTTGCAGCAGCTACGTGTTGGTCACTATTAGAGCCAAACTCAGAAAATTGGTCTTCTTTGTTTACCGAAAATTTATCATCCATTGATGTAACGGTTGCTTGATGAGGCAATGATTGCTGGTACGAATGCGAAAATTTCTCGGCTCGTTCCAAAGAATCAGCAATTTGAATGGCTTTTTCCAGTGATAATTCGTCATATTCTAGCAATCTTTGTCGAATATTAGCGGAACATAGCCCTGTTATAAACGCATCTCTTAGCGCCTTCTCTCTGTGTTGCTCGGCGCTGACTGCTTTGAAATTACAATCTTTCGCAAGCGACCTGAGCGCCTGGGAAAATTCGGAGATAGTTTCACTGCTCAACTGAATCCGTGTGGCCAGCGTGTGCCTTGCATATATGATATACTTCTTTCTTTGATAATGTTTGCGCAATATCACCATAGCTTCATCATACACATCCACATCTTCCACAAAGGAAAACGCGTCAGGTGATAAATATCCACCCATGATAGCACATTTGTGTATTTGCCTTGAAACATCTTCCGTGGATCTGTTGGATTCCACAGCTGTTAAGTAATTTGTAAGCATTCTGTCCCAATGGGAAAATACTTTCAGAGCTCCAACTTTATTTGGCAAGACATCAAGCACTGGCACTCGAAAAAGTTTTTCGTCGGAAGTTGCCATTGCTTTCGGGAAACCAGTTAATCGTTTCAAGTTTAAGTTTTGAGCTAATAAAATTGAGGCGAACCTAATACAGAAAGAAACAAACTTGTATACTAGGCTTTTATTAGCTCAAACGTCGACTAAGAGTCTTAAAGCAGCACAAACCAAAGAATGACGTTCAAATTCAAAACACCATGCTTCTAAAGGACAAACAGTATACGTCAGCAGGGTCAAATGTCGTGGCTGTTTTAGGCGTTGCTAGATTTTAATACATAAATCACCACTGTGTTTTTAGACGGTTTTTCACTCTTTGTAAGCGTTTCAGCAGGATTTTTGTTGTTTTCACACGGTTTTTCAATGTTTTTAAGCGTTTTAGCAAAGATTTTAGTGTATTTAGACGGTATTCCACTGTTTTCAAGCGTTTTAGCAGGGTTTTTGGTGTTTTTAGACGGTTTTTCACGATTTTTAGGCGTTTTAGCAGTGTTTTTGGTGTTTTTACACGGTTTTTCACTGTTTTTAAACATTTTAGAAGGGTTTTAGTAGGCGTTATGGTGCCTTTATACGGCTTTTCAGTGTTTTTAAGCGTTTTAGCGGCGATTTTGGTGTTTTTAGACGGTTTTTACTTGTCGATTTTTATCGGTAAGTATGTTGATAGGTATTTGTCTGTATGTCTGTCAGATGCACGCGATATCTCACGAATGCGAGATTGAATCTGCTCCAGATTTTGCAAGTCCATCAACCTTATCTCGGACCATAAGCCTATTGATTTTGGGCAAATTATGTCGTATAATTAGCGAGTTATCAATCAATTATTGATATAGTGATCTAGATTTTTGTAAAGCGAGAGAATTTTGAGACCCGCCGAGTAGTGCACAAGTAACAAGAGCGGATGAATCGAAACTGCAGTTTTTGTTTTGAGAGATCCCTTAACTATCGATCGATAAGTTTTCGGTTTCCAACCGATATTCTCGTTTACTATTTTTAAGCGTTTTAGCAGGGTTTTTGGTGTTTTTAGACGGTTTTTCACTTTTTTTGAGCGTTTTAGCAAGGTTTTCGGTGTTTTAGATGGTTTTTCACTGTTTTTGAGCGTTTTAGTAGGGTTATTGGTGATTTTCGCCAGTTTTCCACTGTTTTTAAGACATTTAGCAGAGTTTCGGTTTTCACTGTTTTCAAGAGTTTTTGGGGTATTTGGACGGTTTTTATCGGTTTTTAAGCGTTTTAGCAGAGTTTTTGGTGTTTTCAGACAGTTTTTCACATTTTTAAAGCGTTTAAGCAAGGTTCTTGGTGTTTTTAGATGGTTTTTCACTGTTTTTAAGCATTTTAGCAAGGTTCTTGGTGTTTTTTGACGGTTTTTCACTGTTTTCAAGCGTTATAGCAGGGTTCTTGTTGTTTTTAGACGGTTTTTCACTGTTTTTAAGCATTTCAGCAGGGTTTTTAATGTTTTCACACGGTTTTTCACTGTTTTTAGGCGTTTAGCAAGGATTTTAGTTTTTTTAGACGGTTTTCATCTGTTTTCAAGCGTTTTAGCAGGGTTTTTGGTGTTTTTAGACGGGTTTTCACTATTTTCATCCGTTTTAGCAGGGTTTTGGTGTTTTTAGACCCTTTTTTACTGTTTTTAAGCGTTTTAGCAGGGTTTTCGGTGTTTTAGACGGTTTTTCACTGTTTGTAATCGTTTTAGTAGGGTTTTTAGTGTTTATAGACGGCTTTGCACTGTTTTTAAGCGTTTTTGATGTTTTTAGACGGTTTTTCACGGTTTTTAAGCGTTTTAGCAGGTTTTTGGTGTTTTTAGACGGTTTTTCACGGTTTTTAGGCGTTTTAGCAGAGTTTTTCGTGTTTTCACACGGTTTTTCACTGTTTTTAGGCGTTTCAGCAGGGTTTTTGGTGTTTTTAGACGGGTTTTCACTGTTTTCGAGCGTTTTAGCAGGGTTTTTGGTGTTTTTAGACGGTTTTTCACTATTTTCAAGCGTTTTAGCAGGGTTTTTGGTGTTTTTGGACCCTTTTTTACTGTCTTTAAGCGTTTTAGCATGGCTTTCGGTGTTTTAGACGGTTATTCAATGTTTGTTATCGTTTTAGCAGGGTTATTGGTGTTTTGGGACGATTTTTAAGCGTTTTATCTAGGTTTTTTCACACAATTTTTCACTGTTTTTAAACATTTTAGCAGGGTTTTTGGTGTTTTTAGACGGTTTTCCACTGTTTTTAAGCGTTTTAGAAGGGTTTTAGGCGGTTTTTCACTGTTTTTAATCGTTTTAGCAGGGTTATTGGAGTTTTTAGAGGGTTTTCCACAATTTTTAAACGTTTTAGCAGGGTTTTTGGTGTTTTTAGACGGTTTCCACTGTTTTCAAGCGCTTTAGCAAGGTTTTTGATGTTTTTGGCGGTTTTTCACTGCTTTTAATCGTGTTTGCGGGGTTATTGGTGTTTTTAGACGGTTTTCCACAATTTTTAAACGTTTTAGCAGGGTTTTTGGTGTTTTTAGACGGCTTTTCAGTGCTTTTAAGCGTTTAAGCAAGGTTCTTGGTGTTTTTAGATGGTTTTTCAATGTTTTTAAACGTTTTAGCCGGGTTCTTGGTGTTTTTTGACGGTTTTTCACTGTTTTAAGCGTTATAGCAAGATTCTTGGTGTTTGAGGCGAACCTAATACAGAAAGAAACAAACTTGTATACTAGGCTTTTATTAGCTCAAACGTCGACTAATAGTCTTAAAGCAGCACAAACCAAAGAATGACTTTCAAAATCAAAACACCATGCTACTAAAGGACGAACAGTATACGTCAGCAGGGTCAAATGTCGTGGCTTTAAGTTTTATTTGGGCACATTGTCGACAATTGGCGCATTCTCTCTTCACATCGTCAACAGAAAAGGGCAAAGATTTAGAGCGAATGAAATGAAGTAATCGACGAACACCAGGATGGCCCAATTGAGTATGAACTTCTCTTAGACTCATTGTACAACAAGCGTTGCTAGCACAAATTCTTGACAATGCGTCTGGTGCCAAATTTTCTACACCTGGGCGATGAACAATTTCATAGTCAAATATGGAAAGTTCTAGTTTCCACAATTTTAATTTTGTATTCTTAATTTTACTTTTATGATTTTTCCGAGAAATGTATGCCAAAGCCTTTTGTTCAGTTATCAGTTTAAACCTTTTCCCATGCAAAAGATATCCCCATTTTCTTACAGCTTCAACAATCGCCGCCGCTTCTTTTTCTACGGCCGGATGCCTTAATTCCGACTTACCGAGTGTTCGAGAGTTAAAGGCAACCGGCCTTTCTTTTTGACTCAATATGGCTGCAATTGCAAATTTGGATGCATCACACTCAATAACAAACGGTTCATCTTCATATATGCACCACAAGCACGCTTTTAACAAATCAGCTTTCAGTTGATTAAAAGAAGATAAAGCTTTGCCTTTGAGGGGAAATGATGTATTAGTTGAAAGTGGCTTTAATTTTTTAGAAAATTTAGATATCCATTTCGAATAGTAGGCAAATAATCCCAAGCAACGTTTCAAATTACTTCCATTTCTAGGTGGTTTAAGATTAATAAGAGGATGTAAATGATCAGGATCTGGCCGAATTTTGCCGTGTGATACCAAATGCCCAAGGAATTTCAGTTCAGTCACTGAAAATACAGACTTATTTTTATTTAATGTCAAACCTTGCCGCTCCGCAGCATTCATAAAAGCTTTCAATCGTTTATCATGTTGTGGTTGATCATCCCCCAAAATTGTGACGTTATCTAAGTAAGCAAGGGTGCCTTCAAGATTTTCACGCTCGATGAAAGAGTCCATGTATCTCTGAAATAAAGCCACTCCATTAGTCACTCCAAAAGGGACCCTGCAAAATTGATATAAAGAGCCAGCAGCTTCGAACCCAGTGTAAGGTCTGTCAACGTCAGAAATAGGAATTTGGTGATAAGCCGAACGTAAATCAATGGTACTGTAAATCTCTCCTTTAGCAACCTCGTTAATTATATTGTTTATGCGAGGCAAGGGATACGCGTCAAGAGCAGTGTATCTATTTATTGTTTGTGAATAGTCAATAACAAGACGTTTTTTTATGTCTTTGGTCTTTGGTGACCAATACTTGAGCGCGCCACGGCGACTCTGACCGTTCCATGATGCCCTCCCGCAACAAACGAGCAATCTCATCTTTGATGAACTTTAGATAATCGGAACTGTAGTTTCGGGACCTGACAGCAATTGGCTTACAGTTATCGTCAACAAATCGAAAAATACGTAAAGGTTCACTTACTTTTGCACTAGCCAAATTGCAGACCTCTTTACCAACGTACAAGGAGTCGAGGTCTCCGTTGAATTCGAAGACAACCTTTTGATGTTTGCCTAAAATAACTTGGCCTAGTATGATGTCCGTACACAGATTTTCCACAACACCAAACTTCATTGCATCATAAACTCTCGTTCCAATCTTTAGCGGTGCGTCCACAAACCCAATGGTTTGTGCAACTGATTCGTTCGAAGCAAGTGCAATTACAGTATTTGGACCGTAGAGGGTGAGGCCAAGACTTCTTGCCACGGATGCCTTTATGTAACTCTGTGAAGCACCGGAGTCTAGCAGAGCCATCAGAGGGTTTTTCCGCAATTTTAGCAGTAATCGTCGATCGTGACAACGAAGTATGAATATCAGCTATAATTGAAGTCAGGTGCAAATCGTTTACGGTAGCAACCGATTTCTTCGCTTTACCACAAACTGTTGCAAAATGTCCTCGAAGACCACAATTAAAACACTCTGCGTTTCTAGCAGGGCACTTCAGTCGATTTAAAGCATGAATTCGTCCGCAAAAATAACACCTTCTACGGTTAACTTTTGTTCCGTAAGTACTTCTTGCAGCAGCTACGTGTTGGTCACTATTAGAGCCAAACTCAGAAAATTGGTCTTCTTTGTTTACCGAAAATTTATCATCCATTGATGTAACGGTTGCTTGATGAGGCAATGATTGCTGGTACGAATGCGAAAATTTCTCGGCTCGTTCCAAAGAATCAGCAATTTGAATGGCTTTTTCCAGTGATAAATCGTCATATTCTAGCAATCTTTGTCGAATATTAGCGGAACATAGCCCTGTTATAAACGCATCTCTTAGCGCCTTCTCTCTGTGTTGCTCGGCGCTGACTGCTTTGAAATTACAATCTTTCGCAAGCGACCTGAGCGCCTGGGAAAATTCGGAGATAGTTTCACTGCTCAACTGAATCCGTGTGGCCAGCATATGCCTTGCATATATGATATACTTCTTTCTTTGATAATGTTTGCGCAATATCACCATAGCTTCATCATACACATCCACATCTTCCGTGGATCTGTTGGATTCCACAGCTGTTAAGTAATTTGTAAGCATTCTGTCCCAATGGGAAAATACTTTCAGAGCTCCAACTTTATTTGGCAAGACATCAAGCACTGGCACTCGAAAAAGTTTTTCGTCGGAAGTTGCCATTGCTTTCGGGAAACCAGTTAATCGTTTCAAGTTTAAGTTTTGAGCTAATAAAATTGAGGTGAACCTAATACAGAAAGAAACAAACTTGTATACTAGGCTTTTATTAGCTCAAACGTCGACTAAGAGTCTTAAAGCAGCACAAACCAAAGAATGACGTTCAAATTCAAAACACCATGCTTCTAAAGGACGAACAGTATACGTCAGCAGGGTCAAATGTCGTGGCTGTTTTAGGCGTTGCTAGATTTTAATACATAAATCACCACTGTGTTTTTAGACGGTTTTTCACTCTTTGTAAGCGTTTCAGCAGGATTTTTGTTGTTTTCACACGGTTTTTCAATGTTTTTAAGCGTTTTAGCAAAGATTTTAGTGTATTTAGACGGTATTCCTCTGTTTTCAAGCGTTTTAGCAGGGTTTTTGGTGTTTTTAGACGGTTTTTCACGATTTTTAGGCGTTTTAGCAGGGTTTTTGGTGTTTTCACACGGTTTTTCACTGTTTTTAAACATTTTAGAAGGGTTTTAGTAGGCGTTATGGTGCCTTTATACGGCTTTTCAGTGTTTTTAAGCGTTTTAGCGGCGATTTTGGTGTTTTTAGACGGTTTTTACTTGTCGATTTTTATCGGTAAGTATGTTGATAGGTATTTGTCTGTATGTCTGTCAGATGCACGCGATATCTCACGAATGCGAGATTGAATCTGCTCCAGATTTTGCAAGTCCATCAACCTTATCTCGGACCATAAGCCTATTGATTTTGGGCAAATTATGTCGTATAATTAGCGAGTTATCAATCAATTATTGATATAGTGATCTAGATTTTTGTAAAGCGAGAGAATTTTGAGACCCGCCGAGTGTGTGTGTGCGATGCGCAGTGCACAAGTAACAAGAGCGGATGAATCGAAACTGCAGTTTTTGTTTTGAGAGATCCCTTAACTATCGATCGATAAGTTTTCGGTTTCCAACCGATATTCTCGTTTACTATTTTTAAGCGTTTTAGCAGGGTTTTTGGTGTTTTTAGACGGTTTTTCACTTTTTTTGAGCGTTTTAGCAAGGTTTTCGGTGTTTTAGATGGTTTTTCACTGTTTTTGAGCGTTTTAGTAGGGTTATTGGTGATTTTCGCCAGTTTTCCACTGTTTTTAAGACATTTAGCAGAGTTTCGGTTTTCACTGTTTTCAAGAGTTTTCGGGGTATTTGGACGATTTTTATCGGTTTTTAAGCGTTTTAGCAGAGTTTTTGGTGTTTTTAGACAGTTTTTCACACTTTTAAAGCGTTTAACCAAGGTTCTTGGTGTTTTTAGATGGTTTTTCACTGTTTTTAAGCATTTTAGCAAGGTTCTTGGTGTTTTTTGACGGTTTTTCACTGTTTTCAAGCGTTATAGCAGGGTTCTTGTTGTTTTTAGACGGTTTTTCACTGTTTTTAAGCATTTCAGCAGGGTTTTTAATGTTTTCACACGGTTTTTCACTGTTTTTAGGCGTTTTAGCAAGGATTTTAGTTTTTTTAGACGGTTTTCCTCTGTTTTCAAGCGTTTTAGCAGGGTTTTTGGTGTTTTTAGACGGGTTTTCACTATTTTCAACCGTTTTAGCAGGGTTTTGGTGTTTTTAGACCCTTTTTTACTGTTTTTAAGCGTTTTAGCAGGGTTTTCGGTGTTTTAGACGGTTTTTCACTGTTTGTAATCGTTTTAGTAGGGTTTTTGGTGTTTATAGACGGCTTTGCACTGTTTTTAAGCGTTTTTGGTGTTTTTAGACGGTTTTTCACGGTTTTTAAGCGTTTTAGCAGGTTTTTGGTGTTTTTAGACGGTTTTTCACGGTTTTTAGGCGTTTTAGCAGAGTTTTTCGTGTTTTCACACGGTTTTTCACTGTTTTTAGGCGTTTCAGCAGGGTTTTTGGTGTTTTTAGACGGGTTTTCACTGTTTTCGAGCGTTTTAGCAGGGTTTTTGGTGTTTTTAGACGGTTTTTCACTATTTTCAAGCGTTTTAGCAGGGTTTTTGGTGTTTTTGGACCCTTTTTTACTGTCTTTAAGCGTTTTAGCATGGCTTTCGGTGTTTTAGACGGTTATTCAATGTTTGTTATCGTTTTAGCAGGGTTATTGGTGTTTTTGGACGATTTTTAAGCGTTTTATCTAGGTTTTTTCACACAATTTTTCACTGTTTTTAAACATTTTAGAAAGGTTTTCGGTGTTTTTCAACGGGTTTTCACTGTTTTCAAGCGTTTTAGCAGGGTTTTTGGTGTTTTTAGACGGTTTTCCACTGTTTTTAAGCGTTTTAGAAGGGTTTTAGGCGGTTTTTCACTGTTTTTAATCGTTTTAGCAGGGTTATTGGAGTTTTTAGAGGGTTTTCCACAATTTTTAAACGTTTTAGCAGGGTTTTTGGTGTTTTTAGACGGTTTCCACTGTTTTCAAGCGCTTTAGCAAGGTTTTTGATGTTTTTGGCGGTTTTTCACTGCTTTTAATCGTGTTTGCGGGGTTATTGGTGTTTTTAGACGGTTTTCCACAATTTTTAAACGTTTTAGCAGGGTTTTTGGTGTTTTTAGACGGCTTTTCAGTGCTTTTAAGCGTTTAAGCAAGGTTCTTGGTGTTTTTAGATGGTTTTTCAATGTTTTTAAACGTTTTAGCCGGGTTCTTGGTGTTTTTTGACGGTTTTTCACTGTTTTAAGCGTTATAGCAAGATTCTTGGTGTTTGAGGCGAACCTAATACAGAAAGAAACAAACTTGTATACTAGGCTTTTATTAGCTCAAACGTCGACTAATAGTCTTAAAGCAGCACAAACCAAAGAATGACTTTCAAAATCAAAACACCATGCTACTAAAGGACGAACAGTATACGTCAGCAGGGTCAAATGTCGTGGCTTTAAGTTTTATTTGGGCACATTGTCGACAATTGGCGCATTCTCTCTTCACATCGTCAACAGAAAATGGCAAAGATTTAGAGCAAATGAAATGAAGTAATCGACGAACACCAGGATGGCCCAATTGAGTATGAACTTCTCTTAGACTCATTGTACAACAAGCGTTGCTAGCACAAATTCTTGACAATGCGTCTGGTGCCAAATTTTCTACACCTGGGCGATGAACAATTTCATAGTCAAATATGGAAAGTTCTAGTTTCCACAATTTTAATTTTGTATTCTTAATTTTACTTTTATGATTTTTCCGAGAAATGTATGCCAAAGCCTTTTGATCAGTTATCAGTTTAAACCTTTTCCCATGCAAAAGATATCCCCATTTTCTTACAGCTTCAACAATCGCCGCCGCTTCTTTTTCTACGGCCGGATGCCTTAATTCCGACTTACCGAGTGTTCGAGAGTTAAAGGCAACCGGCCTTTCTTTTTGACTCAATATGGCTGCAATTGCAAATTTGGATGCATCACACTCAATAACAAACGGTTCATCTTCATATATGCACCACAAGCACGCTTTTAACAAATCAGCTTTCAGTTGATTAAAAGAAGATAAAGCTTTGCCTTTGAAGGGAAATGATGTATTAGTTGAAAGTGGCTTTAATTTTTTAGAAAATTTAGATATCCATTTCGAATAGTAGGCAAATAATCCCAAGCAACGTTTCAAATTACTTCCATTTCTAGGTGGTTTAAGATTAATAAGAGGATGTAAATGATCAGGATCTGGCCGAATTTTGCCGTGTGATACCAAATGCCCAAGGAATTTCAGTTCAGTCACTGAAAATACAGACTTATTTTTATTTAATGTCAAACCTTGCAGCTCCGCAGCATTCATAAAAGCTTTCAATCGTTTATCATGTTGTGGTTGATCATCCCCCAAAATTGTGACGTTATCTAAGTAAGCAAGGGTGCCTTCAAGATTTTCACGCTCGATGAAAGAGTCCATGTATCTCTGAAATAAAGCCACTCCATTAGTCACTCCAAAAGGGACCCTGCAAAATTGATATAAAGAGCCAGCAGCTTCGAACCCAGTGTAAGGTCTGTCAACGTCAGAAATAGGAATTTGGTGATAAGCCGAACGTAAATCAATGGTACTGTAAATCTCTCCTTTAGCAACCTCGTTAATTATATTGTTTATGCGAGGCAAGGGATACGCGTCAAGAGCAGTGTATCTATTTATTGTTTGTGAATAGTCAATAACAAGACGTTTTTTTATGTCTTTGGTCTTTGGTGACCAATACTTGAGCGCGCCACGGCGACTCTGACCGTTCCATGATGCCCTCCCGCAACAAACGAGCAATCTCATCTTTGATGAACTTTAGATAATCGGAACTGTAGTTTCGGGACCTGACAGCAATTGGCTTACAGTTATCGTCAACAAATCGAAAAATACGTAAAGGTTCACTTACTTTTGCACTAGCCAAATTGCAGACCTCTTTACCAACGTACAAGGAGTCGAGGTCTCCGTTGAATTCGAAGACAACCTTTTGATGTTTGCCTAAAATAACTTGGCCTAGTATGATGTCCGTATACAGATTTTCCCCAACACCAAACTTCATTGCATCATAAACTCTCGTTCCAATCTTTAGCGGTGCGTCCACAAACCCAATGGTTTGTGCAACTGATTCGTTCGAAGCAAGTGCAATTACAGTATTTGGACCGTAGAGGGTGAGGCCAAGACTTCTTGCCACGGATGCCTTTATGTAACTCTGTGAAGCACCGGAGTCTAGCAGAGCCATCAGAGGGTTTTCCGCAATTTTAGCAGTAATCGTCGATCGTGACAACGAAGTATGAATATCAGCTATAATTGAAGTCAGGTGCAAATCGTTTACGGTAGCAACCGATTTCTTCGCTTTACCACAAACTGTTGCAAAATGTCCTCGAAGACCACAATTAAAACACTCTGCGTTTCTAGCAGGGCACTTCAGTCGATTTAAAGCATGAATTCGTCCGCAAAAATAACACCTTCTACGGTTAACTTTTGTTCCGTAAGTACTTCTTGCAGCAGCTACGTGTTGGTCACTATTAGAGCCAAACTCAGAAAATTGGTCTTCTTTGTTTACCGAAAATTTATCATCCATTGAAGTAACGGTTGCTTGATGAGGCAATGATTGCTGGTACGAATGCGAAAATTTCTCGGCTCGTTCCAAAGAATCAGCAATTTGAATGGCTTTTTCCAGTGATAATTCGTCATATTCTAGCAATCTTTGTCGAATATTAGCGGAACATAGCCCTGTTATAAACGCATCTCTTAGCGCCTTCTCTCTGTGTTGCTCGGCGCTGACTGCTTTGAAATTACAATCTTTCGCAAGCGACCTGAGCGCCTGGGAAAATTCGGAGATAGTTTCACTGCTCAACTGAATCCGTGTGGCCAGCGTGTGCCTTGCATATATGATATACTTCTTTCTTTGATAATGTTTGCGCAATATCACCATAGCTTCATCATACACATCCACATCTTCCACAAAGGAAAACGCGTCAGGTGATAAATATCCACCCATGATAGCACATTTGTTGATTTGCCTTGAAACATCTTCCGTGGATCTGTTGGATTCCACAGCTGTTAAGTAATTTGTAAGCATTCTGTCCCAATGGGAAAATACTTTCAGAGCTCCAACTTTATTCGGCAAGACATCAAGCACTGGCACTCGAAAAAGTTTTTCGTCGGAAGTTGCCATTGCTTTCGGGAAACCAGTTAATCGTTTCAAGTTTAAGTTTTGAGCTAATAAAATTGAGGCGAACCTAATACAGAAAGAAACAAACTTGTATACTAGGCTTTTATTAGCTCAAACGTCGACTAAGAGTCTTAAAGCAGCACAAACCAAAGAATGACGTTCAAATTCAAAACACCATGCTTCTAAAGGACGATCAGTATACGTCAGCAGGGTCAAATGTCGTGGCTGTTTTAGGCGTTGCTAGATTTTAATACATAAATCACCACTGTGTTTTTAGACGGTTTTTCACTCTTTGTAAGCGTTTCAGCAGGATTTTTGTTGTTTTCACACGGTTTTTCAATGTTTTAAGCGTTTTATCAAAGATTTTAGTGTATTTAGACGGTTTTCCACTGTTTTCAAGCGTTTTAGCAGGGTTTTTGGTGTTTTTAGACGGTTTTTCACGATTTTTAGGCTTTTTAGAAGGGTTTTTGGTGTTTTCACACGGTTTTTCACTGTTTTTAAACATTTTAGAAGGGTTTTAGTAGGCGTTATGGTGCCTTTATACGGCTTTTCAGTGTTTTTAAGCGTTTTAGCGGCGATTTTGGTGTTTTTAGACGGTTTTTACTTGTCGATTTTTATCGGTAAGTATGTTGATAGGTATTTGTCTGTATGTCTGTCAGATGCACGCGATATCTCACGAATGCGAGATTGAATCTGCTCCAGATTTTGCAAGTCCATCAACCTTATCTCGGACCATAAGCCTATTGATTTTGGGCAAATTATGTCGTATAATTAGCGAGTTATCAATCAATTATTTACATAGTGATCTAGATTTTTGTAAAGCGAGAGAATTTTGAGACCCGCCGAGTGTGTGTGTGCGATGCGCAGTGCACAAGTAACAAGAGCGGATGAATCGAAATTGTTTTTCACGGTTTTTAAGCGTTTTAGCAGGTTTTTGGTGTTTTTAGACGGTTTTTCACGGTTTTTAGGCGTTTTAGGCGTTTTAGTTTTTGGTGTTTTCACACGGTTTTTCACTGTTTTTAAACATTTTAAAAGGGTTTTTGGTGTTTTTGTTCGGGTTTTCACTGTTTTCAAGCGTTTTAGCAGGGCTTTTGGTGTTTTTAGACGGTTTTCCCTGTTTTCGAGCGTTTTAGTCGGCTTTATGGTGCCTTTAGACGGCTTTTCAGTGTTTTTAAGCGTTTTAGTAGGGTTTTTGGTGTTTTAGACGGTTTTTCACTGTTTGTTATCGTTTTAGCAGGGTTATTGGGCCACCGCAATGCCAGCAAAATTCCAGCCAAATCTTGAAAAAGTTGTACCGAATGTCATATCGAAGTGTGGCCGTGATTTTCTACGAAATAATTGAACTATTTCGAATTTTTTCGGTCACAGGGGAAAAAAATTCAAAAACACCATTGGATAGAAGCCTTCTAATAGAACTTATTCCAACGAATAAATTGCAGTAACATCCCACGAGTTTTCGAACTTTTTGAGGTTCGAAAATGTTCAAATACACAAAAATTGAACTTTTTCAGGAAAAACCGAATTATTTCGAATCTTACCGGTCTTGGGGGGAAAGATTTGAATATACCATTGGATAGAGGACTAACATAAGAATGTATTTCAACAAAAAAATTGTAGTGACATCCGAAGTGTTTTTGAACTTTTGAGGTTCGAAAATGTTCAAATACTCAAAAATTGAACTTTTTCATAAAAAATCGAATTATTCCGAATCTTTCCAGTCCTGGGGGCAAAGATTTGAATAAACCATTGGATAGATGACTAATATAGGAACATATTCCAACAAAAAAATTGTTGTGATATCCAAAGAGTTTTCGAACTTTTTGAGGTTCGAAAATGTTCAAGTAGACGAAAAATGATATTTTTCCAAAAAAAATCGAATTATTTCGAATCTTTCCGGTTTTGGGGGCAAAGATTTGAATATACCATTAGATAGAGGACTAACTTAAAAACATATTCCAACAAAAAAATTGTGGTGACATCCCACGAGTTTTCGAACTATTTGAGGTTCGAAAATGTTCAAGTATGAAAAAATTTAACTTTTTTTACAAAATATCGAATTATTTCGAATCTTTTTGGTTTCGTGGGCAAAGATTTGAATATACCATTGGATAGAGGACTAACATAAGAACATATTTCAATAAAAAAATTGTGGAGACATCTGAAGAGTTTTCGAACTTTTTGAGGTTCGAAAGTGTTCAAATACACAAAAATTGAACTTTTTCATAAAAAATCGAATTATTTCGAATCTTTCCGTTCCTGGGGGCAAAGATTTGAATATACAATTGGATAGAAGACTAACATAAAAACATATTCCAACAAAAAAATTGTTGTGACATCCCACGATTTTAAGAACTTTTTGAGGTTCGAAAATGTTCAAGTATTAAAAAACTTAACTTTTTCACAAAATATCGAATTATTTCGAATCTTTCCGTTCTCGGGGGAAAAAATTTGAATACACCATTGGATAGAAGACTAATATAGGAACATATTCCAACAAAAAAATTGTGGTGACATCCAACGAGTTTTCGAACTTTTTGAGGTTCGAAAATGTTCAAGTGGGAAAAAATTTAACTTTTTCACAAAATACCGAATTATTTCGAATCTTTTCGGTCTCGGGGGCAAAGATTTGAATATACCATTGGATAGAGGACTAACCTAAAAATATATTCAAATAAAGAAATTGTGGTGACATTCCCAGAGTTTTCGAACTTTTTGAGGTTCGAAAACGTTCAACAACACAAAAATTGAACTTTTTCATAAAAAATCAAATTATTTCGAATCTTTCCGTTCCTGGGGGCAAAGATTTGAATATACCATTGGATAGAGGACTAACATAAAAATATATTCCAACGAAAAAATTGTGGTGACATCCAAAGAGTTTTTGAACATTTTAAGGTTCAAAAATGTTCAAGAATGAAAAAATTTAACTTTTTCACAAAATATCGAATTATTTCGAATCTTTCCGGTCTCGGGGGCAAAGATTTGAATATACCATTGGATAGAGGACTGACATAAAAACATATTCCAACAAAAAAATTGTGGGGACATCCCACGAGTTTTCGAACTTTTTGGGGTTCGAAAATGTTCAAGTATAAAAAAACTTAACTTTTTCACAAAATATCGAATTATTTCGAATCTTTCCGGTCTCGGGGGCAAAGATTTGAATATACCATTGGATAGAGGACTAACATAAAAATATATTCCAACAAAAAAATTGTGGTGACATTCAAAGAGTTTTCGAACTTTTTGAAGTTCGAAAATGTTCAAATATACAAAATTTGAACTTTTTCATGAAAAATCGAATTATTAAGTTTTTGAGGTTCGATAATGTTCAAATATGAAAAAATTTAACTTTTTCACAAAATATGGAATTATTTCGAATCTTTTCGGTTTCGGGGGATGTGATTTGAATATACCATTGGATGCTTCGTGCTAAAACTAGACTCTGTAGTCGCCCCCCGTCGGTTTCTTTAACTGTCGTCTTGAAATCTTCATTATTACGTCACAATATATTCTGGTGAAGTATGTCGTGGTTTCGCATTGGAGTGAATGTATTCCAATGCATCGCATTATCTTCTTTTTGGACACGTTTAGTGGCCATAACGATCGTTTCAAAATTTTGTTGTTATTGTAATTGTTATTTGTCTCCGTCTCCATTTTTAAAAAATCGCTTTTCTCTTCGAATACAGGACCAATTGCTTTGATATTTTCAGTGGTTAAAGATAAAATTTTTCTCCAGAAGGCTATTACTTTTTTTTTCGCTATGACGTAATCAAAATTATTGCCACTGGGGCTACGTGTCCTTATATTTGAGCATGGCTCTCTTGTTTATTCCAGTGCTGGCCAACAACCAGATGTCGAAGGTGAGTAGCAATTGAAATTCAGCAGTATATTTTCCAGAATGATTCTAAATATTAGCTCGTTTTGGGGGTTTAGCAAGCTCGAAAAAAGCCTTTATAAATTCAGCTGATCGCAGTTTACAAATACACTCGTCAGAGTGATGTTATGATCTTGAATACCCCACTAGATATTGACTATATGATAAATTGTAATTGCATTCTCATTTCAGTGAATCATCGATGAAACAAATCTTAGGTATACTTCTGTGGATAAGATATATTGGAATTTTGAAGTTTTCATGAGAGAATTTTAGGTTAATATTTTGAGAATTTTATTAGGTCTTGTGGCCAGCATTGATGATAGAGCAACAAATGAGTAAAAAATGGATTGTCGGTGTATAATACATTTTTGTTCAACGTACAAAAAAGACATACCATGAACGGGCTCGCAGATTACCGAGATATTTCAAGAACGGGTTCTCGCGAACCTGCTGAATCCACAACTAATCGATTGAATCGACCTTGATTTGGGCAAACTTGTACTATATGCGAACTACAGAATATATAGTTCATGTCCCCATGTCCTATCCCTCCCAAGTTTATCCTCAAGGGATCGTGGTAATGAACTTACATGAGGGTGTTCATGAGGTCTCGTTGTAATTTGTAATGAGTCAGTTCTTTATAAATCCTAACCAGCTTTGTTTATTTCAATCCGTGTTAATTCTTGCATTTGAGACTTCATGAGCACCCGGTGTTAGCGGATTAACCGTGTGCGTATCATAGTTAATAAATGGGATCAGATTTTGTTTTTGATGTGACGTGTAATTTTGAGATTATTTCAACCAATTTACTTACTACAAACACAAGAAAGGCGATAAAGTTTAGCATTGCTGACAGCTAGTTATATGTTATAGGCTTTAAAGAGCACCGTGCAAACAAAGCGAGCAATATTTCAAAAGGAAGAAAGAACCGCGTATCAGGTATTTTACCAATAGGCAAAAAATTATCACCAGAATGTCAGAGTTTTTTATTTTGAAAAATTTAAATGAGTTCGAATCAGACGGTCAAAGAGAAGACTTTTTGAAGTCTTGTGGATGTTGGATTAAAAGGTCAGCATCCACACGCATCTCTTGTCTCAAGATCTTTCACGAAAATAATTTGAACGATATTGAAAAATGCATCAATTCAAAAAAAAGTGTAGGGCAAAAGGAAATAAGTACCACGAAAATACATAATAAATCTCAGGGTTTTTACAAGATGGCCAAAACTATGTTACACCAACGTCATGATACAGCAAGCAGGCATAAAATAAACCAAGTTATGAAAAACTTGACTAGATATAAACCAGATGAAGAAAACAATTATAATGATTTTCCCGAAGAATAAACTGAAAATAGCGAATTGAATGACGAAACTGTTTTATATTGTATTTTCAAAAGACCATATTCAGGCGAGTTTATGGTTGAGTGCGAAAGTTGTTTTAATTGGTTTCATCCGTCTTGCTTGTTTGACTCGTCGCCAGAAGGGGCGTAGGAGGATCAAAACTTTTTATGCGAAGGAGAGAAAGTAGAAATAACAGGCAGGACCAGGAAAATATAATTTCATACCAAAAATGGGAATGGAAATTGCTGTGAGGTGATTTCGCCAAAACAAATTAAAGAAGAAATACATGGAAATGAAAAGTATATGATTAATATCTCATCTGACCAAGCAGATTCAGCGGATAGCGTTATAATTGTACGAAAGACAGGCAAAGGTCGCGCAAGGAAGTCACGATTTGTAAACTCAGTTCAAAATTGTTCAAAAGATATTTCATGCAAACGCATTCCATCTTTCAAACCCCTGTACCGTTTGGGAAAGTATAATAAAAAAGTAATTAAATCGTTGAAAAGAAAAACTTACATTAAAAGACAAGGAAAATTTCAAATCACGTTTGATGAATGGAAACGACTTTCAGAGCATCGATCTAAGCACCGCTTCAAGAACACAGATTATACAGAAATATTTCTCAAACATTTCCGGCAAATTTACAATGAATGCGTTTAAACTTTCCGGCAAATTTACAATGAATGCGTTCCCTACGTTGCCAATCACTATCTACGCAGCTTGGATAGTGCTCTAATTGGGGAAGCCTATAAAGGAAAGATTAATTTATATTGCGGTCACAGAAAATGCTGCAACTGTCAAGTTGAAGGAAAAATTTTAATATTTTCCCGAAAATATACCATAGAGTGCACAGTTGACATTATCGGCTATCGAGTCCATAAGTCGAAATGTATTCGCCGGAGATACGTGAGAGGAAATTTGCGGGATGGCATGCATAAAGAAATGGAGTCCAAATCGTCAAAGTGCTTCCAGCGGCAACTTTACAATAAAATGACATCAGAGGAAAGATATCTAGGCTCTTTCACAAATGTGCCCAGTAAATCGACTCTTAGGAATATAAAATATGCCGAAACAAACAGCAACGATTGGAATAAAAATTTAGAACATCTGAAAAATGAAATGGAGTCAGAAGGCGACCATTTGTTGAGGAAATTTACAGTTCATCCACCAAGTGTTACTATATTCGGACGAAAAGCTTGAAATGTACAAGCAAACCTGCAGAAACGATGTTACATATCTTGATGCAACTGGAAGTGTGATGAAACGAAAGTCTGACACAAAAGATTTTCAAGTGTACACACTACTTATACGGAATCCGACCAAAGGAAAGTTAGTTTCGCCAATTGCGACGTTTGTAGCGAATGAACATGGCGCCATGAATATTGGACATTTTTTAGAGAGATTTGTTTTTGACGCCATCAGACACGTGAATTTTGATAAAAAGCCAATCATGATGATAATAGATGGCTCAATGGCTCTCTGGATAGCAGTTTTGAAAACTTTTTGCCGCGAAACGCGATTGGAATACTATCAAAGATGCTATCGAATTGTTACTGGAATTGCCACAATAGAAGATGCAGAACGAACTATTGTACACAACTGTTTGAGCCATTCGATGCATGCAGCGAAAATCATGTGCCTCAAATATTACCAACGCCACACGGTTTTAGCGATGCATTGGATTACCCTATGCTTTAAATGTGAAAGTCTACAAGAACTAGATGATATAGTGTTCAGTATGCTGGTGGTTACAACTTGTCAGCAATCTTCGCAAGTTGTAATAAAACATTTCAAGATTTTGATGAATGGAATTGTTTTGAACGAAAATCAAAACCAAAATGAACATTTGATGGTAGAAGAAGTCGGGAGTGGGGACAATTTTTTTCTGTCTTCTAAAAAAATCGACAAAAAACAAGAAAGAAATTCCCCATTTTATCTAAGACACAAATTTAAATACGATACATTTCGAAAATCAAGATTGTACAAAGTTCATAGCAACAATGAGAAACTTGCGGAAGGCAACATTTACTATTCAGAAAAAAATTTTCGGGCATTTTTAAATAACATTCTCAGTCGTATACCATCTACGTCTCAATTGATGCTTAGCAATTTGGAAAGACATGCTAATGGTCAAAATTCAAAGGCTTATGACAATTATCACGACAAGTATAATGATTTGAAAGATTGTTCGTTTCAAACCATTTTTAATAACAACGAAACTCAAGGAATCATAGAACAGCATTTTGGACAGATGAGGCGCGTATTATTCAAACATAAAAGGTTCTCTGATTTATATCAGTTTACCAAAACGTATTCTCAGGAATTACAAATAACACAAAAGCAGTACGCAGATTCTATTATCCACGCTAAATCACAGAAAGGAAAAGGCAAGAGCATTAAATTTCCCGAATCAACTTTCAAAAAACGAAAACGTCGCGATAAAGAATTTTACACAACTTATTCGGCTGCCAAAAAGATAGTTCCACTGCAAATTAACGTCAACCAAGCCCCGCTTGCACGACTTGGCATTTCAGCAAATTTGGCAAGAGTTACTGATTCGCAATCTAGAGTTGATATATTTTGCTCTGAAGTTTGGGCAGATATGAGATACGCAGAAAATTCCATCAATCTCCCTGCTCTTACACTAGAGAGTGGAATGACTGTAACATTTGCTGATTTGATGTCAGTTAACGAAGCACCGGAAGAACGAATACATGGTGCCCTAAAAAAGCATTCAAATAATCCTTATCATAATCGCGGCTGGCTGACCGATAATGTTGCTTGCGCGTTCATTCAGCAATTGACTCGCAGTTACAACGAACTACAAGAAAATAATATTTATGGTTCTTGTGATGCTTTGTTCACTAATCATATTTTATCTGGGAAAAAAATAAAAAAAACTTCACTAATTTGAAACAGGAATTAACTACACCTTCCAATAACAAGATTCTCCGTGAGCATACATTTTATCCAATATTATACGAAAATCATTTTACTGTCCTGCATATGTGCTCGTCTTCCGGTTCTCTGACATTGATTGATTCAGCTGACGGTAATAATGACGAATTAAAAAGCAAAATAAATATTCATTTCGAGCCCTTCCTAAAACAATTTGAAAATATAGAATATGTCAGATTCGAGCAACTGGTTATGCTCCCTCAGGTAGACCAAATGAGTTGTGGAGTAAACATGTGTATGGCAGTCAATATGATCTGCTCTAATAAACAAAAGCACCCGACTGATCCCATTCTGTACCAAAGAAAAATTCTTTATGAGTTATGTGTTAGTTCGATTAAAATGGATACTAGCCTAAAAAATAAGTTGGAGAACTCTTTTCACGGATTACTCTTTCAGGGGTTACCAAATTTTTTCTCAAAATTGTTGGTTCAATGCTGTAATCCAGTCCATTTATTTCACGACTCGCAACCTGTATTCTATGAGAAAATCTCAAGTAGGAGGATCTCCAGTCATTGTCAACATCATGAATGTGTATCGCAACCTGGTGGACTTAGTTTCAATAAATCATGAAGCTGTTGAAAAGTGTATTCGTATGATATGTGCGTGCCTTGGCTGGAGGTTTGGTGTACAACAAGATGCACAGGAGTTCCTACTTCAATCAGGCCTATTAGCCGCTTAAAAAAATCATGGATACAATCACGAAGTGTCAGTAAGATCACATAGGACGTGCAATAATTGTGACTGGGCTTCAATTGGACAATGTACTAAAGAGACATGCATCATTTTAAATATGTATGAAGATTTGACTGATGGATGCTGTATTACTGACTATATCAAACACTTTCAGTGCATGCCTTCCGATATGGTCTGTCCGTCTTATCAAAACCAATGCATTTCAGAAGAAGTTCATTTTGAAGATATGCCAAAATATTTGATTATTTGGCTTGCAAGGTACAAATACTCGGATCATAAAGATGTTCCAAGAATATTCTTCCGAGTATTAAATTTGAGCTAAATGAGACAACGTACAATTTGGACAGTGTACTTGTACACCTAGGAGAAGATACACGATCCGGACATTACCTGGCCTATAACTTCATTAACAACAATTTTATTAAATGCGACGACGAACAGATTTCGTTGGCTTCTTACTCAAACGCAGTTCGGGATATTGGCGAAAAGGGGTATTTATACTTTTTCGCGCGCACACGCCTTACAGCTACTGGTGACTCTGTGACCAGAAAAGAAAATTTGTCTGTTCTTCGCCGTCGGTTGCCTGGTGAACTTCCTCCGGTGGTCGTCACTATTGCCAACGTTGAAGATTCGTATGAAATAAAATTCGACCTCGAATGGGAAAAAATCAATGAGAAATTGCTTGGAGAAATAATATCTATTTTGACCAACACTGCTCAACTGACATACGAAAAATCCCAAACTGACTGTAAATATTTGAGACATTGTTTGTTTATAAAAGGATGTAACGAAGATACAAAAACTTATGTAAAAGATTCTGCTGCGGTGGATGAGGTCACATTGAACAACCTTCGTCCTTATTTGTTTTTTAAATTCTGCAGACGCACCATTAGGAAGCGACTGAATGGGAAACATGAACTATCTCGTTTCACTTCGCCAGTTCCTATTCACAATTCGACCATCATTGGACCACAAACAGAGCTTGGGCACATATTTATAAAAAAAAACTATAACTATAACAGAATATATAGATAGAGTTATGATTTTGGAAGGAATTATATTATTTAATGCTATAAGACAAGGAATCAGTTACAAAGAGTCATCGGAAGCTTTGTTCCATATTCCGCCATGTACCTTCAACGATTTTATGAAGGATAGAAACTGTAAAACATGATAAGTGAAGAACAAGAGAGCTATGCTCAAATATATGGACACATAGCGCCGCCCAATAGCAATAATTTTGATGACGTCATAGCGAAAAAAAAGTAATAGCCTTCTGGAGAAAATTTTTATCTTTAACCACTGAAAATTTCAAAGCAATTGGTCCAGTATTCGAAGAGAAAAGTGATTTTTTAAAAATGGAGACGGAGACAAATAACAACAACAACAAAATTTTGAAACGATCGTTATGTCCACTTCGTGTCCAATAAAGACGAGGTAGATAAGCAAGTTACAAAGTTAGATCAACAGCTGGCAAAGTTTCACAATAATATATTATTTTGTTTCAAAATATACGTTTTTTCCAGAGGATTACGTTTTGTATCAACTGGTAAAATTTCACAGTGTAGCGTATTTTATATAGCAACCGGAGTCAGATTCACTCCCCAGTTTTTTTCGGCGCTTCAGAAGTATGTGAACCAAGATGGCGAACACTGGAACGTAGTATTTGTACCAGGTTAGCGTTAGGCAATAATTTTATTCCAATTTTCCTTATTTCAGTTCTGTAACGAGTTCGGAGACTAGTCAAGTGATTCCTATAGTATTTGTACTTGGAATTACGGCCTAAACCAACCTGGTGCACAAACTACGTTTCCGTGCCCGCCATCTTGGTTCACATCCTTCTGGAGTGCCGTTATTTTCTATGGTTTAGAATCATTTTCTTTTTGGTCTAATATTTGTATTTGCTTAGAAATGCATGAAACAATCTTTTTGCACATGTTACCTATTCTATTCTAATTAATCATGGACCTTTTTATAAACACGCCGTTTCAATCGTCCACGGGATTGCTTATTGGACACGAAATGGGCATATGGAATTGCTTTCTTATTATGCTATTGTTAGTCTTTTTCTTCTTGTTGTTACCGTATTCAAAAATTTCATTCAGTAATTTTGTTAATTTTTTTATGAATCGTATAATATCTGATATTTCATCCGAAATTTTCGTATATTTTTTATTTTTCATGGAAATACCGTTTTCATTTCGACAAGCGTGATTGCGGTTTCCAATCTGCGCGATACTCGGATATTACTTTTAACAGTGGTACGGTAAGAAAACTGAAAAGTGTTTTTGGACACGGAGTGGACCTATGTATGGATCGTTTTGTTATTATTGGACACGTTTAGTGGCCATAACGATCGTTTCAAAATTTTGTTGTTATTAGGCTTCCCGCTGCTTGTCAGCAGGGAACCTATTGTATTCCTGTTTTTTATTATTATGATTATTACTTATCGATTTTAAGATCGGTAAGTATATTGATAGGTATTTGTCTGTATGTATGTATGTCTGTCTGTGTGTCTGTGTGTCTGTTAGATGCACGCGATATCTCACGAAAGCGAGATTGAATCTGCTCCAGATTTTGCATGTGCATTCATCTTATCTCGGACCAGAATCCTATTGATTTTGGGCGAATTATGTCGTATAATTACTAATTAGTGAGTTATCAATCAATTATTGATATAGTGATCTAGATTTTTGTAAAGCGAGAGAATTTTGAAACCCGCCGAGTGTGTGTGAGCGATGCGCAGTGCGCAAGTTACAAGAGCGGATGAATCGAAACTGCAGTTTCTGATTTGGGGGATCCCCTAACTATCGATCGATAAGTCTTCGGTTTCCAACCGATATTCTCGTTTATTTATTATTATTATTATTTATTTATTTTTATTATTTTTTTTTCAAATTTGTCCTACAAACTTGAAATTCACCTCAAATGTGCAGAAGTTCTCAGCTAGCAATAAAATGCAAATTTTATGCATGACTGATCACGCTTTCACGCTCCAGTGAGCAAAACGCGGCTTCAGTTTTTTTGCGATTTCTCAAAATTGATACATGGTATTGGGTTGAAATTCATAACAATGATTAATGGACATGTTCCGGATACGAGATGTCAAGGATACGCATGAGTGACCTCGGCGATACGCTCCAGTGAGCAATATAGGATTTTACATTTTCATCTTCTTCTCGAGAACGACACTACTTAGAGACTTGAAATTTACATCACATGCAGATAATAAGTCCCCCATCATAAATTGCAAATTTTATGCATGACTGACCACGCTTTCACGCTCCAGTTAGCAAAACGCGTCTTCAGTTTTTTTTTACACGGGAAGCCTGTCAAAGCTGCACGCAGCTCAAGTTGTTATTGTTATTTGTCTCTGTCTCCATTTTTAAAAATCGCTTTTCTCTTCGAATACTGGACCAATTGCTTTAATATTTTCAGTGGTTGAAGATAAAATTTTTCTCCAGAAGGCTATTACCTTTTTTTTCGCCATGACGTTATCAAAATTATTGCCACTGGGTGGCGCTACATGTCCATATATTTGAGCATAGCTCTCTTGTATATATATCGGAATTTTGGAATTTTTCCTCATATCGTGATGAAAATCGCTTTTTTCTTCAATTACCCGACTAATTACTGTGAAATTTTCAGCGATTAAAATTTGTATTTACTCCCGAATTTACTAATTTTATTCAAGCGCTCGGTGTCCATATACCAGATCATGGCTCTCTTGCATATTTATTACTGAACCAATTGCTTTAAAATTTAATTTATTAAATATATTTTCGTTTTATTGTGTGTGCGATGACGTTGTTGGTATTTCCTACTTACCTCTCTCTTACTATTAACGATTGTTTTGAAATTTTCAGTGCTTCAAGTTTGCATTTTTCTTTAGAAGGCTTTCACTTTTGTCTCCGAATAATTTAATATTTGGTTGTCAAAATTATTATGTTTAAAGAAAATCACGCTTGTTTTTACTTTTATTGCTATCGTACCTCATTTAAAATTCAACTTTAGGTGAGATGGTCTAAGACCTTCAGCGGAAGGTGACAGTTAATTGCCAGGACTCGAAATAGACAGATTTTCGTCTTGAAAAACAAACGTTTTCTAGTTCCCATGCTCAAAAATCCAAAACACGAGGATTGTAGTAAACTGCTTGTCTCCGGAATACTGGTTTGGGTCAGAGGAAACGTTACAGAAATACATTTGTGTTGGTGTGCAGCAGCACTCTTGAATTGTATAGTATGGTATTTTTATTCCTGCTTAAGTCAGCATCCTTGCATCATATGCATATGAATCCACTAGCGCAAAGGCATTGAAAAAGAATAAGTTGTTAGCCTCGCAAAACCTCTACTCATAATTTCATAAAATAAATTAATTTTTGAATCACTAATAGATAACTTCAATTTTTTTTCATCCGGGTCCGCAAAATTTAAAAATAATCGGAAAAATTATCTCATCAAAATTTTCAATTATGAAAAATTTGCCAATAATTGAACCTCAAACGTTCAAAAACTTCAATGGTGTCACTACAATTTTTTTGTTGGAATAAGTTGTTTCATTAGTCAGTATCCAATGGTGTTTTCAAATTTTTGCCTCCGAGACCGGAAAGATTCGAAACAAATCGATTTTTCGATTAAAAAGTTCAGATTTAGCGAAGTTGACCACTTTCGATCCTCAAAAAGTGTAAAAACTCGTCGAATGTCACTACAATTTTTTGTTGTTGAAATAAATCCTTTTATTAGTCCTCTATCCAAAGGTGTTTTCAAACTTTTGCCCCCAAGACCGGAAGGATTCGAAATAATTAGATTTTTCATGAAAAAGCTCAATTTTTGTGTATTTGAACATTTTCGAACCTCAAAAAGTTCAAAAACTCTTAAGTTTTCACAACAATTTTTTCGTTGGAATATGTTCCTATGTTAGTCTTCTATCCAATGGTATATTCAAATCTTTGCCCCCCAAAACGGAAAGATTTGAAATAATTTGATTTTTCATGAAAAAGTTCAATTTTTGTGTATTTGAACATTTTCGAACCTCAAAAAGTTCAAAAACTCTTCGTATAATTTTTTTGTTGGAATATGTTCCTATATTAGTCTTCTATCCAATGGTATATTCAAATCTTTGCCGCCGAGACCGGAAAGATTCGAAATAATTCGATATTTTGTGAAAAAGTTAAATTTTTTCATACTTGAACAATTTCGAACCTCAAAAAGTTCAAAAACTCGTGGGATGTCACAACAATTTTTTTGTTGGAATATGTTCCTATATTAGTCTTCTATCCAATGGTTTATTCAAATCTTTACCCCCGAGAACGGAAAGTTTGAAATAATTCGATATTTTGTGAAAAAGTAAAATTTTTTTATACTTGAACATTTTCGAATCTCAAAAAATTCGAAAACTCATCGGATGTCACCACAATTTTTTGTTGGAATATATTTTTATGTTAGTCCTCTATTCAATGGTAAATTCAAATCTTTGCCCCACAGACCGGAAAGATTCGAAATATATCGATTTTTTATGAAAAAATTCAATTTATGTGTATTTGAACAGTTTCGAACCTCAAAAAATTCGAAAACTCTTTAGATGTCACCACAATTTTTTTGTTGAAATATGTTTTTATGTTAGTCCTCTATCCAATGGTAAATTCAAATCTTTGCCCCCAAAAACGGAAAGATTCGAAATAAATCGATTTTTTGTATGAAAAATTCTAATTTTTGTGTATTTGAACAGTTTCGAACCTCAAAAAGTTCGAAAACTCGTCGGATGTCACTACAATTTTTTTGTTGGAATATGTTCCTATATTAGTCTTCTATCCAATGGTATATTCAAATCTTTGCCCCCGAGACCGGAAAGATTCGAAATAATACGATATTTTGTGAAAAAGTTCAATTTTTTCATACAAGAACATTTTCGAACCTCAAAAAGTTCGAAAACTCTTTGGATGTCACCACAATTTTTTTGTTGGAATATGTTCCTATATTAGTCTTCTATCCAATGGTATATTCAAATCTCTGCCGCCGAGACCGGAAAGATTCGAAATAATTCGATATTTTGTGAAAAAGTTAAATTTTTTCATACTTGAACAATTTCGAACCTCAAAAAGTTCAAAAACTCGTGGGATGTCACCACAAATTTTGTTTTGGAATATGTTCCTATATTAGTCTTCTATCTAATGGTATATTCAAATCTTTACCCCCGAGAACGGAAAGATTTGAAATAATTCGATATTTTGTGAAAAAGTAAAATTTTTTTATAATTGAACATTTTCGAACCTCAAAAAGTTCGAAAACTCATCGGATGTCACTACAATTTTTTGTTGGAATAAATTTTTATGTTAGTCCTCTATCCAATGGTAAATTCAAATCTTTGCCCCCAAGACCGGAAAGATTCGAAATATATCGATTTTTTATGAAAAAGTTCAATTTATGTGTATTTGAACAGTTTCGAACCTCAAAAAGTTCGAAAACTCTTCGGATGTCACCAAATTTTTTTGTTGAAATATGTTTTTATGTTAGTCCTCTATCCAATGGTAAATTCAAATCTTTGCCCCCAAGACCGTAAAGATTCGAAATATATCGATTTTTTATGAAAAACTCCAATTTTTGTGTATTTGAACAGTTTCGAACCTCAAAAAGTTCGAAAACTCTTCGGATTTCACCACAATTTACTGGTTGACATATGTTTTTATGTTAGTCCTTTATCCAATGGTATATTCAAATATTTGTCCCCGAGACCGGAAAGATTCGAAATAATACGATATTTTGTGAAAAAGTTCAATTTTTTCATATTTGAACATTTTCGAACCTCAAAAAGTTCGAAAACTCGTGGGATGTCATCACAATTTTTTGTTGGAATAGGTTCCTATATTAGTTTTCTATCCAATGGTATATTCAAATCTTTGCCGCCGAGACCGGAAAGATTCGAAATAATTCGATATTTTGTGAAAAAGTTAAATTTTTTCATACTTGAACAATTTCGAACCTCAAAAAATTCGAAAACTCATCGGATGCCCCCCCGAACTTTTTGTTGGAATATATTTTTATGTTAGTCCTCTATCCAATGGTAAATTCAAATATTTTTCCCCAAGACCGGAAAGATTCGAAATGTATCGAATTTTTATGAAAAAGTTCAGTTTATGTGTATTTGAACAGTTTCGAATCTCAAAAAGTTCGAAAACTCTTCAGATGTCACCACAATTTTTTTGTTGAAATATGTTTTTATGTTAGTCCTCTATCCAATGGTATATTCAAATCTTTCCCCCCGAGAACGGAAAGATTCGAAATAATTCGATTTTTTATGAAAAAGTTCAATTTTTGTGTATTTGAACAGTTTCGAACCTCAAAAAGTTCGAAAACTCTTCAGATGTCACCACAATTTTTTCGTTGGAATATGTTTCTATATTAGTCTTCTATCCAATGGTATATTCAAATCTTTGCCCCCGAGACCGGAAAGATTCGAAATAATACGATATTTTGTGAAAAAGTTCAATTTTTTCATACTTGAACATTTTCGAACCTCAAAAAGTTCGAAAACTCGTTGGATGTCACCACAATTTTTTTGTTGGAATATGTTCCTATGTTAGCCTTCTATCCAATGGTATATTCAAATCTTTGCAGCTGAGACCGGAAAGATTCGAAATAATTCGATATTTTGTGAAAAAGTTAAATTTTTTCATACTTGAACAATTTCGAACCTCAAAAAGTTCGAAAACTCGTGGGATGTCACCACAATTTTTTTGTTGGAATATGTTCCTATATTAGTCTTCTATCTAATGGTATATTCAAATCTTTACCCCCGAAAACGGAAAGATTTGAAATAATTTGATATTTTGTTAAAAAGTAAATTTTTTTTATACTTTAACATTTTCGAACCTCAAAAAGTTCGAAAACTCATCGGATGTCACCACAATTTTTTGTTGGAATATATTTTTATGTTAGTCCTCTATCCAATGGTAAATTCAAATCTTTGCCCCCAAGACCGAAAAGATTCGAAATAATTCGATTTTTTATGAAAAATTTCAATTTATGTTTATTTGAACAGTTTCGAACCTCAAAAAGTTCGAAAACTCTTCGGATGTCACCACAATTTTTTTGTTGGAATATGTTCCTATATTAGCCTTCTATCCAATGGTATATTCAAATCATTGCAGCTGAGACCGGAAAGATTCGAAATAATTCGATATTTTGTGAAAAAGTTAAATTTTTTCATACTTGAACAATTTCGATCCTCAAAAAGTTCGAAAACTCGTGGGATGTCACCACAATTTTTTTGTTGGAATATGTTCCTATATTAGTCTTCTATCTAATGGTATATTCAAATCTTTACCCCCGAGAACGGAAAGATTTGAAATAATTCGATATTTTGTGAAAAAGTAAATTTTTTTTATACTTCAACATTTTCGAACCTCAAAAAGTTCAAAAACTCATCGGATGTCACCACAATTTTTTGTTGGAATATATTTTTATGTTAGTCCTCTATCCAATGGTATATTCAAATCTTTGCCCCCGAGACCGGAAAGATTCGAAATAATACGATATTTTGTGAAAAAGTTCAATTTTTTCATACAAGAACATTTTCGAACCTCGAAAAGTTCGAAAACTCGTTGGATGTCACCACAATTTTTTTGTTGGAATATGTTCCTATATTAGCTTTGTATCCAATGGTATATTCAAATCTTTGCAGCTGAGACCGGAAAGATTCGAAATAATTCGATATTTTGTGAAAAAGTATAATTTTTTTTATACTTGAACATTTTCGAACCTCAAAAAGTTCGAAAACTCATCGGATGTCACTACAATTTTTTGTTGGAATAAATTTTTATGTTAGTCCTCTATCCAATGGTAAATTCAAATCTTTGCCCCCAAGAACGGAAAGATTCGAAATATATCGATTTTTTATGAAAAAGTTCAATTTATGTGTATTTGAACAGTTTCGAACCTCAAAAAGTTCGAAAACTCTTCCGATGTCACCAAATTTTTTTGTTGAAATATGTTTTTATGTTAGTCCTCTATCCAATGGTAAATTCAAATCTTTGCCCCCAAGACCGTAAAGATTCGAAATATATCGATTTTTTATGAAAAACTCCAATTTTTGTGTATTTGAACAGTTTCGAACCTCAAAAAGTTCGAAAACTCTTCGGATTTCACCACAATTTACTGGTTGACATATGTTTTTATGTTAGTCCTTTATCCAATGGTATATTCAAATATTTGTCCCCGAGACCGGAAAGATTCGAAATAATACGATATTTTGTGAAAAAGTTCAATTTTTTCATATTTGAACATTTTCGAACCTCAAAAAGTTCGAAAACTCGTCGGATGTCATCACAATTTTTTTCTTGGAATAGGTTCCTATATTAGTCTTCTATCCAATGGTATATTCAAATCTTTGCCGCCGAGACCGGAAAGATTCGAAATAATTCGATATTTTGTGAAAAAGTTAAATTTTTTCATACTTGAACAATTTCGAACCTCAAAAAATTCGAAAACTCATGGGATGCCCCCCCGAACTTTTTGTTGGAATATATTTTTATGTTAGTCCTCTATCCAATGGTAAATTCAAATATTTTTCCCCAAGACCGGAAAGATTCGAAATGTATCGAATTTTTATGAAAAAGTTCAGTTTATGTGTATTTGAACAGTTTCGAATCTCAAAAAGTTCGAAAACTCTTCAGATGTCACCACAATTTTTTTGTTGAAATATGTTTTTATGTTAGTCCTCTATCCAATGGTATATTCAAATCTTTCCCCCCGAGAACGGAAAGATTCGAAATAATTCGATTTTTTATGAAAAAGTTCAATTTTTGTGTATTTGAACAGTTTCGAACCTCAAAAAGTTCGAAAACTCTTTGGATGTCACCACAATTTTTTCGTTGGAATATGTTTCTATATTAGTCTTCTATCCAATGGTATATTCAAATCTTTGCCCCCGAGACCGGAAAGATTCGAAATAATACGATATTTTGTGAAAAAGTTAAATTTTTTCATACTTGAACATTTTCGAACCTCAAAAAGTTCGAAAACTCGTTGGATGTCACCACAATTTTTTTGTTGGAATATGTTCCTATATTAGCCTTCTATCCAATGGTATATTCAAATCTTTGCAGCTGAGACCGGAAAGATTCGAAATAATTCGATATTTTGTGAAAAAGTTAAATTTTTTCATACTTGAACAATTTCGATCCTCAAAAAGTTCGAAAACTCGTGGGATGTCACCACAATTTTTTTGTTGGAATATGTTCCTATATTAGTCTTCTATCTAATGGTATATTCAAATCTTTACCCCCGAAAACGGAAAGATTTGAAATAATTCGATATTTTGTTAAAAAGTAAATTTTTTTTATACTTTAACATTTTCGAACCTCAAAAAGTTCGAAAACTCATCGGATGTCACCACAATTTTTTGTTGGAATATATTTTTATGTTAGTCCTCTATCCAATGGTAAATTCAAATCTTTGCCCCCAAGACCGAAAAGATTCGAAATAATTCAATTTTTTATGAAAAATTTCAATTTATGTTTATTTGAACAGTTTCGAACCTCAAAAAGTTCGAAAACTCTTCGGATGTCACCACAATTTTTTTGTTGGAATATGTTCCTATATTAGCCTTCTATCCAATGGTATATTCAAATCATTGCAGCTGAGACCGGAAAGATTCGAAATAATTCGATATTTTGTGAAAAAGTTAAATTTTTTCATACTTGAACAATTTCGATCCTCAAAAAGTTCGAAAACTCGTGGGATGTCACCACAATTTTTTTGTTGGAATATGTTCCTATATTAGTCTTCTATCTAATGGTATATTCAAATCTTTACCCCCGAGAACGGAAAGATTTGAAATAATTCGATATTTTGTGAAAAAGTAAATTTTTTTTATACTTCAACATTTTCGAACCTCAAAAAGTTCAAAAACTCATCGGATGTCACCACAATTTTTTGTTGGAATATATTTTTATGTTAGTCCTCTATCCAATGGTAAATTCAAATCTTTGCCCCCAAGACCGAAAAGATTCGAAATAATTCGATTTTTTATGAAAAATTTCAATTTATGTTTATTTGAACAGTTTCGAACCTCAAAAAGTTCGAAAACTCTTCGGATGTCACCACAATTTTTTTGTTGGAATATGTTCCTATATTAGTCTCCTATCCAATGGTATATTCAAATATTTGTCCCCGAGAACGCAAAGATTCGAAATAATACGATATTTTGTGAAAAAGTTCAATTTTTTCATACTTGAACATTTTCGAACCTCAAAAAGTTCGAAAACTCGTCGGATGTCACTGCAATTTTTTTGTTGGAATATGTTCCTATATTAGTCTTCCATCCAATGGTATATTCAAATCTTTGCCCCCGAGACCGGAAAGATTCGAAATAATACGATATTTTGTGAAAAAGTTCAATTTTTTCATACAAGAACATTTTCGAACCTCAAAAATTTCGAAAACTCGTTGGATGTCACCACAATTTTTTTGTTGGAATATGTTCCTATATTAGCTTTGTATCCAATGGTATATTCAAAACTTTGCAGCTGAGAACGGAAAGATTCGAAATAATTCGATATTTTGTGAAAAAGTTAAATTTTTTTATACTTGAACAATTTCGAACCTCAAAAAGTTCGAAAACTCATCGGATGTCACCACAATTTTTTGTTGGAATATATTTTTATGTTAGTCCTCTATCCAATGGTATATTCAAATCTTTGCCCCCGAGACCGGAAAGATTCGAAATAATTCGATATTTTGTGAAAAAGTTCAATTTTTTCATACAAGAACATTTTCGAACCTCAAAAAGTTCGAAAACTCGTTGGATGTCACCACAATTTTTTTGTTGGAATATGTTCCTATATTAGCTTTGTATCCAATGATATATTCAAATCTTTGCAGCTGAGACCGGAAAGATTCGAAATAATTCGATATTTTGTGAAAAAGTTAAATTTTTTCATACTTGAACAATTTCGATCCTCAAAAAGTTCGAAAACTCGTGGGATGTCACCACAATTTTTTTGTTGGAATATATTTTTATGTTAGTCCTCTATCCAATGGTAAATTCAAATCTTTGCCCCCAAGACCGAAAAGATTCGAAATAATTCGATTTTTTATGAAAAATTTCAATTTATGTTTATTTGAACAGTTTCGAACCTCAAAAAGTTCGAAAACTCTTCGGATGTCACCACAATTTTTTTGTTGGAATATGTTCCTATATTAGTCTCCTATCCAATGGTATATTCAAATATTTGTCCCCGAGAACGGAAAGATTCGAAATAATACGATATTTTGTGAAAAAGTTCAATTTTTTCATACTTGAACATTTTCGAACCTCAAAAAGTTCGAAAACTCGTCGGATGTCACTGCAATTTTTTTGTTGGAATATGTTCCTATATTAGTCTTCCATCCAATGGTATATTCAAATCTTTGCCCCCGAGACCGGAAAGATTCGAAATAATACGATATTTTGTGAAAAAGTTCAATTTTTTCATACAAGAACATTTTCGAACCTCAAAAATTTCGAAAACTCGTTGGATGTCACCACAATTTTTTTGTTGGAATATGTTCCTATATTAGCTTTGTATCCAATGGTATATTCAAAACTTTGCAGCTGAGAACGGAAAGATTCGAAATAATTCGATATTTTGTGAAAAAGTTAAATTTTTTTATACTTGAACAATTTCGAACCTCAAAAAGTTCGAAAACTCATCGGATGTCACCACAATTTTTTGTTGGAATATATTTTTATGTTAGTCCTCTATCCAATGGTATATTCAAATCTTTGCCCCCGAGACCGGAAAGATTCGAAATAATTCGATATTTTGTGAAAAAGTTCAATTTTTTCATACAAGAACATTTTCGAACCTCAAAAAGTTCGAAAACTCGTTGGATGTCACCACAATTTTTTTGTTGGAATATGTTCCTATATTAGCTTTGTATCCAATGATATATTCAAATCTTTGCAGCTGAGACCGGAAAGATTCGAAATAATTCGATATTTTGTGAAAAAGTTAAATTTTTTCATACTTGAACAATTTCGATCCTCAAAAAGTTCGAAAACTCGTGGGATGTCACCACAATTTTTTTGTTGGAATATGTTCCTATATTAGTCTTCTATCCAATGGTATATTCAAATATTTGTCCCCGAGACCGGAAAGATTCGAAATAATACGATATTTTGTGAAAAAGTTCAATTTTTTCATATTTGAACATTTTCGAACCTCAAAAAGTTCGAAAACTCGTCGGATGTCACCACAATTTTTTTGTTGGAATAGGTTCCTATATTAGTCTTCTATCCAATGGTATATTCAAATCTTTGCCGCCGAGACCGGAAAGATTCGAAATAATTCGATATTTTGTGAAAAAGTTCAATTTTTTCATACTTGAACATTTTCGAACCTCAAAAAGTTCGAAAACTCGTTGGATGTCACCACAATTTTTTTGTTGGAATATGTTCCTATATTAGCCTTCTATCCAATGGTATATTCAAATCTTTGCAGCTGAGACCGGAAAAATTCGAAATAATTCGATATTTTGTGAAAAAGTTAAATTTTTTCATACTTGAACAATTTCGATCCTCAAAAAGTTCGAAAACTCGTGGGATGTCACCACAATTTTTTTGTTGGAATATGTTCCTATATTAGTCTTCTATCTAATCGTATATTCAAATCTTTACCCCCGAGAACGGAAAGATTTGAAATAATTCGATATTTTGTGAAAAAGTAAATTTTTTTTATACTTTAACATTTTCGAACCTCAAAAAGTTCGAAAACTCATCGGATGTCACCACAATTTTTTGTTGGAATATATTTTTATGTTAGTCCTCTATCCAATGGTAAATTCAAATCTTTGCCCCCAAGACCGAAAAGATTCGAAATAATTCGATTTTTTATGAAAAATTTCAATTTATGTTTATTTGAACAGTTTCGAACCTCAAAAAGTTCAAAAACTCTTCGGATGTCACCACAATTTTTTTGTTGGAATATGTTCCTATATTAGCCTTCTATCCAATGGTATATTCAAATCATTGCAGCTGAGACCGGAAAGATTCGAAATATTTCGATATTTTGTGAAAAAGTTAAATTTTTTCATACTTGAACAATTTCGATCCTCAAAAAGTTCGAAAACTCGTGGGATGTCACCACAATTTTTTTGTTGGAATATGTTCCTATATTAGTCTTCTATCTAATGGTATATTCAAATCTTTACCCCCGAGAACGGAAAGATTTGAAATAATTCGATATTTTGTGAAAAAGTAAATTTTTTTTATACTTTAACATTTTCGAACCTCAAAAAGTTCAAAAACTCATCGGATGTCACCACAATTTTTTGTTGGAATATATTTTTATGTTAGTCCTCTATCCAAGGGTAAATTCAAATCTTTGCCCCCAAGACCGAAAAGATTCGAAATAATTCGATTTTTTATGAAAAATTTCAATTTATGTTTATTTGAACAGTTTCGAACCTCAGAAAGTTCGAAAACTCTTCGGATGTCACCACAATTTTTTTGTTGGAATATGTTCCTATATTAGTCTCCTATCCAATGGTATATTCAAATATTTGTCCCCGAGACCGGAAAGATTCGAAATAATACGATATTTTGTGAAAAAGTTCAATTTTTTCATACTTGAACATTTTCGAACCTCAAAAAGTTCGAAAACTCGTCGGATGTCACTGCAATTTTTTTGTTGGAATATGTTCCTATATTAGTCTGCTATCCAATGGTATATTCAAATCTTTGCCCCCGAGACCGGAAAGATTCGAAATAATACGATATTTTGTGAAAAAGTTCAATTTTTTCATACAAGAACATTTTCGAACCTCAAAAATTTCGAAAACTCGTTGGATGTCACTACAATTTTTTTGTTGGAATATGTTCCTATATTAGCTTTGTATCCAATGGTATATTCAAAACTTTGCAGCTGAGAACGGAAAGATTCGAAATAATTCGATGTTTTGTGAAAAAGTTAAATTTTTTTATACTTGAACAATTTCGAACCTCAAAAAGTTTGAAAACTCATCGGATGTCACCACAATTTTTTGTTGGAATATATTTTTATGTTAGTCCTCTATCCAATGGTATATTCAAATCTTTGCCCCCGAGACCGGAAAGATTCGAAATAATTCGATATTTTGTGAAAAAGTTCAATTTTTTCATACAAGAACATTTTCGAACCTCAAAAAGTTCGAAAACTCGTTGGATGTCACCACAATTTTTTTGTTGGAATATGTTCCTATATTAGCTTTGTATCCAATGGTATATTCAAATCTTTGCAGCTGAGACCGGAAAGATTCGAAATAATTCGATATTTTGTGAAAAAGTTAAATTTTTTCATACTTGAACAATTTCGATCCTCAAAAAGTTCGAAAACTCGTGGGATGTCACCACAATTTTTTTGTTGGAATATGTTCCTATATTAGTCTTCTATCCAATGGTATATTCAAATCTTTGCCGCCGAGACCGGAAAGATTCGAAATAATTCGATATTTTGTGAAAAAATTAAATTTTTTCATACTTGAACAATTTCGAACCTCAAAAAGTTCGAAAACTCGTCGGATGTCACCACAATTTTTTTGTTGGAATAGGTTCCTATATTAGTCTTCTATCCAATGGTATATTCAAATCTTTGCCGCCGAGAACGGAAAGATTCGAAATAATTCGATATTTTGTGAAAAAGTTAAATTTTTTCATACTTGAACAATTTCGAACCTCAAAAAGTTCGAAAACTCGTTGGATGTCACCACAATTGTTTTGTTGGAATATGTTCCTATATTAGTCTTCTATCCAATGGTATATTCAAATCTTTACCCCCGAGAACGGAAAGATTTGAAATAATTCGATATTTTGTGAAAAAGTTAAATTTTTTTTAAACTTGAACATTTTCGAGCCTCAAAAAGTTCGAAAACTCATCGGATGTCACCACAATTTTTTGTTGGAATATATTTTTATGTTAGTCCTCTATCCAATGGTAAATTCAAATATTTTCCCCCAAGACCGGAAAGATTCGAAATGTATCGATTTTTTATGAAAAAGTTCAATTTATGTGTATTTGAACAGTTTCGAATCTCAAAAAGTTCGAAAACTCTTCAGATGTCACCACAATTTTTTTGTTGAAATATGTTTTTATGTTAGTCCTCTATCCAATGGTATATTCAAATCTTTCCCCCCGAGAACGGAAAGATTCGAAATAATTCGATTTTTTATGAAAAAGTTCAATTTTTGTGTATTTGAACAGTTTCGAACCTCAAAAAGTTCGAAAACTCGTGGGATGTCACCACAATTTTTTCGTTGGAATATGTTTCTATATTAGTCTTCTATCCAATGGTATATTCAAATCTTTGCCCCCGAGACCGGAAAGATTCGAAATAATACGATATTTTGTGAAAAAGTTCAATTTTTTCATACTTGAACATTTTCGAACCTCAAAAAGTTCGAAAACTCGTTGGATGTCACCACAATTTTTTTGTTGGGATATGTTCCTATATTAGTCTTCTATCCAATGGTATATTCAAATCTTTGCAGCTGAGATCGGAAAGATTCGAAATAATTCGATATTTTGTGAAAAAGTTAAATTTTTTCATACTTGAACAATTTCGATCCTCAAAAAGTTCGAAAACTCGTGGGATGTCACCACAATTTTTTTGTTGGAATATGTTCCTATATTAGTCTTCTATCTAATGGTATATTCAAATCTTTACCCCCGAGAACGGAAAGATTTGAAATAATTCGATATTTTGTGAAAAAGTAAATTTTTTTTATACTTGAACATTTTCGAACCTCAAAAAGTTCGAAAACTCATCGGATGTCACCACAATTTTTTGTTGGAATATATTTTTATGTTAGTCCTCTATCCAATGGTAAATTCAAATCTTTGCCCCCAAGACCGAAAAGATTCGAAATAATTCGATTTTTTATGAAAAATTTCAATTTATGTTTATTTGAACAGTTTCGAACCTCAAAAAGTTCGAAAACTCTTCGGATGTCACCACAATTTTTTTGTTGGAATATGTTCCTATATTAGTCTTCTATCCAATGGTATATTCAAATCTTTACCCCCGAGAACGGAAAGATTTGAAATAATTCGATATTTTGTGAAAAAGTTAAATTTTTTTTAAACTTGAACAATTTCGAACCTCAAAAAGTTCGAAAACTCATCGGATGTCACCACAATTTTTTGTTGGAATATATTTTTATGTTAGTCCTCTATCCAATGGTAAATTCAAATATTTTCCCCCAAGACCGGAAAGATTCGAAATGTATCGATTTTTTATGAAAAAGTTCAATTTATGTGTATTTGAACAGTTTCGAATCTCAAAAAGTTCGAAAACTCTTCAGATGTCACCACAATTTTTTTGTTGAAATATGTTTTTATGTTAGTCCTCTATCCAATGGTATATTCAAATCTTTCCCCCCGAGAACGGAAAGATTCGGAATAATTCGATTTTTTATGAAAAAGTTCAATTTTTGTGTATTTGAACAGTTTCGAACCTCAAAAAGTTCGAAAACTCGTGGGATGTCACCACAATTTTTTCGTTGGAATATGTTTCTATATTAGTCTTCTATCCAATGGTATATTCAAATCTTTGCCCCCGAGACCGGAAAGATTCGAAATAATACGATATTTTGTGAAAAAGTTCAATTTTTTCATACTTGAACATTTTCGAACCTCAAAAAGTTCGAAAACTCGTTGGATGTCACCACAATTTTTTTGTTGGGATATGTTCCTATATT
Source organism: Styela clava (assembly GCF_964204865.1). Lineage (NCBI taxonomy): Eukaryota > Metazoa > Chordata > Ascidiacea > Stolidobranchia > Styelidae > Styela > Styela clava. Next base: position 77,446 of record NC_135255.1, read on the forward strand.
AGTCTTCTATCCAATGGTATATTCAAATCTTTGCAGCTGAGATCGGAAAGATTCGAAATAATTCGATATTTTGTGAAAAAGTTAAATTTTTTCATACTTGAACAATTTCGATCCTCAAAAAGTTCGAAAACTCGTGGGATGTCACCACAATTTTTTTGTTGGAATATGTTCCTATATTAGTCTTCTATCTAATGGTATATTCAAATCTTTACCCCCGAGAACGGAAAGATTTGAAATAATTCGATATTTTGTGAAAAAGTAAATTTTTTTTATACTTGAACATTTTCGAACCTCAAAAAGTTCGAAAACTCATCGGATGTCACCACAATTTTTTGTTGGAATATATTTTTATGTTAGTCCTCTATCCAATGGTAAATTCAAATCTTTGCCCCCAAGACCGAAAAGATTCGAAATAATTCGATTTTTTATGAAAAATTTCAATTTATGTTTATTTGAACAGTTTCGAACCTCAAAAAGTTCGAAAACTCTTCGGATGTCACCACAATTTTTTTGTTGGAATATGTTCCTATATTAGTCTTCTATCCAATGGTATATTCAAATCTTTACCCCCGAGAACGGAAAGATTTGAAATAATTCGATATTTTGTGAAAAAGTTAAATTTTTTTTAAACTTGAACAATTTCGAACCTCAAAAAGTTCGAAAACTCATCGGATGTCACCACAATTTTTTGTTGGAATATATTTTTATGTTAGTCCTCTATCCAATGGTAAATTCAAATATTTTCCCCCAAGACCGGAAAGATTCGAAATGTATCGATTTTTTATGAAAAAGTTCAATTTATGTGTATTTGAACAGTTTCGAATCTCAAAAAGTTCGAAAACTCTTCAGATGTCACCACAATTTTTTTGTTGAAATATGTTTTTATGTTAGTCCTCTATCCAATGGTATATTCAAATCTTTCCCCCCGAGAACGGAAAGATTCGGAATAATTCGATTTTTTATGAAAAAGTTCAATTTTTGTGTATTTGAACAGTTTCGAACCTCAAAAAGTTCGAAAACTCGTGGGATGTCACCACAATTTTTTCGTTGGAATATGTTTCTATATTAGTCTTCTATCCAATGGTATATTCAAATCTTTGCCCCCGAGACCGGAAAGATTCGAAATAATACGATATTTTGTGAAAAAGTTCAATTTTTTCATACTTGAACATTTTCGAACCTCAAAAAGTTCGAAAACTCGTTGGATGTCACCACAATTTTTTTGTTGGGATATGTTCCTATATTAGTCTTCTATCCAATGGTATATTCAAATCTTTGCAGCTGAGATCGGAAAGATTCGAAATAATTCGATATTTTGTGAAAAAGTTAAATTTTTTCATACTTGAACAATTTCGATCCTCAAAAAGTTCGAAAACTCGTGGGATGTCACCACAATTTTTTTGTTGGAATATGTTCCTATATTAGTCTTCTATCTAATGGTATATTCAAATCTTTACCCCCGAGAACGGAAAGATTTGAAATAATTCGATATTTTGTGAAAAAGTAAATTTTTTTTATACTTGAACATTTTCGAACCTCAAAAAGTTCGAAAACTCATCGGATGTCACCACAATTTTTTGTTGGAATATATTTTTATGTTAGTCCTCTATCCAATGGTAAATTCAAATCTTTGCCCCCAAGACCGAAAAGATTCGAAATAATTCGATTTTTTATGAAAAATTTCAATTTATGTTTATTTGAACAGTTTCGAACCTCAAAAAGTTCGAAAACTCTTCGGATGTCACCACAATTTTTTTGTTGGAATATGTTCCTATATTAGTCTTCTATCCAATGGTATATTCAAATCTTTACCCCCGAGAACGGAAAGATTTGAAATAATTCGATATTTTGTGAAAAAGTTAAATTTTTTTTAAACTTGAACAATTTCGAACCTCAAAAAGTTCGAAAACTCATCGGATGTCACCACAATTTTTTGTTGGAATATATTTTTATGTTAGTCCTCTATCCAATGGTAAATTCAAATATTTTCCCCCAAGACCGGAAAGATTCGAAATGTATCGATTTTTTATGAAAAAGTTCAATTTATGTGTATTTGAACAGTTTCGAATCTCAAAAAGTTCGAAAACTCTTCAGATGTCACCACAATTTTTTTGTTGAAATATGTTTTTATGTTAGTCCTCTATCCAATGGTATATTCAAATCTTTCCCCCCGAGAACGGAAAGATTCGGAATAATTCGATTTTTTATGAAAAAGTTCAATTTTTGTGTATTTGAACAGTTTCGAACCTCAAAAAGTTCGAAAACTCGTGGGATGTCACCACAATTTTTTCGTTGGAATATGTTTCTATATTAGTCTTCTATCCAATGGTATATTCAAATCTTTGCCCCCGAGACCGGAAAGATTCGAAATAATACGATATTTTGTGAAAAAGTTCAATTTTTTCATACTTGAACATTTTCGAACCTCAAAAAGTTCGAAAACTCGTTGGATGTCACCACAATTTTTTTGTTGGGATATGTTCCTATATTAGTCTTCTATCCAATGGTATATTCAAATCTTTGCAGCTGAGATCGGAAAGATTCGAAATAATTCGATATTTTGTGAAAAAGTTAAATTTTTTCATACTTGAACAATTTCGATCCTCAAAAAGTTCGAAAACTCGTGGGATGTCACCACAATTTTTTTGTTGGAATATGTTCCTATATTAGTCTTCTATCTAATGGTATATTCAAATCTTTACCCCCGAGAACGGAAAGATTTGAAATAATTCGATATTTTGTGAAAAAGTAAATTTTTTTTATACTTGAACATTTTCGAACCTCAAAAAGTTCGAAAACTCATCGGATGTCACCACAATTTTTTGTTGGAATATATTTTTATGTTAGTCCTCTATCCAATGGTAAATTCAAATCTTTGCCCCCAAGACCGAAAAGATTCGAAATAATTCGATTTTTTATGAAAAATTTCAATTTATGTTTATTTGAACAGTTTCGAACCTCAAAAAGTTCGAAAACTCTTCGGATGTCACCACAATTTTTTTGTTGGAATATGTTCCTATATTAGTCTTCTATCCAATGGTATATTCAAATCTTTACCCCCAAGAACGGAAAGATTTGAAATAATTCGATATTTTGTGAAAAAGTTAAATTTTTTTTAAACTTGAACAATTTCGAACCTCAAAAAGTTCGAAAACTCATCGGATGTCACCACAATTTTTTGTTGGAATATATTTTTATGTTAGTCCTCTATCCAATGGTAAATTCAAATATTTTCCCCCAAGACCGGAAAGATTCGAAATGTATCGATTTTTTATGAAAAAGTTCAATTTATGTGTATTTGAACAGTTTCGAATCTCAAAAAGTTCGAAAACTCTTCAGATGTCACCACAATTTTTTTGTTGAAATATGTTTTTATGTTAGTCCTCTATCCAATGGTATATTCAAATCTTTCCCCCCGAGAACGGAAAGATTCGGAATAATTCGATTTTTTATGAAAAAGTTCAATTTTTGTGTATTTGAACAGTTTCGAACCTCAAAAAGTTCGAAAACTCGTGGGATGTCACCACAATTTTTTCGTTGGAATATGTTTCTATATTAGTCTTCTATCCAATGGTATATTCAAATCTTTGCCCCCGAGACCGGAAAGATTCGAAATAATACGATATTTTGTGAAAAAGTTCAATTTTTTCATACTTGAACATTTTCGAACCTCAAAAAGTTCGAAAACTCGTTGGATGTCACCACAATTTTTTTGTTGGGATATGTTCCTATATTAGTCTTCTATCCAATGGTATATTCAAATCTTTGCAGCTGAGATCGGAAAGATTCGAAATAATTCGATATTTTGTGAAAAAGTTAAATTTTTTCATACTTGAACAATTTCGATCCTCAAAAAGTTCGAAAACTCGTGGGATGTCACCACAATTTTTTTGTTGGAATATGTTCCTATATTAGTCTTCTATCTAATGGTATATTCAAATCTTTACCCCCGAGAACGGAAAGATTTGAAATAATTCGATATTTTGTGAAAAAGTAAATTTTTTTTATACTTGAACATTTTCGAACCTCAAAAAGTTCGAAAACTCATCGGATGTCACCACAATTTTTTGTTGGAATATATTTTTATGTTAGTCCTCTATCCAATGGTAAATTCAAATCTTTGCCCCCAAGACCGAAAAGATTCGAAATAATTCGATTTTTTATGAAAAATTTCAATTTATGTTTATTTGAACAGTTTCGAACCTCAAAAAGTTCGAAAACTCTTCGGATGTCACCACAATTTTTTTGTTGGAATATGTTCCTATATTAGTCTTCTATCCAATGGTATATTCAAATATTTGTCCCCGAGACCGGAAAAATTCGAAATAATACGATATTTTGTGAAAAAGTTCAATATTTTCATACTTGAACATTTTCGAACCTCAAAAAGTTCGAAAACTCGTGGGATGTCACTGCAATTTTTTTGTTGGAATATGTTCCTATATTAGTCTTCTATCCAATGGTATATTCAAATCTTTGCCCCCGAGACCGGAAAGATTCGAAATAATACGATATTTTGTGAAAAAGTTCAATTTTTTCATACAAGAACATTTTCGAACCTCAAAAAGTTCGAAAACTCGTTGGATGTCACCACAATTTTTTTGTTGGAATATGTTCCTATAATAGCTTTGTATCCAATGGTATATTCAAATCTTTGCAGCTGAGACCGGAAAGATTCGAAATAATTCGATATTTTGTGAAAAAGTTAAATTTTTTTATACTTGAACATTTTCGAACCTCAAAAAGTTCGAAAACTCATCGGATGTCATCACAATTTTTGTTGGAATATATTTTTATGTTAGTCCTCTATCCAATGGTATATTCAAATCTTTGCCCTCGAGAGCGGAAAGATTCGAAATAATTCGATATTTTGTGAAAAAGTTCAATTTTTTCATACAAGAACATTTTCGAACCTCAAAAAGTTCGAAAACTCGTTGGATGTCACCACAATTTTTTTGTTGGAATATGTTTCTATATTAGCTTTGTATCCAATGGTATATTCAAATCTTTGCAGCTGAGACCGGAAAAATTCGAAATAATTCGATATTTTGTGAAAAAGTTAAATTTTTTCATACTTGAACAATTTCGATCCTCAAAAAGTTCGAAAACTCGTGGGATATCACCACAATTTTTTTGTTGGAATATGTTCCTATATTAGTCTTCTATCCAATGGTATATTCAAATCTTTACCCCCGAGGACGGAAAAATTTGAAATACTTCGATATTTTGTGAAAAAGTTAAATTTTTTTATACTTGAACATTTTCGAACCTCAAAAAGTTCGAAAACTCATCGGATGTCACCACAATTTTTTGTTGGAATATATTTTTATGTTAGTCCTCTATCCAATGGTAAATTCAAATATTTTCCCCCAAGACCGGAAAGATTCGAAATGTATTGATTTTTTATGAAAAAGTTCAATTTATGTGTATTTGAACAGTTTCGAATCTCAAAAAGTTCGAAAACTCTTCAGATGTCACCACAATTTTTTTGTTGAAATATGTTTTTATGTTAGTCCTCTATCCAATGGTATATTCAAATCTTTCCCCCCGAGAACGGAAAGATTCGAAATAATTCGATTTTTTATAAAAAAGTCCAATTTTTGTGTATTTGAACAGTTTCGAACCTCAAAAAGTTCGAAAACTCGTGGGATGTCACCACAATTTTTTCTTTGGAATATGTTTCTATATTAGTCTTCTATCCAATGGTATATTCAAATCTTTGCCCCCGAGACCGGAAAGATTCGAAATAATACGATATTTTGTGAAAAAAGTTCAATTTTTTCATACAAGAACATTTTCGAACCTCAAAAAGTTCGAAAACTCGTTGGATGTCACTACAATTTTTTTGTTGGAATATGTTCCTATATTAGCCTTCTATCCAATGGTATATTCAAATCTTTGCAGCTGAGACCGGAAAGATTCGAAATAATTCGATATTTTGTGAAAAAGTTAAATGTTTCCATACTTGAACAATTTCGATCCTCAAAAAGTTCGAAAACTCGTGGGATGTCACCACAATTTTTTTGTTGGAATATGTTCCTATATTAGTCTTCTATCTAATGGTATATTCAAATCTTTACCCCCGAGAACGGAAAGATTTGAAATAATTCGATATTTTTTGAAAAAGTAAAATTTTTTTATACTTGAACATTTTCGAACCTCAAAAAGTTCGAAAACTCGTCGGATGTCACCACAATTTTTTGTTGGAATATATTTTTATGTTAGTCCTCTATCCAATGGTAAATTCAAATCTTTGCCCCCAAGACCGAAAAGATTCGAAATATTTCGATTTTTTATGAAAAAGTTCAATTTATGTTTATTTGAACAGTTTCGAACCTCAAAAAGTTCGAAAACTCTTCGGATGTCACCACAATTTTTTTGTTGGAATATGTTCCTATATTAGTCTTCTATCCAATGGTATATTCAAATATTTGTCCCCGAGACCGGAAAGTTTCGAAATAATACGATATTTTGTGAAAAAGTTCAATTTTTTCATACTTGAACATTTTCGAACCTCAAAAAGTTCGAAAACTCGTCGGATGTCACTACAATTTTTTTGTTGGAATATGTTCCTATATTAGTCTTCTATCCAATGGTATATTCAAATCTTTGCCCCCGAGACCGGAAAGATTCGAAATAATACGATATTTTGTGAAAAAGTTCAATTTTTTCATACAAGAACATTTTCGAACCTCAAAAAGTTCGAAAACTCATCGGATGTCACCACAATTTTTTGTTGGAATATATTTTTATGTTAGTCCTCTATCCAATGGTATATTCAAATCTTTGCCCCCGAGACCGGAAAGATTCGAAATAATACGATATTTTGTGAAAAAGTTCAATTTTTTCATACAAGAACATTTTCGAACCTCAAAAAGTTCGAAAACTCATCGGATGGCTCCACAATTTTTTTGTTGGAATATGTTCCTATATTAGCTTTGTATCCAATGGTATATTCAATTCTTTGCAGCTGAGACCGGAAAGATTCGAAATAATTCGATATTTTGTGAAAAAGTTAAATTTTTTTATACTTGAACATTTTCGAACCTCAAAAAGTTCAAAAACTCATCGGATGTCACCACAATTTTTTGTTGGAATATATTTTTATGTTAGTCCTCTATCCAATGGTATATTCAAATCTTTGCCCCCGAGACCGGAAAGATTCGAAATAATACGATATTTTGTGAAAAAGTTCAATTTTTTCATACAAGAACATTTTCGAACCTCGAAAAGTTCGAAAACTCTTTGGATGTCACCACAATTTTTTTGTTGGAATATGTTCCTATATTAGCTTTGTATCCAATGGTATATTCAAATCTTTGCAGCTGAGACCGGAAAGATTCGAAATAATTCGATATTTTGTGAAAAAGTTAAATTTTTTCATACTTGAACAATTTCGATCCTCAAAAAGTTCGAAAACTCGTGGGATGTCACCACAATTTTTTTGTTGGAATATGTTCCTATATTAGTCTTCTATCCAATGGTATATTCAAATCTTTACCCCCGAGAACGGAAAGTTTGAAATAATTCGATATTTTGTGAAAAAGTTCAATTTTTTCATACAAGAACATTTTCGAACCTCAAAAAGTTCGAAAACTCGTTGGATGTCACAACAATTTTTTTGTTGGAATATGTTCATATATTAGCCTTCTATCCAATGGTATATTCAAATCTTTGCAGCTGAGACCGGAAAGATTCGAAATAATTCGATATTTTGTGAAAAAGTTAAATTTTTTCATACTTGAACAATTTCGATCCTCAAAAAGTTCGAAAACTCGTGGGATGTCACAACAATTTTTTTGTTGGAATATGTTCCTATATTAGTCTTCTATCTAATGGTATATTCAAATCTTTACCCCCGAGAACGGAAAGATTTGAAATAATTCGATATTTTGTGAAAAAGTAAAATTTTTTTATACTTGAACATTTTCGAACCTCAAAAAGTTCGAAAACTCATCGGATGTCACCACAATTTTTTGTTGGAATATATTTTTATGTTAGTCCTCTATCCAATGGTAAATTCAAATCTTTGCCCCCAAGACCGAAAAGATTCGAAATAATTCGATTTTTTATGAAAAAGTTCAATTTATGTTTATTTGAACAGTTTCGAACCTCAAAAAGTTCGAAAACTCTTCGGATGTCACCACAATTTTTTTATTGGAATATGTTCCTATATTAGTCTTCTATTCAATGGTATATTCAAATATTTGTCCTCGAGACCGGAAAGATTCGAAATAATACGATATTTTGTGAAAAAGTTCAATTTTTTCATACTTGAACATTTTCGAACCTCAAAAAGTTCGAAATCGCGTCGGATGTCACTACAATTTTTTTGTTGGAATATGTTCCTATATTAGTCTTCTATCCAATGGTATATTCAAATCTTTGCCCCCGAGACCGGAAAGATTCGAAATAATACGATATTTTGTGAAAAAGTTCAATTTTTTCACACAAGAACATTTTTGAACCTCAAAAAGTTCGAAAACTCGTTGGATGTCACCACAATTTTTTTGTTGGAATATGTTCCTATGTTAGCTTTGTATCCAATGGTATATTCAAATCTTTGCAGCTGAGACCGGAAAGATTCGAAATAATTCGATATTTTGTGAAAAAGTTAAATTTTTTTATACTTGAACATTTTCGAACCTCAAAAAGTTCGAAAACTCATCGGATGTCACCACAATTTTTTGTTGGAATATATTTTTATGTTAGTCCTCTATCCAATGGTATATTCAAATCTTTGCCCCCGAGACCGGAAAGATTCGAAATAATACGATATTTTGTGAAAAAGTTCAATTTTTTCATACAAGAACATTTTCGAACCTCAAAAAGTTCGAAAACTCGTTGGATATCACCACAATTTTTTTGTTGGAATATGTTCCTATATTAGCTTTGTATCCAATGGTATATTCAAATCTTTGCAGCTGAGACCGGAAAGATTCGAAATAATTCGATATTTTGTGAAAAAGTTAAATTTTTTTATACTTGAACATTTTCGAACCTCAAAAAGTTCAAAAACTCATCGGATTTCACCACAATTTTTTGTTGGAATATATTTTTATGTTAGTCCTCTATCCAATGGTATATTCAAATCTTTGCCCCCGAGACCGGAAAGATTCGAAATAATACGATATTTTGTGAAAAAGTTCAATTTTTTCATACAAGAACATTTTCGAACCTCGAAAAGTTCGAAAACTCGTTGGATGTCACCACAATTTTTTTGTTGGAATATGTTCCTATATTAGCTTTGTATCCAATGGTATATTCAAATCTTTGCAGCTGAGACCGGAAAGATTCGAAATAATTCGATATTTTGTGAAAAAGTTAAATTTTTTCATACTTGAACAATTTCGATCCTCAAAAAGTTCGAAAACTCGTGGGATGTCACCACAATTTTTTTGTTGGAATATGTTCCTATATTAGTCTTCTATCCAATGGTATATTCAAATCTTTACCCCCGAGAACGGAAAGTTTGAAATAATTCGATATTTTGTGAAAAAGTTCAATTTTTTCATACAAGAACATTTTCGAACCTCAAAAAGTTCGAAAACTCGTTGGATGTCACAACAATTTTTTTGTTGGAATATGTTCATATATTAGCCTTCTATCCAATGGTATATTCAAATCTTTGCAGCTGAGACCGGAAAGATTCGAAATAATTCGATATTTTGTGAAAAAGTTAAATTTTTTCATACTTGAACAATTTCGATCCTCAAAAAGTTCGAAAACTCGTGGGATGTCACAACAATTTTTTTGTTGGAATATGTTCCTATATTAGTCTTCTATCTAATGGTATATTCAAATCTTTACCCCCGAGAACGGAAAGATTTGAAATAATTCGATATTTTGTGAAAAAGTAAAATTTTTTTATACTTGAACATTTTCGAACCTCAAAAAGTTCGAAAACTCATCGGATGTCACCACAATTTTTTGTTGGAATATATTTTTATGTTAGTCCTCTATCCAATGGTAAATTCAAATCTTTGCCCCCAAGACTGAAAAGATTCGAAATAATTCGATTTTTTATGAAAAAGTTCAATTTATGTTTATTTGAACAGTTTCGAACCTCAAAAAGTTCAAAAACTCTTCGGATGTCACCACAATTTTTTTGTTGAAATATGTTTTTATGTTAGTCCTCTATCCAATGGTATATTCAAATCTTTCCCCCCGAGAACGGAAAGATTCGAAATAATTCGATTTTTTTATAAAAAAGTCCAATTTTTGTGTATTTGAACAGTTTCGAACCTCAAAAAGTTCGAAAACTCGTGGGATGTCACCACAATTTTTTCTTTGGAATATGTTTCTATATTAGTCTTCTATCCAATGGTATATTCAAATCTTTGCCCCCGAGACCGGAAAGATTCGAAATAATACGATATTTTGTGAAAAAGTTCAATTTTTTCATACAAGAACATTTTCGAACCTCAAAAAGTTCGAAAACTCGTTGGATGTCACTACAATTTTTTTGTTGGAATATGTTCCTATATTAGCCTTCTATCCAATGGTATATTCAAATCTTTGCAGCTGAGACCGGAAAGATTCGAAATAATTCGATATTTTGTGAAAAAGTTAAATGTTTCCATACTTGAACAATTTCGATCCTCAAAAAGTTCGAAAACTCGTGGGATGTCACCACAATTTTTTTGTTGGAATATGTTCCTATATTAGTCTTCTATCTAATGGTATATTCAAATCTTTACCCCCGAGAACGGAAAGATTTGAAATAATTCGATATTTTGTGAAAAAGTAAAATTTTTTTATACTTGAACATTTTCGAACCTCAAAAAGTTCGAAAACTCGTCGGATGTCACCACAATTTTTTGTTGGAATATATTTTTATGTTAGTCCTCTATCCAATGGTAAATTCAAATCTTTGCCCCCAAGACCGAAAAGATTCGAAATATTTCGATTTTTTATGAAAAAGTTCAATTTATGTTTATTTGAACAGTTTCGAACCTCAAAAAGTTCGAAAACTCTTCGGATGTCACCACAATTTTTTTGTTGGAATATGTTCCTATATTAGTCTTCTATCCAATGGTATATTCAAATATTTGTCCCCGAGACCGGAAAGTTTCGAAATAATACGATATTTTGTGAAAAAGTTCAATTTTTTTATACTTGAACATTTTCGAACCTCAAAAAGTTCGAAAACTCGTCGGATGTCACTACAATTTTTTTGTTGGAATATGTTCCTATATTAGTCTTCTATCCAATGGTATATTCAAATCTTTGCCCCCGAGACCGGAAAGATTCGAAATAATACGATATTTTGTGAAAAAGTTCAATTTTTTCATACAAGAACATTTTCGAACCTCAAAAAGTTCGAAAACTCGTTTGATGGCTCCACAATTTTTTTGTTGGAATATGTTCCTATATTAGCTTTGTATCCAATGGTATATTCAATTCTTTGCAGCTGAGACCGGAAAGATTCGAAATAATTCGATATTTTGTGAAAAAGTTAAATTTTTTTATACTTGAACATTTTCGAACCTCAAAAAGTTCAAAAACTCATCGGATGTCACCACAATTTTTTGTTGGAATATATTTTTATGTTAGTCCTCTATCCAATGGTATATTCAAATCTTTGCCCCCGAGACCGTAAAGATTCGAAATAATACGATATTTTGTGAAAAAGTTCAATTTTTTCATACAAGAACATTTTCGAACCTCGAAAAGTTCGAAAACTCGTTGGATGTCACCACAATTTTTTTGTTGGAATATGTTCCTATATTAGCTTTGTATCCAATGGTATATTCAAATCTTTGCAGCTGAGACCGGAAAGATTCGAAATAATTCGATATTTTGTGAAAAAGTTAAATTTTTTCATACTTGAACAATTTCGATCCTCAAAAAGTTCGAAAACTCGTGGGATGTCACCACAATTTTTTTGTTGGAATATGTTCCTATATTAGTCTTCTATCCAATGGTATATTCAAATCTTTACCCCCGAGAACGGAAAGTTTGAAATAATTCGATATTTTGTGAAAAAGTTCAATTTTTTCATACAAGAACATTTTCGAACCTCAAAAAGTTCGAAAACTCGTTGGATGTCACAACAATTTTTTTGTTGGAATATGTTCATATATTAGCCTTCTATCCAATGGTATATTCAAATCTTTGCAGCTGAGACCGGAAAGATTCGAAATAATTCGATATTTTGTGAAAAAGTTAAATTTTTTCATACTTGAACAATTTCGATCCTCAAAAAGTTCGAAAACTCGTGGGATGTCACAACAATTTTTTTGTTGGAATATGTTCCTATATTAGTCTTCTATCTAATGGTATATTCAAATCTTTACCCCCGAGAACGGAAAGATTTGAAATAATTCGATATTTTGTGAAAAAGTAAAATTTTTTTATACTTGAACATTTTCGAACCTCAAAAAGTTCGAAAACTCATCGGATGTCACCACAATTTTTTGTTGGAATATATTTTTATGTTAGTCCTCTATCCAATGGTAAATTCAAATCTTTGCCCCCAAGACCGAAAAGATTCGAAATAATTCGATTTTTTATGAAAAAGTTCAATTTATGTTTATTTGAACAGTTTCGAACCTCAAAAAGTTCGAAAACTCTTCGGATGTCACCACAATTTTTTTGTTGGAATATGTTCCTATATTAGTCTTCTATTCAATGGTATATTCAAATATTTGTCCTCGAGACCGGAAAGATTCGAAATAATACGATATTTTGTGAAAAAGTTCAATTTTTTCATACTTGAACATTTTCGAACCTCAAAAAGTTCGAAATCGCGTCGGATGTCACTACAATTTTTTTGTTGGAATATGTTCCTATATTAGTCTTCTATCCAATGGTATATTCAAATCTTTGCCCCCGAGACCGGAAAGATTCGAAATAATACGATATTTTGTGAAAAAGTTCAATTTTTTCACACAAGAACATTTTTGAACCTCAAAAAGTTCGAAAACTCGTTGGATGTCACCACAATTTTTTTGTTGGAATATGTTCCTATGTTAGCTTTGTATCCAATGGTATATTCAAATCTTTGCAGCTGAGACCGGAAAGATTCGAAATAATTCGATATTTTGTGAAAAAGTTAAATTTTTTTATACTTGAACATTTTCGAACCTCAAAAAGTTCGAAAACTCATCGGATGTCACCACAATTTTTTGTTGGAATATATTTTTATGTTAGTCCTCTATCCAATGGTATATTCAAATCTTTGCCCCCGAGACCGGAAAGATTCGAAATAATACGATATTTTGTGAAAAAGTTCAATTTTTTCATACAAGAACATTTTCGAACCTCAAAAAGTTCGAAAACTCGTTGGATATCACCACAATTTTTTTGTTGGAATATGTTCCTATATTAGCTTTGTATCCAATGGTATATTCAAATCTTTGCAGCTGAGACCGGAAAGATTCGAAATAATTCGATATTTTGTGAAAAAGTTAAATTTTTTTATACTTGAACATTTTCGAACCTCAAAAAGTTCGAAAACTCATCGGATGTCACCACAATTTTTTGTTGGAATATATTTTTATGTTAGTCCTCTATCCAATGGTATATTCAAATCTTTGCCCCCGAGACCGGAAAGATTCGAAATAATACGATATTTTGTGAAAAAGTTCAATTTTTTCATACAAGAACATTTTCGAACCTCGAAAAGTTCGAAAACTCGTTGGATGTCACCACAATTTTTTTGTTGGAATATGTTCCTATATTAGCTTTGTATCCAATGGTATATTCAAATCTTTGCAGCTGAGACCGGAAAGATTCGAAATAATTCGATATTTTGTGAAAAAGTTAAATTTTTTCATACTTGAACAATTTCGATCCTCAAAAAGTTCGAAAACTCGTGGGATGTCACCACAATTTTTTTGTTGAAATATGTTCCTATATTAGTCTTCTATCCAATGGTATATTCAAATCTTTACCCCCGAGAACGGAAAGTTTGAAATAATTCGATATTTTGTGAAAAAGTTCAATTTTTTCATACAAGAACATTTTCGAACCTCAAAAAGTTCGAAAACTCGTTGGATGTCACAACAATTTTTTTGTTGGAATATGTTCATATATTAGCCTTCTATCCAATGGTATATTCAAATCTTTGCAGCTGAGACCGGAAAGATTCGAAATAATTCGATATTTTGTGAAAAAGTTAAATTTTTTCATACTTGAACAATTTCGATCCTCAAAAAGTTCGAAAACTCGTGGGATGTCACAACAATTTTTTTGTTGGAATATGTTCCTATATTAGTCTTCTATCTAATGGTATATTCAAATCTTTACCCCCGAGAACGGAAAGATTTGAAATAATTCGATATTTTGTGAAAAAGTAAAATTTTTTTATACTTGAACATTTTCGAACCTCAAAAAGTTCGAAAACTCATCGGATGTCACCACAATTTTTTGTTGGAATATATTTTTATGTTAGTCCTCTATCCAATGGTAAATTCAAATCTTTGCCCCCAAGACCGAAAAGATTCGAAATAATTCGATTTTTTATGAAAAAGTTCAATTTATGTTTATTTGAACAGTTTCGAACCTCAAAAAGTTCGAAAACTCTTCGGATGTCACCACAATTTTTTTGTTGGAATATGTTCCTATATTAGTCTTCTATTCAATGGTATATTCAAATATTTGTCCTCGAGACCGGAAAGATTCGAAATAATACGATATTTTGTGAAAAAGTTCAATTTTTTCATACTTGAACATTTTCGAACCTCAAAAAGTTCGAAATCGCGTCGGATGTCACTACAATTTTTTTGTTGGAATATGTTCCTATATTAGTCTTCTATCCAATGGTATATTCAAATCTTTGCCCCCGAGACCGGAAAGATTCGAAATAATACGATATTTTGTGAAAAAGTTCAATTTTTTCACACAAGAACATTTTTGAACCTCAAAAAGTTCGAAAACTCGTTGGATGTCACCACAATTTTTTTGTTGGAATATGTTCCTATGTTAGCTTTGTATCCAATGGTATATTCAAATCTTTGCAGCTGAGACCGGAAAGATTCGAAATAATTCGATATTTTGTGAAAAAGTTAAATTTTTTTATACTTGAACATTTTCGAACCTCAAAAAGTTCGAAAACTCATCGGATGTCACCACAATTTTTTGTTGGAATATATTTTTATGTTAGTCCTCTATCCAATGGTATATTCAAATCTTTGCCCCCGAGACCGGAAAGATTCGAAATAATACGATATTTTGTGAAAAAGTTCAATTTTTTCATACAAGAACATTTTCGAACCTCAAAAAGTTCGAAAACTCGTTGGATATCACCACAATTTTTTTGTTGGAATATGTTCCTATATTAGCTTTGTATCCAATGGTATATTCAAATCTTTGCAGCTGAGACCGGAAAGATTCGAAATAATTCGATATTTTGTGAAAAAGTTAAATTTTTTTATACTTGAACATTTTCGAACCTCAAAAAGTTCGAAAACTCATCGGATGTCACCACAATTTTTTGTTGGAATATATTTTTATGTTAGTCCTCTATCCAATGGTATATTCAAATCTTTGCCCCCGAGACCGGAAAGATTCGAAATAATACGATATTTTGTGAAAAAGTTCAATTTTTTCATACAAGAACATTTTCGAACCTCGAAAAGTTCGAAAACTCGTTGGATGTCACCACAATTTTTTTGTTGGAATATGTTCCTATATTAGCTTTGTATCCAATGGTATATTCAAATCTTTGCAGCTGAGACCGGAAAGATTCGAAATAATTCGATATTTTGTGAAAAAGTTAAATTTTTTCATACTTGAACAATTTCGATCCTCAAAAAGTTCGAAAACTCGTGGGATGTCACCACAATTTTTTTGTTGGAATATGTTCCTATATTAGTCTTCTATCCAATGGTATATTCAAATCTTTACCCCCGAGAACGGAAAGTTTGAAATAATTCGATATTTTGTGAAAAAGTTCAATTTTTTCATACAAGAACATTTTCGAACCTCAAAAAGTTCGAAAACTCGTTGGATGTCACAACAATTTTTTTGTTGGAATATGTTCATATATTAGCCTTCTATCCAATGGTATATTCAAATCTTTGCAGCTGAGACCGGAAAGATTCGAAATAATTCGATATTTTGTGAAAAAGTTAAATTTTTTCATACTTGAACAATTTCGATCCTCAAAAAGTTCGAAAACTCGTGGGATGTCACAACAATTTTTTTGTTGGAATATGTTCCTATATTAGTCTTCTATCTAATGGTATATTCAAATCTTTACCCCCGAGAACGGAAAGATTTGAAATAATTCGATATTTTGTGAAAAAGTAAAATTTTTTTATACTTGAACATTTTCGAACCTCAAAAAGTTCGAAAACTCATCGGATGTCACCACAATTTTTTGTTGGAATATATTTTTATGTTAGTCCTCTATCCAATGGTAAATTCAAATCTTTGCCCCCAAGACTGAAAAGATTCGAAATAATTCGATTTTTTATGAAAAAGTTCAATTTATGTTTATTTGAACAGTTTCGAACCTCAAAAAGTTCGAAAACTCTTCGGATGTCACCACAATTTTTTTGTTGGAATATGTTCCTATATTAGTCTTCTATTCAATGGTATATTCAAATATTTGTCTCCGAGACCGGAAAGATTCGAAATAATACGATATTTTGTGAAAAAGTTCAATTTTTTCATACTTGAACATTTTCGAACCTCAAAAAGTTCGAAATCGCGTCGGATGTCACTACAATTTTTTTGTTGGAATATGTTCCTATATTAGTCTTCTATCCAATGGTATATTCAAATCTTTGCCCCCGAGACCGGAAAGATTCGAAATAATACGATATTTTGTGAAAAAGTTCAATTTTTTCACACAAGAACATTTTTGAACATCAAAAAGTTCGAAAACTCGTTGGATGTCACCACAATTTTTTTGTTGGAATATGTTCCTATGTTAGCTTTGTATCCAATGGTATATTCAAATCTTTGCAGCTGAGACCGGAAAGATTCGAAATAATTCGATATTTTGTGAAAAAGTTAAATTTTTTTATACTTGAACATTTTCGAACCTCAAAAAGTTCGAAAACTCATCGGATGTCACCACAATTTTTTGTTGGAATATATTTTTATGTTAGTCCTCTATCCAATGGTATATTCAAATCTTTGCCCCCGAGACCGGAAAAATTCGAAATAATACGATATTTTGTGAAAAAGTTCAATTTTTTCATACAAGAACATTTTCGAACCTCAAAAAGTTCGAAAACTCGTTGGATATCACCACAATTTTTTTGTTGGAATATGTTCCTATATTAGCTTTGTATCCAATGGTATATTCAAATCTTTGCAGCTGAGACCGGAAAGATTCGAAATAATTCGATATTTTGTGAAAAAGTTAAATTTTTTTATACTTGAACATTTTCGAACCTCAAAAAGTTCGAAAACTCATCGGATGTCACCACAATTTTTTGTTGGAATATATTTTTATGTTAGTCCTCTATCCAATGGTATATTCAAATCTTTGCCCCCGAGACCGGAAAGATTCGAAATAATACGATATTTTGTGAAAAAGTTCAATTTTTTCATACAAGAACATTTTCGAACCTCAAAAAGTTCGAAAACTCGTTGGATGTCACCACAATTTTTTTGTTGGAATATGTTCCTATATTAGCTTTGTATCCAATGGTATATTCAAATCTTTGCAGCTGAGACCGGAAAGATTCGAAATAATTCGATATTTTGTGAAAAAGTTAAATTTTTTTATACTTGAACATTTTCGAACCTCAAAAAATTCGAAAACTCATCGGATGTCACCACAATTTTTTGTTGGAATATATTTTTATGTTAGTCCTCTATCCAATGGTATATTCAAATCTTTGCCCCCGAGACCGGAAAGATTCGAAATAATACGATATTTTGTGAAAAAGTTCAATTTTTTCATACAAGAACATTTTCGAACCTCAAAAAGTTCGAAAACTCGTTGGATGTCACCACAATTTTTTTGTTGTAATATGTTCCTATATTAGCTTTGTATCCAATGGTATATTCAAATCTTTGCATCTGAGACCGGAAAGATTCGAAATAATTCGATATTTTGTGAAAAAGTTCAATTTTTTCATACAAGAACATTTTCGAACCTCAAAAAGTTCGAAAACTCGTTGCATGTCACCACAATTTTTTTGTTGGAATATGTTCCTATATTAGCTTTGTATCCAATGGTATATTCAAATCTTTGCAGCTGAGACCGGAAAGATTCGAAATAATTCGATATTTTGTGAAAAAGTTAAATTTTTTTATACTTGAACATTTTCGAACCTCAAAAAGTTCAAAAACTCATCGGATGTCACCACAATTTTTTGTTGGAATATATTTTTATGTTAGTCCTCTATCCAATGGTATATTCAAATCTTTGCCCCCGAGACCGGAAAGATTCGAAATAATACGATATTTTGTGAAAAAGTTCAATTTTTTCATACAAGAACATTTTCGAACCTCGAAAAGTTCGAAAACTCGTTGGATGTCACCACAATTTTTTTGTTGGAATGTGTTCCTATATTAGCTTTGTATCCAATGGTATATTCAAATCTTTGCAGCTGAGACCGGAAAGATTCGAAATAATTCGATATTTTGTGAAAAAGTTAAATTTTTTCATACTTGAACAATTTCGATCCTCAAAAAGTTCGAAAACTCGTGGGATGTCACAACAATTTTTTTGTTGGAATATGTTCCTATATTAGTCTTCTATCTAATGGTATATTCAAATCTTTACCCCCGAGAACGGAAAGATTTGAAATAATTCGATATTTTGTGAAAAAGTAAAATTTTTTTATACTTGAACATTTTCGAACCTCAAAAAGTTCGAAAACTCATCGGATGTCACCACAATTTTTTGTTGGAATATATTTTTATGTTAGTCCTCTATCCAATGGTAAATTCAAATCTTTGCCCCCAAGACCGAAAAGATTCGAAATAATTCGATTTTTTATGAAAAAGTTCAATTTATGTTTATTTGAAGTTTCGAACCTCAAAAAGTTCGAAAACTCTTCGGATGTCACCACAATTTTTTTGTTGTAATATGTTCCTATATTAGCTTTGTATCCAATGGTATATTCAAATCTTTGCAGCTGAGACCGGAAAGATTCGAAATAATTCGATATTTTGTGAAAAAGTTAAATTTTTCTATACTTGAACATTTTCGAACCTCAAAAAGTTCGAAAACTCATCGGATGTCACCACAATTTTTTGTTGGAATATATTTTTATGTTAGTCCTCTATCCAATGGTATATTCAAATCTTTGCCCCCGAGACCGGAAAGATTCGAAATAATACGATATTTTGTGAAAAAGTTCAATTTTTTCATACAAGAACATTTTCGAACCTCAAAAAGTTCGAAAACTCGTTGGATGTCACCACAATTTTTTTGTTGTAATATGTTCCTATATTAGCTTTGTATCCAATGGTATATTCAAATCTTTGCATCTGAGACCGGAAAGATTCGAAATAATTCGATATTTTGTGAAAAAGTTCAATTTTTTCATACAAGAACATTTTCGAACCTCAAAAAGTTCGAAAACTCGTTGCATGTCACCACAATTTTTTTGTTGGAATATGTTCCTATATTAGCTTTGTATCCAATGGTATATTCAAATCTTTGCAGCTGAGACCGGAAAGATTCGAAATAATTCGATATTTTGTGAAAAAGTTAAATTTTTTTATACTTGAACATTTTCGAACCTCAAAAAGTTCAAAAACTCATCGGATGTCACCACAATTTTTTGTTGGAATATATTTTTATGTTAGTCCTCTATCCAATGGTATATTCAAATCTTTGCCCCCGAGACCGGAAAGATTCGAAATAATACGATATTTTGTGAAAAAGTTCAATTTTTTCATACAAGAACATTTTCGAACCTCGAAAAGTTCGAAAACTCGTTGGATGTCACCACAATTTTTTTGTTGGAATGTGTTCCTATATTAGCTTTGTATCCAATGGTATATTCAAATCTTTGCAGCTGAGACCGGAAAGATTCGAAATAATTCGATATTTTGTGAAAAAGTTAAATTTTTTCATACTTGAACAATTTCGATCCTCAAAAAGTTCGAAAACTCGTGGGATGTCACAACAATTTTTTTGTTGGAATATGTTCCTATATTAGTCTTCTATCTAATGGTATATTCAAATCTTTACCCCCGAGAACGGAAAGATTTGAAATAATTCGATATTTTGTGAAAAAGTAAAATTTTTTATACTTGAACATTTTCGAACCTCAAAAAGTTCGAAAACTCATCGGATGTCACCACAATTTTTTGTTGGAATATATTTTTATGTTAGTCCTCTATCCAATGGTAAATTCAAATCTTTGCCCCCAAGACCGAAAAGATTCGAAATAATTCGATTTTTTATGAAAAAGTTCAATTTATGTTTATTTGAAGTTTCGAACCTCAAAAAGTTCGAAAACTCTTTTGATGTCACCACAATTTTTTTGTTGGAATATGTTCCTATATTAGTCTTCTATTCAATGGTATATTCAAATATTTGTCCCCGAGACCGGAAAGATTCGAAATAATACGATATTTTGTGAAAAAGTTCAATTTTTTCATACTTGAACATTTTCGAACCTCAAAAAGTTCGAAATCGCGTCGGATGTCACTACAATTTTTTTGTTGGAATATGTTCCTA
This sequence comes from Styela clava, assembly GCF_964204865.1. Classification (NCBI taxonomy): domain Eukaryota; kingdom Metazoa; phylum Chordata; class Ascidiacea; order Stolidobranchia; family Styelidae; genus Styela; species Styela clava. The sequence continues at coordinate 98,051 of NC_135255.1, forward strand.
TATTAGTCTTCTATCCAATGGTATATTCAAATCTTTGCCCCCGAGACCGGAAAGATTCGAAATAATACGATATTTTGTGAAAAAGTTCAATTTTTTCACACAAGAACATTTTTGAACCTCAAAAAGTTCCAAAACTCGTTGGATGTCACCACAATTTTTTTGTTGGAATATGTTCCTATGTTAGCTTTGTATCCAATGGTATATTCAAATCTTTGCAGCTGAGACCGGAAAGATTCGAAATAATTCGATATTTTGTGAAAAAGTTAAATTTTTTTATACTTGAACATTTTCGAACCTCAAAAAGTTCGAAAACTCATCGGATGTCACCACAATTTTTTGTTGGAATATATTTTTATGTTAGTCCTCTATCCAATGGTATATTCAAATCTTTGCCCCCGAGACCGGAAAGATTCGAAATAATACGATATTTTGTGAAAAAGTTCAATTTTTTCATACAAGAACATTTTCGAACCTCAAAAAGTTCGAAAACTCGTTGGATGTCACCACAATTTTTTTGTTGGAATATGTTCCTATATTAGCTTTGTATCCAATGGTATATTCAAATCTTTGCAGCTGAGACCGGAAAGATTCGAAATAATTCGATATTTTGTGAAAAAGTTCAATTTTTTCATACAAGAACATTTTCGAACCTCAAAAAGTTCGAAAACTCGTTGGATGTCACCACAATTTTTTTGTTGTAATATGTTCCTATATTAGCTTTGTATCCAATGGTATATTCAAATCTTTGCAGCTGAGACCGGAAAGATTCGAAATAATTCGATATTTTGTGAAAAAGTTCAATTTTTTCATACAAGAACATTTTCGAACCTCAAAAAGTTCGAAAACTCGTTGGATGTCACCACAATTTTTTTGTTGGAATATGTTCCTATATTAGCTTTGTATCCAATGGTATATTCAAATCTTTGCAGCTGAGACCGGAAAGATTCGAAATAATTCGATATTTTGTGAAAAAGTTAAATTTTTTATACTTGAACATTTTCGAACCTCAAAAAGTTCGAAAACTCATCGGATGTCACCACAATTTTTTGTTGGAATATATTTTTATGTTAGTCCTCTATCCAATGGTAAATTCAAATATTTTCCCCCAAGACCGGAAAGATTCGAAATGTATCGATTTTTTATGAAAAAGTTCAATTTATGTGTATTTGAACAGTTTCGAATCTCAAAAAGTTCGAAAACTCTATAGATGTCACCACAATTTTTTTGTTGAAATATGTTTTTATGTTAGTCCTCTATCCAATGGTATATTCAAATCTTTCCCCCCGAGAACGGAAAGATTCGAAATAATTCGATTTTTTATGAAAAAGTTCAATTTTTGTGTATTTGAACAGTTTCGAACCTCAAAAAGTTCTAAAACTCGTGGGATGTCACCACAATTTTTTCGTTGGAATATGTTTCTATATTAGTCTTCTATCCAATGATATATTCAAATCTTTGCCCCTGAGACCGGAAAGATTCGAAATAATACGATATTTTGTGAAAAAGTTCAATTTTTTTATACAAGAACATTTTCGAACCTCAAAAAATTCGAAAACTCGTTGGATGTCACCACAATTTTTTTGTTGTAATATGTTCCTATATTAGCCTTCTATCCAATGGTATATTCAAATCTTTGCAGCTGAGACGGGAAAGATTCGAAATAATTCGATATTTTGTGAAAAAGTTAAATTTTTTCATACTTGAACAATTTCGATCCTCAAAAAGTTCGAAAACTCGTGGGATGTCACCACAATTTTTTTGTTGGAATATGTTCCTATATTAGTCTTCTATCTAATGGTATATTCAAATCTTTACCCCCGAGAACGGAAAGATTTGAAATAATTCGATATTTTGTGAAAAAGTAAAATTTTTTTATACTTGAACATTTTCGAACCTCAAAAAGTTCAAAAACTCATCGGATGTCACCACAATTTTTTGCTGGAATATATTTTTATGTTAGTTTTCTATCCAATGGTAAATTCAAATCTTTGCCCCCAAGACCGAAAAGATTCGAAATAATTCGATTTTTTAGGAAAAAGTTCAATTTATGTTTATTTGAACAGTTTCGAACCTCAAAAAGTTCGAAAACTCTTGGAATGTCACCACAATTTTTTTGTTGGAATATGTTCCTATATTAGTCTTCTATCCAATGGTATATTCAAATATTTGTCCCCGAGACCGGAAAGATTCGAAATAATACGATATTTTGTGAAAAAGTTCAATTTTTTCATACTTGAACATTTTCGAACCTCAAAAAGTTCGAAAACTCTTTTAATGTCACCACAATTTTTTTGTTGGAATATGTTTCTATATTAGTCTTCTATCCAATGGTATATTCAAATCTTTGCCCCCGAGACCAGAAAGATTCGAAATAATACGATATTTTGTGAAAAAGTTCAATTTTTTCATACAAGAACATTTTCGAACCTAAAAAAGTTCGAAAACTCGTTGGATGTCACCACAATTTTTTTGTTGGAATATGTTCCTATATTAGCGTTGTATCCAATGGTATATTCAAATCTTTGCAGCTGAGACCGGAAAGATTCGAAATAATTCGATGTTTTGTGAAAAAGTTAAATTTTTTCATACTTGAACAATTTCGATCCTCAAAAAGTTCGAAAACTCGTGGGATGGCACCACAATTTTTTTGTTGGAATATGTTCCTATATCAGTCTTCTATCTAATGGTATATTCAAATCTTTACCCCCGAGAACGGAAAGATTCGAAATAATTCGATATTTTGTGAAAAAGTAAAATTTTTTTATACATGAACATTTTCGAACCTCAAAAAGTTCGAAAACTCATCGGATGTCACCACAATTTTTTGTTGGAATATATTTTTATGTTAGTCCTCTATCCAATGGTAAATTCAATTCTTTGCCCCCAAGAACGTAAAGATTCGAAATATATCGATTTTTTATGAAAAAGTTCAATTTATATGTATTTGAACAGTTTCGAACCTCAAAAAGTTCGAAAACTCTTTGGATGTCACCACAATTTTTTTGTTGAAATATGTGTTTAGGTTAGTCCTCTATCCAATGGTAAATTCAAATCTTTGCCCCCAAGACCGTAAAGATTCGAAATATATCGATTTTTTATGAAAAACTCCAATTTTTGTGTATTTGAACAGTTTCGAACCTCAAAAAGTTCGAAAACTCTTCGGATTTCACCACAATTTACTGGTTGACATATGTTTTTATGTTAGTCCTCTATCCAATGGTATATTCAAATATTTGTCCCCGAGACCGGAAAGATTCGAAATAATACGATATTTTGTGAAAAAGTTAAATTTTTTCATACTTGAACAATTTCGATCCTCAAAAAGTTCGAAAACTCGTGGGATGTCACCACAATTTTTTTGTTGGAATATGTTCCTATATAAGTCTTCTATTCAATGGTATATTCAAATCTTTACCCCCAAAAACGGAAAGATTCGAAATAATTCGATATTTTGTGAAAAAGTTAAATTTTTTCATACTTGAACAATTTCGATCCTCAAAAAGTTCGAAAACTCGTGGGATGTCACCACAATTTTTTTGTTGGAATATGTTCCTATATAAGTCTTCTATTCAATGGTATATTCAAATCTTTACCCCCAAAAACGGAAAGATTCGAAATAATTCGATATTTTGTGAAAAAGTGAAATTTTTTTATACTTGAACATTTTCGAACCTCAAAAAGTTCGAAAACTCATCGGATGTCACCACAATTTTTTGTTGGAATATATTTTTATGTTAGTCCTCTATCCAATGGTAAATTCAAATATTTTTCCCCAAGACCGGAAAGATTCGAAATGTATCGATTTTTTATGAAAAAGTTCAATTCATGTGTATTTGAACAGTTTCGAATCTCAAAAAGTTCGAAAACTCTTCAGATGTCACCACAATTTTTTTGTTGAAATATGTTTTTATGTTAGTCCTCTATCCAATGGTATATTCAAATCTTTCCCCCCGAGAACGGAAAGATTCGAAATAATTCGATTTTTTATGAAAAAGTTCAATTTTTGTGTATTTGAACAGTTTCGAACCTCAAAAAGTTCGAAAACTCGTGGGATGTCACCACAATTTTTTCGATGGAATATGTTTCTATGTTAGTCTTCTATCCAATGGTATATTCAAATCTTTGCCCCCGAGACCGGAAAGATTCGAAATAATACGATATTTTGTGAAAAAGTTCAATTTTTTCATACATGAACATTTTCGAACCTCAAAAAGTTCGAAAACTCGTTGGATGTCACCACAATTTTTTTGTTGGAATATGTTCCTATATTAGCCTTCTATCCAATGGTATATTCAAATCTTTGCAGCTGAGACCGAAAAGATTCGAAATAATTCGATATTTTGTGAAAAAGTTAAATTTTTTCATACTTGAACAATTTCGATCCTCAAAAAGTTCGAAAACTCGTGGGATGTCACCACAATTTTTTTGTTGGAATATGTTCCTATATTAGTCTTCTATCTAATGGTATATTCAAATCTTTACCCCCGAGAACGGAAAGATTTGAAATAATTCGATATTTTCTGAAAAAGTAAAATTTTTTTATACTTGAACATTTTCGAACCTCAAAAAGTTCGAAAACTCATCGGATGTCACCACAATTTTTTGTTGGAATATATTTTTATGTTAGTCCTCTATCCAATGGTATATTCAAATCTTTGCCCCCGAGACCGGAAAGATTCGAAATAATACGATATTTTGTGAAAAAGTTCAATTTTTTCATACTTGAACAATTTCGATCCTCAGAAAGTTCGAAAACTCGTGGGATGTCACCACAATTTTTTTGTTGGAATATGTTCCTATATTAGTCTTCTATCCAATGGTATATTCAAATCTTTACCCCCGAGAACGGAAAGTTTGAAATAATTCGATATTTTGTGAAAAAGTTAAATTTTTTATACTTGAACATTTTCGAACCTCAAAAAGTTCGAAAACTCATCGGATGTCACCACAATTTTTTGTTGGAATATATTTTTATGTTAGTCCTCTATCCAATGGTAAATTCAAATATTTTCCCCCAAGACCGGAAAGATTCGAAATGTATCGATTTTTTATGAAAAAGTTCAATTTATGTGTATTTGAACAGTTTCGAATCTCAAAAAGTTCGTTAACTCTACAGATGTCACCACAATTTTTTTGTTGAAATATGTTTTTATGTTAGTCCTCTATCCAATGGTATATTCAAATCTTTCCCCCCGAGAACGGAAAGATTCGAAATAATTCGATTTTTTATGAAAAAGTTCAATTTTTGTGTATTTGAACAGTTTCGAACCTCAAAAAGTTCTAAAACTCGTGGGATTTCACGACAATTTTTTCGTTGGAATATGTTTCTATATTAGTCTTCTATCCAATGGTATATTCAAATCTTTGCCCCTGAGACCGGAAAGATTCGAAATAATACGATATTTTGTGAAAAAGTTCAATTTTTTCATACAAGAACATTTTCGAACCTCAAAAAGTTCGAAAACTCGTTAGATGTCACCACAATTTTTTTGTTGTAATATGTTCCTATATTAGCCTTCTATCCAATGGTATATTCAAATCTTTGCAGCTGAGACCGAAAAGATTCGAAATAATTCGATATTTTGTGAAAAAGTTAAATTTTTTCATACTTGAACAATTTCGATCCTCAAAAAGTTCGAAAACTCGAGGGATGTCACCACAATTTTTTTGTTGGAATATGTTCCTATATTAGTCTTCTATCTAATGGTATATTCAAATCTTTACCCCCGAGAACGGAAAGATTTGAAATAATTCGATATTTTGTGAAAAAGTAAAATTTTTTTATACTTGAACATTTTCGAACCTCAAAAAGTTCAAAAACTCATCGGATGTCACCACAATTTTTTGTTGGAATATATTTTTATGTTAGTCCTCTATCCAATGGTATATTCAAATCTTTGCCCCCGAGACCGGAAAGATTCGAAATAATACGATATTTTGTGAAAAAGTTCAATTTTTTCATACAAGAACATTTTCGAACCTCAAAAAGTTCGAAAACTCGTTGGATGTCACCACAATTTTTTTGTTGGAATATGTTCCTATATTAGCTTTGTATCCAATGGTATATTCAAATCTTTGCAGCTGAGACCGGAAAGATTCGAAATAATTCGATATTTTGTGAAAAAGTTAAATTTTTTCATACTTGAACAATTTCGATCCTCAGAAAGTTCGAAAACTCGTGGGATGTCACCACAATTTTTTTGTTGGAATATGTTCCTATATTAGTCTTCTATCCAATGGTATATTCAAATCTTTACCCCCGAGAACGGAAAGTTTGAAATAATTCGATATTTTGTGAAAAAGTTAAATTTTTTATACTTGAACATTTTCGAACCTCAAAAAGTTCGAAAATTCTTCGGATGTCACCACAATTTTTTGTTGGAATATATTTTTATGTTAGTCCTCTATCCAATGGTGAATTCAAATATTTTCCCCCAAGACCGGAAAGATTCGAAATGTATCGATTTTTTATGAAAAAGTTCAATTTATGTGTATTTGAAAAGTTTCGAATCTCAAAAAGTTCGAAAACTCTACAGATGTCACCACAATTTTTTTGTTGAAATATGTTTTTATGTTAGTCCTCTATCCAATGGTATATTCAAATCTTTCCCCCCGAGAACGGAAAGATTCGAAATAATTCGATTTTTTATGAAAAAGTTCAATTTTTGTGTATTTGAACAGTTTCGAACCTCAAAAAGTTCTAAAACTCGTGGGATGTCACCACAATTTTTTCGTTGGAATATGTTTCTATATTAGTCTTCTATCCAATGGTATATTCAAATCTTTGCCCCTGAGACCGGAAAGATTCGAAATAATACGATATTTTGTGAAAAAGTTCAATTTTTTCATACTTGAACATTTTCGAACCTCAAAAAGTTCGAAAACTCGTTAGATGTCACCACAATTTTTTTGTTGTAATATGTTCCTATATTAGCCTTCTATCCAATGGTATATTCAAATCTTTGCAGCTGAGACGGGAAAGATTCGAAATAATTCGATATTTTGTGAAAAAGTTAAATTTTTTCATACTTGAACAATTTCGATCCTCAAAAAGTTCGAAAACTCGTTGGATGTCACCACAATTTTTTCGTTGGAATATGTTCCTATATTAGTCTTCTATCTAATGGTATATTCAAATCTTTACCCCCGAGAACGGAAAGATTTGAAATAATTCGATATTTTGTGAAAAAGTAAAATTTTTTTATACTTGAACATTTTCGAACCTCAAAAAGTTCGAAAACTCATCGGATGTCACCACAATTTTTTGCTGGAATATATTTTTATGTTAGTCTTCTATCCAATGGTAAATTCAAATCTTTGCCCCCAAGACCGAAAAGATTCGAAATAATTCGATTTTTTATGAAAAAGTTCAATTTATGTTTATTTGAACAGTTTCGAACCTCAAAAAGTTCGAAAACTCTTCGAATGTCACCACAATTTTTTTGTTGGAATATGTTCCTATATTAGTCTTCTATCCAATGGTATATTCAAATATTTGTCCCCGAGACCGGAAAGATTCGAAATAATACGATATTTTGTGAAAAAGTTCAATTTTTTCATACTTGAACATTTTCGAACCTCAAAAAGTTCGAAAACTCTTCGAATGTCACCACAATTTTTTTGTTGGAATATGTTTCTATATTAGTCTTCTATCCAATGGTATATTCAAATCTTTGCCCCCGAGACCGGAAAGATTCGAAATAATACGATATTTTGTGAAAAAGTTCAATTTTTTCATACAAGAACATTTTCGAACCTAAAAAAGTTCGAAAACTCGTTGGATGTCACCACAATTTTTTTGTTGGAATATGTTCCTATATTAGCTTTGTATCCAATGGTATATTCAAATCTTTGCAGCTGAGACCGGAAAGATTCGAAATAATTCGATATTTTGTGAAAAAGTTAAATTTTTTCATACTTGAACAATTTCGATCCTCAAAAAGTTCGAAAACTCGTAGGATGGCACCACAATTTTTTTGTTGGAATATGTTCCTATATCAGTCGTCTATCTAATGGTATATTCAAATCTTTACCCCCGAGAACGGAAAGATTCGAAATAATTCGATATTTTGTGAAAAAGTAAAATTTTTTTATACTTGAACATTTTCGAACCTCAAAAAGTTCGAAAACTCATCGGATGTCACCACAATTTTTTGTTGGAATATATTTTTATGTTAGTCCTCTATCCAATGGTAAATTCAATTCTTTGCCCCCAAGAACGTAAAGATTCGAAATATATCGATTTTTTATGAAAAAGTTCAATTTATATGTATTTGAACAGTTTCGAACCTCAAAAAGTTCGAAAACTCTTTGGATGTCACCACAATTTTTTTGTTGAAATATGTGTTTAGGTTAGTCCTCTATCCAATGGTAAATTCAAATCTTTGCCCCCAAGACCGTAAAGATTCGAAATATATCGATTTTTTATGAAAAACTCCAATTTTTGTGTATTTGAACAGTTTCGAACCTCAAAAAGTTCGAAAACTCTTCGGATTTCACCACAATTTACTGGTTGACATATGTTTTTATGTTAGTCCTCTATCCAATGGTATATTCAAATATTTGTCCCCGAGACCGGAAAGATTCGAAATAATACGATATTTTGTGAAAAAGTTCAATTTTTTCATATTTGAACATTTTCGAACCTCAAAAAGTTCGAAAACTCGTGGGATGTCACCACAATTTTTTTGTTGGAATATGTTCCTATATAAGTCTTCTATTCAATGGTATATTCAAATCTTTACCCCCAAGAACGTAAAGATTCGAAATATATCGATTTTTTATGAAAAAGTTCAATTTATATGTATTTGAACAGTTTCGAACCTCAAAAAGTTCGAAAACTCTTTGGATGTCACCACAATTTTTTTGTTGAAATATGTGTTTAGGTTAGTCCTCTATCCAATGGTAAATTCAAATCTTTGCCCCCAAGACCGTAAAGATTCGAAATATATCGATTTTTTATGAAAAACTCCAATTTTTGTGTATTTGAACAGTTTCGAACCTCAAAAAGTTCGAAAACTCTTCGGATTTCACCACAATTTACTGGTTGACATATGTTTTTATGTTAGTCCTCTATCCAATGGTATATTCAAATATTTGTCCCCGAGACCGGAAAGATTCGAAATAATACGATATTTTGTGAAAAAGTTAAATTTTTTCATACTTGAACAATTTCGATCCTCAAAAAGTTCGAAAACTCGTGGGATGTCACCACAATTTTTTTGTTGGAATATGTTCCTATATAAGTCTTCTATTCAATGGTATATTCAAATCTTTACCCCCAAAAACGGAAAGATTCGAAATAATTCGATATTTTGTGAAAAAGTTAAATTTTTTCATACTTGAACAATTTCGATCCTCAAAAAGTTCGAAAACTCGTGGGATGTCACCACAATTTTTTTGTTGGAATATGTTCCTATATAAGTCTTCTATTCAATGGTATATTTAAATCTTTACCCCCAAAAACGGAAAGATTCGAAATAATTCGATATTTTGTGAAAAAGTGAAATTTTTTTATACTTGAACATTTTCGAACCTCAAAAAGTTCGAAAACTCATCGGATGTCACCACAATTTTTTGTTGGAATATATTTTTATGTTAGTCCTCTATCCAATGGTAAATTCAAATATTTTTCCCCAAGACCGGAAAGATTCGAAATGTATCGATTTTTTATGAAAAAGTTCAATTCATGTGTATTTGAACAGTTTCGAATCTCAAAAAGTTCGAAAACTCTTCAGATGTCACCACAATTTTTTTGTTGAAATATGTTTTTATGTTAGTCCTCTATCCAATGGTATATTCAAATCTTTCCCCCCGAGAACGGAAAGATTCGAAATAATTCGATTTTTTATGAAAAAGTTCAATTTTTGTGTATTTGAACAGTTTCGAACCTCAAAAAGTTCGAAAACTCGTGGGATGTCACCACAATTTTTTCGATGGAATATGTTTCTATGTTAGTCTTCTATCCAATGGTATATTCAAATCTTTGCCCCCGAGACCGGAAAGATTCGAAATAATACGATATTTTGTGAAAAAGTTCAATTTTTTCATACATGAACATTTTCGAACCTCAAAAAGTTCGAAAACTCGTTGGATGTCACCACAATTTTTTTGTTGGAATATGTTCCTATATTAGCCTTCTATCCAATGGTATATTCAAATCTTTGCAGCTGAGACCGAAAAGATTCGAAATAATTCGATATTTTGTGAAAAAGTTAAATTTTTTCATACTTGAACAATTTCGATCCTCAAAAAGTTCGAAAACTCGTGGGATGTCACCACAATTTTTTTGTTGGAATATGTTCCTATATTAGTCTTCTATCTAATGGTATATTCAAATCTTTACCCCCGAGAACGGAAAGATTTGAAATAATTCGATATTTTCTGAAAAAGTAAAATTTTTTTATACTTGAACATTTTCGAACCTCAAAAAGTTCGAAAACTCATCGGATGTCACCACAATTTTTTGTTGGAATATATTTTTATGTTAGTCCTCTATCCAATGGTATATTCAAATCTTTGCCCCCGAGAACGGAAAGATTCGAAATAATACGATATTTTGTGAAAAAGTTCAATTTTTTCATACTTGAACAATTTCGATCCTCAGAAAGTTCGAAAACTCGTGGGATGTCACCACAATTTTTTTGTTGGAATATGTTCCTATATTAGTCTTCTATCCAATGGTATATTCAAATCTTTACCCCCGAGAACGGAAAGTTTGAAATAATTCGATATTTTGTGAAAAAGTTAAATTTTTTATACTTGAACATTTTCGAACCTCAAAAAGTTCGAAAACTCATCGGATGTCACCACAATTTTTTGTTGGAATATATTTTTATGTTAGTCCTCTATCCAATGGTAAATTCAAATATTTTCCCCCAAGACCGGAAAGATTCGAAATGTATCGATTTTTTATGAAAAAGTTCAATTTATGTGTATTTGAACAGTTTCGAATCTCAAAAAGTTCGTTAACTCTACAGATGTCACCACAATTTTTTTGTTGAAATATGTTTTTATGTTAGTCCTCTATCCAATGGTATATTCAAATCTTTCCCCCCGAGAACGGAAAGATTCGAAATAATTCGATTTTTTATGAAAAAGTTCAATTTTTGTGTATTTGAACAGTTTCGAACCTCAAAAAGTTCTAAAACTCGTGGGATTTCACGACAATTTTTTCGTTGGAATATGTTTCTATATTAGTCTTCTATCCAATGGTATATTCAAATCTTTGCCCCTGAGACCGGAAAGATTCGAAATAATACGATATTTTGTGAAAAAGTTCAATTTTTTCATACAAGAACATTTTCGAACCTCAAAAAGTTCGAAAACTCGTTAGATGTCACCACAATTTTTTTGTTGTAATATGTTCCTATATTAGCCTTCTATCCAATGGTATATTCAAATCTTTGCAGCTGAGACCGAAAAGATTCGAAATAATTCGATATTTTGTGAAAAAGTTAAATTTTTTCATACTTGAACAATTTCGATCCTCAAAAAGTTCGAAAACTCGAGGGATGTCACCACAATTTTTTTGTTGGAATATGTTCCTATATTAGTCTTCTATCTAATGGTATATTCAAATCTTTACCCCCGAGAACGGAAAGATTTGAAATAATTCGATATTTTGTGAAAAAGTAAAATTTTTTTATACTTGAACATTTTCGAACCTCAAAAAGTTCAAAAACTCATCGGATGTCACCACAATTTTTTGTTGGAATATATTTTTATGTTAGTCCTCTATCCAATGGTATATTCAAATCTTTGCCCCCGAGACCGGAAAGATTCGAAATAATACGATATTTTGTGAAAAAGTTCAATTTTTTCATACAAGAACATTTTCGAACCTCAAAAAGTTCGAAAACTCGTTGGATGTCACCACAATTTTTTTGTTGGAATATGTTCCTATATTAGCTTTGTATCCAATGGTATATTCAAATCTTTGCAGCTGAGACCGGAAAGATTCGAAATAATTCGATATTTTGTGAAAAAGTTAAATTTTTTCATACTTGAACAATTTCGATCCTCAGAAAGTTCGAAAACTCGTGGGATGTCACCACAATTTTTTTGTTGGAATATGTTCCTATATTAGTCTTCTATCCAATGGTATATTCAAATCTTTACCCCCGAGAACGGAAAGTTTGAAATAATTCGATATTTTGTGAAAAAGTTAAATTTTTTATACTTGAACATTTTCGAACCTCAAAAAGTTCGAAAATTCTTCGGATGTCACCACAATTTTTTGTTGGAATATATTTTTATGTTAGTCCTCTATCCAATGGTGAATTCAAATATTTTCCCCCAAGACCGGAAAGATTCGAAATGTATCGATTTTTTATGAAAAAGTTCAATTTATGTGTATTTGAAAAGTTTCGAATCTCAAAAAGTTCGAAAACTCTACAGATGTCACCACAATTTTTTTGTTGAAATATGTTTTTATGTTAGTCCTCTATCCAATGGTATATTCAAATCTTTCCCCCCGAGAACGGAAAGATTCGAAATAATTCGATTTTTTATGAAAAAGTTCAATTTTTGTGTATTTGAACAGTTTCGTACCTCAAAAAGTTCTAAAACTCGTGGGATGTCACCACAATTTTTTCGTTGGAATATGTTTCTATATTAGTCTTCTATCCAATGGTATATTCAAATCTTTGCCCCTGAGACCGGAAAGATTCGAAATAATATGATATTTTGTGAAAAAGTTCAATTTTTTCATACAAGAACATTTTCGAACCTCAAAAAGTTCGAAAACTCGTTAGATGTCACCACAATTTTTTTGTTGTAATATGTTCCTATATTAGCCTTCTATCCAATGGTATATTCAAATCTTTGCAGCTGAGACGGGAAAGATTCGAAATAATTCGATATTTTGTGAAAAAGTTAAATTTTTTCATACTTGAACAATTTCGATCCTCAAAAAGTTCGAAAACTCGTGGGATGTCACCACAATTTTTTCGTTGGAATATGTTCCTATATTAGTCTTCTATCTAATGGTATATTCAAATCTTTACCCCCGAGAACGGAAAGATTTGAAATAATTCGATATTTTGTGAAAAAGTAAAATTTTTTTATACTTGAACATTTTCGAACCTCAAAAAGTTCGAAAACTCATCGGATGTCACCACAATTTTTTGCTGGAATATATTTTTATGTTAGTCTTCTATCCAATGGTAAATTCAAATCTTTGCCCCCAAGACCGAAAAGATTCGAAATAATTCGATTTTTTATGAAAAAGTTCAATTTATGTTTATTTGAACAGTTTCGAACCTCAAAAAGTTCGAAAACTCTTCGAATGTCACCACAATTTTTTTGTTGGAATATGTTCCTATATTAGTCTTCTATCCAATGGTATATTCAAATATTTGTCCCCGAGACCGGAAAGATTCGAAATAATACGATATTTTGTGAAAAAGTTCAATTTTTTCATACTTGAACATTTTCGAACCTCAAAAAGTTCGAAAACTCTTCGAATGTCACCACAATTTTTTTGTTGGAATATGTTTCTATATTAGTCTTCTATCCAATGGTATATTCAAATCTTTGCCCCCGAGACCGGAAAGATTCGAAATAATACGATATTTTGTGAAAAAGTTCAATTTTTTCATACAAGAACATTTTCGAACCTAAAAAAGTTCGAAAACTCGTTGGATGTCACCACAATTTTTTTGTTGGAATATGTTCCTATATTAGCTTTGTATCCAATGGTATATTCAAATCTTTGCAGCTGAGACCGGAAAGATTCGAAATAATTCGATATTTTGTGAAAAAGTTAAATTTTTTCATACTTGAACAATTTCGATCCTCAAAAAGTTCGAAAACTCGTAGGATGGCACCACAATTTTTTTGTTGGAATATGTTCCTATATCAGTCGTCTATCTAATGGTATATTCAAATCTTTACCCCCGAGAACGGAAAGATTCGAAATAATTCGATATTTTGTGAAAAAGTAAAATTTTTTTATACTTGAACATTTTCGAACCTCAAAAAGTTCGAAAACTCATCGGATGTCACCACAATTTTTTGTTGGAATATATTTTTATGTTAGTCCTCTATCCAATGGTAAATTCAATTCTTTGCCCCCAAGAACGTAAAGATTCGAAATATATCGATTTTTTATGAAAAAGTTCAATTTATATGTATTTGAACAGTTTCGAACCTCAAAAAGTTCGAAAACTCTTTGGATGTCACCACAATTTTTTTGTTGAAATATGTGTTTAGGTTAGTCCTCTATCCAATGGTAAATTCAAATCTTTGCCCCCAAGACCGTAAAGATTCGAAATATATCGATTTTTTATGAAAAACTCCAATTTTTGTGTATTTGAACAGTTTCGAACCTCAAAAAGTTCGAAAACTCTTCGGATTTCACCACAATTTACTGGTTGACATATGTTTTTATGTTAGTCCTCTATCCAATGGTATATTCAAATATTTGTCCCCGAGACCGGAAAGATTCGAAATAATACGATATTTTGTGAAAAAGTTCAATTTTTTCATATTTGAACATTTTCGAACCTCAAAAAGTTCGAAAACTCGTGGGATGTCACCACAATTTTTTTGTTGGAATATGTTCCTATATAAGTCTTCTATTCAATGGTATATTCAAATCTTTACCCCCAAAAACGGAAAGATTCGAAATAATTCGATATTTTGTGAAAAAGTGAAATTTTTTTTATACTTGAACATTTTCGAACCTCAAAAAGTTCAAAAACTCATCGGATGTCACCACAATTTTTTGTTGGAATATATTTTTATGTTAGTCCTCTATCCAATGGTAAATTCAAATATTTTTCCCCAAGACCGGAAAGATTCGAAATGTATCGATTTTTTATGAAAAAGTTCAATTCATGTGTATTTGAACAGTTTCGAACCTCAAAAAGTTCGAAAACTCGTGGGATGTCACCACAATTTTTTCGTTGGAATATGTTTCTATATTAGTCTTCTATCCAATGGTATATTCAAATCTTTGCCCCCGAGACCGGAAAGATTCGAAATAATACGATATTTTGTGAAAAAGTTCAATTTTTTCATACAAGAACATTTTCGAACCTCAAAAAGTTCGAAAACTCGTTGGATGTCACCACAATTTTTTTGTTGGAATATGTTCCTATATTAGCCTTCTATCCAATGGTATATTCAAATCTTTGCAGCTGAGACCGAAAAGATTCGAAATAATTCGATATTTTGTGAAAAAGTTAAATTTTTTCATACTTGAACAATTTCGATCCTCAAAAAGTTCGAAAACTCGTGGGATGTCACCACAATTTTTTTGTTGGAATATGTTCCTATATTAGTCTTCTATCTAATGGTATATTCAAATCTTTACCCCCGAGAACGGAAAGATTTGAAATAATTCGATATTTTGTGAAAAAGTAAATTTTTTTATACTTGAACATTTTCGAACCTCAAAAAGTTTGAAAACTCATCGGATGTCACCACAATTTTTTGTTGGAATATATTTTTATGTTAGTCCTCTATCCAATGGTAAATTCAAATCTTTGCCCCCAAGACCGAAAAGATTCGAAATAATTCGATTTTTTATGAAAAAGTTCAATTTATGTGTATTTGAACAGTTTCGAACCTCAAAAAGTTCGAAAACTCTTCGGATGTCACCACAATTTTTTTGTTGGAATATGTTCCTATATTAGTCTTCTATCCAATGGTATATTCAAATATTTGTCCCCGAGACCGGAAAGATTCGAAATAATACGATTTTTTATGAAAAAGTTCAATTTTGTGTATTTGAACAGTTTCGAACCTCAAAAAGTTCGAAAACTCGTCGGGTGTCACCACAATTTTTTTGATGGAATATGTTCCTATATTAGTCTTCTATCCAATGGTATATTCAAATATTTGTCCCCGAGACCGGAAAGATTCGAAATAATACGATAATTTTTGAAAAAGTTCAATTTTTTCATACTTGAACATTTTCGAACCTCAAAAAGTTCGAAAACTCGTCGGATGTCACCACAATTTTTTTGTTGAAATATGTTCCTATATTAGTCTTCTATCCAATGGTATATTCAAATATTTGTCCCCGAGACCGGAAAGATTCGAAATAATACGATATTTTGTGAAAAAGTTCAATTTTTTCATACTTGAACATTTTCGAACCTCAAAAAGTTCAAAAACTCTTCGAATGTCACCACAATTTTTTTGTTGGAATATGTTTCTATATTAGTCTTCTATCCAATGGTATATTCAAATCTTTGCCCCCGAGACCGGAAAGATTCGAAATAATACGATATTTTGTGAAAAAGTTCAATTTTTTCATACAAGAACATTTTCGAACCTAAAAAAGTTCGAAAACTCGTTGGATGTCACCACAATTTTTTTGTTGGAATATGTTCCTATATTAGCTTTGTATCCAATGGTATATTCAAATCTTTGCAGCTGAGACCGGAAAGATTCGAAATAATTCGATATTTTGTGAAAAAGTTAAATTTTTTCATACTTGAACAATTTCGATCCTCAAAAAGTTCGAAAACTCGTAGGATGGCACCACAATTTTTTTGTTGGAATATGTTCCTATATCAGTCGTCTATCTAATGGTATATTCAAATCTTTACCCCCGAGAACGGAAAGATTCGAAATAATTCGATATTTTGTGAAAAAGTAAAATTTTTTTATACTTGAACATTTTCGAACCTCAAAAAGTTCGAAAACTCATCGGATGTCACCACAATTTTTTGTTGGAATATATTTTTATGTTAGTCCTCTATCCAATGGTAAATTCAATTCTTTGCCCCCAAGAACGTAAAGATTCGAAATATATCGATTTTTTATGAAAAAGTTCAATTTATATGTATTTGAACAGTTTCGAACCTCAAAAAGTTCGAAAACTCTTTGGATGTCACCACAATTTTTTTGTTGAAATATGTGTTTAGGTTAGTCCTCTATCCAATGGTAAATTCAAATCTTTGCCCCCAAGACCGTAAAGATTCGAAATATATCGATTTTTTATGAAAAACTCCAATTTTTGTGTATTTGAACAGTTTCGAACCTCAAAAAGTTCGAAAACTCTTCGGATTTCACCACAATTTACTGGTTGACATATGTTTTTATGTTAGTCCTCTATCCAATGGTATATTCAAATATTTGTCCCCGAGACCGGAAAGATTCGAAATAATACGATATTTTGTGAAAAAGTTCAATTTTTTCATATTTGAACATTTTCGAACCTCAAAAAGTTCGAAAACTCGTGGGATGTCACCACAATTTTTTTGTTGGAATATGTTCCTATATAAGTCTTCTATTCAATGGTATATTCAAATCTTTACCCCCAAAAACGGAAAGATTCGAAATAATTCGATATTTTGTGAAAAAGTGAAATTTTTTTTATACTTGAACATTTTCGAACCTCAAAAAGTTCGAAAACTCATCGGATGTCACCACAATTTTTTGTTGGAATATATTTTTATGTTAGTCCTCTATCCAATGGTAAATTCAAATATTTTTCCCCAAGACCGGAAAGATTCGAAATGTATCGATTTTTTATGAAAAAGTTCAATTCATGTGTATTTGAACAGTTTCGAACCTCAAAAAGTTCGAAAACTCGTGGGATGTCACCACAATTTTTTTGTTGGAATATGTTTCTATATTAGTCTTCTATCCAATGGTATATTCAAATCTTTGCCCCCGAGACCGGAAAGATTCGAAATAATACGATATTTTGTGAAAAAGTTCAATTTTTTCATACAAGAACATTTTCGAACCTCAAAAAGTTCGAAAACTCGTTGGATGTCACCACAATTTTTTTGTTGGAATATGTTCCTATATTAGCCTTCTATCCAATGGTATATTCAAATCTTTGCAGCTGAGACCGAAAAGATTCGAAATAATTCGATATTTTGTGAAAAAGTTAAATTTTTTCATACTTGAACAATTTCGATCCTCAAAAAGTTCGAAAACTCGTGGGATGTCACCACAATTTTTTTGTTGGAATATGTTCCTATATTAGTCTTCTATCTAATGGTATATTCAAATCTTTACCCCCGAGAACGGAAAGATTTGAAATAATTCGATATTTTGTGAAAAAGTAAATTTTTTTATACTTGAACATTTTCGAACCTCAAAAAGTTCAAAAACTCATCGGATGTCACCACAATTTTTTGTTGGAATATATTTTTATGTTAGTCCTCTATCCAATGGTAAATTCAAATCTTTGCCCCCAAGACCGAAAAGATTCGAAATAATTCGATTTTTTATGAAAAAGTTCAATTTATGTGTATTTGAACAGTTTCGAACCTCAAAAAGTTCGAAAACTCTTCGGATGTCACCACAATTTTTTTGTTGGAATATGTTCCTATATTAGTCTTCTATCCAATGGTATATTCAAATATTTGTCCCCGAGACCGGAAAGATTCGAAATAATACGATTTTTTATGAAAAAGTTCAATTTTGTGTATTTGAACAGTTTCGAACCTCAAAAAGTTCGAAAACTCGTCGGGTGTCACGACAATTTTTTTGATGGAATATGTTCCTATATTAGTCTTCTATCCAATGGTATATTCAAATATTTGCCCCCGAGACCGGAAAGATTCGAAATAATACGATATTTTTTGAAAAAGTTCAATTTTTTCATACTTGAACATTTTCGAACCTCAAAAAGTTCGAAAACTCGTCGGATGTCACCACAATTTTTTTGTTGAAATATGTTCCTATATTAGTCTTCTATCCAATGGTATATTCAAATATTTGTCACCGAGACCGGAAAGATTCGAAATAATACGATATTTTGTGAAAAAGTTCAATTTTTTCATACTTGAACATTTTCGAACCTCAAAAAGTTCGAAAACTCTTCGAATGTCACCACAATTTTTTTGTTGGAATATGTTTCTATATTAGTCTTCTATCCAATGGTATATTCAAATCTTTGCCCCCGAGACCGGAAAGATTCGAAATAATACGATATTTTGTGAAAAAGTTCAATTTTTTCATACAAGAACATTTTCGAACCTAAAAAAGTTCGAAAACTCGTTGGATGTCACCACAATTTTTTTGTTGGAATATGTTCCTATATTAGCTTTGTATCCAATGGTATATTCAAATCTTTGCAGCTGAGACCGGAAAGATTCGAAATAATTCGATATTTTGTGAAAAAGTTAAATTTTTTCATACTTGAACAATTTCGATCCTCAAAAAGTTCGAAAACTCGTAGGATGGCACCACAATTTTTTTGTTGGAATATGTTCCTATATCAGTCGTCTATCTAATGGTATATTCAAATCTTTACCCCCGAGAACGGAAAGATTCGAAATAATTCGATATTTTGTGAAAAAGTAAAATTTTTTTATACTTGAACATTTTCGAACCTCAAAAAGTTCGAAAACTCATCGGATGTCACCACAATTTTTTGTTGGAATATATTTTTATGTTAGTCCTCTATCCAATGGTAAATTCAATTCTTTGCCCCCAAGAACGTAAAGATTCGAAATATATCGATTTTTTATGAAAAGGTTCAATTTATATGTATTTGAACAGTTTCGAACCTCAAAAAGTTCGAAAACTCTTTGGATGTCACCACAATTTTTTTGTTGAAATATGTGTTTAGGTTAGTCCTCTATCCAATGGTAAATTCAAATCTTTGCCCCCAAGACCGTAAAGATTCGAAATATATCGATTTTTTATGAAAAACTCCAATTTTTGTGTATTTGAACAGTTTCGAACCTCAAAAAGTTCGAAAACTCTTCGGATTTCACCACAATTTACTGGTTGACATATGTTTTTATGTTAGTCCTCTATCCAATGGTATATTCAAATATTTGTCCCCGAGACCGGAAAGATTCGAAATAATACGATATTTTGTGAAAAAGTTCAATTTTTTCATATTTGAACATTTTCGAACCTCAAAAAGTTCGAAAACTCGTGGGATGTCACCACAATTTTTTTGTTGGAATATGTTCCTATATAAGTCTTCTATTCAATGGTATATTCAAATCTTTACCCCCAAAAACGGAAAGATTCGAAATAATTCGATATTTTGTGAAAAAGTGAAATTTTTTTTATACTTGAACATTTTCGAACCTCAAAAAGGTCGAAAACTCATCGGATGTCACCACAATTTTTTGTTGGAATATATTTTTATGTTAGTCCTCTATCCAATGGTAAATTCAAATATTTTTCCCCAAGACCGGAAAGATTCGAAATGTATCGATTTTTTATGAAAAAGTTCAATTCATGTGTATTTGAACAGTTTCGAACCTCAAAAAGTTCGAAAACTCGTGGGATGTCACCACAATTTTTTCGTTGGAATATGTTTCTATATTAGTCTTCTATCCAATGGTATATTCAAATCTTTGCCCCCGAGACCGGAAAGATTCGAAATAATACGATATTTTGTGAAAAAGTTCAATTTTTTCATACAAGAACATTTTCGAACCTCAAAAAGTTCGAAAACTCGTTGGATGTCACCACAATTTTTTTGTTGGAATATGTTCCTATATTAGCCTTCTATCCAATGGTATATTCAAATCTTTGCAGCTGAGACCGAAAAGATTCGAAATAATTCGATATTTTGTGAAAAAGTTAAATTTTTTCATACTTGAACAATTTCGATCCTCAAAAAGTTCGAAAACTCGTGGGATGTCACCACAATTTTTTTGTTGGAATATGTTCCTATATTAGTCTTCTATCTAATGGTATATTCAAATCTTTACCCCCGAGAACGGAAAGATTTGAAATAATTCGATATTTTGTGAAAAATTAAATTTTTTTATACTTGAACATTTTCGAACCTCAAAAAGTTCGAAAACTCATCGGATGTCACCACAATTTTTTGTTGGAATATATTTTTATGTTAGTCCTCTATCCAATGGTAAATTCAAATCTTTGCCCCCAAGACCGAAAAGATTCGAAATAATTCGATTTTTTATGAAAAAGTTCAATTTATGTGTATTTGAACAGTTTCGAACCTCAAAAAGTTCGAAAACTCTTCGGATGTCACCACAATTTTTTTGTTGGAATATGTTCCTATATTAGTCTTCTATCCAATGGTATATTCAAATATTTGTCCCCGAAACCGGAAAGATTCGAAATAATACGATTTTTTATGAAAAAGTTCAATTTTGTGTATTTGAACAGTTTCGAACCTCAAAAAGTTCGAAAACTCGTCGGGTGTCACCACAATTTTTTTGATGGAATATGTTCCTATATTAGTCTTCTATCCAATGGTATATTCAAATATTTGTCCCCGAGACCGGAAAGATTCGAAATAATACGATATTTTTTGAAAAAGTTCAATTTTTTCATACTTGAACATTTTCGAACCTCAAAAAGTTCGAAAACTCGTCGGATGTCACCACAATTTTTTTGTTGAAATATGTTCCTATATTAGTCTTCTATCCAATGGTATATTCAAATCTTTGCCCCCGAGACCGGAAAGATTCGAAATAATACGATATTTTGTGAAAAAGTTCAATTTTTTCATACTTGAACATTTTCGAACCTCAAAAAGTTCGAAAACTCCTTGGATGTCACCACAATTTTTTGTTGGAATATGTTCCTATATTAGTTTTCTATCCAATGGTATATTCAAATCTTTGCCCCCGAGACCGGAAAGATTCGAAATAATACGATACTTTGTGAAAAAGTTCAATTTTTTCATACTTGAACATTTTCGAACCTCAAAAAGTTCGAAAACTCGTTGGATGTCACCACAATTTTTTTGTTGGAATATGTTCCTATATTAGCCTTCTATTTAATGGTATATTCAAATCTTTACCCCCGAGAACGGAAAGATTTGAAATAATTCGATATTTTGTGAAAAAGTAAAATTTTTTTATACTTGAACATTTTCGAACCTCAAAAAGTTCAAAAACTCATCGGATGTCACCACAATTTTTTGTTGGAATATATTTTTATGTTAGTCCTCTATCCAATGGTAAATTCAAATCTTTGCCCCCAAGACCGGAAAGATTCGAAATATATCGATTTTTTATGAAAAAGTTCAATTTATGTGTATTTGAACAGTTTCGAACCTCAAAAAGTTCGAAAACTCTTCGGATGTCACCACTATTTTTTTGTTGAAATATGTTTTTATGTTAGTCCTCTATCCAATGGTAAATTCAAGTCTTTGCAGCTGAGACCGGAAAGATTCGAAATAATTCGATATTTTGTGAAAAAGTTAAATTTTTTCATACTTGAACAATTTCGATCCTCAAAAAGTTCGAAAACTCGTGGGATGTCACCACAATTTTTTTGTTGGAATATGTTCCTATATTAGTCTTCTATCTAATGGTATATTCAAATCTTTACCCCCGAGAACGGAAAGATTCGAAATAATTCGATATTTTGTGAAAAAGTAAAATTTTTTTATACTTGAACATTTTCGAACCTCAAAAAGTTCGAAAACTCATCGGATGTCACCACAATTTTTTGTTGGAATATATTTTTATATTAGTCCTCTATCCAATGGCAAATTAAAATCTTTGCCCCCAAGACCGGAAAGATTCGAAATATATCGATTTTTTATGAAAAAGTTCAATTTATGTTTATTTGAACAGTTTCGAACCTCAAAAAGTTCGAAAACTCTTCGGATGTCACCACAATTTTTTTGTTGAAATATGTTTTTATGTTAGTCCTCTATCCAATGGTAAATTCAAATCTTTGCCCCCAAGAACGTAAAGATTCGAAATATATCGATTTTTTATGAAAAACTCCAATTTTTGTGTATTTGAACAGTTTCGAGCCTCAAAAAGTTTGAAAACTCTTCGGATTTCACCACAATTTACTGGTTGACATATGTTTTTATGTTAGTCCTCTATCCAATGGTATATTCAAATATTTGTCCCAGAGACCGGAAAGATTCGAAATAATACGATATTTTGTGAAAAAGTTCAATTTTTTCATACTTGAACATTTTCGAACCTCAAAAAGTTCGAAAACTCGTCGGATGTCACCACAATTTTTTTGTTGGAATATGTTTCTATATTAGTCTTCTATCCAATGGTATATTCAAATCTTTGCCCCCGAGACCGGAAAGATTCGAAATAATACGATATTTTGTGAAAAAGTTCAATTTTTTCATACAAGAACATTTTCGAACCTAAAAAAGTTCGAAAACTCGTTGGATTTAACCACAATTTTTTTGTTGGAATATGTTCCTATATTAGCTTTGTATCTAATGGTATATTCAAATCTTTGCAGCTGAGACCGGAAAGATTCGAAATAATTCGATATTTTGTGAAAAAGTTAAATTTTTTCATACTTGAACAATTTCGATCCTCAAAAAGTTCGAAAACTCGTGGGATGGCACCACAATTTTTTTGTTGGAATATGTTCCTATATCAGTCGTCTATCTAATGGTATATTCAAATCTTTACCCCCGAGAACGGAAAGATTCGAAATAATTCGATATTTTGTGAAAAAGTAAAATTTTTTTATACTTGAACATTTTCGAACCTCAAAAAGTTCGAAAACTCATCGGATGTCACCACAATTTTTTGTTGGAATATATTTTTATGTTAGTCCTCTATCCAATGGTAAATTCAATTCTTTGCCCCCAAGAACGTAAAGATTCGAAATATATCGATTTTTTATGAAAAAGTTCAATTTATATGTATTTGAACAGTTTCGAACCTCAAAAAGTTCGAAAACTCTTTGGATGTCACCACAATTTTTTTGTTGAAATATGTGTTTAGGTTAGTCCTCTATCCAATGGTAAATTCAAATCTTTGCCCCCAAGACCGTAAAGATTCGAAATATATCGATTTTTTATGAAAAACTCCAATTTTTGTGTATTTGAACAGTTTCGAACCTCAAAAAGTTCGAAAACTCTTCGGATTTCACCACAATTTACTGGTTGACATATGTTTTTATGTTAGTCCTCTATCCAATGGTATATTCAAATATTTGTCCCCGAGACCGGAAAGATTCGAAATAATACGATATTTTGTGAAAAAGTTCAATTTTTTCATATTTGAACATTTTCGAACCTCAAAAAGTTCGAAAACTCGTCGGATGTCACGACAATTTTTTTGTTGGAATAGGTTCCTATATTAGTCTTCTATCCAATGGTATATTCAAATCTTTGCAGCTAAGACCGGAAAGATTCGAAATAATTCGATATTTTGTGAAAATGTTAAATTTTTTCATACTTGAACAATTTCGATCCTCAAAAAGTTCGAAAACTCGTGGGATGTCACCACAATTTTTTTGTTGGAATATGTTCCTATATAAGTCTTCTATTCAATGGTATATTCAAATCTTTACCCCCAAAAACGGAAAGATTCGAAATAATTCGATATTTTGTGAAAAAGTGAAATTTTTTTATACTTGAACATTTTCGAACCTCAAAAAGTTCGAAAACTCATGGGATGTCACCACAATTTTTTGTTGGAATATATTTTTATGTTAGTCCTCTATCCAATGGTAAATTCAAATATTTTTCCCCAAGACCGGAAAGATTCGAAATGTATCGATTTTTTATGAAAAAGTTCAATTCATGTGTATTTGAACAGTTTCGAATCTCAAAAAGTTCGAAAACTCTTCAGATGTCACCACAATTTTTTTGTTGAAATATGTTTTTATGTTAGTCCTCTATCCAATGGTATATTCAAATCTTTCCCCCCGAGAACGGAAAGATTCGAAATAATTCGATTTTTTATGAAAAAGTTCAATTTTTGTGTATTTGAACAGTTTCGAACCTCAAAAAGTTCGAAAACTCGTGGGATGTCACCACAATTTTTTCGTTGGAATATGTTTCTATATTAGTCTTCTATCCAATGGTATATTCAAATCTTTGCCCCCGAGACCGGAAAGATTCGAAATAATACGATATTTTGTGAAAAAGTTCAATTTTTTCATACAAGAACATTTTCGAACCTCAAAAAGTTCGAAAACTCGTTGGATGTCACCACAATTTTTTTGTTGTAATATGTTCCTATATTAGCCTTCTATCCAATGGTATATTCAAATCTTTGCAGGTGAGACCGAAAAGATTCGAAATATTTCGATATTTTGTGAAAAAGTTAAATTTTTTCATACTTGAACAATTTCGATCCTCAAAAAGTTCGAAAACTCGTGGGATGTCACCACAAGTTTTTTGTTGGAATATGTTCCTATATTAGTCTTCTATCTAATGGTATATTCAAATCTTTACCCCCGAGAACGGAAAGATTTGAAATAATTCGATATTTTGTGAAAAAGTAAATTTTTTTATACTTGAACATTTTCGAACCTCAAAAAGTTCGAAAACTCATCGGATGTCACCACAATTTTTTGTTGGAATATATTTTTATGTTAGTCCTCTATCCAATGGTAAATTCAAATCTTTGCCCCCAAGACCGAAAAGATTCGAAATAATTCGATTTTTTATGAAAAAGTTCAATTTATGTGTATTTGAACAGTTTCGAACCTCAAAAAGTTCGAAAACTCTTCGGATGTCACCACAATTTTTTTGTTGGAATATGTTCCTATATTAGTCTTCTATCCAATGGTATATTCAAATATTTGTCCCCGAGACCGGAAAGATTCGAAATAATACGATTTTTTATGAAAAAGTTCAATTTTTGTGTATTTGAACAGTTTCGAACCTCAAAAAGTTCGAAAACTCGTCGGGTGTCACCACAATTTTTTTGTTGGAATATGTTCCTATATTAGTTTTCTATCCAATGGTATATTCAAATATTTGTCCCCGAGACCGGAAAGATTCGAAATAATACGATATTTTTTGAAAAAGTTCAATTTTTTCATACTTGAACATTTTCGAACCTCAAAAAGTTCGAAAACTCGTCGGATGTCACCACAATTTTTTTGTTGAAATATGTTCCTATATTAGTCTTCTATCCAATGGTATATTCAAATCTTTGCCCCCGAGACCGGAAAGATTCGAAATAATACGATATTTTGTGAAAAAGTTCAATTTTTTCATACTTGAACATTTTCAAACCTCAAAAAGTTCGAAAACTCCTTGGTTGTCACCACAATTTTTTGTTGGAATATGTTCCTATATTAGTCTTCTATCCAATGGTATATTCAAATCTTTGCCCCCGAGACCGGAAAGATTCGAAATAATACGATATTTTGTGAAAAAGTTCAATTTTTTCATACTTGAACATTTTCGAACCTCAAAAAGTTCGAAAACTCGTTGGATGTCACCACAATTTTTTTGTTGGAATATGTTCCTATATTAGCCTTCTATCTAATGGTATATTCAAATCTTTACCCCCGAGAACGGAAAGATTTGAAATAATTCGATATTTTGTAAAAAAGTAAAATTTTTTTATACTTGAACATTTTCGAACCTCAAAAAGTTCAAAAACTCATCGGATGTCACCACAATTTTTTGTTGGAATATATTTTTATGTTAGTCCTCTATCCAATGGTAAATTCAAATCTTTGCCCCCAAGACCGGAAAGATTCGAAATATATCGATTTTTTATGAAAAAGTTCAATTTATGTGTATTTGAACAGTTTCGAACCTCAAAAAGTTCGAAAACTCTTCGGATGTCACCACTATTTTTTTGTTGAAATATGTTTTTATGTTAGTCCTCTATCCAATGGTAAATTCAAGTCTTTGCAGCTGAGAACGGAAAGATTCGAAATAATTCGATATTTTGTGAAAAAGTTAAATTTTTTCATACTTGAACAATTTCGATCCTCAAAAAGTTCGAAAACTCGTGGGATGTCACCACAATTTTTTTGTTGGAATATGTTCCTATATTAGTCTTCTATCTAATGGTATATTCAAATCTTTACCCCCGAGAACGGAAAGATTTGAAATAATTCGATATTTTGTGAAAAAGTAAAATTTTTTTATACTTGAACATTTTCGAACCTCAAAAAGTTCGAAAACTCATCGGATGTCACCACAATTTTTTGTTGGAATATATTTTTATATTAGTCCTCTATCCAATGGAAAATTAAAATCTTTGCCCCCAAGAACGGAAAGATTCGAAATATATCGATTTTCTATGAAAAAGTTCAATTTATGTGTATTTGAACAGTTTCGAACCTCAAAAAGTTCGAAAACTCTTCGGATGTCACCACAATTTTTTTGTTGAAATATGTTTTTATGTTAGTCCTCTATCCAATGGTAAATTCAAATCTTTGCCCCCAAGAACGTAAAGATTCGAAATATATCGATTTTTTATGAAAAACTCCAATTTTTGTGTATTTGAACAGTTTCGAACCTCAAAAAGTTTGAAAACTCTTCGGATTTCACCACAATTTACTGGTTGACATATGTTTTTATGTTAGTCCTCTATCCAATGGTATATTCAAATATTTGTCCCAGAGACCGGAAAGATTCGAAATAATACGATATTTTGTGAAAAAGTTCAATTTTTTCATACTTGAACATTTTCGAACCTCAAAAAGTTCGAAAACTCGTCGGATGTCACCACAATTTTTTTGTTGGAATATGTTCCTATATTAGTCTTTTATCCAATGGTATATTCAAATCTTTGCCGCCGAGACCGGAAAGATTCGAAATAATTCGATATTTTGTAAAAAAGTTAAATTTTTTCATACTTGAACAATTTCGAACCTCAAAAAGTTCGAAAACTCGTGAGATGTCACCACAATTTTTTTGTTGGAATATGTTCCTATATTAGTCTTCTATCCAATGGTATATTCAAATCTTTACCCCCGAGCACGGAAAGATTTGAAATAATTCGATATTTTGTGAAAAAGTAAATTTTTTTTATACTTTAACATTTTCGAACCTCAAAAAGTTCGAAAACTCATCAGATGTCACCACAATTTTTTTGTTGGAATATGTTTCTATATTAGTCTTCTATCCAATGGTAAATTCAAATCTTTGCCCCCAAGACCGAAAAGATTCGAAATAATTCGATTTTTTATGAAAAATTTCAATTTATGTTTATTTGAACAGTTTCGAACCTCAAAAAGTTCGAAAACTCTTCGGATGTCACCATAATTTTTTTGTTGGAATATGTTCCTATATTAGTCTCCTATCAAATGGTATATTCAAATATTTGTCCCCGAGACCGGAAAGATTCGAAATAATACGATATTTTGTGAAAAAGTTCAATTTTTTCATACTTGAACATTTTCGAACCTCAAAAAGTTCGAAAACTCGTCGGATGTCACTGCAATTTTTTTGTTGGAATATGTTCCTATATTAGTCTTCTATCCAATGGTATATTCAAATCTTTGCCCCCGAAACCGGAAAGATTCGAAATAATACGATATTTTGTGAAAAAGTTCAATTTTTTCATACAAGAACATTTTCGAACCTCAAAAAGTTCGAAAACTCGTTGGATGTCACAACAATTTTTTTGTTGGAATATGTTCCTATATTAGCTTTGTATCCAATGGTATATTCAAAACTTTGCAGCTGAGACCGGAAAGATTCGAAATAATTCGATATTTTGTGAAAAAGTTAAATTTTTTTATACTTGAACATTTTCGAACCTCAAAAAGTTCAAAAACTCATCGGATGTCACCACAATTTTTTGTTGGAATATATTTTTATGTTAGTCCTCTATCCAATGGTATATTCAAATCTTTGCCCCCGAGACCGGAAAGATTCGAAATAATTCGATATTTTGTGAAAAAGTTCAATTTTTTCATACAAGAACATTTTCGAACCTCAAAAAGTTCGAAAACTCGTTGGATGTCACCACAATTTTTTTGTTGGAATATGTTCCTATATTAGCTTTGTATCCAATGGTATATTCAAATCTTTGCAGCTGAGACCGGAAAGATTCGAAATAATTCGATATTTTGTGAAAAAGTTAAATTTTTTCATACTTGAACAATTTCGATCCTCAAAAAGTTCGAAAACTCGTGGGATGTCACCACAATTTTTTTGTTGGAATATGTTCCTATATTAGTCTTCTATCCAATGGTATATTCAAATATTTGTCCCCGAGACCGGAAAGATTTGAAATAATACGATATTTTGTGAAAAAGTTCAATTTTTTCATATTTGAACATTTTCGAACCTCAAAAAGTTCGAAAACTCGTCGGATGTCACCACAATTTATTTGTTGGAATATGTTCCTATATTAGTCTTCTATCCAATGGTATATTCAAATCTTTACCCCCGAGAACGGAAAGATTTGAAATAATTCGATATTTTGTGAAAAAGTTAAATTTTTTTTAAACTTGAACATTTTCGAACCTCAAAAAGTTTGAAAACTCATCGAATGTCACCACAATTTTTTGTTGGAATATATTTTTATGTTAGTCCTCTATCCAATGGTAAATTCAAATATTTTCCCCCAAGACCGGAAAGATTCGAAATGTATCGATTTTTTATGAAAAAGTTCAATTTATGTGTATTTGAACAGTTTCGAATCTCAAAAAGTTCGAAAACTCTTCAGATGTCACCACAATTTTTTTGTTGAAATATGTTTTTATGTTAGTTTTCTATCCAATGGTATATTCAAATCTTTCCCCCCGGGAACGGAAAGATTCGAAATAATTCGATTTTTTATGAAAAAGTTCAATTTTTGTGTATTTGAACAGTTTCGAACCTCAAAAAGTTCGAAAACTCGTGGGATGTCACCACAATTTTTTCGTTGGAATATGTTTCTATATTAGTCTTCTATCCAATGGTATATTCAAATCTTTACCCCCGAGAACGGAAAGATTTGAAATAATTCGATATTTTGTGAAAAAGTAAATTTTTTTTATACTTGAACATTTTCGAACCTCAAAAAGTTCGAAAACTCATCGGATGTCACCACAATTTTTTGTTGGAATATATTTTTATATTAGTCCTCTATCCAATGGCAAATTAAAATCTTTGCCCCCAAGACCGGAAAGATTCGAAATATATCGATTTTTTATGAAAAACTCCAATTTTTGTGTATTTGAACAGTTTCGAACCTCAAAAAGTTTGAAAACTCTTCGGATTTCACCACAATTTACTGGTTGACATATGTTTTTATGTTAGTCCTCTATCCAATGGTATATTCAAATATTTGTCCCCGAGACCGGAAAGATTCGAAATAATACGATATTTTGTGAAAAAGTTCAATTTTTTCATACTTGAACATTTTCGAACCTCAAAAAGTTTGAAAACTCGTCGGATGTCACCACAATTTTTTGTTGGAAAATGTTCCTATATTAGTCTTCTATCCAATGGTATATTCAAATCTTTACCCCCGAGCACGGAAAGATTCGAAATAATTCGATATTTTGTGAAAAAGTAAAATTTTTTTATACTTGAACATTTTCGAACCTCAAAAAGTTCAAAAACTAATCGGATGTCCCCACAATTTTTTGTTGGAATATATTTTTATGTTAGTCCTCTATCCAATGGTAAATTCAAATATTTTCCCCCAAGACCGGAAAGATTCGAAATATATCGATTTTTTATGAAAAAGTTTAATTTATGTGTATTTGAATTGTTTCGAATCTCAAAAAGTTCGAAAACTCTTCGGATGTCACCACAATTTTTTTGTTGAAATATGTTTTTATGTTAGTCCTCTATCCAATGGTATATTCAAATCTTTCCCCCCGAGAACGGAAAGATTCGAAATAATTCGATTTTTTATGAAAAAGTTCAATTTTTGTGTATTTGAACAGTTTCGAACCTCAAAAAGTTCGAAAACTCGTCGGATTTCACCACAATTTTTTTGTTGAAATATGTTTTTATGTTAGTCCTCTATCCAATGGTATATTCAAATATTTGCCCCCGGGACCGGAAAGATTCGAAATAATACGATATTTTGTGAAAAAGTTCAATTTTTTCATACTTGAACATTTTCGAACCTCAAAAAGTTCGAAAACTCGTCAGATGTCACCACAATTTTTTTGTTGTAATATGTTCCTATATTAGTCTTCTATCCAATGGTATATTCAAATCTTTGCCCCCGAGACCGGAAAGATTCGAAATAATTCGATATTTTGTGAAAAAGTTAAATTTTTTCATACTTGAACAATTTCGAACCTCAAAAAGTTCGAAAACTCATGTGATGTCACCACAATTTTTTTGTTGGAATATGTTCCTATATTTGTCTTCTATCCACAGGTATATTCAAATCATTGCCCCCGAGACCTGAAAGATTCGAAATAATTCGATTTTTTATGAAAAAGTTCATTTTTTGTGTATTTGAACAGTTTCGAACCTCAAAAAGTTCGAAAACTCGTCGGGTGTCACCACAATTTTTTTGTTGGAATATGTTCCTATATTAGTCTTTATCTTATGGTATATTCAAATCTTTGCCCGCAAGACCGGAAAGATTCGAAATAATTCGATATTTTGTGTAAAAGTAAAATTTTGTTATACTTGAACATTTTCGAACCTCAAAAAGTTCGATAACTCGTCGGATGTCACCACAAATTTTTTTGTTGGTATATATATTTATATTAGTCCTCCATCCAATGGTAAATTCAAATCTTTGCCCCCAAGACCGAAAAGATTCGAAATATATCGATTTTTTATGAAAAAGTTCAATTTATGTGTATTTGAACAGTTTCGAACCTCAAAAAGTTCGAAAACTCTTCGGATGTCACCAAAATTTTTTTGTTGAAATATGTTTTTATGTTAGTCCTCTATCCAATGGTAAATTCAAATCTTTGCCCCCAAGAACGTAAAGATTCGAAATATATCGATTTTTTATGAAAAACTCCAATTTTTGTGTATTTGAACAGTTTCGAACCTCAAAAAGTTTGAAAACTCTTCGGATTTCACCACAATTTGCTGGTTGACATATGTTTTTATGTTAGTCCTCTATCCAATGGTATATTCAAATATTTGTCCCCGAGACCGGAAAGATTCGAAATAATACGATATTTTGTGAAAAAGTTCAATTTTTTCATACTTGAACATTTTCGAACCTCAAAAAGTTTGAAAACTCGTCGGATGTCACCACAATTTTTTGTTGGAATATGTTCCTATATTAGTCTTCTATCCAATGGTATATTCAAATCTTTACCCCCGAGCACGGAAAGATTCGAAATAATTCGATATTTTGTGAAAAAGTAAAATTTTTTTATACTTGAACATTTTCGAACCTCAAAAAGTTCAAAAACTAATCGGATGTCCCCACAATTTTTTGTTGGAATATATTTTTATGTTAGTCCTCTATCCAATGGTAAATTCAAATATTTTCCCCCAAGACCGGAAAGATTCGAAATATATCGATTTTTTATGAAAAAGTTTAATTTATGTGTATTTGAATTGTTTCGAATCTCAAAAAGTTCGAAAACTCTTCGGATGTCACCACAATTTTTTTGTTGAAATATGTTTTTATGTTAGTCCTCTATCCAATGGTATATTCAAATCTTTCCCCCCGAGAACGGAAAGATTCGAAATAATTCGATTTTTTATGAAAAAGTTCAATTTTTGTGTATTTGAACAGTTTCGAACCTCAAAAAGTTCGAAAACTCGTCGGATTTCACCACAATTTTTTTGTTGAAATATGTTTTTATGTTAGTCCTCTATCCAATGGTATATTCAAATATTTGCCCCCGGGACCGGAAAGATTCGAAATAATACGATATTTTGTGAAAAAGTTCAATTTTTTCATACTTGAACATTTTCGAACCTCAAAAAGTTCGAAAACTCGTCAGATGTCACCACAATTTTTTTGTTGTAATATGTTCCTATATTAGTCTTCTATCCAATGGTATATTCAAATCTTTGCCCCCGAGACCGGAAATATTCGAAATAATTCGATATTTTGTGAAAAAGTTAAATTTTTTCATACTTGAACAATTTCGAACCTCAAAAAGTTCGAAAACTCATGTGATGTCACTACAATTTTTTTGTTGGAATATGTTCCTATATTTGTCTTCTATCCACAGGTATATTCAAATCATTGCCCCCGAGACCTGAAAGATTCGAAATAATTCGATTTTTTATGAAAAAGTTCATTTTTTGTGTATTTGAACAGTTTCGAACCTCAAAAAGTTCGAAAA
Organism: Styela clava; assembly: GCF_964204865.1. Taxonomy (NCBI): domain Eukaryota; kingdom Metazoa; phylum Chordata; class Ascidiacea; order Stolidobranchia; family Styelidae; genus Styela; species Styela clava. The sequence goes on from NC_135255.1 coordinate 130,883, forward strand.
CTCGTCGGGTGTCACCACAATTTTTTTGTTGGAATATGTTCCTATATTAGTCTTTATCTTATGGTATATTCAAATCTTTGCCCGCAAGACCGGAAAGATTCGAAATAATTCGATATTTTGTGTAAAAGTAAAATTTTGTTATACTTGAACATTTTCGAACCTCAAAAAGTTCGATAACTCGTCGGATGTCACCACAAATTTTTTTGTTGGTATATATATTTTTTAAGCGGTTTTTAAGCATTTTAGCAGGGTTTTTGGGGTTTTCACACGGTTTTTCACTGTTTTTAAACATTTTAGAAGGGTTTTTGGTGTTTTTGTTCGGGTTCTCACTGTTTTCAAGCGTTTAAGCAGGGTTTTTGGTGTTTTTAGAGTGTTTTAATCGTTTTAGAAAAGTTTTTGGTGTTTTTAGACGGTTTTTCACTGTTTTAGAGTGTTTTAGTAGGCTTTATGGTGTCTTTAGACGGCTTTTCAGTGTTTTTAAGCGGGGATTTTGGTGTTTTTAGACGGTTTTTACTTGTCGATTTTAATCGGTAAGTATGTTGATAGGTATTTGTCTGTATGTCTGTTAGATGCACGCGATATCTCACGAAAGCGAGATTGAATCTGCTCCAGATTTTGCATGTCCATCAATCTTATCTCGGACCAGAAGCCTATTGATTTTGGGCAAATTATGTCGTATAATTAGCGAGTTATCAATCAATTATTGATATAGTGATCTAGATTTTTGTAAAGCGAGAGAATTTTGGGGTCCCTCCGAGTGTGTGTGTGCGATGCGCAGTGCGCAAGTTACGAGGGCGGATGAATCGAAACTGCAGTTTCTGTTTTGGGGGATCCCCTAACTATCGCTCGATAACTCTTCGGTTTCCAACCGATATTCTCGTTTACTATTTTTAAGCGTTTTAGCGGAGTTTTTGGTGTTTTTAGACGGTTTTTTTAACTGTTTTTAAGCGTTTTAGCAAGGTTTTCGGTGTTTTAGATGGTTTTTCACCGTTTTTTATCGTTTTAGCAGAGTAATTGGCGTTTTAGACGGTTTTTCACTGTTTGTAATCGTTTTAGTAGGGTTTTTGATGTTTATAGACGGCTCTTCACTGTTTTTAAGCGTTTTTGGTGTTTTTAGACGGTTTTTCACGATTTTTAAGCGTTTTAGCAGGGTTTTTGGTGCTTTTAGACGGTTTTTCACGGTTTTCAGGCGTTTTTGCAGGGTTTTTGGTGTTTTCACACGGTTTTTCACGGTTTTCAGGCGTTTTTGCAGGGTTTTGGTGTTTTCACACGGTTTTTCACTGTTTTTAAACATTTTAGAAGGGTTTTTGGTGTTTTTCGCTAGTTTTCCACTGTTTTTAAGCGATTTAGCAGGGGTTTTGGTGTTTTTAGACGGTTTTTCACTGTTTTTGAGCGTTTTAGTAGGCTTTATGGTGCCTTTAGACGTCTTTTCAGTGTTTTTAAGCGTTTTAGCAGGGTTTTTGGTGTTTTTAGACCCTTTTTTACTGTTATTAAGCGTTTTAGCAGGGTTTTCGGTGTTTTAGACGGTTTTTCACTGTTTGTAATCGTTTTAGCAGGGTTCTTGGTGTTTTTGGACGGTTTTCCACTGTTTTTAGGAGTTTTTGATGTTTTTAGACGGTTTTTATGCATTTTAGCAAGGTTTTTGGTGTTTTCACACGTTTTTCACTGTTTTTAAACATTTTAGAAGGGTGTTAGTGTTTTTTGACGGGTTTTCACTGTTTTCAAGCGTTTTAGCAGGGTTTTTGGTGTTTTTAGACTGTTTTAATCATTTTAGCAAAGTTTTTGGTGTTTTTAGACGGTTTTCCACTGTTTTTAAGGATTTTAGCAGGGTTTCTGGTGTTTTAGACGGTTTTCCACTGTTTTTAAGCGTTTTAGCAGGGATTTTGGTGTTTTTATACGGTTTTCCACTGTTTGCAAGCGTTTTAGCAGGGTTTTTGGGCAAATTATGTCGTAAAATTAGCGAGTTATCAATCAATTATTGATATAGTGATCTAGATTTTTGTAAAGCGAGAGAATTTTGGGGTCCCTCCGAGTGTGTGTGTGCGATGCGCAGTGCGCAAGTTACGAGGGCGGATGAATCGAAACTGCAGTTTCTGTTTTGGGGGATCCCCTAACTATCGCTCGATAACTCTTCGGTTTCCAACCGATATTCTCGTTTACTATTTTTAAGCGTTTTAGCGGAGTTTTTGGTGTTTTTAGACGGTTTTTTTAACTGTTTTTAAGCGTTTTAGCAAGGTTTTCGGTGTTTTAGATGGTTTTTCACCGTTTTTTATCGTTTTAGCAGAGTAATTGGCGTTTTAGACGGTTTTTCACTGTTTGTAATCGTTTTAGTAGGGTTTTTGATGTTTATAGACGGCTCTTCACTGTTTTTAAGCGTTTTTGGTGTTTTTAGACGGTTTTTCACGGTTTTTAAGCGTTTTAGCAGGGTTTTTGGTGTTTTTAGACGGTTTTTCACGGTTTTCAGGCGTTTTTGCAGGGTTTTTGGTGTTTTCACACGGTTTTTCACGGTTTTCAGGCGTTTTTGCAGGGTTTTGGTGTTTTCACACGGTTTTTCACTGTTTTTAAACATTTTAGAAGGGTTTTTGGTGTTTTTCGCTAGTTTTCCACTGTTTTTAAGCGATTTAGCAGGGGTTTTGGTGTTTTTAGACGGTTTTTCACTGTTTTTGAGCGTTTTAGTAGGCTTTATGGTGCCTTTAGACGTCTTTTCAGTGTTTTTAAGCGTTTTAGCAGGGTTTTTGGTGTTTTTAGACCCTTTTTTACTGTTATTAAGCGTTTTAGCAGGGTTTTCGGTGTTTTAGACGGTTTTTCACTGTTTGTAATCGTTTTAGCAGGGTTCTTGGTGTTTTTGGACGGTTTTCCACTGTTTTTAGGAGTTTTTGATGTTTTTAGACGGTTTTTATGCATTTTAGCAAGGTTTTTGGTGTTTTCACACGTTTTTCACTGTTTTTAAACATTTTAGAAGGGTGTTAGTGTTTTTTGACGGGTTTTCACTGTTTTCAAGCGTTTTAGCAGGGTTTTTGGTGTTTTTAGACTGTTTTAATCGTTTTAGCAAAGTTTTTGGTGTTTTTAGACGGTTTTCCACTGTTTTTAAGGATTTTAGCAGGGTTTCTGGTGTTTTAGACGGTTTTCCACTGTTTTTAAGCGTTTTAGCAGGGATTTTGGTGTTTTTATACGGTTTTCCACTGTTTGCAAGCGTTTTAGCAGGGTTTTTGGTGTTTTAGACGTTTTTCAGTGTTTTTAATCGTTTTAGCAGGGTTATTGGTGTTTTTAGACGGTTTTCCACTGTTTTTAAGCGTTTTAGCAGGTTTTTTGGTGTTTTTAGACGGCTTTTCACTGTTTTTAAGCGTTTTTGGTGTTTTTAGTCGGTTTCATACGGTTTTTAAACGTTTTAGCAGGGTTTTTTGTGTTTTTAAACGATAATGTTCTTTCACACTTGAGGACACCATTCCGCAATCTTTAGGTCGTTTTTTAGCGGTTTCACAATATTCTTGCACTTAGGGACACCATTCCACAAGATTTATATCGGTTTTTCGCGGTTTCAAAATGTTTTTGCACCTAAGAACACCATTACAAAAGCCCTAAATCGGTTTTTGTCGGTTTTACAATGTGCAAGAACATTGTAAAACCGTCGAACACCGATATAAAGCTTGTGGAATGGTGTCCCTAAGTGCAAAAACTTTGTAAAATCGCCAAAAACCGATTAAAAGCTTGTGGAATGGTGTCTCTAAGAGCAAAAACATTGTAAAACTACCAAAACCGATATAAAACTTGTGAAATGGTGTCCCTAAATGCAAGAACATTGTAAAACTACTAAAAAGCAATTTAAAGCTTGTGGAATGGTGTCCTTAAGTGCAAGAATATTGTAAAACTTAAAAACCGATTTGAATCTGGCGGAATATTGTCCGTAAATGCATGAACATTGTAAAACCGCCGAAACCCGATTTAAAGGTTGTTAAATGGTTTCCTTAAGTGCAGGATTATTGTGAAACCGTAAAAAAAATGATAAAAAACTTGTGGAATTGTGCCCTAAGTGCAAAAACATTGTAAATCTAATTCGTGCAAAAACAGTAAAAAAAGTTCAAAAAACACTAAAAACCTTACCAAAACGTACAAAAACGGTGCAAAACCGTCAAAAACTAATAAAAAACCTTGTCAAAACTTGCAAAAACGGTGGAAAACCTTAAACAAACACTTGAAACTTCGCCAAAACGTGCAATAACAGTGAAAATCCGTCGAAATACACTTGAAACTTTGCCAAAACGAGCAATAACAGTGTTTTTTGACATTATTGAACTGTTTTTGCACGTTTAAGAAAGGTTTCTGAGAGTTGTTCGACGGTTTTAATCGTTTTTGCACGTTTTGGCGAGGTTACTAATGTTTTAAGGTTTTTCACTGTTTTTTCCACGTTTTCCAGAATTTTGACAGATTTTCAGTGCTCTTGCAAGGTTTTAGGATTTTTTTCACTGTTTTCGCATGGTTTTTGTAACATTTTCAGGAGTTTATGAATGTTTTTGCAAGGTTTCAAATTGTTTTTATTGGGTTATTACGGGTTTTCACTGTTTCTTCACGTTATTTGTGTTTTTGCAGGATTTTGACGGTATTTCACTGGTTTTGCACTATTTTGGAAGGTTTTCGTTGGTTTGTTAATGTTTTTCATCATATTTGCCAAAATTTTGTTGAATTTTGACGGGTTTTTAATGTTTTTGAAGGTTTTAGTGGTTTCCACGGCTTTTAACTTTTTTTGCAAGGTTCTAGATGTATTTTCACAGATTTTCAATGATTTTGCACGTTTTTGTAAGGTTTTGACGGTTTTCTATGATTTGGCACTTTTTTGGAAGGTTTTTGTTGGTTTTTCAATGTTTTTCATTGTATTTACCAAAATTTTTGTTGAATTTTGACGGGTTTTTAATGTTTTTGAAGGTTTTTCACTGTTTTTTTGCAAGGTGTTTGGTGGTTTCCACGGTTTTTAATTTTTTCTGCAATGTCTTAGATGTTTTTCCGTAGATTTTCAATGATTTTGCACGTTTTTGTAAGGTTTTGACGGTTTTCACTATTTTTGCAAGGTGGTTTTCGAAGTTTTATACTGTTTTTTCAAGGTTTTTGGTGATTTTTGATGATTCTTCGCTGTTTTTGCAATATTGATGGTAGATTTGATGGTAGACAGTTAGATTTGTAGCGTTTAAGACAAAACGCCATATTGCGGGACAAAGATTTTTATCATTTCCTCATCTATTAAAACCATTTTCTGCCCATTTTAAACGGGGATTTTTCACCATTACACTGTTGAGTCTTGGACATCACGTTTTTGTATCTTACTACTTGCAATAGATGCTCCGCGTTTCGTTTATAAAAATGGCCGGTGTTTTCTAGATGTCCAGCACATGTCCATTCGAAAAACACAAATAGGGCAAACTTATACGATCTTAAGTTGAAGGGCATTGATTTATCATTCATATGAAGTTTATATTGACAAGAGGAACATACTTGGTATTCAAGAAATACAAGAAGTACGAAACGTTATTTCTTCTGGTGGTGCGTCGATTTAGAACAACGGAGAATGTATTTAGGGTTGTCACTTTTGGAACTTAAAATAGAATCAATAACGTTTTTATCGTCAGTCTGAATGAAAGGTTTTAATTAAAATACCAGCAAAACATGATTTTAAAAACTCAAAAAAAGTTTCATATTGTATCGTCTGCATTTTAATAGTCAACTACAGCAACACTTCTAACACCATGTTCGTGTTATTTAGACCTACATGCATTTTAAACAGATTTTCAGTGTGGCAAGTTTCAACAAATATAATCTTAGTTTGAAAATTACCAATGGATTCTGCTCGTTTCAGTTTTATTTTTTGTTTAATCCTAGAGACATGTACAGGATTAGGCAAAGTCAGAACAATGGTTCACTCAAATAGTAAAGACAGTAGCCTACATTGAAAACATAGATTATTGTGTATTATAAATGCAAATGAACAGGTTCTGTCTTTTGATTGTTTTTTATCAAACGCTGTGTCCGTGATTACTTGATCATTTTCAAATCACAAACAGGAAGTATTCAAACTTTACCAACACACAAGATTTACTGTTGTCATTATTCTGCAGTACCTTATAGATATATACTGTGACCATTCTATCTTGTCCTTCCTTTTTTGCAATACTATAAGGCGTGCTATTATATCAAGCTTGATGAGTGAATTGATAGAGTATCAAGAACGGCATGTGATCAAATCTTGATTGTTCATCGAAGTACCACGTTTTTTCATTAAGTACAAGTCTGGGACCAGAATGATGCACGACGGCTAATGGCCAGAAATGAATTCTTGCGATCTACTTGTTTTCTCATAATTCAGCAAACCTGACTTGAATCCAATTTACAACGAGGATGAGTATTTTGTCAAAATTACCGCATTTCTAGATATGAATGTGACTTGAATGGTTTCGACTGACATTATCTACCTGAGGAGTATGAACGTCTCAATATGTAGATTCTCTATTATTTATATTAATATTGACTGACACCGAACACCTTTGTCCACTTGACCCAAATCGGTTATTTCCCGTCTGTTCTTTATGCAGATGTACTACCGTCATTTTTACCAACAGTTAAACTCAAAGACACTAACTAACATTGATTTGGCCTGTCTAAATTATAATTCGAATTTTGTTATTTTGGCCTGTAGGCTATACACTTCTTTTTAAAGTCATTTTTTAGTCGAGTTTATTTACCCAAACTTTGATTGTATAGTCGAGTTTTGAAAAATTTTCGACCAATGACATACTACTCTTTCTTTGACAAATCACAAGATCAAGAAGATATGCATTTTCCTGTTTTCGTAGTTCAGTGAGTTATTTTTGATTAATCTGTAGTTTAGCACTTTTTGCTTTCTGATTGTAAATTGTTGGATTAAAATGCCTTGGGTTTACCACCGTAGTCGAGTTTCCAATTACTCAAAATTTGAATACGGCTTCGAGTTGACCAATGACATACTACATATATTTACGTTATGCGAATAATCGTATCCTGGAAATATAGGAATTTGGTCTCTCGCAAATGGAGATACTGTTTTAGTCGTGAATCTTAGCAATGAGATTTCTAGATTTTATATTTCAAACAAAACAAAGTGACATAGCTACCTATCTTGTTCATTCGACTGCCCATGTATAGTGCATTCATCTTAACAAAATTATGGCATTTCTTCGATACAGTCCTCAATATTTTACAATTCAATTTTTTGGGTATACGTTATACGATACGATTTTTAAACATTATGTTCCGCAAACTCTCCATATTATTTTCGAAAAAATGAGAAAAGTGTTTAATGCATGACATTTTTAAAAATTTATTTGATAGAGCAAAATTTTATTCTTTAAGTCAATTTACAAAAAAACACATTTTCATGCGCGTGCTATAACTATGGAACCAACGATAGACTTTCGTTGCAAACAACACGTAAAATCTAAAACGATATATGGATCGAACTCCATTTTTACCAATCTTTAAAACAGCGAGTTTCCAATTTTTTCGAACTACAAAATATTGGAAATCAGCGCGACAAAATTGGAACATTATTGGACATAGTGAGTACCTACTTGGCAGTATTGTTTGAAAAAAAGTACTTAGGTATTTTATATGAATATGTGGTTTCATAAATACTGAAATCAAAAACTATCTATTAGTTGAAATTATTTCGATTTAGAGTCTTCGAATTTCGTGCGTTATGATGATAAACATGCTCAAGTATTAACAAGTAGGAGTACGAATGTCACAATACGTATCATATGTTTTTATTCCTCTTGTGGCAACTTCATAAAAGTTTTCCACGGACTCGCTGTCGACAATTGAGTTTTCTTCACCCCCGGTTATTGCCTCAAATGCTGCCTTGTTTTTTCCTGGGTATGCAGTGTAGAAATCAGTGAATGGCACGATGCGAATCTATGAAAATAGCAATACAAGGTGGGTTTATTTTTTTAAATTGATAAATTTATTGAAGGTGCTCATTTGAATGGGAGTTGTTATATGTTGTGTTGCGTTTATAGCTTCTGTTACTATAATTAAATAAGAGCATTTCAAAAACGATGAAGTAAAGAGTAGGGACTTCCGGTTAGGGGCGTCACATACAATTTAAGCGCATTTATAGGAAAAGAAATTGAAAAATTGTATTGATATAATTTTTATGATGTAATTTTTGAAACAGTATGATAAATATGCGAGGGAAAATAAAAATCAAACCTCATTTATCGAGTCAGTGGGGACATGTGACGATTTAATTTCCTGCTTGTTTACTAACGCTTTTGGATTTAATTGTTACTACAGCTACAAAACGTTTCTATTTTCGTATTCTTCGAAACGTCACTGTATTTTTGGTACCATGAAGTTTTATTACAATCTTGGACTCCTTAATGTTTTACATTCAAGTTATTACCAACAATACTTGCTTATAACAGCATTCTAATAAGTTAAAAATTTCGAGAAAAACAAAATATTATATCGTATTATCACATTACAAATTTTTCAATGCCTACTCCTGTGTTCACCAATAGGCGGCCATTTTACGAACTTTGGTATGTTAACATTTTCAACAATGGTAAACACACGAATATACCATTACTCCATGAAAATAGCATTGAAAAAACACACTAAATTCTTCTGACTTTATTTAAAACATATGATTCATATTTCTCACCCAAGCTTTCTCAACTAGTTTGGTGATTTTTGCTACCGATTTGAATAATAGATGATTATTTTGAATAAAAAGCTCAATCAACTCGTGTTTTCTCGGCTGAGTTAAATACAAAATATGGCATCATATCGTTACAAAATCATGCGTACGCGTCCAATACCGTATGCATTGGTTTCAGAAGAAAATTAAACATGTATGTATTTCATCACGTATAGTAAGTAACGGACCCGCTATAAGTTTTCTAATCGTACGCCGAGATTTTTACCTAGCACCAAGGCACCTAGCCCATATGAAACGTCTGCTTTGAAGACGTCCAAAGTTAAAATGCTATTTTCGATACAAATGTTCAACAAAATAAACTGTTAGCACAAGTGAGTTTAATGACACGCCATTCGTCTGATTCACCAATATTCAATAAACAGCACAAATCAGAAGTAAAAAAAAACAAATTAAACCAAAAATTTTTACGCCGTTTCAAAAAATATTTTCTTACATGTCCTCTCTTGTCTCTTATTCGTTTGGATTCAGTGAGTGCTAGTTTACTGTCTACCGGTTGTTTATTGGACAGGATAACTATCAAAGGAACACTTCCCACTTCCAAGTTACCAATTAACACATCGTTTACAAATTGAAGAGCTTTTCCAGTATTTGAATCTAAAAAAGATTACAAAATATCACTTTTTGTATTGCAAATCATTAATATATTAATTATCGATAAATTTCATTGAACGATTGTCTCTTCGAGCTACCATATTTTACTCACGCAAGTATTAGTAATACGTTCTGAAAATATCAAATCGCTGAATATGCTAACAATATGTTTTTTTTCAATGTAGCCTTTTATTAACTTTTTTACTGATTTAAAGTATAATTTAGTTCTTACATTATTAAATATCATCGTAAAATGACAGCTGTCAAACGGCGCTTGATATTTTCTTGTTGTTTATTTGGTCGAGATAACTGATTACTTTGAATTTTGAAATATTTTGAGTAAAATTTGCGAACATTAAACGGCATTTGTTACCTGGCCATTTCATATGACACAAAGAATGCAAAAATTCGACCTTTTGTGCAGAGTCAAGTGTAAAATACGCGGTTTCAATGACAATGTACCACAACTAGCAGATTGGAATATACTAAAAATGTTCTAGTTTTTCGCAGTAGGGATACAAGGCTCGTTAAATATCATGATATTTTTGTATATCTCTGAATATATAACGGAATTCATTTTAAATACTGCTCCAGAAATGTCAATTTTTAATCGGTATACTTGTTAGGATTTAAAAATATCTCTATTAAACAAGATAGTTTGTTTTACCTCCACGGCCAGCAAATGGTATACTATCCACCAAATCATCCAGTATTTGATAGTTATCAAAATTAATGTTAGAGGCTTTGACCATACTTCGATTATCTACGGACGTAGCATATGGTACTACAATAAAGTTTAGTTCAAGTTTATAGTTCTCTGCAAGATACCTAAGAATAAAAACATTTTTGAAACGGAGAAAAAGATAAATTTACGTAATATCAAATGCCATGCATCGATGATGTATTGTAATTTTTATATTCAGAATGAAAAAAGATAACTGGCAGGATTCTAGGTTTTTATCAGACAACTCATTAAAAAACAATACACCAATATCAATTGAACCTCTTGTCGAGGGAAATTTTACCGGTAGTGAATAACCGGTAGTTTTGTGCTCTTCGTTCTGTATTTAATATGATATTCGATTTTATTCATTTTTCATTATTCGTGCAAACTGGGTTATTATATCTAAGTAGACTATCTGGATTACACATTTCAATTATGTAGTAATTTGTGGAACAACCACGTTATATATTTAATCACAGTATTGCGCGAAAAAAACATATTTTTTACTTCAAAACGCAAAATATAAAATACTCACAAGGCAAAATCTGCATTGAATGTTTTAGAAACTTCCCACAACTCGTAATCCACGTAGGAAGAATCCATCAATACAATAATGTCAAGTCTTCGAGTAGATAAGCATACTGGAAAGTATAATTGTAGTTTTGTAGGACATGAATTCTAATTTCGCTTTGACAATATGTTACTTCAATCAGCAGTAAAACTACTGTTTGAATATACTGCCTCTTATATTTCTTGATTATTATGAAATATATGATATATAAGAATAAATATTTATTGCCGATGTGAACAAGCACGTTTTGTTTATGAACTCGATTCCTCAAAATAAATTCATATCCAGTTGAGCAACATGAAACACAAAAAAAATCTAATCATAATGCATGAAATGCAATTGGCCGTCAACAACCGAAGCGCAGTTTGGTGGTGTTAATTTGTTTAAGTTTTGTTTATGTTTATTGCTGAGAGATATTTTTGTATAATCAGCATATATAAATGTTTTACTATAGTTCGGTAACAATATTACCTGTTACACGTTTAAAATTGCTACTTTGTGTTGAAAGTTTAAAATGTAAAAAGTCTCGATGAATAAAAACAAATATGTTATTTCATTTCTTTTTCATTGGGTTTATGAAGTACTGTTGACCAATACACAAATAACATGATGCTAACCATCGCAGCACAATTTTCCTATCCATATTCCTCCGCCACATTGGATTTTAGAGAATTCGCCGATGGGTGTAACGAATGAACCCGCACAAAATAATCTGCATGCACTTCCTTCCAACCAATGAGTCCCGTTGGTTGATGACATTGGTTCGCACCTGACTTCACCATTAGCGACAGAATTATAATTCAAGCAGGTAGAGGCGCCGAATTCAGACCCTGTAACGTGGAGTTATATTTTGTTAAAATAACAAATTTTATGCTATTTGCTGAAATGACTGTTTATTTTTTTATGTTATATTGCTGTTGATTCTAGTAAAATTAAAGTATAGTGGAATTGAAGTAAAAATGATTATTTTAGGTAATTCAAAAGTTTTTCTTACGGTTCAGTTATTTGAGAATTCTAGTGAACACTAGAGTTGTACAGATAACACTGTTTTGCCGATACCAATCTGAGACCAACGAATAAACGCCGATACCGACATGCGAGGATTTCAAAAAGCCGATAATATCTAATAATCGCCTTAAATGTAGGGGACAGACGGCATGAAATAGACATCTGTGACAGCTTGGAAAACGATAATTTTAGGTAAATCTAAAACATGGGGACAGAACATAAGAAAGTTAGGTTTGTGACTTGTATGTAATAAATACGCGTCACGAGACTCATTATCTTTTTAAACTAATACATTATGTTTTATGGGCAAGATTTTGTGCCAGTATAATGTCATATTGTGTATTTTATACATTGGAAAATCCACTATCCAAATCCATTCACAACGATTTGTATGTTACTTTGTACGCATGCAAAGATGGTTAAAGTCAGATGTCCCGAGACAAAAATATTCCAACCACAATTAGAAAACAGATCGCATAGTTATATAAACAATCGCGCTATGAGAATTAGGTATGTTAATTAAAAGATCAAAAAACATTGCATATCTATTTAACCGATAGGGCAGGGGTTCTCAAACTTTTGGTGTTGCGGAGCCCTTGAAAGGTTGAATATTACTCGCGGAGCCCCAAAATAAATGATAAAATTGTTACTTTCAGATTAATATTCTTGAGCAAGTTAAAAGTACTTTACTTTTTTTAAATGCTTGAACCTTTTTAATAGGGTTAACACAAGCCATAAATAAATCCAAATTTTATACTGAAGTGTAAATTTGACACTTGACGAACATATTAATAAATTAGGGGTCGAATCTGTTCTCTTTTGACATTTTTGGAAGACTTGAAAGGCCGCTAATAACGTGCGCGATTTCATTTTGTTACAACCGCCGATTTTTTTCGTCAGCATGGCGTGTTTTAAAATCTTTACGTCGGTGTTTATTCTCCTTAAATCAAAAATTTCCCTCGGCATATACATGTATTGTTACACAATGAAGACGTTAATTGCTCTTTTGTTCTCGTGGGGAATTATGAGTTCAATGTGAAAAACATGTTACCATATTATAGTCATCGCCGACGAAATGCTAAAAATAAGAATTAATAAAGAGATAAATCCTACAACTCAAATTTTTTGATTGAAAAACGGCATTCTAAAATATTAAAACTGAAACTTAAAATGGAAAATCACACGTTTGGTTTCAGCAGACTCACCTCAGATTGAAAACGCTTTTATGGACATTGTAAATCACAAAATTTGGTGTTATGTTAGGTTTTCGTCGTGGTAACGGCGAAATCGAAAAACAGTCAATTGTGCGCGCGATGTACCTTTTTTCCCATTTTGAAACTGCCGACGGAGACGCACGCAATCAATTGTGCGTGCGATCCGCGATTTACCTTTTTTTCATTCTGAAACTACCGACGGAGTCGAATGCAATAAAATAAATTTCAATTGTTCGTATTTTGCCCAGACATTAGTAACATTAGTAATTTTTTAGATGGTGATATCCTGCTTAAAAATAAGCTCAAGTGCGAAAGAACAAATCAAGTTTGACAAATCCCAAGATCGCAAAAATACGATTCCAGCTTTATTCTAGTTGGTAGTTCATCACATATTTTGTGTTATTATAGAATAGTATTCTTTCATTTTAGTAATCCTGATAGTAATCTCGAATCAAACGTGAGTAACGATGAGCACAATTACAATATAACGTTGAGACACGTTGAATGCTCCCATCGGTCATTGATTGAATGTTTTAGCAACAGAACTCTCGTTATCCGGTTTTTCAATCGCGAAGAATGTTGCGCGGGAATTTCCGATTCCAAATTTGAACCACCTCCTTCTTAAGAATCCTGGCTGCGCTCCTGCTTATAAATAATGTCATTTTTTAATTCCGCCTCTTTACCATATTTCGAGGCTATATTGTTGTCAGATTTTATCAAAGCTGTTATTGCTTCTTTGAAAAGTTACAAAATTTTGAGTCAGTATTTTGAAGAGTAATCGAATACCTCGCGGAGCCTAAAAATATTATTGATATTGATATTATTGATATTGATGGGTATTTGTCTTTAATCAATACAATACATGAACACACTAAACAATTAAAATATATTGTTTCGAAATATTCGTAAAAGTCAAGCAGGTCCCGTGATAACTACAATATAGCACCATTCATAACTGTTCTTGACATGTCTCGACTATGTATGTCCATCTCTGAGAACAAAAAATATATTTAAACGATGTAGTTTGCAGTAGAGTCATGATTTGATTTACGTAATTGATTCCTACCTAAATTTCATACGTTCTAAGGTTGTTGATGGAATGGGCTTCTTTATCTTTATTTTTATTGTATGCAAATGCTATCGAACTAGTTTTCCAATGCCTATACTAAAAAAGTCTGTAATTGAACTTCCCGGTGGAATGAATCTTTGCTTCCGATTCCGATCCTCCTAATACAATCGTTTAACACAACGATATTTTAAATTTATTCTGCTATGGAATGAACGAAAGACATCACTACTCTGGTGTACCGCACACCTCATATTGTAGACGAATACGACATATCGCAAAGGAATATGACATATCGAAGAGTAAAACCACACAACGCATAGGAATACCACATATCATACAAATGTTTATACGAATTTGTTCGAAATAGGTCACATCAAAGTGTTTCGACACAAGCATCATACTCAAGCTGTTTATGTCATTTTGAGGAGAAAGAGTCTTAATCGCGTTATCTATTTTTCACATGTTAAAATATCAACAAATCTGAAATAAAATAAAATAAGTTTGGCAATAAATGGTGTTGTATTTGAGGTGGATATTTTGGTTTTAATAGCATAACACTCACCACCTACACATTGTGGTTCCTTGACGCTCCACATCCCTTGTCCTGGTATTGAGCTTTTCACACATGTTACGGATCGACTGTCAGTTAACCGATAAGTTGGATTGCATGTGTAGATGCATTCTGACCCATACATAACGTCACGAGTGCAGATTCGATTTCCATTTTTAAATGATCTAAAACATAAGCATAATACCAATAACTGTCTGTAGCCATAACGACATAGACATGCATAATTCATCATAAACATTGCGGTGTATTTGTGAACCTGGGAAGAATAATCCCGGGATTTGGGTGTACGATAACACCATCGTTGTCATTACACAATCGAAACTGGTTCTTCAAATTGTTCATTATTTTGTGATCAAAGTATCAGTAGAGTACTTTATGCTATCATACTAACTTTCACTAGTAGACTTTAATAGACTAAAGTGTTGGTTCGACTTATACGAGATCAGAGGCCACATTCACAAAGCTTCGTTACCGTTTAACGTGTTAGTTAAACACCGACTTTCTCGTGAAAAGCAAAAATGATATTCACAGAGCTTCGTAAATATTCGAGAGAAATTATTCGCGAGAAATTTTTTGGCGCCAAATGAGACGTCTCGTAAAGTGCCTACTTCTCACATTTTACTCACAATCGGTATTCGCCAAAGTTCTCAAACGCGCTGAAGAGCTCGCTAGCTAACGAGGACAATCTACGCCTCGTTACCAGTTTGGATTGCTCTTAGCAGTGATTCAAGTTAAAATAGGCTCGTTGAGACGTTAGCATACTTTGTAATAATTGGCATAGTATCAAAAGGTTGCCGCATTTACAGATTAAACTAGGTTTGAGATTCAGTGATTGTTCAGTTGTTGAAGTCATTTTTTGTTTATTCTAGAATTGGCCTACAGTATTATAAACACAGAAGAAAAGCCCCAACAATCTCTCCATGTCGTATCCGAAAAAAAATCCGCTAGATGCAACTGAGGGGACTATATATAATAGAGGACTATAGACTCAATTAAAAATTAAAAATATGGAATCACAATAAGCTCTGGCAACTCACTAATTTTATTGTCTATTACACAAGTAGTTCACAATATGTAACTTCAGCATTTATTCCCTGTAACCTATGGATTACGCAACTGCTATATGAACAAAATTTCAAAACTAAGGCTGCAAAAGGTGAAGCAGAGAAAGCCGATAGGTTACCGTGAAACACGCTCGACCCGTTGGCGGCGACAACTGATACGGCTGAGTGATCAGTCAGTGCATTTTGTTCAACGGCGACCGTGTGTCAAGTGCGTACGAGGTCTTTGGTGAATCGCATTTAACGAGATTTTGCTATCATGATTCTGAGAAACACAGTTACGTGATCGTAAACCCGGCTTTTTACGAAGTTTAGTGAATGGCGCCCCAGGGACACAGATAATATTTCAACAAGGGCACGGTGATTCAAAATTGGAAATCCCCACGCAACACTTTCTGGAAGAGTCGCCGCAATGGTATAGATTAGTGGTTCCAATTGCCGGTCCGCAGACTGATCCCGTTACGCGAAGCGTTTTATTCGTTCCGCGAGAAGATTAGTTGCTCTGTTGTTTTTTCTGCCGGCGCAACCGCTTTGCTGAAACCGAAATAGCTAAGCTGAGTGGCTCAAAGCGATTTCACTTCCATCGTTAAATTGCTTGTTCGATATGTGTGGTATTAATTGACCCGCCGACGTTTTGGCGCCGAGTAATCACACGATTCGCTTTTCTGATTCTAATTCGTCGCGAAAGCACTCTGATAATGACAATTGTCAAAAACTGAAAAATTTAAACACGTGTTTATCGTAATTGGACAACAAAATGAATAACTCTCAAAACAAAAATACCAAGCGTGTTGCATTCGCATTTCTTTCTGCACAATACACCAAGTATTGAAAAACTTTCGAACATATATGAATAACTATTGTTTCAAAATTTATGATATCATTGAATGCAGATTGAGTTTCACGTTTGAACTGAACAAATATTGTTTAATTAATTACATTTTCATGCTTTGTGTTAGTTCAATATTGTGTTGCCGGACCGCAAAGTCATTTTATTTCATGTATAGGTAAGAAGGTTGCGAACCACTGGCATAGATTTCAATTGCAATTTGCATAATTTAAAAATTACATTGACTAAAGTAGCAGTTTTCAACTTTTTTGTTCTTGTGGAGCCAAATTATCAGGTAAAAAAATCACTACGCGCTTACACGAAAAAAAAGATCAATAATCTTATGATCGTTAACGTGTACTTTATGTCTTTTAGTTTTTGAAAGTGCAGGCCTAAAGAATAAAGGCAAAAGGTCAATTCTTCTTCCTCATCCCTGCCTGATATTCCTTTGAAATAGTAAAAAAAAATAATCATGTTCGCTAAACTGGTAAAATACAATATGTAAAATATTCAATCACATAAATGTTATGTTTAACACCTTTCTTTTAATTTTCGAAGCGCAAACCCAGTGCGCACCAGTGCGACGCGGCGCCAGCCTCCTGTCGGGAGCGCTGGTCTCCATTTTTTATCTGTCGCCGGCTTCTAAAACAAAATTATAGTGATTTTTAAGTTTGTTTCATTCTTAGTATTCACGCCTTTATTTTCAGTTAAAAATTTGAATTGAGGATTCACTTTTTTTTCCTTATTTTGTTTTCGATCCTTTAATTATCGTATCGTCGTCAATGATCGCACACTAACACGTTTTTCTATAACTGGACGCACAGTTCCAGCGAGAAAATAAAACCAATTATCGGGGAAATACCAGTTCGGGGGACGACCCCGAACCCAACCAGGCTGCATTGCCGTATCAAAATTAGAAAGCGACTTTTAAGAAATAGTTAGTATCCTCTTTTTAGCTTTTGTCATGCCAAATGCCACTTGCAATTTTTCCTGAATAATTTTTGTTGACTCTTTGTGGCCTAGATACTAAAGCATGTTCATGGAAAATCAAGTATGTCGTTTTTGTAATGGTTCAGAAAATATGTCACGAACTTGTCCGATAACTATAAAAAAGAGATAAAACTGTTGAGAATATTTGTAAGATTAAATTTAGTAGCTTACTTAATTTAAAACGACCATTGCAAGTGAAAAATTTTTAGGTTTTTTTTGTCAAGAATTAACAAAATTCAATCTTACTGGAGCAATGGAGGACACATAATTGGTCGACACACCGGAGGTTTATTGGACCATCCGATTCCTCTAACACAGGTCAACAATGCGATGCCACTTTCAACAACGCCGGCATCTTCTGATGACGTCATAATCTCGCCTTCTTCACATGAGTAAGTACAAATGCTTCCTTCATTATTTCTGTCAGTACATTCCTTATTTTCAGACTCAAAATTTATTGAGTCACATTGGTACACTGAAATAGAATAAAATTTAATATGTTTATAAATGCGATTTTTGGTTTTTATACGACAAACTCAACCCATATCTATCAAACATTACCATATTTCATTAGACGCAATAAACAAACAGCACCTAAATAATTTTCCTCTTTTGCACACAATCAAGAAGTAGTTACTCTTTTATCACTAGATATAAAAAAATTAGGCGATGTATGTCTTTGGAAATTGTGCGTAAAAAAGACATGGAGTACCAAGGCTAAGTAATACTCGAGGTAAAAGTTTACGCAGCGGTAAGTGGTTATTTAATTCCGCAATTCGTTGTAAGCTTTTGAAAACCTGAGCAGCGATGTATTGCGACCTAGACATCTCTAGTGGCATCTGAAAGCAAACATTCTTTCCAACAGAATAAAAAAAATTTTCGAAGCATCAAATAATCTAAGCCTCAATGTACTTGTTGAACTCAATACTCAACTGAACTCTCAGAACTGAAATAAAACGGTCTTGTCAATCAATCGTTATATTTATCTTGATACAGCTACAATTTCAAAGTCCGACGAAATCCTAGACGAATCATCTAAGTTTCGTCTAGAATAGATAGTTTAACCCTTTTCAAAGATTTCATTTGGAAGGAATAACCGAAATGATTTGAAATACTTCAATGAAAGATGAATTGAAGAACACTCATATATTAGTGCGTGGGAACTAGAAGTAGTTTTAAGACAAGATCACAACAATCTTGCTAGTACTTATAGTTACTATTCATCACCCAACTATCACTTAAAAAGCGCACAAATTGTTTTACATGTAGATAAACGTGTAAACGTGGTAATCGTTTTGTTCTTTAAATTACCGGACCACGGTAATTTTTAAGTTTTGTGTACGGACCTTTGGTGAAAATAGTTGAGTAGCCCTTCTCTAGATCAGTGATTTTCAACCGGTGTTCCGCGGAACACTGGTGTTTTGTGAAAGACATTCAGGTGTTCCCTGCGTCAAATTGTTATTATAATTATTTTCTGAATGACATATTTATGATAGCAAAAGCTAGGTAGAAACGGAGTACGCATCCGGTTTATGAGTCTGTTGCTTGAATATAAGAACCCACAGCGCGAACTCTAAATTCTATGAATCTTGCTTTGAGGTTTAATGACATCGTAACAGATATTTATATAACCATAATGATTGGTAAGTAGTGTCAACGATGTTCATAACACATAACACATCCTTTATTTCCGCTGGTCCTGAGCGACTTTTCATACCCCTTTTTTAATATGACATAACTAGTTAATCAAACGTGCGAGAAACTACCCGATATTTTGTAGGAAAGCTTATGTACGTCGCTTTATACTAAAACTTGCCCAAATTACGTAGCTCAAATACATCCTACCGTATGCCGATAAGAAAAGAGAAATTCCAAACATACTTAAGAAAAAAGTTTTTTCATAATTAGCGCTGTGGTGAACACGTGCTGGATAAAAGAGAAGAAGAGTACTTTTTTGGAGGAGCTTTACGTCGCCTCCCAAACAAGACAAGACTGAGCTTCTGAAGTGAAACGGTATTCGTTTTGTCGAATAGTATTTGATCACTTGTTTACGCGAGCTGTCTGGTACCCTTGTTTGTTATGCGCGGGAAACGGCTACTCGCTTGTTCAAAATACTTCTAATTCAAGTATTGACAAATTCCTTGTATATTTCTAAGCCTTGAAATACTTCCACAAATAAAATTTACCTTGTAGTAAAATAGAAAGTATACGAAAAAAAAACATAATGCGTTCACCGTGATTACGAACACTCGGATAAAGCATTGATCATAGTTGA
This sequence comes from Styela clava, assembly GCF_964204865.1. Lineage (NCBI taxonomy): Eukaryota > Metazoa > Chordata > Ascidiacea > Stolidobranchia > Styelidae > Styela > Styela clava. The sequence goes on from NC_135255.1 coordinate 150,529, forward strand.
TTTCCCAAAATGATTTCAGATAGTGCGGAAATACTTCACAACATAAACGTAAAATAACATAATATTACCATGGTATGACCAAGTATGACAGGTGTCCCATTACATTGGCTATCGAAAAAACAAGATTGATAGATGAATATTTGAAAAAAAAAGTTAAATTAAAATACTTGTTCTCATCGAAGCATGCTCAGGTATCGCATTACAATGTCGCTTTTATTTCTAGCTATACTTCCCGTTGGTATTTTAGCATTTTGTGTCCTGATTTTATAAACTTACATTTGTGCTTCTGCTCATTGCGGCTATCAATTTCAATTTGTTATGTATTTATCCAATACCTCGAGTAAAAAGCTAGTGGAAGTTTTAATATTTCCTTTCTATGCTTCTATGCAAATTGATCTTGATTATTATAAGTTAATCTGATATTTCATGTCCGAAAATCTGAAATATTTATTTGGAGTTTCGCAAGCAATTTATGATATCAAAATTGTTCCACTGAACAAAAAAGGTTGAAAATCACTGATCTAGGTCAGCGGTGTCCAACCTGCGAATTTTTTTCTGCTGATTCCTAAGCTTATGATAAAACCCGCAACTTTTCCCGACTAACCTGAGTGTAGCTCAGATAAAAACCATTCTTGTGTATCGTACAATTGTGATGTGATATTATGTCAATTTGATTCAAAACAAGCACTTTATTTAAAATGTCCATGTGTTCAAACCACATTCCGATGCAAGAGGCTGCGGAACTTAGATGCACAACCATGGATTCGAGGTACTAATTGCTGAGGGGTAGAATATTTAAATAAACTTCGTTGTTGAAGATAAGTTTCTTTGTGAGTATTTTTTTTTATCAAAATTGAAAATTGTCAATCGGAGCAAGCTTAAGAACGATTAACTTTTTTCAGTATCAAAGATGTCAGTTGATATTAAAAAGTTGAGAAGTGACATTCAAAAACAGGTCCACCGCTATCCGGAGAAATGATATATATTATTACTGCTTGTAATCATTCATTCATTCCTCGTATTTGTCATATTTCTCAAAAATAAAACTGTAATTCATAGTGTGTGACATGTCATTAAATATACGACCAGTGGCAAAACTGAAGCATAACTTACGGCTCAGATGGCATTTGGGTTGAATATGACTGCTCTAAATCCAAACCCAACGAGATATATTTATGTGAATATCGGTGATTGTCGTAAGCATCTGGCCGACTATTACATGTAAAGCGTCTGAATTTATTTTTGCTTTACGTGGCAAAAATTATTGGTTGCTCGCCCAAAATACTTTTCTCAGCAAATAAACATAAATTCGTTGTATATTTTTAAACTTTCACAAAAACAAACGCGTTTTGCCATCTGGATGGTAAAAAAAAGATAGGCGCAAGAATAAACTGGTTGCAAAAACGCTTGGATCAAGCATGAATCACGGTTAGAAATCCAAACATTTTGAATGTTATTGTTAATTACGTTTTGGTGCAGACAACTATGAAATACTTTTGACACCAAAAAGCATGTAAATAAAACATTAGTGCCACATCATGACCCTGTAAAAATGTGACTACATCATATAAGCCTTATATTATAAGGTATGCTGAAAAACATCTGAGCGACAAACCCTGTGAAAAACTTGGTTACAAGATCAACGTAAAATAACGTTTGAAAAAAACATTACCAAATGTATTTCAATAAAAGATACCACAGTCCACAATTTTGCTCTTAATGAAACAAAAGAATTAATTGTAACTAAATGGAGTATTTTGGCTAGTATTTTGATAATGAAATACGTTTTCAAAAGGATAAATAGCTTTTTAAATATCTAAATGGCACACTGTGTAGTAAAAAAGACTGTTGTATTCAGACTAACAAATAAAATATGTAAATATTTTCAACATTTCCTAACTTTATTCAATATTTTACTACATTTTTATACCTGTCACACATTGAGGTTCAGCATTACTCCACTCGCCTTTCTTAGTAATTGTACTTTGTTCACAAGTAATTGAGTTCGGCGCAGATAAACGATATCCTTGGACACAAGTGTAACTGCATTCAGATAGGAACTTATCACCTTGGGTGCAAGTTCGCCCGCCGTTGCTGAATGTCCTTTGAAAAATTATCTGATCTTATTTGGTGCAATCTATCAATTTGGCCATGTGTTATATCTAATTTGGGTTCTTTACTCAAAAAACTTTAGAAATACTAAAATCTTTTTATATACAAGGTTTTGCTTCGCATGGTATAAGTCAGCATATCATATATACTTACTGTCCAATAAGAAACAAAAGGTTTCGATCATTTTACAAGATGAGCCCCCAGATCTCATTCAAACTCTCGGAGTCTCGACTGTAAGTATATATGCCTCAATAGTTCTGGCAGGAATTTTATCACAAAACGCATGCAACTTTTCGGCCGCCACACGGCACTTGTGTCGCTTTTTATCATGATTTACATCAGAACTTCAATAATGTTTTGCATTTTAATGTTGATATAAAAAAATATGTGATTATCGAAAATTCTTCAAAAAAAAAAATAAAGAAATCATTTTTCACGAGAACTCCTGTAACAATTAGTTTTGCTAAGCAGATTTCATAGAGGTGCTTGTCAATAAATGAAAATTGCATCTCACCGGTTTAGTCTTGGACAAGCGATCGGCCGACATACCGGTGGAATTCCAGACCATCCGGACTCAAGGTTACAAGTTATTATTGCCACGCCGCTATAGATAACATTAGATGGATCATCGTTTGACGTCATGTAATTTCCCTCATCACAGAAATATGTGCAAACACTACCAATGTTGTTTCCATCAGTACAAGTTTTATTCATTGCTGCGAATTCCCCAGGTTCTCCACAGCTACGCCCTAGTATAATTTGACACTACAAGTAATTTTCAAAATGCGAAATCTCATCACCCACGTGAAGTTGTGAGCCTACTTTTTGCTGGGGGTTGGAATTGAGCGTTGCAAAAACATTAAAGTCACAGCATCAGAACTTCTAAGTGTAGTTTATGAACTAATAATTTTTTTTTATTGCGTCAAAGTATATCATGTTGCTATATTTGTATTAATTTAAAATGACGTGTAATCATTTTATTACCGGTCTGATACGACTATGTCCAAATATTCAAAAAATATTGTTTCTTATTTCCTATGTATTCTTTTTGTTTACAGCTGGATGGATTGCTTTTGACAGTCGTTAGCAACAACTATCATGTCGATATTCATAGCAAATATTGAGATGGTTGCATCTCACCCTATTTATAGCATGTTACATTGCGTTGAAATATGATAGTATTCCTTCTTGCCTTCAAAAACTATTAGGCGAAAAGATAGGAATATTCTGACATTGAATAAATGTTCATAATCAAAAACAAAAGAATTCTGCAATTAATTTAAAATATTCTGTTCCGATTTGTTAGCTTGTGAGCAAGACAAATCTAACTAGGGTTGTTTGTCAATACTTACGAACACAAACTGGAAATTCTTTTGTCCACCGTCCATAAATATTTTTTATTGGTTCTCCACAAGTTATTTCATCAAAACCATAAACTTCAAAGTCAGCTGCACAGGTAAACCTAAAATATGTACAATTTTTTAAAACTTGGATCCAATGAAATAAATTATACCAGGCCCATAAGTAGTTAAAAACGTTCTACATGGCTTGTGGGGATTCTGTTTACACCCCGCTTGGGGTTTATAATAACTATTTTCTGTCGACTTCGCTTTTCGTTATGAATTTACAGTTTTTTTCCCACGGGTTTAAGTTGCTCTGCTTTCTATTTTAACCTTTCGAAAACCTGCAGTGTGTTACATAGCGCCCTATTTTCCACAAACCTATTGTAACGGGTTTCATTATAAAGAATCAAACCAGCAAGAGGGCCAACAAGAGGGTGTCTATCGCCCTCGCTAATACACTTGCAATCAATGGTAGATATCACGTAATCTGCGATGAAACGAAAAGTTGTAGCATTCAGTGGTAAATTTCATGAAATTAGCCGTAAATTGAATGGGATATTATATAAAGCAATGCTGCTATAAAAACATTGTTAGATATGTCAGTTCTAGAACTATGCATAAATTATGCAATATCAATCAATTAACTCTTTCACAATAAGGATCACAGCCTTCATAAGTCCATTTTCAGTACACCACTTGCTTTGATTAAAACAGTAAAAATTTGATTTGAACAATATATCTTTCGCAACAAGAAAACACACCTATATTGTATAAATATGATTTCTGGATTATAATTTTTATATATATTTATCACATGACTTCCTGGTCGATTATAAAAAAATGTTTAATGCAAAATTTTACGCCTATTTTAGTTGACAATTCTAACCTGCAATAACTTCCCAAATTGTTTCCATTAGAACATTCCATTTTCAAAATTTCATCCTCACTTTCAGGGAAACGACATATAACTTTGACACATTCTGGAACGGAATTTGACCATGTGCCAAGATGACCTGATAATGGCATGCCGATAAGAAAAGTTCATTCAATTGGTGATATGAGTATGTATATTATATAGTATATTTCAGTGATGACGAACCTGTTTTATTGAATGATGGGTCAAACATTAATTTTTTATCATATGAAAAAAATAATATTCATATTTAAGATATTTACTCAATGTCTGCATTAATGAGAAATTTATGGTTGCCTATTTTCGTCAAGTCTTATAATTTTCAGTTAGGCTTGTGTGAATTTGAACTTTACACAAGCAGCACTTTTATCAGTACTGAAGCGATATTATGAAATTCACGTGCCAAAGCTTATGCATATGAATTATCAAAAAACGTGCAAAAATCTCAGATAGTTTTTATTTTTTGAAAACTCCGAGGTAATTATATTTTTCAATCCGATTGAAATCATTACAATCCTGCTTCATTGTTGTTTCAGATTTCTGTAGTCGTTAATGCAAATTCAAATTTTGGTATTCAAACGTCATTGTACGCTAGAAACGAACAAAAGTTAGCACCCCAAAACCATTTTCTTCCCCCTACGACGCATGTAACTCCGAAAAAGTCGCAGTAACAAGAACCCGCGTTTTTTTGTGTCCGTTGATTTGTGGAGAAGCAATGCCAATAATACAACTAGAGCTGCGTGCAGCTTTAACAGGCTTCCCGCGTAAAAAAAACTGAAGACGCGTTTTGCTCACTGGAGCTTGAAAACGTGGTCAGTCATGCATAAAATTTGCAATTTATGATTGGGGACTTATTATCTGCATGTGATGTAAATTTCAAGTCTCTAAGTAGTGTCGTTCTCGAGAAGAAGATGAAAATGTAAAATCGTATATTGCTCACTGGAGCGTATCGCCGAGGTCACTCATGCGTATCCTTGACATGTCGTATCCGAAACATGTCCATTAATCATTGTTATTAATTTCAACCCAATAGCATGTATCAATTTTGAGAAATCGCAAAAAAACTGATGACGCGTTTTACTCACTGGAGCGTGAAAGCGTGGTCAGTCATACATAAAATTTGCATTTTATTGCTAGCTGGGAACTTCTGCACATTTGAGGTGAATATAAAGTTTGTAGGACCAATTTGAAAAAAAAATAATAAAAATAAATAAATAATAATAAATAAACGAGAATATCGGTTGGAAACCGAAGACTTATCGATCGATAGTTAGGGGATCCCCCAAAACAGAAACTGCAGTTTCGATTCATCCGCTCTTGTAACTTGCGCACTGCGCATCGCAAACACACACTCGGCGGGTTTCAAAATTCTCTCGCTTTACAAAAATCTAGATCACTATATCAATAATTGATTGATAACTCGCTAATTATACGACATAATTCACCCAAAATCAATAGGCTTCTGGTCCGAGATAAGATGAATGCACATGCAAAATCTGGAGCAGATTCAATCTCGCTTCCGTGAGATATCGCGTGCATCTAACAGACACACACACAGACAGACAGACAGACAGACAGACATACATACAAATACCTATCAATATACTTACCGATCTTAAGATCGATAAGTAATAACTAGAGCTGCGTGCAGCTTTAACAGGCTTCCCGCGTAAAAAAAGATGAAGACGCGTTTTGCTCACTGGAGCGTGAAAGCGTGGTCAGTCATGCATAAAATTTGCAGCTTATGATAGGGGACTTATTATCTGCATGTGATGTAAATTTCAAGTCTCTAAGTAGTGTCGTTCTCGAGAAAAAGATGAAAATGTAAAATCCTATATGGCTCACTGGAGCGTATCGCCGAGGTCACTCATGCTTATCCTTGATATGTCGTATCTGGAACATGTCCATTAATCATTGTTATGAATTTCAACCCAATAGCATGTATCAATTTTGAGAAATCGCGAAAAAACTGAAAACGAGTTTTGCTCACTGGAGCGTGAAAGCGTGTTCAGTCATGCATAAAATTTGCAATTTATGATGGGGGACTTATTATCTGCATGTGATGTGAATTTCAAGTCTCTTAGTAGTGTCGTTCTCGAGGAGAAGATGAAAATGTAAAATCCTATATTGCTCACTGGAGCGTATCGCCGAGGTCACTCATGCGTATCCTTGACATATCGTATCCGGAACATGTCCATTAATCATTGTTATGAATTTCAACCCAATAGCATGTATCAATTTTGAGAAATCGCAAAAAAACTGAAGACGCGTTTTGCTCACTGGAGCGTGAAAGCGTGGTCAGTCATGCATAAAATTTGCAATTTATGATGGGGGACTTAATATCTGCATGTGATGTAAATTTTTTTGACATTAACTTCACAATGAACTAAGCACGGAATACACCTTACTGATGAAAATCTGCAAGACCCGCTCAGAGTTACAGTGTCAAGTTACACGCCGGAGTACAATACACTGAAGAAGAGCATTAGACCAGATTTGTTCGATTTTGGTTTTCTCCTTGTTGAAACAAGATATTCATAATTAGTTAAATGTGTTTGTAAATTTAACATTCGGCAATACAACTGTTAAGTTTATTTCATCTTAGGGTTATGCAGGGTGTTTGTAAAAAAGTAGGTACATTGTGGACCTGTCATATCATTTTAAAATCAATTTGAAAAACAGTCAGTTTGAAAATGGAAGTGTCATTGCTAGTAATTTATTTGCTACGTTGTGATAATCGTTTGATTTTCCGAAGAATCCTAAAGTTTATCAGTGTTTTTACGTGACTAAATACAACTAATTATCAATAATTGAAAGTTAATCGAGCAAATAGACTTTGTTAAAAGTGCGCATTGAACTGGTAGCCCTCGGCTTAATCGGTACCTAGAAAGTAGCCCACGGCTTCGAAAAGGTTGTTGACCCCTGGTTTAGACCGACTCTGAACGGCTGTAACCCAGTTACCACAGTTCCCTGTCGCTACAAAAGCATACCCATATTACGCGATTGAAACCACGAATTGGCGTTCGGGTGCCATAAAAATGTGTTTTTATAAAGAAGAAAAAAAACGAAATATTTTGATCAACACTAATCAATGTGTTTATTCCTATGTAATAAAATATTCGTTTTTGCTGTCGATTTACCAATGGTGAAAATCATGACATAATATTACTCACTACAAACTGTTGTCCTATCTCCGATCAAAACCAAATCTCGACTGCATGTAAATTCACAAATACTGTACACAGAATTTCCCTTTGAGCAAAATACGGATCCATGTTTTGGTGGATTGGGTATTGAATTACAAATAACGGGTTCACAGGTCGGAGGAGAGGATGACCATGTTGCAGTAAACCTTGTTCGGACGCATGTTGTTCTAGATGTTCCAACCATATCGTAACCTGGTTTCGAAAAACAGAAAGAAAAAAGCAATATATTTAACTTTTCTGCTCATACCTGCCTTAAGATTTGTTCTCTGAAATATATGAAATATAGTATAATATTTATAGCGTTTAGGCAATAACCTACATATATATATGTCAAACTATATGAAGAATATTAATAAAAACAATTGATCTCAAATTAATTTTTCTACTTTTACAGTAGATCTTTATTTTGCTTACCATAATTTATTACATTATACCATATAAACATCTGGAATTTTACGTACCTGGAAGACATCTATAGACACAATTTGTACCTAAAGAGGTATCGTTTCTTTGACATCTAACAATACCATTCAAGGGCGCGATTATCGACTTACACCTGGGATTAACTGAAATGAAAAAAAAATCCTATTCATTAAGCTCTGAAGTGATACAATGAAAAATGCAATAAACTGATAATTTATTTCATCATTTGAAATTTAAATATATAGAGCATTAGCAAAAAATTACAAACCAAAATTAGTTTATGTTAGATTGCTAAGCAAGTGGTCGGTATTGTCATGGTACGTCTTTACATATACTGGTATGAATATCCATCAATGTTCGAACTTATTGGTCGCCGTAAATAAGCTAGAGGGCACGACTTCAATGAGTTTGCAACTTGAAATATGGTGTTTTGGCATAGTTTGGTTGAAATCTAATTGTTGATGACTGTCAGATTTCAACTTAACATGCAACCATCAAACTACTATTGAAAAAATTTTCTTTTCTTCATTTACTTGTAATTGACTGCTGAGGATGGCTATTAAGTACTTTTCTCTTCATGCAACATCGACTTTGAGTGAATGCGTTTTACACTGCGAGTAATACTTCATGCATAAAATTTGCATTTTATTGCTAGCTGAGAACTTCTGCACATTTGAGGTGAATTTCAAGTTTGTAGGACCAATTTAAAAAAAAAAAATAATAATAATAAATAATAATAATAAAACACAGGAATACAATAGGTTCCCTGCTGACAAGCAGCGGGAAGCCTAATTATTATCCGCTTGCTAGCAAAAAGTGGTCATGCTGCCTTTTTTTGAATAGCAATATTATCAACGCTCAATCGAACTTACTAGCAAACTCGCGACAGACTGAATCCAATTAAATCTAGTGTAATTTATCATTTTGACTTTATGCACTTTCATCTATTTGGTACAATCGACTGTAAACAGGCCTACCATTACACACGTTTAATATTGCGTTATTATTGCGTTGGCTTTTGAGACATGGAGATACAGATATTCTGAAATATGCATATACAGCAATTTGATGTAATTGTGGTATCATACTGTGGCTGTACCAGCATGTTTCATGCGTGGAAGGATATGTCAACATTTGCTGAGATGGACACATGCGTATACAAAAAAACATACGAGCACTAAAAAAACACGAAGATATAACAATTCTACAATGTTGCAATTACTTCGACGTCGATGAATTCATAACAGCAGGTAAGAGCTGGTAACAATTGCACTGGATGTTTTACATTCTCGGGACACATAGCAAAATGTAACGCCAATTAATCGCATGCCACGTCAGTCTGTTTTGTGTCAAATTTTTTCTGCATCTTTCCTATTTTTCTTGAAACACCCCTCCCATCGCCGTGAAACAACGCCAGAATGTTGCGTTGAAATAATAATTTCAAAAATGTAAGAAGATATTTTTGGTTCAACTTTCAGCGCGTAACATTTATCGCCAAATTTGTACCTACACAAAAGTCATTAAAAGATTTTAACAGGAATGTTGAGACGTTTTGAGTAAGAAAGGCAATAAAAATCATGAAACATAGCTCGAGCGGGCCTACTACAATCCAAAAGAATTTGGAGCAAGGGCCGTCTAAATTTGGCGAAACAAGTGCGTTACAATAATACATAATATACTTACATCTGCGGCTACCTACGCACGGTTGGAATCAGAGCCGGATTTAGAAGATGGGACATCCTAGCCAAGGGTTTGCTAATTGTGAGGCCCTCTGATATAATGACGTCACAACCAGTCTAGTTTATATATTATGGTATCACAAGTCTATTTTTAAATTGCGTGAATTACAAAATTTCAGCTACAGGCAGGATACATACATACAAAACGTCATGGCACCAGAAAAACAGACATCGTAATTTTTAGAGATCTGGCACAGTAAATATTATAATAATGCTAACATTCTTTGTTGCATGGATGAATTGGTATATATAATATAAAGCTATCTATCGATATTTTTCATAAAATAAAGACATTATTACGGTTAAAACTGTTCAGGTAATTTAAATCACCATACTTTGTTTTCGTGGTTAAAGGGATAGCGTTTTTCAAAGTTATACAAACTAATTTATGCGGCCGTATTTCATTTTTTTAATCTCTAGAACGGTAAATATTAGAAACAAGAATTATCAACTTCAATAAAAAAAATATGAGATCTATGAGAAGCTTTAAATTGGCAATATTCTGGAATAAGCCATTACAATTTTAAATTAATTAAAATGAATAATAGTACAAAATTGATTGTCAAGGCCCTCGTGGTTTGGGCCCCTAGACTTTAACCTACCTTGCCTAATGGTAAATCCAGCCCTGGTTCGCATGAATCCGCCTCGTCGCAGGGTGGTTCACGTAATGGCTTATTGGTTACGTCTCCCTCCGCAAACCACGTTTGCGGACGCATTGAGCTACAGCTTGAGAAGTCGTATATGGGCAAATAGTCAATCTTTGAGGCGTTTCAAATTGTTTATTGCAAATGATAAGCAATTGGCAAGTTTATACATCCATTTTCTTGTTTTATAATGCAGCCATTTAAAATAAAACAGGCGAAAAAAATGATTAAAATAATTGTTTTAAAACAATTATTTTTCAACAAATGCCTACTTTAAAATATTTATTTCACTGGGTTCCGCTACCACAAAGGTTGAAATCAAGGCTTCAAACACCACCGAGTAGGTTGATTCATTCTCACGAGTCTATGAATGTGAGTTTCAGAATTTCCAGCGAATCGAATCAACATCAATTTCCGACGGCATGTGATACGGCTAAGTGCTCAGTATACGTTCTGTTCAATGATGACCGTGCGTACGTTTGATAGAGGATGTGTGTGAATGTGGTTCGAGTGTTTATGGGCTTTAGGAGAAAATACCGATGCGATAGATGAAATGCGATAGATGAATATTTTTTTCTTATTTTTCGACGTTTCGAGAGACTTCACTACCACAGCTGTGGCCTAACAGTTCAATAGTCAGAATACCATTTTAAAGGTTATGCATTTTTGATTTTAAGAATTGAATCGATTCGAATCACATCTTTTTCGAAGCGATTCGAATCAGATTTATGAGATTCGGAAAAGGAGATCGATTTACCGAAAAAAATAAACATTGAACTTCTGTTCACCGTTGTTATCGGCGGCTTCAAATATGCCGAATGCGTTACTCCAAATAGCATTAAATTACGGGACGGAGATAAAAATGAATTTATCGTGATTGACTTTCACTGATCTGCCCGTGATGCTGTGTAGCTTAATTTCCCCAAACTGTCAGTTTAGTATTCCACTGAATAGCCTAAGTTTATATTAAACAAGAATTTAAATGAATCGTATACCTGAAAATTCGTTACAATTTTGATGAAAATTTACAACATCACACCTGCGCTGCGACTAAATTATGGTACGCCCTGGCATGGCTGGATCAAGAATCAGCTACCGATTTCTAGTAAATATTTAATTTTGATTGAAATTTAATTTAAACTTCGTTCAGAGTGAATTATTTTGCGTATATTAGAGGAGAACTATTACTGAATAAGTCCATTGGCCAGCCATGCTAATTGACACCTAACGTATATATTTATCTATTTTGCTCGCATTTGTTGTGCCTCCACTCGAGTGGCAGTAAACGAAAGAAGGGTAAACATAATGTAATAGAACATATACGTTTATCATTCCAGCTGTTACATATAAAGAAATGTGGTATTTTCTTTAAATTTTTGTAGCGCGATACAAACGGGGAATAAAACATTTCGGGGTAATTGAGCAAGTGTCCTGACGGACATGCGGGAATAGATAATACGCGAGGAATGGCAACTTGTGCTTTGTTTTACATTAAAACGCGACAGATTTTATACCAGACCAAGCATAATATGCAAATGTCGTCTTAATTTAGTTTCAACGAGCATGTTTGATCTGGATACAGCGTCGGACTACGTTTGGACTTTCTGAATTACGAAATTAAACGTAATCCAAGATAATAATAAAGCCCATGTTTAGTAATAACGGTTTTAGCCAGACATATTCTTCCACAGTCGTAGTCGGTTGAAAGATTATTCTTATCGAAATTAATTTAATCGTGGTTAATTTTTTCATGACGGAAATATCATATTATTTTTTTGGGAGTTTAGGAAACCTTCGCATGCAAGAAGATACAAAATGTTTACCGGATTCAGTTTCGGGAAGATTCGATTCGAAAATTTTTTATTTGAGATTCGATTCCAAAAAATGTATCCAGAAGTGGCAATCCTAGTAATGACTAATGAATGAGTGATATATTGTAGGGGAAAGTGGGGAAGGTTGGGACACTTTTTTTCTTTTGCATATTTTGAGCCGTTAATTCTGCATATTCTCTTAAGTTTGCGGGACTAATGCATAGAGGGGTAAATGTAGTTTTTATTCAGCAACAAAGAAATTCCCTTGCGACACACATCTTACTACCAAAATGCTTTGAAAAATGTCTGTCAAGTGTCCCACTGTACCCCACTTGTGGGGCACAATCGGACAGACCCTGGGGCACAATGGGTCAGTCTGTCAAAATTCAACGAAGTATGCCCTTAAAAATAAGCAATTAATCAGCATAATCGTCTAAAGTACGGGGAGACTTCGAATTTGAAGATTTAATATTTTCAAAATCAATGTTCAACTGAAATAGTTCAGATATTTTGACAAAACATTTTGCAAAAAAATTTGATTATTTCCTTCCTCGAATCTAAATCTGGAAATATTATTGATTCTGGAATATATTCCATATTGGGCCATGGGTCGAAAGAAACCATTATATTACACAAAATATAACACATCTCTAAGTCTCTAAGCACTTATTGTATCAAACACTGTCGAATTGTGCCCTGTAGAGCATGTCCCACTGAACCCCGGTCCATTGTTCCCCATAGGAAACAAATATTTTCAGACCATCCCACGGCAAAATTCGGAAGGCACAGCCACTCGCTAACGTTAGGAATATTTTACAGTGGGCTGACGCTAAAGAATATCAAACGATGGTTTGTCTCGTTGGAAAGGCTAAACTAAAAAAAAGAAAAAACTGGAACGGTGAATTTTTTTTTTCAACCTCCCAAAACCAATTTCACCCCATAGCTTGCGCCGCTCTACCCGTCCGTTGTCCGTTCGCGGGGACGTTGTAACTCACCTAAGGGCGGATTGGAACATCGAGCCGCGGACAGGATTGCGGATATAGTATCAGTGTGATAGCTGATTTTCCAGTGTGCCCCATGTCCCAACGTACCCCACCTTCCCCTATACATCTTCCGAGCCGTATTGCATGGATAAAATAAGCACATTTCATTGATCATGGTGTTTGATTTACATTCAGCAAACGGTTTATTCTATTGAAACTATTATGTTGGATGAATTCCTGTTATTTGTTCCTGCCTTAACCTAATGTTTGAGTAAACGAGTGATTTGACTGACTTGCTAATTATCGGTAGGAGGATATAATATGACAAAAATCTTTTAATACGTTGGTTAAAACCAATTTCTACCAATTGTAGAAATGAATCTCTATAAAAAAATAAATAAGAGTAGTAAATTTTATATAAACGATTTCGAATAACTATAACTGAAATCAAACTTATGTCATTTGTTTTCTAGGTTTTCTTTGCCTGAGGAAAAATCTGACAGCTTATCTGTATAGTCACTTATAGATGGCATATGTTGGGCAAGTAACTCACTTTTTTTACAATAAACTTCATGTCCATTACAATTATCTCCAGTGCAACAGCACCAACACACGTCAACTGTATCACGTTTTTCACATCGATAGGAATTCGTGAGAAGCTCATTCTAAAATAAAAAGAAATAAATTTATTTCCTGAGTTTTTTTCTTGTGCGCTGCTGGTCAAAAACGCTCTAGAACAGTGGTTTTCAGCCTTTTTCAGTTTGCGGACCAATATTTTCAGAACCAATGAACCTTCAAAATCAACCTGAAATGTCGAAAACCTAAAATGTAATTAAAAAATTGTAATAACAACAACGGTATGCAATTTAAGGCACACATTTCAATTCAATGGGAAATCTGCTGCTGTCTTTTGAATATCATACGTGTTAAGCGCGGTGCTAATGAGATTTCTGCAAGGCGAAGTAGAGCATTAACTTCCAAACGATTTCTTCGTTTGGTCTTGATGAGAGATAACGATGATAAGCTTTTCTCACATTAGTAAGCGGTACAAAAAATCAGCAGTAATTTGATGACTTTGTCACTGAGCACAGGATATTATTTTCAATTGATATCCAAAACTGTGAAAATGGCATCCATCCGTTCAGGGTTTAAAATGGGCCTTGAACCACTGATAGTTTACTCAACATCAACAATAGGATTTGAAACTTACAAAATAAATGGACAGGTGATCAATGCCTTACTTTTTGCAATTGAGATATAGTATTGGAATATATTTGACGGACCGTCAAGAAGGTTGACTCGGAACGGCGCCGTCCGCGGATCGGCGGTTAAGGAGATAGCAAGAAGATACGCTCACAAAATGATCTTTAACTTAGTTTATTGCATGATTTTAAGTAGTTTAGTGAGTTGTTTAAATTAGCGCATTCGAAGCTTGGTATTAAAATTTTCATTATTGACGATATCAATATTAAAAAGGTTATACTTACAATACATACCTATACCGTATTTCCCGGCAAATAAGTCTGACCGGTAAATAGGACGAGGCCCGTTTTTACGCTTGAAAAAATGTATTTTTGCACACAACCTCCCAATAAGACGGGTAGTAAAATCACATCATATCGGAATCTCAATATACCACACGAAGGCTTTTGAAGGGTCGCCACGTTTGCGCATTGGTAAAATAGCCTATAATGACTTTTCTTGTAGCGTAATATTCAATCCATAACAACTACGGGAATTCAAATTGTCTTTCAATCTAATTGTGCTCAACGTAACTCGCGATTGCGTCCATCATATAGGAACATTACCTATCTAATATGACACTGCAATCTGCGGACATAATAATGTGTCCTCGTGGCAAACTTGTGACCTAGGGAGAATAAATGCTGAAATGAAAGATGTTTATGGCTCAAATAAGTCATCACGCTGACAATAACAATTGTCTCCCCCCCCCCCCAAAAAAAAAAAAATCAAGCCAGAAATTTGGGTCTGAATAAGCGACTTTTTCGCCGGGAAATACGCTAATTAATTAAGGACGATTAAGGTTAATAAATAAGTTAAGGTTAATAAATAAGTTAATGTTAATCTCCTGCATATATGCATTTTGGGTGCTATAAGGATCTAGATAACATCGGATGAGATAGCAAGGTAGTGATGGCATAGGGTATCCTAGTAAATTCAGGCGATGCAATACCCTTCTTTTTTGTTATGTGAGAAGAACAGACCAAAAAACGAACCTGTTTTCGATTGTTGTCGCATCCGATATCTTGTTTACATCTCTTGGTTATTTTGAAATATCTATCATTTGCAATAGATCTAATTTCGTTTTGGCATTCAAGCTATAGAAACAAAAAAATAATATTAAGATTTGTGTGGCAATGAATTGTAAAAATACTTTTTCACCAGAGTGTTAACCGTATATGAGTGTTAACCGTATATCTTGTTGATCAACTACAAGTATCAAAGGCAGTTTCACAATTTGGAATCTCGACGAAATCATTTTCTCATAATTTAAACAACTGGTAAATCAAGACAACACCATCATCTACGCTGAAACTGACCTCAAATTTTTGGAACGGGCGGATTTCTGCTGATACACCTCTATAATATTTTTGAAATCCATCATTTATTATCCATCAATGTTGGGCGCGCACACTGGTAAAGAAGAGCAGTCAATCAGACGCTATATTTCAAACGCGTAATTTATCACGCGCGGTTTTTTGTTGCTTTACTCCTTAATTTGTCCGTTTGATTTGACGAATTCCAGACTTTTGGACTTCGATATTTGGTCAGCCGACATTTATATCTTGGTCGCTTTTGTTATTACTGCAGTAATGCGTTGGCAGTATTTCTCTAAGCCTAAGGCAATGCATCTTGGATTCAATAATGTCAGTGCAGGTGTTGTGTTATTTAGTGCTGGTTATTAATGTATTGTTCAGTGTGATTATGGGGCAGTCTGGAAGTAGGGTAAGATCTATACCGTACCAATTACTGAATTAATATATATATGAATACATACAGACATACTGCAGTACTGGCTATAACAGTCTGACAGTACAGTAGTATACGATACTGGTATAAGGTTGATTGGATGCAGATCCATGTTACGCCTGTCGATACTTAACACAGCCAGAGCTTAATTCGTATTACCAAGTCTGAATTTTTTTTTGTCAGTAGACTGGCAAATGTCAGAATGTTGAAATGACAATACAATATCTGAATATGCCCTCTTTACAGCTCTAGACTTGAAATGTTAACATCTAATTACTGAATCAAGATAAACCGTCAAATTACCAACAGCTTTATGATGATCGCAAACCCAGACTGGACTACAGGGAACACATGAACAGGCAGACAGGGGAAGGGGTAACGTTGCTCTACACCCAGAAACCGTGGCTTGAAGAATATACAGGTATCAATTACATATACTCATATATTTATATACTGATTCAGTGATTGAAAATCATCTACAGACAGACATATTTGATAATGATATTTTAAATTATTGAATTTGAAAAACAGCAATTCACATTTAACTGTCATAAAAACACTAGATTTCCCTTTAACTTATGACACTATAAATAGAAAATTAAAACAACATTTATCTACCTTATTCTGCATATTTACTAAAACCAATTCTATAAATTTGGTTGAATTTCTCCTTTGAATAAGACCGAATTTGAACATATTACATATAATGAAGTTGGGGAATGAATACATTCCTTTTTAACAGTGTTTTCGCTTTAGAAACTGAAGAATCTGATTATGCAGGCATGAACAAATTGTCTGCCCCAACTCTGAACTGTGAAAAATTCAATGTCATAGGCTTCAAAATATTTGAGATTCTTACTAACATGTTATTTCAAGGAAGAAGTATTTGAGGTTAGTTATAATGTTAATTTTAAATTGCTAAAAGAGGAACTTTGTCATCTGCTCTGGCAATAAAGTATTAGGAGTCTACTTTTTATTATTTAGGAACTTTTAAATAATTTATTCCATTTAAATACTATTTCAGGTACCTCTTCCATCTGATCTACAAAGTTTGGTAATACTGGAAAAGTCTGTATCGATTGATTGCCCACAGATTTTTGTCCTTGAACTCCAAGAGGAAAAGAAAATATAAAAGTTTATAGAAAGGTGGGATATTGTAATGTATGCTAGTACATGCAATTAAATATTTTTCAGATATTTCTCACTTGCAAAAGAATTAGATTGGTTGATTGAATACTACAAAATGTTAAATCTTATTCGAAAATTAGGTAATATTTTTAAATTTTGGAGTTGTTTGGGTAAAACTCTTTGTACATTCCATTTCAGATAACTTGAAGTTATGAAGAAGAAAATACCAGTTCGTAAGAGTTCGTAAAAGCAAATGGATGATGCAATACAATCAGCATGGGCAACACTAACCCGGAAAGACTCCCCTTCTGCCATAGACTATTCTCTCACAAGGACTGTCTATAGAGACTTGTTTAAAGAAACTATGTGAACGGATACCCTGCGAGCATAAACTTCTTCAACAAGAAGTTTCTGTTTACCTCGCATTTCTAACTTTTCACTATACAATTTCTCATTTTTCCAAGTTTAATCATTCATTTCACGTTCACATTTATTTTTTGAATAAACCTTGTTTCATAGAATAATAGTCTGTGATTTTTACTGATCATGTCCTGTAAAATGTAATGCCAGGATATTTACGGTAATTTTTACCGTGTTCTGAATGTAAATTCACCGAATTTGTAATGTAAATTCACAGGCTAGCGTCGGTAAATATTTCTACGAATTGTCGGTGAAAATTACCGTAAAAAAATTGTAAGGATTACTAGGGAAATCCTGTAAAATTTACAGGTGATCAACAGCGATTTTACCGAAAATTCTTGTGATATTCACCTTAAAATCGCATTAAAATTTCACAACTATATTCCAGTAATATGTAATGCCAGGCGATTGCCGGTAAATATTTCTTAGAGTGTATATATTTCAGCATCAGGAAAGACTCGATTATATAATTTGATCAATCTATCGCCATGCATACTGGCCTTCGGTGGCCCGCTGTTTATCTGTAACGGCGCACAATTCATTAGCAGATAAGGCTGGAATTTGAATACGTTAAAGTAGTGAAACCTGATAAGTCATTTCTTTGAGCATTCCATTAGCTGACTTGTCTGCAGCAAACTTGGTAATATAGTCTTGCTCTTTTTGATGTAAACACGGAACGGTTCCTTGGAATCCCTCTGCCAACCTGACAGTATCTCTTCATCAGCGATTTAATTTACCAGTTTATTCTTGATAATCTTGTTGCTACGTCAAACGTGTTGCCACAACCTGTATGCCTGCATTTAGTTGCATATTACAGCTTGCCTGGAAGATTGGCCGAGAAGATGCTAGTTTCAGGTGAATAAATCATCTTGCTGAATTTTAACCTGCGAACGAGCGTTCTCTGGTCTTTCACGGCTAGACAGTTATTTGCATCCAGTAGATTGACTTCTGTCATGCTGGCAACATCTTGTATGTTCCACATAATCGACTCGATTATATAATTTAATCAATCTATTGCCATGCATACTGGCCTTCGGTGGCCCGCTGTTTATCTGTAATGGCGCACAATTCATTAGCAGATTAGGCTGGAATTTGAATACGTTAAAGTAGTGAAACCTGATCTCTGTCCCTGTTCGCAGCAATAAAACATAGCTGTTTGGATCATGTTGTCGGTGATCCTAATCTTATACATATACCATTTTTTCTAAACACACAACACTGTTGGATATTGATTCATTTATAGCTTCGGTTTAGGTGTTGCAAACGCTGGCGAGCTGTTAGCTATCTTACTGTCCATGCTGTCATTTCTGCAAGAGTAACTTCCGTGGGGATCTCTGGTTCTCAGACATACATAGTTCAACTACCATTACCAATATTTTTTTATAACAAATGTTTCGTGTTTACGTGTTATGAATTTGTACTTTTTACTGTGTCATACATAATACCCAATATGATCGTGTCTGATATAGTGCACTGATGTCACAAGTTGGCGTTATTTTCTTTATCTGTACGTACTATGTTCGCTTTGTGATAACATATTGTTGTTGTAATATTTCACAAAGTTTGTAAATCATTTAGGACTCTGTTCAGCCTCAAAATATTCATGCTCACTGAAACAAGCAATTGCGCAGTGTAATATTTTCCTAGAGGGAACACTGATTGTAACCCTAACCACCTGACGTTATCTGGAATACGCGACCGACTCGGTTAGTAACGTGGTATACAGCAAAAACTTTGCGTATACCGCCCATCATATATAGCCAATATCATACCCGTATACATGCAACTCAATATTTATATACAGAGTATACTGGCAGTAATGTACATTTACAACCAATCGATTTTATATGCATATATGATTATATGGCCATCATGTGTTTGATATCAAAGCGTTGTAATTTGTTCAATTAGCGAGACATCGCGTCAGTGTTACCATTACACAATTTGACTATTGTTAGTGTGTGACTGTGTTCTTTTGCATACAATAAATTTTCCATAACGATTGATTATTATAATATCATAATTCACAAGTGAATTATCAAACTTGTGAAGTGGAAGTAATAAATCGCAATGATCCGAGAATCATTCAATGGTTGCCTCTACATGTTACATGTTTGTAACGAAACATGCAGTATTAGACGTTAGTGGTGCATGATACGCTTAACAATAGACTAATTACGCTAATATTGCCTAACAACAGGTGATCGTGAGGATCAATTATGACAGTTTCAACATTGATATCGTCTTTTTTCCTAAAAAACTCATGCTAAGCCATTAGTAATAAGCTCGCCTCAAACTAATCAAATTAAAGATTTTTTAGTTTAAAAATCTATCAAAACATCATTACATGATGTTGTTTGATTTAAGAAGTATCGCGGCAATAATATTATCAAATTAGATCAATTTGTATTTACTCGCAGTAAGTAATAATATGAATGATAATTTCAAATAATTCAGAACCTTCGATTTTATTTCAGCAATGTCATATAATCAACCATTTCTTTTCAGCAAAACAAGTTATTCCAAAAATATAATTTTCAAGCAATTTTTAAAATTGATTCTATTAACATCTTTGTAGTGTTATCTACCCCTTTTCAAAATTGGGTTAAATTCCAAAGTCAACTATTATCAACAATTGGAGAATTTTTACTGTTTACTGATAACCAAGTTTTACTTGTTTTACTCTACAATCATTCGAAAATTATGAATGAGTTTATGTTGAGTATATAACAAAATTGCTGCGTATTCCGTAACAGCAAAAGCACCAAAACCCGTATGTTCCCCAGCTTTTCATTTTGGGGGGTGTTTCGAAAATTAGGGGATGGTAAATAATTTGTTATTAGCGAGAAAAATATTTGTATTTTTAAAAATTGGTATGTATTTAAGTAATGATGTACATGAGGGGTCTCCGAAGTTGATTTACGGCGAGCCAAAATAAATAGCAGAATAAAATTGTAGGGCCAGAAAAGGGGAGCGAGGAAAAGTGCGCGACGACACGGCTGGGGTTCAGGGCGTGCTTAAGTGCCTTGAGAAAATTTCGAAAAATATGCACCGAAATAGTCCCTAAGCTTGATTTTAGATACACCTAGCATCGCAGTTTGTTACGTAATGAAATTAATAATTATAATATTTAGCTGATAAAATTTCAGAAAAATAAATAACAAGCACGGCTTTCAGCAAGTAATTTGCAATTGATAGTGACTAATGAAGTTACTTGCTCATCCAGCATATGGCATAGTATGAATGGCTACTTATGGCTTGTTTTGTTACAGATTTCACATTTTTTTGAACATGTTTGTTTGACTTTTGTATGGATTAAGCAATGAATTAAATTTTGAAATACGCGCGTCAACTGATCATAATGGCGCATAATTTTGTATTCCTTCGGAACTGAAATATTTTGTTGGCAAGGAAGACAAATCGCTGAAGTTTGATTCTTTTCAAAAAAGAAATAAAAACGCTGCCATTCATCTGAAACGTCTGTTTTCAGTACCTAGTTTTCGTTTTGTGACATCTTTAAGCTTTCTTAGTATACGGCTGATATCTAAAATACTGCAGTGTGTAATATACGTATACATAAGATACCGGTATAATTCAATTGTTACAAAATAAACGTGCTTAAACTGTAATAATGATGTAACGATAAACGGTATCTAAAACTCAAAAGGTACCACATGGAGTGTTAAACTATTTCACTCAAGTTTGGCGGGCCATTTTAAATCGTTACGCGGGCCGTAATTGGCCTGCAGACTGCAGTTTGGAACCCCTCATCTACACTGATAAATATGCCATAGTCGTTATTGGACACGTTTAGTGGCCATAACGATCGTTTCAAAATTTTGTTGTTATTGTTATTGTTATTTGTATCCGTCTCCATTTTTAAAAAATCGCTTTTCTCTTCGAATACTGGACCAATTGCTTTGATATTTTTAGTGGTTAAAGATAAAATTTTTCTCCAGAAGGCTATTACTTTTTTTTTCGCTATGACGTCATCAAAATTATTGCCACTGGCTGGCGCTACGTGTCCATATATTTGAGCATAGCTCTCTTGTATTCGAATACAATTATATTTGAGTTGGGAATTACAGTGCGCACTTCAAAATTAGGGGGGGGGGTGTAGGGAAAATCACTGACCAAAACCAATGAGAAAATTAAATAAAAAAAATATTACGAAGGATGTGGGAAATCACTGACCAAAACAAATGAGAAAATTAAATAATAAAAATATTACGAAAAATGTGGGAAATCACTGACCAAAACAAATGAGAAAATTAAATAAAAAAAATATTACGAAGGATGTGCGAAATCACTGACCAAAACAAATGAGAAAATTAAATAATAAAAATATTACGAAGGATGTGGGAAATCACTGACCAAAACCAATGAGAAAATTAAATAAAAAAAACATTACGAAGGATGTGGGAAATCACTGACCAAAACAAATGAGAAAATTAAATAATAAAAATATTACGAAGGATGTGCGCTTTCGCAACAACAAGTGCTTTTTCATTACATTATAAGCATATTTAAAAGATTAGAAAAAATTTATAAAGCACTACACAAAAGAAATTTATTCTGCAGTGAAAAGTTACGTTCTTTAAAAAAAAACATGTGACCAAATCTTCATATGGATAGGTGAAGTTCACATTAATTTATATTCAATGAGTGGAATATCATTTATTTATATAATGTATAATTTACCTGGCTCGGTTGGCATTGTTGTAGCTTCCCATTCAACATACAATCCCAATTATTGTTTTCATTTTCACAATGCCAACATCTCAATCCTGGAAGTACATTTCAGCAATTATTTTCAAAAGGTAGTGTATCACATCATTAACTAACTGTAAATAACTTAACAAAATACTTTTCTAGTTAAACTGGAAAAACTCTCAGTTGAATATAACTTGCCCCAATGGAACTTCTTATAGACTGTTTATACATGAGAAGAAATAAGAATATTTACCATTGCACTCTGATAGTATCGTTGCTGCGAATATTATAAACTGCGTGAATAAAATCGTATTTGTAGGCATCACAAATCGTCTGTATATATTTCCTTAACCTTTTCTATTACAACTTTGAAAATTAAGCATTGCAAATTAATTGTAAATCATAGTTTCTAGTTTTTAAAATAAACTTCATATATCCAGTATAGTTTTAATATACGCCTAACTTATTTAAACAAATACTCTGTGATATTCCAAAAATCGTTTGACGTATATGCGGTTTAAGAAGATTTCAGCAAATAAATCACGCAAAAACGCTCGAGGACAATTATTAATCGGAACGATTTCGTCGATAAAAATGAAATAAATTTGAAAAAAATAATTAAATTACTCGTATTATTAGACGATACATTGCGCTCTTCAGAGGAGAAACAAATTCAAAGCAAAAATAAGAGTTAAATTCAAAAGTTATTGTTATTTATTTCAAAAACAATATCTTCCATGTGTTTACCGTTTATCAAGCGATTGAATTTTGGCGAGGTTCGTTAACGTTTTTTAAAATTAGCTCCAGTAGGACAAGTTATACAATGTGTTAATATTTCAGCTATAAATGACAAATACATGTCAGCACATTTACCATATTAACAACGAACTTAGATTATAGAAGACTAGTCAATAATATATTCCTGCAATATATTTGTAATCCAGGCGCATTAACGTTTGCCGTGGCATTACTTTTTTCAAAATAATTTCCATCAGCTGATGATACTACCAAGTGTCATCGACCCTTATCATTGCAAAGCAATTCTCTTTATAATGTAATTACACAGTGACGTTTTTTGCCGTTTCCGAATAATTTCTATTTATCAGGTAAAAATGAGAAGGTAATACTCAATTAAACGAATACCTTTTCAGCGAAGTTTAATAGGCAATATTCTTCGAAGGCGTATTCTTTGCTTTGTGGTAATTTTGTCACAAGTCGTTTGACAGGTTCTTCAACAAAGCATATTATTTTTAGGCAAAGATACTAGCTCTAAGATTTTGTATAATCAAGAAACTATTTTGGAAAACATATTCACTTATTGGGCGTTAAAATATTCAGTCTTAGGTTTTAGCGGCCGTTGTTAATTTAAAGTTTTGGATTTTGCTTGAATAGTATATTATTATTATTATTATTCACTTTTCATTGAAAGAATATTAGGTACGATTCTCAGAAAACACTCTCCGAAAAAAATGCTTTATTTGGATAAGTGAGTATTTTATGACCAAATAGATGCCCCAGGAAACATGAAGTAATTTTAATTTTTCAAGCAAAGTTGTATGATGACTGGAACTGGTATTCGTCGTTTGGTTTGGTGTGGTGAAGTAATGTTTTTTTTAATTATTAAGTCGCCCGGTAAGAAACAATTCACATATTCTGAAGTCAGAAGAAATATTTACTATAGGCATTTGACAGTCATTGGTAAAACAAAATAAAAAAAATATATTAATATGTTGATGTTTACACATTTAATCACTCTTTAAGTGGTCTTCTACCATGTACATAGCCATTTCAGTCATTCGGGCGTATGAAAGACTAGACTTCAGAAGTTTAATGAACAAATAGCAAATACCACGGTAACCCGAGTTTTTGAATGGAGGGATAATTCTGAGTGTGAGGGCCTGTAAACCTGTAATATCTGCAGTGTGGATACAAAATACCACAGTGTATAGGAAAGCAATTTAACATCGAGTGGTATGACTGAAATCTGAGCAACAAAAATTCTATCAAAATACATATCAAAGTTTGCAAGAGAACTTGCAACGATAATCATTTTAGATTCTACCATTTAAACGCACGTTGATGATCTCGCAAGATTTTCAGTTTCTCGAAAAAATTGAAGATTTATGGAATGGCCTTTCTTTGCCATCCTGTACGACGAGACTAATAATATGGCACTTTTATCGTGTGCTAGTCCATGTTCATTTTGTGTGAAAACTCGGAACAACTTGTGAAGTTGAAGGTATATATTAAAACTTGTTCCGTAACTTTGGAAAAGAATGAAATGGAATTCAAGATACTATTATATATGCGCTTTATCGCCAGAATGAGCAGGGAAAATCGCCCAATATTATGTTTAGGCCACAAGTCAAGTTTAGACTCAACATTCGGAAACAGTAAATAAATGTAGATAAAAATTTCATAAAAGTAATACAAGTCCAAAAGTTACCATAACCGTTTGTAGGCTAAATAATGTTCCGAGTATTGATCCCTTATTATTACAAAGTGTGGGCACTCCAAATTGTTTTTCGTGTTTGCAACGGCGTAAGTTATAACGCTCGAGGCTATTGAGGAAAATGGAAACATTTATTATACTCAATTCCACTTAAAACTCGTTTTGTTGCTTCAAACAGGTTTTGAAACGGGTTACCTGGTTTTGTACGTTTCGTCGCGTTTCTTTTCATTATAACTTTTTGAGATCGCGTATTGCGCTTAATCGTTGAAATATTGAGTGGCAGGCGAAAGTAAGCTATGGTAGAAAGCGACATAAACGGTAATTTGGATCTGAAGAGCAACCTAAACAGAAAACTTTGATAGAAATATTTACTCGTGCAATAAAGAATAAATTTGTTAAACCACAGCAAGTATCTCAAATTCAGATTATATATTACACTTTTTTATCGTGAAGGCGCATGAAAACCCAAGCCCCATATCCAACTGAGAAAGTGATATCATTCTAGTTGGTTTCGTATAGAGATAGATGAAGCAAGAGAAGCTACTTTAAAACAACGCAAAATAAACAGCACTATCGGTTGAACTCAAGTTAATTAGCAGCAAGATTATCCAAATATTCATTATTAATATGATAAAATCAATATATATATAAATTTAAAACAATTGATATCGCATATAATAGATTGCTAGTTCAGATTGTTTAAGAATGTTGAAATTAAGCGTCATTCTATGTTTGGTTGTGATTACTCCGAATCCCTCACAAGGTAAGGTTATTTGTTTCGGTCTTTACCCTTCATGCAAACCATTTTCTTCTTTGGTGTGGGTTCGATGTACCGATATAATTATTTAGATACATTTTATAATATGGTCACTATATCATTTAGTGGCAACGATTCAAGTGGTATAAAAACAAGTATTAAATATTTTCAAAAATCTGATTTATTCACTTCTGTATCGAATCATGTATCCTATTTTGTCGAACCCACTCAGTTATTTGAACCAGTATCGGTCTGAGGTAAAACAGATATCGTTATTCCTCTTATTCTCGAGTTTGAGCCTTGCTAAAAATAAATTATACCAAAATATTCTTATATATCTCATTGTATAAGTTAAAAAATAAAATTGTAGTATTTGGAAACTGAAAAGGGGTTTCTGGTTAATGGCCACAAAATTACTATTATTTCTCAAGTTAGTTCCAAGCCAATAATATAATATATATTTATTTTATTTTAGCGTTACGGAAATGTTGGCATTGTCTGAATGCAAAAAGTCAATCAGAATGCATAGCCAAAGGTCGTTTGGAAGTATGCTTAGTGAATGAGGTATATTTAATTACGATAAAGCTTGTTGTCAGAGTTTGACAAATCTAGTCATCTCAAAATCAGTCGGTCCAATCAGGGTTTTTGCTAGTGTCCGTTTTTTAATAGTCAATAGTGAATTATACCCAGTTGGAGTACCTCGGATTAGTCCAAAGTAATTTTATCATGATGATATGTTGTTGTCTTATTCTCAGCATTTTTGTCAAAACACTATAAGAGCAATTGGAGGAGGCATCTATTACGAAGTCACCAAACGTTGCAAACAAACTGTAGGATGTGATAACAACCAACGACAGGTATGAACAAATGGTGATATACAAATGGCGACTTTTCAAATAGAGATAGCACTGGTCCTCCAACCGGTTTCGCTATTGCCTCTGTAATATCCAATTAGGTGTAGAGTTGTGTCAAAGCCCTTCGGCTATCACGTTTCACTTTGCTCGTTTTACCATAATATTTTTCGTAGTTTAATAAATGCAGTGGTTTCAGCATGTTTAATAACATTTGAGATTCGAGGGATTCACTTGAAAACCCATGTCATCGAGTTGGATGAATACGAATAAATAATGTCAAATTTGAAAATTTTCAGCGTAAAATACTCGGCGTAAGTTAGAATCAAATGAAATCATAGGTTGTACGCATTCGGCATTGTATAACACAGATTAGTCTTTAATTGTGAAGTTAATGAACAATTAGTTTACATCTATTTTCAAAAGGGAATTCTCTGTTTAATGATTTAATGCAATTAAATAAATTTAACATTTTTGTAAAATATCACGTTTCGTTATCTTTATAAAATCGCACAACAAAATTCTTTGACATTGTAACTGAGTGTGTTGAGCTTTTCAAAATCATTTCCGAAAATTCGTAATTGCCTTGGTTGTTACTCATCATTCACATTAATATTCATCATGGCGAGATTGTGTTATATCTCGTTTTTCGAGCGACTCTAGTGTACGAATGCAGATTGTCATGTATCAGTTTTATTCTTGATGTTTGCTCGTGTAACGGATGGTATAAAGAACTAATAATGCTCGCTTTGCATACAAATATTTCTTTCCTCTGCGTATGGTTGGAAGTCTGTTATAGCAATCAATATTTCATCTCATTGCAGAACATATCGGGAACTTATCCATTCCAATGTGATACTGAATTGCCTCACTCCGTATGCAGATGCTGTTGTGGTTTCGACAACTGTAATGGTCCCGGCATTGATTGCATGCAAAGTACGTAGAGAATGACTGATGTTTATTTTTGTAGAATGTAGAATTTATCGAATGCGAATGTCTCGTCTGAACATTTCCATTTAATGTGAATGCTATTGTAATCATTTCTGATTCTTGTTGTATTGGTGCACCTTTTACAATTATTGATCATTTTCATAAAAAAGTACTGTGTGCAGGAAACACAATTTTCATCTGAAGCCGGTTGTAGATGAGCACGCTGCATATCTACATTGCCTGAAGAATTAGTCCAACGTTTAAACCAGGGGTCTCCAACACGCGAGCTGCATTCGGCCCTCCAAGCATTTCTTTGCGGCCCGCGTCATGGTTTGGATTTTTCCACAAAAAACTAAAATATTACAATGTCAACTATTAGTACGGTAAGTTTTATCGTGTCATCTATCATTAAAAGTCCGACCCGAAAACTGTAAAAAGTGAAGCAAAAATTTTCGCCTGTTATTCCACTTTACCTCGTTCATGTTTGTTGTTATAATTCAATTATCAATACATTAATTTCATTTCGCATGTTCATTGTGACGAAATCAACGAGTTCCGGTCAGTCCATTGTGTACGAAGAAAGGTTTGCAAAGCTAATTGCACATTCACGTTGCATACCTGCGATGTTTGGCAGATCTTATATTTGCGAGAAGTTTTTTCAACTATGAAAATTAGCAAATCAGCCCTCCGCACACGACTAACGGACGAGCATTTGCATGCTGTTTTAAGACTAGAAACCAACATTAAATAAGGCCAAACATCAAAACCATATATGCAGCACAAGTAAATGAAATGTTTCATGTCTCGTTTGCTGTTAGATTCAAGTGTAATTTCAACATAATACATTCAGATACCCATTTTTAATTGGTTTGCGGCCTGCGTGATCAATAAATTTCAAAAAGTGGCCCGCGACATGTTTTGAGTTGGAGACCCCTGGTTTAAACCAACGTTTAACGTCCAGCAGGTTGAGAACCACTGGTCTAACCCTCAATGTGATATTTGAGTCTTGTCAATGTATTAAATAATTATTGCTGCAATATTCAAAAAAAGGACTGTGTATGTTATTTATGTTATATATGTTATTTAAAACACTAGTGCCGTAATAAAAAGTGCGCCTGTGAAAAAAGTGAATCGCCTGTCTCACTATCAAAATGTTGGGAAAATTTACTATGATTAATAATGATAGAAACGCAACAACTTCTCAATTATAATATAACATGAAAGCAAAACTTAAATATATATAAACACGAAAGTTCAATAACTAACCACAATGCCGGTAACTTACGAGACACACACTGAAATGTGTCAAAGCACCGGGTTTGCAAAATAAAAAGGGAGGATAGCCTTGGCGAATGTTGTCACGCTTGAAGTAATAAAAACGGTTTTTTCAATAATAAAAATGAAACAGCAAAATTTTGGATAAAACTTTAGATTTCATAGGATTCATAGGGATATATGGGAACAAATAGGAATAATAGCCTCTACAACAACAACAATCTTTACCCACTGAAACTTATAAAGCGATTGGTTTAGTAGTTAAAGGTGCGATATCACGGAAAAAAACATTTTTTTGATGAATTTGGTTGTATATAATTTTTTAGAATTTTTCACCTAATATTTACATAAAGTCGACTTAGTTTTATACTTATGAATTTTTAAAAACCGCTTCATCGAAAATCGACCGCGGCCTTTTATGACGTAGCAACAGTCTTCGAGGGCATAGTACTGAGAACTCGCTCCAGACGTCTGGAAATCGGAAGTCATTGGGTAGCATTTTTACGTACAATATTCTGAACGGAAGAACAGATCTATCAACGTTTTTTGTCGATGATGGCAAAAGTCAAAGACAATTCTAGTTGCGGAACCTTGATAAAAGATATTGCTCTCCATCACACCTGGTTCTGTGCGCAATGAGGCATATACAGTAATAAAAATTCAAACTGAATCTCCAGGGCGGTTGGGAACAAATCACATCAACAGTTGACATTTCAATATGCTAATATTCCAGTTACATGATGCACACGTATTGAATAGACGCTTCCGCCATAAAGTTATGAAAAATATACTGCATTCTATTTGGATCGGAAACAGAATCTGAACCCATCATTGTCCTTTTTTTTTATAATCAGTAATATCATATTTTAACTATTTATTACACTTTCTTGGTGCCTAACCATTGAGTACCTATATTCTATTGAACACCAAAATTGTACCCGATCTGAAATTGGTTAACTGGTAAACTATTCCTAGCCTTAGACATATCTATACAAAAATAGACAAATAGAACTTCATTTCTTGCTAAATCCTTACTTTCTGGTTCTTTCAATCCAATTCAAGTCTAAGTTCAACAGTTTGAGATTGTATTGTAAGAAATATCACACTTTTTATCAATAATTTTAGAAAAACCAGAATGTGAGGAACCTGAAGAACCAATAAATGGTGATGTATTTTGTCCAAGTTATCCGTTGGTTTCTGGGACCACATGCTACTACAGATGCAAGCCAGGTACCTGTTTACTCGTTTGATATTTCTTAATATAAAAGGTAGCAAAACAATAAATAACATTTACCTGTTTTTCAAGCCAGAGAGTCGTGATATTTCAACACCAAATTTAAAAATTTTCTATCAACTATGGAAAACATTTTTCCGAGGCGACATTATTTTCATTTAGAACTAAGGCATTTTCTTCTCTTTAGGTTTTTAATACGTACATTTGAATATACTGTTTCTTATGATGTAAATTCAGGAACAGTATAAACAAACAAGATAATCCATCTTTCAAAAGCTTTATTCACTTGCTCACTATGTCATTTCAGGATTCCAGCTTGAAGGTAGCACTTCAACAACTTGTGAAGTTGCAACGACGGTAGCGGCGTGGTCTAATGGGCCACCATCATGTGTAGGCAAGTTTAATTAAATAATTTATTATAATATTCTAAAATTTATTTTTTGACAATGAAATATTTGTAATTGTTTTAATCATTTTGTTCAGTTTTCCATTAATGTTGTTGCAAATCCATTAATAAAGTTCATTTGTAATGAGGTTCAAATGAAATGCTATAGTTTAAAGAACGCATATTCGTGGAAGAACACAATACATGTAACAGGAATAATTTTATCATAATGAACACAAATATGCTACTTGAACTTGAAAAATCCACAGTGAAGAACGATATCAGGACGATAACAATGACACTTGATTTTATTAAAGTTTATTTTTTCAATGAAGTGATAAATAAAGAACAAAATTTAATAGGAATTTAAAAAGAGAATTAGGTTCAAATTAAGCTTCATCTGTAGAAAATTTACATATCATACTAATTATAAATATAAAAAGGCTTCATTCATCTGATACAGAAAAAACGATCAGTCTGCTAACAAATAAAAAGTTTTTGCTAATTTTTAATCAATTGTGAATCAATTTCTTTTAAATATTTCTGAAGTATGAATATTAATTAAGCTTCGTAATCATAATAGCATGAAATTTTATTTCACGAAAACTTGTTTGTGAATGAGTTTCTCATTTGCTGGGAAAATGTAATTGATATGTTATTTATTCCAGTTAATTTTACATTGTTCCAGTGTATGACACTCATGACTCATGACACTTTAAAATTCGCAAAAATCCCACAGGAACATAGGGGACAGACTTCCCTTAAGTTGATCGATACTTGGATATTTAGGTATAGTGATAGTTTTATCAAAGCATCTCCGTTTAATGCAGAATTTCAATGGCTCAAATGTATGTCTTTCTCTCAGACTCCAGACATATTTTATTGTAGATTCACATACTATTTTTGAATTCTCACAGCTGTATTTGACATCAATGTTTTTTTTATTAACAGTCAGGCCCTGTAGACCGCTCATTGCACCGGAGTCCGGAAGCTTCGATTGCAGCGATGAATGGGATATTGGAAGTGAATGTGAATTCGAATGCGAACAAGGAAGGGTTCTCGTAGGGCGAAAACTTCTTAAATGCTGTAAGAAATACAGTTTAAAGAATTTGAGTTCATAGTTTTAGTAAAATGGAAAATATTCGATTGAAAAGTGCAAATATTAGGTGAACTCGTTCATTATAGGAGATTATTATTTCAGAGACTTATCAGCAGTTTTCATCCTAATCTGGATAGAATATGGCAAATAGCCAGAACGAACACAAATATGATCCTGATAGTACTCTTACTATAACTTTTGAACAGTTCTTCTAACCCCCTTACCCTACTGCATTGCCAGCTGGCTTAGTGATTACGATTTGGCAAAAACAACTTGCAACAGGGTTGAACTAGTATAAGATTAGTAATTATACGTAATAATAATTAGTAATACATGATACGAAATTATGACTTCCAGCACATTTGTCGATATGGGATCACAAGGAACCAACGTGTGAGCTTGTTACTTGCTTTCCTCCAAGGCCTCTCGATCCAAACCTGCTCCCCGCTGAACCTAGCTGTACAGACCGGTATAATTATGAAAGTGTTTGCAAGTGAGTGTCGAAATATTTAGATTTGTACCAGTAAATCAATCTTTAATTGAACATACGCAATGGTTTTTGGCTACAATGAATGGATAGTAAGGTATTGATCACATCGTGGCATATATTGGTAAATTTAACAATATTTTCGTCAGAATGGAACAGTGTATATATCATACTAAGAAAAATGAGGTGAAAATGAAAAATTTCGCTTCAATGATGATACATTTTGTACACTTTATATAGGTGTCATTTGATTGAAAGCCGACTTTTCAAGTCATCAATTTTACAAGACGTTACTTTTTATATTCTAAATCAGTTCGTTTCATTTATTTTTGTCTATATTCATTCTAACCCCAATCATGAACGTACCGAATGGAATCTCGTACATAAGGAAACGTTATGTTTTAAATCAAATAGTCGCGTTTCAAACTGCTGTATTGAGCAACAGCGTTCATACTGCTAATTATGCTTAGTATTAAATTTTTCCAGTTTCTCTTGTCACCCTGACTACGATCTCATTGGAGCAGACCAATTGATCTGTGGACCACCAATTGGGTCCAACAATAAGGCTAGTTGGGATAATCAAACTCCAAGGTGTCAAAGTATGTAGAAGAAGAATTAATTTAATAGTTTGGATATAGTCTAGTTCGGGATTTTATCATGTGAACTTTTGGTTTGGTATTGGTACGAACTAGATTGTACACAAAAGATACAACGTTACAAAAGGTACAGTGCCGATTACCTGTTTAAAATGAAATATCAAAGGATGTCATGACAATTATTCAAGCTAGCGAACTTTAACTTGGTGCAAAGTGGTAATTCGAATTTTGAGTAATTTACAATCAAAAGATAGAACATTTTTAAACACATTTATTCAATCCTAAGCGTTCACATAAAACCAAACGATACGTCCCGGCAAATAGTATTTGGCGTTCTGACGAGATTCGAGACGGTGGTATGGAGCTGTTGCATGATTTCAAAATAAATCGGGTGCTCTGTTAGCTAATTGGTTATGGTTGAGACGTTCCAGAAAGCAGTGATGACTTAAACAAGATTTCCGAAAAACTCGAAAACTAGGGGAAATTCTTAAACTCTACATAAATACGTCAACAGCTTCAACATAGAATGATGATGCAAGTCGGATCTAGATTTGGAGATCCGATTTTGGACTGTACCAAAATAAACCTTCTAATCATATCCGTGATTTATCCATATATAACATTGGTTATTTCGTATTAATATAGATACAGTGTTCTAGGTAACCTTTTAGATATATAATGCAAAAGTTATATACTGCAATATAATAAATATTAATGAAGTTACCTGGCGTGTTTATTGCATACAAATTATTAAAAAAATCGATGTGCCCATAAACCTTCAACGTCGCGACAAATTCACTTTCTCACAAATGTTTTGGGGTATCAACTTGAAATTTTGCCGATTTAATGTATTTGGTGAATCTTTGTAATTTGAAATTTTTTAAAAATTTAAAATGATCTTAACATAATGGTATCAATTGCAAAACAGGCAATTTTATTACACATATTCTATTTACTTGTAGTCAAGAAATGTCTTCCCAACTATCCTGGATGTTCGGAAAAGGTAGTTGGAGACGAATGTTCATTCAGTTGTGAAGAATGTAACAGATTAGAAGGAAATGGCAATATCACTTGCACCAGAGATGGATGGACTGGAGTTCCAGGAACTTGCGTGCTAATCACCTGTAACTCAAGACCAAGGTAGTAAAGGACTATGCAATTATTACATTGGAATATTGGTTGAGGCAATGAGTCAAATTTTTTAATTACTAGACGAAAATTTCTTATACTTGCCATTTCATGTTTAGTTTCACAAAACAAAAATACTCGGGATTTCACTTCTTTTGGAAAAACTACTAAAATACCGAATTTAATTAGCCTCGAAACAATTTACGAAATTGGAAAAATTAGACTGTTTATTTCCTATGTAATCATATTAATCAATTTTACAGCGCACCAGAAAATGGATTCATCGAATGTAGTGAAATTAATAACAATTGCGGAAACGACTGCGATATTTCATGTTTTAGTGGTTTCAAATTAGTCGGATCCAGCAATATTGTTTGTCAGGAGAATGGAGAATGGAGTGGTGGCACTATCCCAGCGGTGTGCGAACGTAAGTTTGAAGCATAGACTAGACTACATCGAAAACATATTTAGAGTAGCATATTGTAGCAGTCGAGAACTCGATTTCAACAGAAAATTTGACATAAAAATCTTACCCTACTGGATATTATCACAATATACGATAGCAACGTACACAATGATAATTATATTTCTGTTTGTCTAGCTAGGGCATTGCTCTGAGCGAAGGTATAAAACCCTTTATGAAAAATGTGTCATGAATTGCGGGCAGCGAAATGAAAGTTTTTACAAGTGTGGTACCATACTTCACTCTTCGCTATATCTATGTCAATAAGCTCGTTTCCGCTAATTTAGTGCATTAATAAAATTAAATCGTAGAACGCCTTAAGCTTCAAATTTTTCACTCAATGCTTGATATAAAACAATTAGTCGATGTGTGTGTGATTCTCATATACATTGCACCCATCGCTATTAAAAATTTTAGTTGCCGTTCACCCTCCGCCGTTGTACATATATATTTACCTACGAATTTATGCTCAGGTTTATTTTGAGCCCTATCAAATAATTCCGAGACATAGAGAGCATGAATATGTATCGTTGCGTGTAAGGTTACGTCCACCGTAAAGTGCACGCACGATTTAAGTCAACCACCTGCATATTTTGGCGGTCAGAAGCGGCAATGATATACGCCGAAATTGATGGGTCATAGCCTCTAGAAGAATTTTTGACACTACCATATTAAACAAATATTACAGTGCGATATTTTTACGCAACCAGGAAAATTACATATCAGCCGCTTAAAACAGGTCCCATATAAAAGAGAAATAACCGGCAAAAAGAGGTCGTCATAAAATTATATAGGAGTTTATAGGCGTATTTACGAATACCTCTAAACGACGAAACATTCCACATGGCGGGGAAAAGAATGTATGCTAACAAAGATAAATATATACGTTATTCGGTTTGCAGCTGACATCACTGACTATAACAACACGCATTCGACAAGTATTATTTCTGTGTAATTTTTCATTAAACATTAATATTTATGAATTATCATAACATGTAACGTTGCTGCTGTGCAAATCGCTCAGATTGGGTCCAATACAACTTCGTGGTTGATACATTACAATTGTTGATCACCACATGTATATTCTCAATAAATGTATTGCTGCAGCTGATGATAGGTACCTATCGATTAAATTAGTGAATATTTTTCTAACATGTATAACAGAAACGGGCTTGTATAAAAGGGATTGTTAGCGCCACCGAAGCAAATACCAGAATAAATCTTTGGATCAAGAAATTGAGCATTGTAGACGTGTTATTTTTCAAAATATGTATTTTTGTTTATACCAACATTTTGTTTATTACATCTAAATGTGATCAGTGTACACAAAAAGTGGTTAGAGCCTGATATACGCAACAAAATTTTATTTAGTCTAATCCCACAGTCTAGTTTCATACCAAACTAATATTTTAATTTTTAATAGTTTAATTTTTTCGATAGCTGACGAATGTGACCCCATCAATGTTCCGGGTATCATAGCCACCTGTCCCAACGGCAGAACCGTTGGAGATTCTTGTACTCTTCGCTGCGCTGGTGCCAATAAAGAATTTATTGGAACACAAACTGTCACTTGTGAGAAACAGCTTGCTGGCAAACCAGACTGGGGACCGAATCTTAATCAGTATTGTCGAGGTATTTATTTTCATGCATGTAACGTAACTTTCATGTGATAAATCTAAGTTACAAATTGTTGCATAAAATACCCCATACCCGTAAATAGGTAATTGGAAATTTAACTGTCAAAATTTCGTCTAAAACTAAACTAATCCGTCACATTATTATTTATTTAATATTTAAATGAATATTTAACGAATAATTTTGTTAATATTAAGTTTTCAAGTTGTAAGCGATTGTCATGTTCAAGCACTGCATTCCAGTTGATCTTATAACAAAACTTTGACTTTAGATATAGCAGTATGTTACCTTTCCATCAAATGTTTTCATGAACATATATGTTTTTTCCACATCGCTTCGCTGCATGCTGTCAAATAAACTAGTGGAAACCAGGCGTGCCTCTGGAAAAATACATAGACGATTTTGCAACCCTGTAATTTATTTTTCTGCTGTCCAATGAAAATATTTTGAGGGTGAAAGAGTTATCTCTTGCCTGTTCTAACCAAAAATATGTTTCTTCAGATATTCTCTGTTCGAACTTTCCTCGTCTGAATGAGCGGCCACGCTCAGACGTAGGATCACTAACGTGTAATCCTCTTGCAAATCGAGTAGAAAGTGACAGGGACGGACGAGAAGGATGGAAAGTTACTACACAGTGCGAAATAAGTTGTAACGATAACTATCAGGCACGCCAACTGGTGAATTCAAGCACGTGTAACGATGAAGGCCGCTGGACAGTCGGTCAATTATGTTGCGTGGGTACGTCACATTTGTGTGCAGTGAAAGTTGCTCCAAGTTTCACTTGTTTATCGATCTGTTTGTTTCAGCTTGCCTATTAGAAGTTACTTAAGTGCTGTCACAAGATAACTCTGTAAACATTATTGTAAACAAATGACATTATTGGGTTCTCGTGGTGTATTCTTCGCCACCCTGACAAGCAAACCCTGTTAATTCTGCTAAATTATTTGGGTTCATATTCACAGTTGCTACTCAACTATAATATTATCATTACTTCAACTGGGACTCATAGAGCATAGCATAATTTTCGATAGCCATCAATCAATTATCGAAATATAATAAACTGCACTTCTAATGACAGCATGTAAGTATTGCCGATCGCATATGATTGCGACATTTTGCAACTCAGGCATTTATACTTATACAATATTATTTACTTTGAATTGAACGTGAAAATATAGCTTGGTATCTACGGACATTCTTAATGAGTATTTACCATAGTAAAAATGCTTTTAAGAATGAGGAGACTTCATATGCAAATATTTTGTTTACTTAGAATGTGTACAAAACACTGCGCTCGACGTTGTTGTTCTTATGGATAAGACTGAAATTACGTCAAGCAATGGAGAAAATTTATGGAACATAAGGATGGATTTCTTAGCCAATTTTCTTGAGTAAGTTGGAATTTACTTGGACGTGTACTTTTAATATAAAGAAAGATCTACATTAACAGTATTTCTCGAGCGTAGGGTTAGCATTTCCTGATTTTCTTATTATTCTCTGGTGGTCTAGCAAGAATGCATAAAAGGATCTTGATGACAGTACAGCAAGGTTGCAAGAAATTACAACATCCGTGAACTTGCTCATCAATATTCGACTTTTCATAAATCTTTTAATCACAATTAAATGCAATTTTTATTTCAGTTTCATCGTTTTTGAATACGGATTTAATTTGAATATAACGTTTGTTCCTTATTCAAATGATGTCGACTTAGCCAACTCCATTGATTTCATGACCATTGACGACTTCGACTTTCCAGTTGATGACGCATTAAGGGAACGTTTGAAAGATATTCCGGTTGGGCCATCAACAGGTAAAAAAATAGACTTGATTTGATTAAAAAATCTAAATAAATATAATTATTGAAAGAGTAACCGCCGTGTCATGTAGTGATTTTCCGACTTATTTATGTTAAAATGGGTATGTACTATTTTTTAAATTTAAACAAATTTATTTATTAGATCCAAGTTGACTTTTTTTTACCTTTTAAACGGAGAATATTGGAAAAACATTATTAAATTAAAAATCTAGCTTGGCTTGACGAAGAGAGCTTGGTTATACCAGTTATTTGCCGTTCAAGTCAGCTATAGTTTATATCGGTAATATCTTGTTTACAGCGGCTATTACTTAGCTATATCTTATCGACCATTATTTATAACAATTACTTATAACAATTTATTTATATATTTATATTACAACAATTATTTATAAAAATTCCAAGACAAAACTAGACATAGCGCATTTTGCTAGAAACTACTGTCTGAAAGGACCATTAAATGATAGCTTGTGCAGTCAAACTATTCATGCCTCGGAATAACAGTATACGTTCAAGTTTACTTTTCGTGGTGTATTAATATAAACAGATTCTTCAAATGCCGGTTTGGCGATGAAGTATGTTGCAGATGAGATTTTTGGATTTCATAACTTCCGTGTTCCAATGATATTTCTTCTCACGACCAGACCACCAAGCGACCTATCTCTTGCTAGATCCGTGAGCCGGGACTTACAAGACAGAAATATCCACGTGCGTAAACTACTTCTATCGTTACTTGCATCAAAATGAGATATATACATTTAAATGCAAATCTACAGATGTAGGTGTTCCTAAAAAACGGGGCTTTGTACAAAAGATTCCTTTTTTCTTTGTTAGTTGACTGGAGGATTAGTGTCTTTTTTGGGGCGGGGGCTTTATTCAAAAGATTTGAGAAAAGATATGTTATAAAACGAACGGTAATTGTTGTTCATTGATAAGTCATGTTAAATTTGGGATGACAGGTGTTGATAGCCACGTCTTAATTACGGAAGATTTGATTTAAATGTAAAGGTAAATTGATTTTATTCTAAATACCATTTTCTATTCAGGTGAGAATTTTTCCAATCGTAGACTCATTCAAATCAGATCCAGGAATAAATGAGAGAGTTTTTGAGTCTTTGACTGAGAATCCGAAATACGTGATTGACGCTGAAGGATCCATTGATACAGAAACCAATTTTTATATTAGTGCTTCGGAAGAGTTGATTACGGTTACAATCAAACTGTGCAACGAAAGAGCACAGGCTCTACAACCTTGCCTTTTCCAGAGACTCTAGTTTATGTTAACTGCAGTTCAAATCTGATGCGAGGACGTTACATAATATTATATACTTTCTATAATCCGTGGTAATCGTATAATTTTAATACATTTACAGTCAGCAATTTATTATAGCCTAAAATTTATCATAAACATTCTTTTCATCTGTTAGAATATGGAAGTATTGGGCTATCTACTCACCTTTATCACTTATATTTTTTGTCATTTGGGATATTTTTTGGTGATCTGGGTTGTTTTCTTTTTCGAATCTGGCTGTTGAAATGTTAAAATAAAACAGTAATGATCAATAGCTAAAACCTTGAACATTTGTAAATTAATTCAAATCTGAAGACATTTGTTAAAATTTAACTTGAGATTTCAAATTGACTAATCAAATATTGAAAACGTTGAATACTCTGTGGTGTAATTCAAATTTATAGTAAAGTTTAGTTGGTGTTATGCATTAAAATACATGAACATGCTAAGTTCTCTTAACATCTGAGTCGTTGTATATATAGGCGATCAGCTTTTTGATGTCTGTTGGATAGGATAGGATTTACATATTTATCCCGGGGGAGAGGAAAGCCGATAGGACGGCTTATCCATATGGCGAACCACGGCCTCTCGTCCGGTTACCATTCCA
This sequence comes from Styela clava, assembly GCF_964204865.1. NCBI lineage: Eukaryota > Metazoa > Chordata > Ascidiacea > Stolidobranchia > Styelidae > Styela > Styela clava. Next base: position 189,959 of record NC_135255.1, read on the forward strand.
AGTCGGGTATGGGATTAGTTTTACTGTATTGTTTGTTTTTTCGGAAGCATGGACTTGGTGGTGGAGGAAGCCGTAACCGACCAGCGGTTACGTAAACCACCCAACGACGGCGAGGAGTCCAGCAATTCTCTCGCACATAATCATCCCTGCATGAGATTCGAACCTGCGAACCCACGCAGAGTAATTAGAGGTGCGGTGGCGAGCGTATTCCTAACGATTGTTGATTAAAGCGACATACATTTTTCCATTCTTTTTAACATAAACTAGGGTTCCTTCAGGCAATTACATCATGAAGTTATAATTAAAAGCAAACCTTATAAGTAATCCTATTTAAATCAAACTTGTATATATATTTATTGTTGGCAATAGGTATATATATACGTTTGTTGTAAAAAAATTTACATTAATTTGTATGTCGGAAAAAATGGCAAACTTTCAAAGTTTCTGTTACCCCATATCATATAAGATAGTATTATTTTGTTGTTGTTACTACCTTTAACATATTTTTGAAATATACTTTTACATAATTTTCGAAAAATAAAATACCAAATTATTTATCCGAACATACGACGCTATCATCAATTAGTTGCTTCACCTGTTGGTGGACCAATCAGAATATCATTCAAACGTCCCATCAACAGAAAATTACAGGTCGTTAATGATTATGAAATCAATGGAGTTTGCTAAGTCGACATCATTTGAGTAAGGAACAATCGTTATATTCAAGTTTATTCCGTATACAAATACGATGAAACTGAAATAATAATTACAGTTAATTGTTATTTAAAGATTTTTGAAAATTCGAATATAGATGAGCAATTAATTTCTTGCAACATTGTCTTCACGATCCTTTTATACATTCTTGCTCGACCACCATGAAAGAATATTAAAAAACTCAGAGGATGATAACCCTATGCTCTAAAAACACTGTCAATGTATAGATCTTTTTTTAGATATAATTCCAGTAAACGTTAAAGTGAATTCCAACTTACTCAAGAAAATTGGCTGAAAAAAACATTCTTGTATTCCACAAATTTCAGTCTTATCCACACGTTCAACGACATCGAGCGCAGTTTTTGTACAGATTCTAAGTAAACAAAGTATATGCATATGTAGTCTCCTCGCGCTTATAGCCTCCTTACTATGTTACAGCCTCATTTTAAGAATGTCCGTAGATATCAGACTATTCAGATCAGCACGTTCAATTCAAAGAAAATACTATTGTATAAGGATAAACTGCACGGAGTTACCAAAATGTCGCAATTATATACGATCGGCAATACTTACGTGCTGTCATTAGGAGTGGAGTTTATTAAATTTCGATGATTGAAATACGCGATTGAAAATTATGCTATGCACTATGAGTCCTAGTTGATGTAATAATATTAAAAAAGAACTGAGGTTTGAGTTGTTGGAGTCCTGTTTCATTTAATCCTTTATTCAAAATGAACCTTAGAAATTAGATAGTCTGAGTTGAATTAGAAATAAATATTAGCCTATGTGTCCCGACCCAAAATTGGGTCGCCTGGAAATTTTTTTGGCTCGCTCGATTTTCCAACAAAAACCTAAAAGTTCTAATTCTATTTTCTAGTGAATTTTATCGTTTATTTTATATTTGGTATGGAAGTGTTGCCCAATAGTGATTGCACATGTGAGAAGTATCACTACATAATAACTTGGCGGTTATAATTTTGCTTCAATAAAACCACGCCACGATTCCAAACACTCGCTGATGGCAAACACGCGTAGTTTTGTATGTCTGGGGAAATAAATATTGAGAACAATGATTTGTTTTATATTAGTCATTTAATTTTGCCAGTCGCAAGATCTTATAAACTTTTTTTTTTAAATTTGGGTTGCATGAAAAAGAGGTTGGGAACTACTGGCCTAGAAAACGCCACAAGCAATTAGGATCGATAAACAAGTGAAACTTTGAACAATTTTCACTCTACACAAATTTGAACATACCCACACAACATAATTAAACAACTGTCCAGCGACCTTCACGTGCTTAAATTCACCAGTTGACGTGTCCGATAATTATCGTTACTTATTTCGCATTGTGCAGTACCTTTCCATCCTTTTCGTTCGTTCCTGTCACTTTCAACTCGATTTGCAGGTGGATTAGACGTTAGTGATCCTACTTATGAGCGTAGCCGCCCTTTCAGACGAGGAAAGAGCGGCTTCAAACAAAGAATATCTGAAGAAACATATTTTTTGGTCAGAAGAAGCGAGAGATAACTCTTGCTCTCTCAAAATATTTTATTGGACAGCAGGAAAATAAATTACAGAGTATGTTAAACAACATAAATAGAAAACATGTTGTAAAATCGTATATGTATTTTTTCGGAGGCACGCCTGATTTCCCCTAGTGTATTTGACAGCATGCAGCGAAGCGTTGTAAAAAAACATAAATGTTCATGAGAAATTTGATTAAAAGGTAACATACTGCCCCTAAAATAAGCCCGTTTCTGCCATACATTAGAAAGATATTCACTTTAATCGATAGGGACCTATCGATTGGGTCGCTTATAGCATAGGTTCTCAAAGTGCTCCGTACGGAGCCCCAGGGCTCCGCGAGAGAAACCCAGGGGCTCCGCGAGCTATTCGATTACTTTTCAAAATACTGACTAGTTTTGTAACTGTTCTAATAAGAAGCAATAACAGCTTTGATAAAATCTGACAATAAAATAGCCTCGAAATATGGCAAAGAGGCGGAATTAAAAAATGACATTATTTATAAGCATGAGCGCAACCAGGATTCATAAGAGGGAGGTGGTTCAAAATTGAAATCGGAAATTTCCGCGCAACATTCTTCACGATTAAAAAAACGGATAACGAAATTTCTATTGCGTAAAATATTTAATCCATGACCGATGCGAGCATTTAACGAACAATTGAAATGTATTTTATTGCGTGCGGCTCCGTCGGTAGTTTCATAATGGGGGAAAAGGTACATCGCGCGCACAATTGACTTTGTTTCGATTTCGCAGTTACTACGATGAAAACCTAACATAACACCAAATTTTGTGATTTACAATGTCTATAAAAACGTTTTCAATCTGAGGTGAGTCTGCTGAAACCAAACCTGTGATCTTCCATTTTAAGTTTCTGTTTTAATATTTTAGAATGCCACTTTTCAATCAAGAAATTTGAGTTGCGGATTTACCTCTTTATTAATTATTATTTTTAGCATTTCGTCACCTATGACTATTATATGGTAACATGTTTTTCACATTGACCTCATAATTCCCCACGAGAAGAAAAAAGGAAATAACGTCGTCATTGTGTAACAATACATGTATATATATGCCAAGGGAAATTTTTGATTTAGGGAGAACAGGCCATGCTGACGAAAAAAATCGGCGATTGTAACAAAATGCAACCGCGCACGTTATTAGCGCCTTTTAAGTCTTCCAAAAATGTCAAAAGGAAAAGATTCGACCCCTTATTTATTAATATGTTTGTCAAGTGACAAATTTACAGCTTTAGTGTATTTAGTGTATATAATTTTCTTTATTTAGTGTATAATTTATGTTTGAAATTTAGATTTATGTATGACTTGTATTAACCCTAAGGTTCAGCATTTAAATTAAGTAAAGTACTTTTAACTTGCTCAGTAATATTATTCTGAAAGTAACAATTTTAACATTTATTTTGGGGCTCCGTGAATAATAGTCAACCTTTTCAAGGGCTCCGCAACACCAAAAGTTTGAAAACCCCTGGCTTATAGGAATCCTGCTTAACCAAATATAGCAGAACCCAATCAGAATACTAATAGATCAAATCGAAAAGACATCGAGACTGCTGTGCCCATCCATGCTCCCCACATTTCCAATTCCTATCCTAACGTATACCCCACTCTTTCTTCTTAATTTTTTGCCTCTCTTGGTGATTTATGTTAGTTTTTATTCGTGTTTTCATAAATTTTGTTTCTGTATTCAAATGTATATGTACTTAAAAAAAATAAATGCATAAAAAAAATTATCTAATTTTTCGTTTATACAATATGTCTTTATATTTTCGTCAATGATAATGTAACAACATCTTAAAATATCGTAACAGACAATACAAATTTGTTTTACTATATTTGCAGTAGACTAGATTTTTAATGTTTTTGCATGTTTTTTAAACTTTGCAATTTTTTTCTTGCTTCGAAATTTTCAATGTTTTAATTTTATTTTTAGAGCTTATAGGCACGATAATTGTGTCTAAAACCCCAAAAATCCAGTCCTAAAAAAGGGAGTATTTAAACCTAAACAGAGCAGACATCTGCACTTCATTAGCCAATTTACATATGATATTCGATACATAGCTGGATTATCAAACATAGTAGCAGATGCGTTATCAAGGTCTACAATAGCAGCAATCTTTGATCTTTTTCCTTCTCTTTCTCTTGCTTCACTCGCTCAGAAACAGAACCAGGATCCAGAGATACAAGCATTACTAACTAACCAAATGAGTCTACAATTAGATTTTTTGGATATTTCGGGACCAGGTTTAAATTCGATTTGTGTAGTACACACGAGTACACACTGGGACGTTCCTATTTCAGAGCAATCCTAATTGATTTAAATAAACAACTAGCAAAATGCCACGTAAAAGGAAAAGAAAAACCTCCATAGGACAGATCGATCCATTGGTAATGAAGAGAGCAGCGGAGCTGGTGATTCATGAAGGCAAAAAACTGCGTACAACTGCAAGAGAAAATGCCATTCCCAAAACAACCCTATCAAGGTACGTCAAAAAACTGAAGTTTATGTCAGAAAGTTCTGTGTCCGACTCAGCGCCCTCAGATAGCCTCGAGTATTTTTGTCCTAACTACACGGTAAGAAGAATATTTTCGGATGAGGAAGAAAGTGAGCTTTTGAGTTATCTGCTACAGGCATCCTGACACCACTACGGGCTTCGAAAAGACGAGGTTCGAGAGCTAGCGTATAAAATGGCAGTTAAAAATGGAACAAACATTCCGCGGTCATGGGTTGAGAACAGTAGGGCAGGAAGCGACTGGCTGTACGGATTCATGCAGCGTCATTCTAAACTCTCTCTGCGCAAACCAGAAGCCACAAGTTTGTCGAGAGCTACCAGTTTCAACAGGAAAAATGTTGGCGAATTTTTTGATAACCTTGATTCCGTAATAAAGCGTAACAAGTTTGAGCCAAATTCCATATATAACATGGACGAAACCGGGTTAACTACCGTTCAAGTGCCGTCCAAGATCATTGCCGAAACAGGTATAAAGCAAGTGGGAAAGATTACTTCGGCCGAAAGGGGACTTCTTGTGACAATGATAGGAGCAGTCAATGCACTAGAAAACTCCATACCTCCGTGCTTCATTTTTCCTAGAGTCAACTTCAGAGAACATATGCTGAAAGGTGCGCCACTTGGTGCAGCTGGGTTTGCAAACAAATCTGGTTGGATAAATTCAGAAATATTTCTTTCATGGATGAAACATTTCGTAAAACATGCAAACTGCACACCTTCAACTCCCGCACTATTACTAATGGACAACCACAAGAGTCACATCACGATTGATTCTCTCAATTACGCAAAGGAAAATGGTCTGGTTCTCCTCACATTTCCACCCCACTGTAGTCACAAACTACAGCCTCTGGACAGGTCAGTATACGGGCCGCTAAAACATTACTACAATAACGCCGTTGATGCGTGGCTAACTCTTCCAGAACATGCAGGCAAAACTCTAACGATATACGATATCGCCGGAGTTGCTAAAACAGCATACATTCGCGCGTTCACGCCTGAAAATATTCAGTCGGGATTTCGGGTGTCTGGAATATTTCCGTTTGATCGAGATATATTTGGCGACCATGAGTTCTTGTCTTCCTTTGTTACAGATCGCCCAGAACCAAAAGAAGATGATAGCCAAGAGTGTCAGGCTGCGCCAAGAAACGCCGATGTAAGCTCTTTGCCTGGGACCTCCGGCGCTACTGCACATTTCTCACCAGAAGATGTCAGACCGTTCAACAAAGTCTGTCCGCGAAGAAAAAAGTGTGGGAGACAGAGCTCAAAGACGCTTGTTCTCACGGATACGCCGGTGAAAGAGGCTTTAACAGCTAAATTGACTAACTCACAATCCAAAATCAAAAGCTCTAAGAAGAACCCCAAGCGAAAGAAGGCTGCGGCACCTGCTGAAACGAGCAGTGATGAATCATCTGTCCCCTTGAATGACGATAGCAATCTGGAAAGTGAAATTGATTCGCGTGTAGACGATATTGTAGATCGGGTGGCAGCTGCCGTGGGGGATTTTGCCATTATTAAATTCAGTAGAAGGCGTGGTGGAAACGCGTTGCATTACGTCGGTAAAATTCTTGACAAGGACGACGACTAGAAGGAATTTGAAGTTATATTTATGCAAAGAATCCCGTCGAAAGCAACAAATTCCGCTTTTGTTTTCCCCGAAGATGAAGAAAGCACATTCGGGCTGGATGAAGAAGATGTAGTCTGTCGCCTTGAAGCTCCAGTTAAAGTTGGCGGCACGGCAAGAGCTTCCAGACACTACCGATTTAGTGAAGATCTCACACAATGGAATATCCAGTAGCTTTGAAGGACGAATAAGGGCTCGATATTTTAGCAAAATTTCTTTCCTGATGGTGTTTTGTTCTTTATAAATTATTTCCTCCTCAGTGTCCCACTGTGACCCAACCACCGTCCCACTGTATACCGACGTCGGGGCACAGTGGGACAAAATTTTTTTTTTAAAAACCTGGCTCACAGGAAAAATATTCCCATTGAGCAAATTCTTTGGTAAGAAATAAAAAGTTCGTTTCTCTTACAATGTAGTCATATGCTTCAGAAGTTGAAATAGCGTAGTAAATAGTTCGAAAATCGCCAAAGAAAAAAAAATGAGGGCCACTGTGCCCCACTCTCCCCTACATTAAATCATACAAATGCCCACATTAAAGCATTGGGGCAAACATGGAAAGCAATAAAAGAGACTTTTAAACCATCGGAATATGAGATTACATTTCAAAATATGCCTCATGCGGGACATTCAGGCTTTGGGAATTTCAATATTAATATATCCTAAAATCGATTAATCATTTAAACTTGGTCAGAGAAAAGATATTATTGGAACACAAGCCTCCTTCAAAGCAAGCAAAAACAACGATTATGTTATTGCCAAAAACGAAGTTGAAGATAACTTCGTGAATGCTTTGTCGTTCATCAATCATCCCATTTTATCAGCGCCGTAGGCCTATGTTAGCTTTTCACTTAGGAATGTTTTGGAACGTTGTATGAACCATATGCTACATAAAGCGTGTGATTCCAATGCTTAGAGACAAATCAATACCGTATTCTCAAACAATAAGACAACATTGGGTCGATTATAGGAATCCTGCTCAACCAAATATAGCAGAACCCACCCTCTCGAATACTAATAGATATAAATCGGGAAGACATCGAGAATGTTGTCATGCCCCCCACGTTTCCAATTCCCATCCGAACGTATACCCCATTCTTTATTCCTAATTTTTGGGCTCTCTTGGTGATTTGTGTTAGTTTTCATTGATGTTTTTATAAATTTTGGTTCTGTATTCAAATGTACATGTACTTAAAAAAAAGAAAAAAAATATATATATGCATAAAATGTAACAACATCTTAAAATATCGTAACGAACAATAGAAACTTGTTTTACTATATTTGCAGTAGACTCGATTTTTAATGTTTTTTGCACTTTGCAATTTTTTTCTTGTTTCGAAATTTTCAATGATTTTATTCTATTTTTAGAATTTATAGGCACGATAATTATGTCTAAAAACCCAGAATTCCATTCCAGAAGAAGAGAATATTTATAGGGAAAGATTAGGAATTTGAACTAACATTTTCAAATGCTTAGAGAAGCATCGCAAGACAGACCTTGGCGCTTAACGTTCAGAGCAACGACTGAGGATCGCAGGCGTGACGTCTTTTTTCAACCGCGAATTTGGAAGTCGGAACAGATCAGACTCATGAAAGTCGGTAATGGAAGTCTAAAATCCATAACCCATCTCCAGACTCTAAAAATAATAATTTTGTCTTATTCTTCGACTCTGACACTACCTTTCAATAAGAACAAGCTTTTTGCTTATCACTTAACTTTTCATTTTAGCTCAACGCATGGGATTAGAGAAGGTAAGCTGATTTGAGTTGGACATTAAATATTAATTTATCCCATATATATATAACTTGTATATTCACTTAAGGTAAACAGATTTATTATGGGACTATATACTATTAAAAGCAATTCATTGTCTATAATGTTACGTTGTAAATGTAAACGATAAGGTTTTAAAAAATTGCAATTTTTCGTAGATTATGCCTCCATATGCAGCGCATTATTGTAAACCATTATGATTGTAGCCTAAATTAGTAATTTTATCGGTTGCCTTTCCTTTCACAACAACCCGACACGCGTGCAGTGTTTCTTGAATTTCACCCGGCTTGCCACCAACGAGGTTGAACTGTTCCATTTACTCTCACTTCAATAAAATTATTTCGAAAGTTATTTCTTGTTGAAAAATATAAAAAGAAGTTTTCATGAAGACTATAGGGAAGCCTCGATCGGAATCAATGATATACAAGAAGATCGACCATATTACCATCTCTCAATTACGTTCTATCGGTCCACGTTTGATATCTTCACGGATTCACACAACTACATGTAAAATGCTATAGTCCAATGATAGGACAAATCACGCTCCGTATTGGAATATCGTGATTGTTACCACATTAGTAAATACTCTGCACGTAGCTACGAGTGACAAAATATGGAAGGGAGCCTGCATGAAGCCGAACTATGCTAAGATGGACACGCTTCTCGAGCGAGGCAATTCGCATGTCACTCACGATCTCGAGAACGAAATGATAAAATTTTCAATGACCCCTATGTGGTTTACCAGAAAAGTTTGGAATCCTTTCTTCAACAGGATTTCATCAACATAGTCGAAAGTCCATTCTCGAAGGAAGCCAAATATTTACCAAAAGATAAAAGTCATCATTGAAGATTTGTGAGATGATATTTATTGCTGAGAATTGACTTCGGAATATTCAAAATAAAAGCTGGTATTTTTTTGTAAAGTATCAAAGACCTAAAAGTGAAAAATAGTGAAACTTGCATTTATGTCTAGACAGTCAACTGTATGGTAGTGTTCTGAAAATGAACAATTACGAGTGTGGATAATTCAGATATTTTTGAAAGAAGATTATGATTGAGATAGGCAATGATAAGCAATGATCACTGATATATATACTCTTTCGTATGAAATTAGCTACAACGTTTTGATAGCTCGGACACAAAAAATATTGAACCTTCATGAATGACCATGATAGAAAGTTGGGACACTCTTCACTTGCACATACTTATTTTCATGAAAATATTAAACAGCTACAATATTGCTATTGCTCCTGCAGCTGCTGATTGTTGTTGAGCCGGCAGTTAATCTCTCTCCACCTGTTCTACATCTATTGTTGGTGTGTCGGGTTCTGTAGCATGCACAGCAAATTATTTTATTTATTTATTTTTCAAATGGCTGTTTACACTCTGACATCTGCATGCGCATGTTCCCTTTTTGCTTAACGTTGGATTTTTGACATTACACATGCATGATCTTTGTTTCTATATGGGTGGTGTGATACCTTATGAGGGTTGTAGACCGTATAGTTTAGCTCCTGTACCTATTATTGTAATTAGGCGACCAGTGGAGATATATTGGATTCTCCCCTTCATTTTAATTTGTTGTGGTATTCTATGATTTGTTTTGTGTGTATACAAAATTTTATCCTAGGTTGAGGTTCTGCTGTGAAGTTGATGTGAAGGCCAACATACGAATGGTCAGTGTGGTTTGAGAGTTTCTGCATGGTTTGCGAGGAATTCACCCTGTGTCCCAACCATATTTCAACTCTGGTCTTTGAACTAGCGTTTTATAGATAGATAACTAATAATCAATATCTACTCGAAATAATAATTAATTCTAAACAAAAGTGTAGGGTAGTGCTGTTTCCAAATATGTAACCCTTGAATATCCTACTCGCAGATTTGTTTTCTGTTTTCCAGGTCGTTCTGTGATGATCAATACAATGGCTAGTTTATTGAATATAAATGGTGTCTACAACAACAAAATTCGCAGGCTGATGTCTCATCCACGATAAACTTGAACCTATTACGCCATAATAATTAAATGAAGAAATGATCCTGTGAAATAACAATACTAATTCCTTTATCCTTGCAGAAGTCAATATCTAAGAATGAAAAAAAAAACCTTATAACCTTAGCAACCAACATATTCCTATACCCTGTCTTTCTACCTTAATTAATTATAATTACTCATACTTATAAAGTTACTGATAGATTTAAATACTTATTGCAATCTGGACTACAATTTGGCAATAATAGGCTCTAGTTTGGGCAATGAAGTGGTCTAGCCCACCTCTTCATGCACCCAATTCTGGCAACTTTGGTTGGGCATTTTGGCATTTGACTCCATCTATAATCAGCTTGACAATATATTTTTTTATAAAAGTTTATCTTTACTGTTCACTCCCATTTATAAAATTGATCAATTTGGCAGTGGCAATCATGATAAATTTATTAATATGGTGTGGCAAGTAATTTTTATTTATTTATTTTTTATTAACTACCAGTATGTAATTTTTCATGTTCCCTTTACTTAATAACTTCTATATGGTTGTGTGTGTGAAATATTTCAATTATTTTAGGTGAGTGAACACGTACCACATCTTCTTGGCAAAACCTTCCATCTTATATACATTCTGTACGTTTTAAACCTTATCTAAGGTTTTGTTCGCTCTCCTGATTTCATAATCAGTTTTTATTTATTTATTTTTAGCATTCATTTTATTGTTTTGCTGATTATGGAGTCGAAATAAACTTAAACTTATAAGTAAAAAAACGTGTCGATTTGTTGTCAAGTTGTCGAAACCTGTCGGCGAAGATCACTCAGCCCAGCTTGCGAAACCCTTCTCCACGCGCGGAAAGAAAACGAATCACGGGAATGCACAAAATATTTATGGCAATAAAATATGAGAGGAAATTTTACATGATTACTATATCAGTGTGGTTATTAATTAAGTTGCTTACAATCAGATACATTAAATATTTACTAGAACAATACAAATGCAAGGGAATTAAGTTGAACTAAAAAGTATCACAAAAATAAAATATTGAGTAAATTAAGAAGTAAAGAAGAGAACCAAATATTTATCATTATGCGAAACAAACCCAAGATTAACCTCGAATCATAGCAAAAACAAAATACTGTAACACAGCATATCATAGGGGGCTATAGTTTATAGCAATCGTTAAATATGAGATAAATAATGATAAAATCCAAATTGTGTGATTCACTTACATACTAAATTCATGAAATGTAAAATGATTGTTAATAATCAGATGTTTTTAATAATTTCTATCACACGAACACGAATCTAATAATAATAATTTCTATCACACGAAGTTTTCAACATTTTCTATTTTTGCAATCTACAGATTAAAAGGACCTACAAAGGACAGTACGGCATGAATGCGAATATTTGAAAAATACAATGAGGGCTGTCTGAAAGGTAATCCAAAATTGAAACGAAACAATTATCTGCCAGGGATTCAGTAGTTCAACTGAATATTGGAGTTCGCCAAATTGCATAAATATTAAAACAATCTTCTAACTTGTGTGGTATGCTCATAAACTTAGTCAGATTTTACTTTCCAATTACAACTTTTATCGGCTGAGGGAAAATCACCAGTGTTGGTTGTAAATTATACAAGTTGGATTAACATATTCGAATAATATATCTCACGTTCTACTACATAATTAATAAATGCCTTTGATTTTTAGAAATTCGCACACCATATCGTAATTGTTCATGTGGTCGGTTTAGGGCCGACGGACACTAAGGGTAAGCAATTGACATTTGGTTTTGCTGTAAAATTTAAGAACGCATATCCAAGGGGAGGCAAAGTTTTTTTTTTCGTCATATGTTTGCAAATTTATCTGATACAATCAAGGTCAAGGGAGTCATCAATTGCCTAAGACTAGTTCAAAATTTTGTGTATATATTAAAGTTTTTGGAGCATGCTCCCGGTGTGGTGCATTCCGCTAAACGTTAGGAATATGCTTGCCACGGCACCTCTAATTACCCTGCACGGATTACCAGGTTTGAATCCTGTGGGGTGGTACCTTATTTATGTGAGAGGGGATCGCTGGACTCGTCTCCGTGGTAGGGTGGTCATGCAACCGCTGGTCAGTTACAGTATGTCTTCCTCCACCACCAAGTTCATGCATCTAAAAACAAAATAACTGGCTAAATAATCACAAACCGACATGGGATGGTAACCGGTCGAGAGGCCGTGGTTCACCATATGACGAAAGCCATCCTAATGGCTTTCCCCTTCCCCGGGATAAATATATAAATCCTATCCTATCCAAACGAGAAATACCAAGACTGTTTCCAAGTAAACATAAATTATTAAGGTGACAAGTCCCTGGTGTAGGCGAATGTTCCCAGTCCAGGAGTACCGGTATAATTTCAGAAACTTCACAATTCTATCAAAGTTAAAATTTTAGTGAAGCATGACCCATAATAGAACAAAAATTTTTGAATTGAGAGGAAACCAAGTAGAAACCACAATATTATACATAAAAATATTTCACCACAATTATCAATAGCAAAATTAGTACCTACACTTGACAGTCCTAAAAACTGGTGCAAATGTTACATGCTTGAACTAAGCACATATAGACTTACAAAATAAGCAACAAGGCAGCAGACAACTTTGTTTTAGCCAAAGAGTGTACTTTTATTATAAAAATTACCAACTAGGCAAAAAAAAGTAGAACCGGTCCTGTTTGGAACCTGTATATGAACATGAATATCAAGCAGCCTTCTCACTTGCTTTTTCTTCCGGTCCTCTCTCTTTCTTGGAGTCTCCTGTATATATAAAAATGTTGAATTTTCTTCAATCAACTTCAAATACAGAAAAACAAATATTACAGTGATACCTCTGTAGTCGAATATAATCCGTTCAGGATTGGTGTTCGACTACTGATTAATTAGATCACAAAACTTTTTTTGCCATAAGAAACATTGGTAATTATTTTAATTCATTGTTTCGCATTCCAAAACACGCAACTCGTTTTTGTGTGCGATAACGTCGTAAAAAAACGATAGTCTACTGTGACAGATTGCATACCAGTACTACTTCGCTTAAGCCTTCGTGGCCATATATTTGAGCATAGTTGTCTTGTTGAATGGTCAAGAGACAGCCGATATTCACAGCTTCGGGTGACATCATCTCACTTGGCTGTGAGCTCGGATGTTCGAGCACCGCAGCAGTTTTGACTAAAATTCCATGGTCAACTACCAAAATGTTATCGAGCCGTTTGACTACAAGGATACCACTGTAATTCAAACTCACAAATCTGTATCGCATTGTACAACTCATGCATCATCGTACAACTCATGCATAGTGTACTAACTGGATGATAAGTTTTTTTTAAAACTGTGTTCCACCTTCTGCTATAACATGCAACAAGGTTGTACGTGATTGCCACTAGGTAAACTCATGTTGATAATAAATGAAGCACAACCGGTGTTAGCAAAACGATGTAGTTTGCCGACGTTTCGAATTTCTATACAGAAAAACTTCATCAGGGCATGATATGGAAAGGACACAAGTGGATATATATAGAGCAAGAAAAAGAAAAAATATGAAAAAATTGTCATGGCGTCAACTCTAATCTAAAAGGATGATGATAAGGTAATATGTATAAATAAACAAACTAGCGCAAGTTCAAACAAAAAGGGGACTATTTAAACAATGATTTATATACAGGCGGGAAAAGTGTGGTTTCATTGTCATTCATCGAATTATTCTCTTTATTCATGTGATAAGATTCGAGAAATAACCTTCTCCTGTAATGAGTTTCTTTTTCTAGTATCCTGCTGTTTTCCCAGTCGATGCTATGGTTATTAGAAATGGCGTGTTTCGAAAGGGCCGACTTATCAATTTTCTTTTGTTTAATATCTCGTAGATGTTCCTTGCTGCGAGTTTCCAGGCTTCTTTTGGTTTCTCCAATGTAGACTGAAGAACAATCGCGGCATGGGATTGCATATACAACTCCGTTTTTTAGTTTAGGGCATGGGCGGTCTTTGACGTTGGAGAGCAATTGGCCGATAGTGTTTTGGGGTTTAAAACTTACTCTGATTTTAACGTCTTCCAAAATTCTTCGAATTTTTTCACTTAGTCCTTGGACAAATGGAATGGTGGTAGATGCGATTGGTTTGGGTTTATCAGGCGGTTTTTGGAGATTTACATGATTTCTGAACATTTTCGTTGGAATATCCATTTTGTCGTAAAGGCTTCTTAATGAAATTTATTTCTTGTTTTTTTCCTAAATATATCAGTCGTCAATTCTCCATTTCCTTCTCTCTGTATCTGGACATCTAAGAAGGCTATTGTCCCATTGACTTCTTTTTCTATGGTAAATTTTATGCTTGGTTCGATCGTGTTGATGTGGTCGTGGAAGGCGTCACAAGATTCCTCTTTGATTATGTTGAACGTATCATCAACATATCTTTCCCAGATTCTTGGGCCATTCGGAAAAGACGTTAAGGCTCTTTCTTCCACATCTTCCATGACCATATTGGCAACAACGACCGAAACAGGAGAACCCATGGCTGTACCGAAAATTTGTTTATAGTGCTCCCCCCTAAAGCTCAGATTGGCCGCACTTAAGCAAATAGTTAAGGCTTCGCAAATTTGGTCAATTGATAGTTTCGTCCTATCTTTCAGGTTATTATCATCTTCTAGTCGTTTCCGAGTTACTTTTAGCGCTACATCAATTGGAACATTGGTAAAGAGTGAAACTACGTCGAAAGATACCATTATCTCATCTGGGGCGATAGTGGTCTGTAGTATTTTATAACGTGTCTCTCTGAATTTCCTACAAGTGGGCTTATCAATTCACTGACGAATTTGGAAAGCTCGTATGTTGGGGATCCTATAAATAAAACTATTGGCCTAAACGGGATGCCTTCCTTATGGATTTTGGGTAGTCCGTAAAGGGATGGTGCTGAAGAGTCAGTTTCGACGTAGTTTCACTCTTTACCAATGTTCCAATTGATGTAGCGCTAAAAGTAACTCGGAAACGACTAGAAGATGATAAAATAACCTGAAAGATAGGACGAAATTATCAATTGACCAAATGTAACTCGGAAACGACTAGAAGATGATAAAATGACCTGAAAGATAAGACGAAACTATCAATTGACCAAATTTGCGACGCCTTAACTATTTGCTTAAGTGCGGCCAATCTGAGCTTTAGGGGGGAGCACTATAAACAAATTTTCGGTATAGCCATGGGTTCTCCCGTTTCGGTCGTTGTTGCCAATATGGTCATGGAAGATGTGGAAGAAAGAGCCTTAACGTCTTTACCGAATGGCCCAAGAATCTGGGAAAGATATGTTGATGATACGTTCAACATAATCAAAGAGGAATTTTGTGACGCGTTCCACGACCACATCAACACGATCGAACCAAGCATAAAATTTACCATAGAAAAAGAAGTCAATGGGACAATAGCCTTCTTAGATGTCCAGATACAGAGAGAAGGAAATGGAGAATTGACGACTGATATATTTAGGAAAAAGACCCATACTAATCACTACCTTAATTTTAACCCTAGCCACCTGCTTAACCATAAACGTTCAGTGGTTAGTAGTCTTATGAATCGTGCCAAAACTCTTATATCGGATGAAACAAAGCAGAAACAAGAAATAGACTTTAGAAGAAGACTTTACGACAAAATGGATATCCAACGAAAATGTTCAGAAATCATGTAAATCTCCAAAAACCGCTTGATAAACCCAAACCAATCGCATCTACCACCATACCGTTTGTCCAAGGACTAAGTGAAAAAATTCGAAGAATTTTGGAAGACGTTAAAATCAGAGTAAGTTTTAAACCCCAAAACACTATCGGCCAATTGCTCTCCAACGTCAAAGACCGCACATGCCCTAAACAAAAAAACGGAGTTGTATATGCAATCCCATGCCGCGATTGTTCTTCAGTCTACATTGGAGAAACCAAAAGAAGCCTGGAAACTCGTAGCAAGGAACATCTACGAGATAATAAACAAAAGAAAATTGATAAGTCGGCCCTTTCGAAACACACCCTTTCTAATAACCATAGCATCGACTGGGAAAACAGCAGGATACTAGAAAAAGAAACTCATTACAGGAGAAGATTATTTCTCGAATCTTATCACATAAATAAAGAGAATAATTCGATGAATGACAAAGAAACCACACTTTTCCCGCCTGTATATAAATCATTGTTTAAATAGTCCCCTTTTTGTTTCAACTTGCGCTAGTTTGTTTATTTATACATATTATGTTATCCTCATCCTTTTAGATTAGAGTTGACGCCATGATAATTTTTTCATATTTTTTCTTTTTCTTGCTCTATATATATATCCATTTGTGTCCATCCCATATCATGCCCTGATGAAGTTTTTCTGTATAGAAATTCGAAACGTCGGCAAATTACATCGTTTTGCTAACACCGGTTGTGCTTCATTTATTATTATGCAACAAGGTTGTTTTACATTCAGCGTGTTATCACCTCAACATATGCTGATGACAGAAAGCATGGTTGTGCGATGTCTAAAAATGGGTCGAAGATGTGAATTAGAGCTAAGATCTCGAGCCTGAGCCCCAGCCCGACACGTTCGGGATGGGCCTAAAATGTCAAACATTGCGTTCGGGTTGGGCCTGAAAAGTCAATCATTGCGTTCGGGTTGGGCCTGATTTGTCAATCATTAGGTTTGGGTCGGGCCTGAAATGTCAATCATTGCGTTCGAGTCGGGTCGGGTCGGGCTTATATATCGCTGGATTTTTTATAAGTAAATATATGTTTATCAGAAACTATTTTTCAGAGTGGTTCCGATTTCATAAATATTAAATTTCGAAATTTAAAGTTTCGTAGTTCTTTGGATGATGATGCTTATTCATTGCTTTTTAACGGCATACCTCGTTTAATTTAATGTACCGCACAAGTAGAGTGCAGCGGTACATTTGACACACGTTTTTGAATGCCTCTTGATGATAATATGTGTGTCGCTAGGGAATTTCTTAGTTTGCCCAGTAAACCCTTTAGCTACCCTCTATCCATTAGCCCCGCATTGTCAAATGAATGTGCAGATTATAGAGCTCACAGAAGAAGAAATATGTCCCAGCATTCCCCTATACTGTACTAACCTCTTGCAATGACAATTCGAAGAACTCCTAAATAAAATATGAAATTTCGGGCCTGCGAATCCAGTTAATTTGTCGGGCCTGCAAATCCATTTAATTAGTCGAGCCTGCAAATCCAGTTAATTAGTCGAGCTTGGGTCGGGTTTTAATGCCCACGGACCCGGGTCGGGCCTGCAAATCCAGTTAATTAGTCGGGCTCGGGTCGGGTTTTATTACCCACAGGCCCAGGTCAGGCCTGCAAATCCAGTTAATTAGTCGGGCTCGGGTCGGGTCGGGTTTAATACCCACGGGCCGGAGTCGGGTCGGGCTGGAATTTTTTAGCCCGATCTTACCTCTAATGTCAATGTTCCATACAGAGCCTTCAACATTACCCAGTGTGTTATTGCAGGGCTTCCCAAACTTTTGAGCTCGCGGCCCCTTTCAATATATAAAAATTTTCACGGCCCCTATTAATAATGCTAAACAGTTAGAAATATGCATTTTTGATATCCTATTGACACAGTTAACTCTCAACTATCAGTAGGCCTACTCAAAAACAAATTCCCATTTGCCCACAATAACGTTGCTCGACTATTCAGTGTAATGAGTGCGAATGTTTTATGCTGCATAGCAAGTCCAGCCATGGCTCAATGTTTGGTAATGCAGGTCTCAATGATAATGAATTACGAAGTCTGGCACCCGACGGCATGGTCCTTATCCGGCATTGTTACCCACTACACTTTTGAAAGGCAGCAGTTCGTGCTACAAGTTTCGAGACGCACTAAGCAAATCGCCTTCGGGAACCGATGGCTTAACGATTGAAGCCGTCATCATTTGTTATATCGTCACGCTAATAACCGAATTGCGTAAGTCATTTTTGGCGATTTTGGGTTTTTTATAAAATAGGTATTTATGTGATGCTACGCACCTGTCTGTTAACTCAGTTTTATTTTAAGAATTCCGAAACCCATAAAAATGGAGATTTAGTATGACATGCACATTTGTTACTGCATGACTATTGTGACGTCACAAAGGCAAAATAACCTCTGCGAAGTATTTTCGAGTTTTTTCATCTCGGATTCTAGCTTAGCGCGTATTAAATTAAATTTATACTACAGTATAGGAAGATGTGCACTTGTGATAATCACTGTCTGAGTCCAATTCACCTTGGTTGGCTTTTATATTGGGTGCATTGCTGTTTTATTCTAGTCTTATTCCGGTGGGTGTGCAGAACGTGTTCGTCTTTGGAATGTTTAGTTTTCAGGACTGGTGCATATAGTAAAGTTGCAAAATTGCGAATGTCCCCAAGTCATAACCACATTTCTGCCTAAGTCACAGTGTGCCATTATGACGTCACTTAACTGCGTCATACAAATAACTTAAATCCAGCTACGATCAAAAAATTGAACCATGGCAAATTATTGACTCTCAATGGCATAACAATATCATTAGTAAGTTTTTTACGTTTTTCTCAAAACTGCTAAAAATGACTTACGCAATTCGGTTATTAGTGTGACGATATGCAAGCGTGGTGATTTTACCGTGTTTCCCCGAAAATAAGACCTAGCCTGAAAATGCGGCCTAGCCTGAAGTTTAAAAATTATCCTAATATGATCTCGCCATATCCTAACGGATTGGCGTTTCCGAAACACAATACATGGTATAACACGTACAAGCAATATCCAGAAAAAAAATGACATGTCGTAATCTTTTTAATGTACTATCAATTAGCTCTTCAGTGATCTCTTCCATCCTTGGCCAAGTAATGTTTCGAAAATCTGAACCTTCTGCTCAGCCATGCATTGGGGGTGGAGTAGAGAAATCGTGAATAAGAGTATAAAGTTAAATATATTGTGAATTTCGATGTAACAACGCACACTGTTTTGTGACGAATTGTTGTGCCTATTATCATCGAAAATGATTACATTCGTTATATTTTGAGTATTTTTGCACTAATAATTAGGGTGTGAGTGTGACGTTATCAAAGTCGTCAAATGAAGTGGTGTATTGCAAATTCCGTGAATAAAATTGTAAATTACAGGGTAACATTTTAGCTATAATTATCGTCGGGGTATTGTTTTGGTAAAAAAAGTTAAAACTTGAAGGAATTAGTTATAATTAGCGCCTGACCCTTTATTAGGAACAAAAGCACTCTAGCCAATTTTTTTAGCATTGAGTCGCAAATGTAAAATATCCTCCAAGAAGTGCCGTTTATTAACGCCATCTCGTCTTATGACCTCGCAGAAATGCCTTTGTCTGTCTAATTATTTAATCACTATTTTAAATCAACATTCAGGAATCAGGATTGACGCCGCAATTGCAGATTAGTAAGGTTTATCTGTAAAATAATACAGACAATATAGAAAAGCAGAAGGAAGTTGATTATCATCTTAATAAATATCTGCATCCCGGTATCAATAATAATATTACCATTCGCTTAAAACTGGGACGGCAAATTTACAAACCTTGATAGGTAATATCAAGGCAACGAACATGTAATTTGGGTTTTGAAATTAGTCATTAATGTCTTCAACAGCTGTTGAGGATGTGAACGCACGCCTAAACCGGAAATATAGAACTTCGACGTCCGCCGACCCGCAAGAATTCATACTTGCAAAAAAGAGATGAGAATATAGATTGTCAAATCCAGGATATCGCCGCCAAAACAATTATAACGAAATTAACCAGTAAAAAAGGCTTTGTTGTCCATTTTTCAATGCTTCAACCGACGTTCTAGACTCCTGTTGGGTATAAAAAATATTCGACTATTCGGAATTCGAATATTCAATTCGAAAAAACTATTCGATTTCACCCTCCCCTACTCGCATATCAATGAGAAATAGTTGAGATTCATTTTTGACCCGGGTCCGAGTTCGATTTATCGTGAATGACTAGACTAGATAATATTGAATATCGCAAAATTCTGGGAAACGCGGGATTCTGGGTGGAATTAAATGGTGATTGGCTATTAACGACATGCAACTTTTAGCTCTTCAAATTAGAGAACGCCACATGATCACAAATCGCACCTTTGGCACTATGTGGTAATTCCAGCGTAACCCAATCGTTGAAAAAATTCTGACTGCGCCCATGGATCTACTGTGACATCTCCTACACCAGGCGATCTCGACTCATGAATGGGAATGAACTTTTGAGTCAGTCTGTGTGACCTTACCTTATAATCTCTAACAAAAATTGGTTCTGACCTTCACTTAGCAAACACAAACATTACATACAGACTGACTGTAATATTATGAGAAATGTCCATTCAGAACTGGGAACAAATAAGAAAACATGAAATCAACAACAAACCTAAACTTGAATCAGGTTTGAGATTTTCTGAAGGATTCGAAACAACAGGTATATCATTTTCATCACTCTTCCCCCAACCAACAACTTCTCTCCAAATAACTTCTTTCCATTTTTCAACAGTGTATTCTGCTTCATCTATACTTTCATCAAATATTTTCGGTGGAGGTCCCTCTACCTCACTCGGATCGTACCTAAAATATGGTATGAATGATACAATGTAACTACTCCTAGATCTGATCTTCATTTCAGAAATAACTTATTAAGCAATTGTTATTCTACCATAAACCATAATACTATATCCAGAATAAGAAACGAAAATTTAATATTCGAAATATGTAAGACACAACAACTTGTGTGCAACAACATGTAATTATCTTTCTTTCATAGTTGTAATGCAATATCTCATATTTTACTAACATATTTTCAATGCGATAATAAGATAAATTTAGCCTTGATGCATGACGATATTGAGAGTTCATTTTTCAACATAAAAACCTTTCAGAAATAAAATAAAAAATGTAAATATGTATATAACCTAACATTCGTTTAACTACCCAGATAAATATTGGAGTTTTTTAACCAAGTCATATTGTTAGTTTGTTACAGTTGTCAATAACCCAGAAGTAACCAAGCTAAAACATATTCAGCTTGGGGTGATTATACTATACGTTGTAAAACATCAGCATGTAAAATTCTGTCTAAGATAATAACTCTTAATTGAAGTCCAATTCAAGCATGTCCAAGTATATATGCCCAGGTTTTCTGTTGCATTCATAATTTGCTTCAAAATTCAATTTTAATACATCTGAATAGTATTTTCCAAACTTAGAGGCCTCAAACAAACTGCTCATGACACCCCAAATAGGAGCGGAACTGACGAGCTGAAAACAACTGGTTCAAAAAACTGGACAAAGAATTATCTTATGCTATCGAGTATCGACTGGGTTTCTGCAGGAGTGTTCTATGCTTTTGCACCGGTGGATTGCTATACATGCAATGAGTCTGTAGCAAAGAGTGAAGATGACTATTCCAAGTGATTCAAGAGTCTTGCTGCACATGGAAAACAAATATATTTCTGTAATGTTTCAATCGGTCAGATTTCTTCAAATTATGACGAAACATTAGCGAAATAGTCGTGATGATGCGCAGTAAGATACTTGAATCACTTAAAGTAATTACAGGTACCATTCTTTGAATTATCTTCAGGTCGTTCAATACTCTGTTTGTGTTTCTTAATATTTTTCATTACACATTTCATTTGAAATGAAATAAAATAACTTACCACACATTAATATAGGGATGTTTTAAAGCTTTATCAACAGTTATACGACCAGCTGGATCAACAACCAACATTTGTGCTAATAAATCTCTTGCTTGACTTGCACGAAGTCTTGGATTAGAACTCGAATCTTCAGGAAACAGTTCATCAGGAAAAATTTTATCTATCGCATGCCCACGTTGGAATTGTCGAGCTTGAACATAATTACGAACAGAAGGTTGAAGCTTGTTGATAAAATCCTGAAAACAAAATGATGAAAGTAATTAGGTCTGAGCTGAATAAAACATTGGTACTCGTTTACCACCTAATATTAAAACCGAAATAAAATGAAGCAATGATTTTTTGTGATTAAACCATTTATTTATCTTAAGTTTCAATGCTTTAAAATATTTCACTGAGTCACTTAATTGGCTGGCCGTTTTAATTAATAGCTATTGGATAAGACTCTTGATGTTAAACTAATCTTCTGCAATGGATAACCCAGGGTGGTCCAAACCCAGGCCCGTGGGCCATATCTGGCCCGCCGCTTCATTATCTGTGGCCTGCGTCACATTCGGAGAATTATCAAAAAATCGCATTTCGTGTTGTTTTGTAGCCTAATAAAATTAATCAGAAAAATCTTTTGACATATTGTTACATCACTAATGTCACTGAATTGACTAGTGTTATGGCTAGCTGAGGCAACTAGCAAAGTTGAATGATGTGCTTGGCAGTCTAAATTATTAATTGGCCGTCTATCTTTTTGGTCGGGAATATATGCTTACAATATATCATCATAGAAAACTAAAAATAGAATGCGAATTGTATTAGCCTGGGATGGCTATGTATGATAAATATGCGTTTGCAAAATAAAAGTGTTTGTTTTGTATTGTACTGTTCACCTATTCTTGGAACTATTGTGGCCCGCGAACAATGCAAAAATAATTTTGTGGCCCGCGGAGCCAACAACCTTGGACCACCCTGGGATAAACACTATACAGGGTAATATTTAATTATACAATATCCTTTTTAAAATTACTTGTGAGGGAGTTCCAAGAAGTTCAGTTATCTTGTTCCATTGATCAATATGGTCATTTCCAGGAAATATTACAACGCCTCTGATCATTTCACCAAATATGCACCCAACTGACCATATATCAACAACTTCTTGATAGCCCATTCCCAGAATTACTTCTGGTGCTCTGAAATATATATTATAAAGTTCTAAAATGAAAATTCTTTTACGAATACTACATTGATTCAGGGATGGCCAAAACCGAATAGTTCACTATTTCGAATGCAATGGAATAACTGCTATCTACAAGTTACAACCTAGCTATATTACCAGGCATTTCATATTTGCAGATTATTGCAGTATATATTTTAAATACCATGAGTCATGTTAACAGAATTAATTAATACGGCAATAGTGGTATCGAGGATGGATTTGAATATTTGCGCAACACAAAATCATCCTAGGAAAACGCCCATACTTTCAAATACCAACCATTATCCAAATTATTTGCCAAAAAGCGGGATAAAGTATGAGTTATTTTTCCGACTTGTGACAATTTTTTCGTGAGTACAAAAATACGAATCAAAAATTAATTATATTCGGGAACTTTACCACACATTTTAAGTCCGAAGATCGCCGTTGTATGTTTGAATAATAATACTTTTATTATTTTATAAATATGAAAATAGGAATCAAAAACTATTTATAATCGGTTAGTTTACACACATTCTAAGTCCACAGATCGCCGTTGTATATTGTAAATACAAAAATAGGAATCAAAAATTACTATTGATTGCGAGTTTGCCACACAATTTATGTCCACAGATTCTCGATACAATCATGAGTTTCGTTGAACAGAATTAAATTAATACGGCATGACATTTTAAATGCTGGTACCAGTCATGGATTGGATTATTTTGCGCAACAAAAAATCATCCTGGTAAAGGATCGATACTTAGAATCGTTATCAGAATTATTTGCCAGAAATTATTTTCTAATAAATCGACTTGTTTTTCCAACTTGTGACAATTTATTGGATATCGAAACAATGACTGCTATAAATACCGTATTTCCCCGGCTAATAAATCCACATGGAAAATCGGACGATGTCTATATTTAGCACTCCAAAAAGGGTTTTTTCCATATAGACCTCCAACAAGACGGGTAGAAAAATTGTGTCCCTGTTGTTCAGCTATGCTGATATGCGCTAATAATTTTAAATGTTTAGAACCAGATCATGTTAGTTTGGTAGAATCATACTCACAGAATTAACTATTTTTAACGGTGATCGTACATTTGAACCCATGTGTATATCCACGGGTTCAATCTATATGCGGGTGCTAAAACCCATGGGTTAGGGTTAGTATGGGTTCAACTATCCGAAAAACAAAAAAAATTCCATAGGTGCAATAGCATACAGGTGCAATTGTCATGGGTTCAAATGTACGTGGGTTCAAATGTAATGGAACCATTTTTAACAATTGAGCGGTAAATTTAAGTTGTAAAGCGACAATCATTTTGGACAACCTATTAACCCGAATGTTGAAATAATTTTTGAATTTGATAAGTAATACACTGTACGTCCACTGGTTATTTCACAGCTGTGTTTTCCTGTCGTGTTCTGCTGAATCGGCAAAACGAAAGGGTCACAAATGGCTTTATCTCGGTGGCCTAGAAAAGCGACTTATTAGCGGGGGAAATACGGTAATTTTTCGACGTAATGGAAATGAATTTGTAAATTAGAAGCCTCGTAGACAAATTTCGGCAATGTCCACCCACGAAACACCACGTTTACGGCGAAAAGTGGCTACTATTCGGAATTATTCGAAAATCAGCCAAAAAGATATTCGAATACATTCGAATATTCGATTCGTTTTGGACAACCCTGTAATCATTACATTGTCCAAATTGTACAATATGGTGGTGAACATGCAACAACAATGCATAAATTTCTGTGCTGTGATGAACAAAACCACAGAAATGTTCCGTCATCCGTGATTTATCCATAGAGTGAAATATGCGAATATGTAACATTTTTATATTTAACAATACCGCCGGATGAGAGCAAAAGGGGTTTGGGGTTTTGAGCTATGCTCTACAGCATTTCCCAACCTTTCTTGGTCGCGGACTATTTTCTCACCGGCGAAAACCTTTGCGGACTCAACGTGTGTTTATTGCAAGCGTACTCTGTGTGAAGAAGTAGTAAAACCAAACACAACAGAATTTTAACGAATTTCAAAATCGGGAATTCACCGCAATTACGCGTTTGAAAAAAAGCTTTTTTAGTGTTTAAATCGCCTTTTCTGTCACACAATATTCAATCCATGACAACGACGAGAATTTTGAATGTCTTTCTATCTTAATTTAATTGTGTTCAAGGTCACTCGCGGTTGCGTCGACTTATGACAAGATGTAAGCATGACCTCTTTAAAATGCCACGGCAATCTGCGAACATAATAATGTGAGAATATATTGCCCGATTATATTTAGTTTTGATACATATTTTTTGCGATCTTGCGAATTTATTATCGCCGTTAGAAAAATCCTACTATCTGCTATAAATTTTCAGATAGTACAACTTGATTTAGTATTAATTAAAAACATAATTAGAGTATATTAGTTGAAAAAAAAAATATACATCGCCTTGCTTCAATGTTAATTCAATTGCGATCATTTCAATCTGCGGTTGTGTTGACGAAATAAAGCAATAATACTCAAAAAATATCATGGCAATCCGTGGACACAAAAATGCGGGATAAAGTGCGGCAAATGCCCGATTATATTTTGTTTTGATTCATATTTTTTATGAATTCGACAAAACTGAGCACTTACGGCGCGCCAGTACTGTACGTACCAATGTGGATGCAGTGAAGAATCCTAAGGGTAAACAAATGCCCTGATATATATACTACGGTAGCACCCAAAATTTTGCGATTTGCAATGTCTAAAAAAGCGTTTTTGATCGGTCGCGGGCCATCTCACGAGAAACACCGCTTATGTATCTATCCACGAGTGCGCCGACCCGTGTTTTCGTCAAAAATCCGCAAGTGAGATGTGAAATCAAATCGTTTTATTAAGCGACTATTAGAATAGCAATTAAGTAAATTGCTATTCTAATAGTTGAATATTCGAATATATGCCCAGCCCTACTCAGTATCCGGTAATTATTGGCTCAATTAATGTTATATGAATAAACCTGCTTTTTATGTTTTATGTAAATTCTAACGTAAATCGTAGCGTGGCTGATGGTTAAGTTTCGCCAAAACTTTTGCGGCCCAAAGTGAATTTCTGGCTCGTTGCGGACTCACTCAAACGCTCTGGAGACTCATTTGGAACCGCGCCCTCGGGTTGGGGAACACTGCTCTACAAAGTCCTGGTCTAGAAATCCTGAATTTTCACAATAAAAATTTTAGCTGGACTATATTATTTTGTAGAAGTTATGAACAGAATGGGCCTAAGTCCAGCTAAAATTTTCATTATTGAGAAATTCAGGATTTCAAGGCCACCTTGTAGATTAGGCTCAAAACCCAAAAATATTGGAAAAAGATAATCCAATTAAAAAGATTACCGGTAAGTTCCAATATAATGGGCATGAACATCAGAGATGAAATGTCCGAAACTTACATCCTTAAGAATTTGTTCAGCGCAACTTAGGCCCAAGTCACTTTGTTTTACCTTGCATACCATACAATAAATTTCAGAAGTTGTTGAGAACAGAATGGGCCAAAATCCTTTATGGGGGTAAAAAAGCATTTAAAGCACATGATTTAATAAAGCTGAAGTGCCAAAAAATATTGATTACAAAGATATTCTCATCCACATTAAAATAACCAGAGCTCAGGTTTACTAAGTGTGAATATCTAGAAATTCAAAAATAAAAAAATTCCAAATTGTTTTTGAGTTTTCCTCAAACTCAAAATTGTGACGTAGGCCTGTTCTGTTCTCATCCGGCGATATAACAAAGACGAAAAATAAATTTATCCGCTACCTAAATTTATTTTCATCAATAATGAATAAATAAAAACAGCTATCATACTAAGTTTGAATGAAATATACCGCCGGTTTATTGGAAATTTCGAATTATATCATTTGCTAGAATGCACGCATTTTACATGCAAAAAACATTTAGTAATTTTACATAAAATTGGATTCCTCAAACATAAAAATTTCTGAACGGAGGTTGAATTGATAAATTTATATTTTTTATCTGAACCTCTTTGTCCCTTATCCGCATAATTATGAGAATACTTTAATATGGAAGAAAATTATTGATGAAAGTCAATAGTAATTATAACTGCCAACACTGAATCTGTGTATTCTAACAGTTCACATTAGTAAAATATAGGATACAGTCCCCTGGTTTAGTCACAGATTCATACTAATCTCATTTTTGATACTGAACCTGTAATATCGAGTGACAACATATGGTGTCATTGTAAAGCCTCCTCCAGCAGCTCGGGCAAGTCCAAAATCTAGAATTTTTAAAGTGCAGTCTGATCGCACTACAATGTTAGATGGCTTCAAATCTCGATGTATGATACCAGCAGAGTGCAGATGCTTTATTCCACATAATAATTGATACAGAAGATATGATAGTCTCTCATGATCAAGATCCATCTGAATTACCTGATAGTAAAAAACAAAAAAAGGTATTGAACTAAGAACTACCACATTTTACCAGAAAGTCAGACCTTCACCCATAAGCTTAATCTGATTCTGGAAGACCCTTTTTCACATAATTTTTAAAATAAATTATCACAGTACATATAATAGAAGAACTTTTTAACTTTTCAGCTTTTAATAGTTCAATAAATTTTTTTTACAAACACTTATTAATAACCGCTACATATACATAATTTTTTTTAGTCTGCTCAAATATTGAAACTAGGAACTTTTCGACACCTACTAAAAATTTTTTAATTTATGTATTTTTCAAGAATTGCCAGTATGGACAATTCAGGTATTAATCGAGGCACCTTTTTTACGGTTCTGTTATTTTCAAGAGCCTAACAACAATTTGAATGGGATGGGAATAGACTACTACCACTCGATAATTTCATAATTTCTGTATGAATATGTAGATATAGGGCTTACCGGAAAACCATATGTTTTTACAAGGCCTATTCAAATAGATCATCCAAATTGAAGAATACAATTGAAAAAAGGTTGTACTCGCAGGTCAGTGCATGACCAGATCTTTGATTTGAAGAATAGAACCAGACCGCAGTCCGAAAAAGACTAAGGGTGAGGATTCAAAACACGAGGAAGAAAAGAAAGTCAGCGGATGTGCTAAGCATTAGCTTAGAATGAAGTGGTGAACTGGCATAGATGGACGTTTCCTCATCCTCAGAACTAACCCAACAATTAGCTTTTGAATACTGCTAATAGTCGCTTGAATCAAGCTGTAACAGCTGAAGACGTTCTTTTGAGTGGATGGAAGTATAATAAAATCATTTCGACAAGTATGGAAATAAAAACCGTGTGTGATGGGTAGGGCTGTCCAAGCGAACAGAGTATTCAAAATCGAATCGCAAATTATTCGAGCAATTTTCGGCCAATTTACGAATCGCTAAAATTTGGTACATAATGCGCCTCACGACCACCTTTGCACCGGGCAAGCAAACACATGTTTCTATCGCTTTCTTTTCTGTAAAAAGATCTCTCCTATTGCCCGATGACATGTAATTATCCATTTCATGCATGGTCATGAATGAAAAGTTATCCGTAACAATGATTTAATTAAAGATGACATTTTTTGAGAGAACACAAGGAGAAAGAGGCAAATTTTGTGTCAGCAAAAAAACGCCAGTTCTATAAATAGAATCGATTTGTAGCTGTTGAGTCAGTAATCATAGGAACATGGTATAGGACTGAAACACGTTTTGAAGGTCCAATACCTTTTTCCAATAGGATTGCAATTTCTTCTAATGGCAATACTGTATCATCCATTTATTATTACTATGACAAATAATTGCACTATTGTAAGTTGATGGCTGTTGTACAGCAACAATATGGTCATCAAATAATAATATCATCAAACTAGCTCTAAATTTGTGAGTTCCCGAAATGCAATTTTGAATTTTTTGGGCAACAGGTATATCTATATTAACAGTTGTTTATCATTTTACTGAAAATTACACAAAAATTATTGAGTTAATAATACTAATGATAATAGGATTAAAATAGCAACTACAGGCATTAAAAGAGTCTGCAATTTCCAACTCTTAAAACTTGATAGTTTTCGAAACCCTAATTTTTTGACCAGTTCCAAGGAGGCTTGTGATATATATTTTTGAAAAAATATTTGATTTTGGACAGCCCTAGTGATGGGAGATCAAGAAGATTTCACTACTACGTCATCAACGGGAAATACTAATTTGCGTTCAATTTCGGCAGGGTTGACTTTTAAAAAATTGAGTCTCGCAAACGAAGTCCACTTTATGCAAAAGGTAAAGGCCAAAAATCCTTATTAACTATATATAATCAGATTTGCTACAAAAATGTTTGCGTGATAACCCACCTTCAAGGAAAAAAATAAAGCAAGGTAAAAAAGCAGGACAGGAATAATAATAAAATTCGGCAACAGTGATCTAACAGTAGCATTTTTAGACAGCTCGAAAAGTGACATCTTTGAAATAGATTTGGATAATGTTGTCTGCTGTTTAAAGATCCAGCACTCACTAGAGACAGAGCAGTGACAAACAAATACAAATATATGGGGGCTGTGGAGTGTGGATGCAAAAGAGACATAGCTGTGCTGCAAATTTTCAGGATGTATATGAATACTGGCTATTCAATGATAATTTCGCTGCATATAACGATACATACCGGTATGTATCATTTAAAAAACAGCTTCATTGATTGTAGAAACTGTGTTAATTCATGGGGTTTCGGATTGAGTAAAATTTGTATCTTACAATAAGCACTGGGTTCTAGTTTTTTTTATGGTGGCCCATACTTGACACTGCCTGGCCCATACCTCACATGATATATTTTGTCTGTGTAAATTACATTTTTGTGGAAAAATACATTTTTTTTTCAAAACTACTTCTGAAAACTCCAAAACAATGCTGGGAATAGTTGGCTGTTTTGTCAAACATTCAGTGGGTGAAAGAGTGAATGTGGCCCTCCAAAGTCTGGTGGACCTCTCCACTTTCTCCTATATATGTATATATAGAAAAACCATCAAAAAACACTGAAAATCTTGCTAAAACATTCAAAAACAGTGAAAACCCGTCAAAAAACACTAGAAACCTTGCTAAATGTTCAAAAACAGTTTTGAAAACGTCGTTTTAAGTCAATAACCTTTAAGTTTTGAGCATACACAACATGGCTAATATCGTTGCGATATCTCGGTTTGCAATTTGATGACAACACAGACTATTGTAAAATTTTTCTGTGCCACTTCTCAAAAATTTAAAATGCAACAGCATGTGATATTTAAACATGAAAGATGAATAAATTGAAAATGGACTTTTATGATGAATTGTTATTAGTCAGCTAAGAAAAAATATGAGCTAAGATTTTGGTTTTTTTTCGCTTTGTACTAGTCTCATATGGGAACTCCCAACCTTAAACAACTTTCATGTTTTAGGACTTATCCTAGTAGTAATTGTCAGCTATAACAACTCCAAACTGTTTTAATTCGAATAAACGCAAAAATAAAAATTGCCAACACAGGATTAATTCAATAAAACCATAAAATTTTAAAATAAGCGTAACAGAATCCCTTTTTTGGCTAAAATAATATTTTAATGAATACAATACATATTGACTAGAGCACTCCATGAAAATATCAAGACCTATCTTAGTCAATCATATTGATATATTCACTTCTCAGAATATATTACCTTCCGGTGTGATATTTCCGTATTACCAAGTATTGCGAAGAGATTATATCAAACAAAAACATGACTCTGATAGCGTAGTTCTGAACAATGTTTGGCTATTATTCAATAAACTAAAAATAATAAAAATAGTATTTTTATATTTAGTAGGCTATGTATATTTTTCCATTGATGTTATTTGAACACTCACGAAAATGAACATCAGAAATGACTACATGTTCTAGTTACTGGAAACATTGATGCTGTTCATAATGTACATCCCAGAGGCCTTTCAATGGTAATTTCCTAATAAATTATTCACACCAGAAATTTGCTTCAAAGAAGCATGGCATAGGATCAGAAAGCTTTCTAACAAGTCATTCTCGTCCAATTGCTAGTGACATCTAGGGACAAACACCTGACTGAAGTTGAATAATTCATAGAACTGGATAACTCTGACTCAGCGCTTTTCATGTGGAAAAATAAACTCATGGCCATAGCCATAGGTAGCGAATATATTTCAATCTTTCAGTGTTCAATATTTTGTAAAAGTGCTAACAATGCTCTTACTTGACAAAGGCTTGCATCCATCAGTTCCATTACTAGATATACATGTGAAAAATCATCATATGTACTCTGTGGAGAAAAGACATGTGATAGACGAATTATATTCTTATGATTGACCGCACGCATTAGAACAAGTTCCCTGAACAAAAATCACAATTAAAGTATCCCAAATAAACAAGGTCAAAGCTATAATTTTTATATTTCATTCTGACTGCTTTGCAAGCTGATTTATATACTTGAATTTATCACGAATCGATAAAGATCTGAGCTATAGAGGTTACAGAGGCCCACAATATATTTTAAGTCATCTTGATGAACCTCAGAATCCAAAAAGTAAGCAGATCATATCAGAGTATAAATTTTCTTTTTAATGACTAACCTGTAGGCACGTTTTGCATGTGTCGGATTTTGAAAAGGTCTGCTAAGCTTTTTAATTGCAACATTTTCACTTTTAATGACATCATGGGCAGCACATACCTGAAAAAATTTTCTCAATGTAGACCAAATGTGAATAATACAGCATGACACAAAATTGAGCAACATATTTCATTTCTGATAAGATATAGGTAATGCTGCAATGCTAATAATTTTAAAAATGAGGCAGAGAAATGACCCGAATTGGAATACCCTGGAATGATTATATTTTCAAAATCTTGCGGTGTATTTACCCAAATATCTTTGGACATATCTTGTTGCCAGTGATTAACAGTCAAACTATTGCTACATCATATCATTCCGAAAGTAAATATAATAAAAGTATTACAAGACTCATTGGTTCCCGTCAGTCTCTTGTCAGATATGCAAAGTATGTTATGAGCATGGGTACATAATTACTAACTCAGAACTTTGGATCGAAGTCCGTACTTTGATGTTTTCACATTTTTTATTAGGAATCTATTTTCAATAGCATTTGTTCAGCAAAGAGCACCACAATCATTGAGAGCACATTTCACAAGTTCGAGGCAAATTATTAAAAAAGAAGTGAGGTATAGTATTTCTGTAAAAACTGCAAATGTGTTCATGGCAATACTATAACCCAGTATATTTTGCATGTTTCATTTTTTAGGTTTTGGTATTCTACGATGATTCAAAAATGTGACATGGGCAGCCAGAGGAGTTTCCGAGAACTAACCTATCTTAAAACACACGAGAATATAAATACAATAAACTGGGTACCATTCCTTGTGCTCCAGATCCAATAGGTTTTAAATTTTGGTATCTCTTTAGAACTGTGAAAATAGAATCAGCGACTTGGGTCGTATAATATTGATTAGATAGTTCTTCATTTGACAAATTACTGAAATCAGAAGCTTTTGATGAACTAGAACTGGTTGAAGTCATTCTGACATCAGCTCAACAAGAAGAGGTCTGTCCAACTTTTAATTGTTTCTGGGTTTATGAAGACTACTTATCAGTAGTAGAAAAATGCTTTACTTCAATCACAGTCAATCGATGATCGGGATTTACAAATACAGATCTATATATACTGTTCGATGTTTCTCTTTTTTATTGCATTGTTAGATGGAAAGTCTGTGAATTGAATAGTTGGTACCGTAGTATAAGAAACTGTGTGCAAATACAGTCATGTGACTAAAAAATACAATCAACATTTTATCCTGTTATTGCCCTGGTACTGCAGTCAGGGTTGTCCAAAACGAATCGAATATTCAAACACCTTTTCGGTATAATTCCGAATGATAGCCACTTTTTGCTATATACACGATGTTTTGTTTCGGCGGGAATCTTCAACCGAATTTTTGCGCTTTGTCGCGTGTGGTCATGACGATGAAATAGAATCGGCACTTTGATTGTTCATATTTTGCGCGAGCGTCATCGCATATTCTTGCGACAACTTTGCACGGTTGCGTGGTGGACATTGCAGACATTCCCCTACAAGACTTCTAATTTAAACATTCATTTCCATTGAGTCGAAAATTTGAAAATTACCTATTTAAAGCTGTAATTGTTACGATACCCAATAAATTGTGGCAAGTCGATTTATTAGGAAAAATAATTCATGCTTTTTGGTTGGTATTTGAAAGTATGGACTTTTTACTAGGATGATTTTGTGTTGCGCAAAATATTCAAATCCAGGACCGATACCACTATTTAAAATGCCTCGCCGTAATAATTTAACTCTGTTAATGTATATCATAGTTGCGTTTTCCTTGTTTATTTCCCGTAACAATGACCAATCAGCAAAAAGTTAACGATGACGTAAATTTTTCGAAGTCGCTCAGACACTTCGTCCACTCAGACAAATATTCGAGTTTTTGCGGATTCGCGTGTTATTTGTCAGTTTTTGGTTGTGTTTCTGAAAATTAGTTGTCAATGGAAGTATTGTCTTCTGATAAGCTTTAGTTTAGTTACAATAATCTAATATGAGTCCCAGGAAAGCTGCGATAGACTATGCTTGACTATGACTGTGTAAGCGGCACGCGGTTGTATATTTTTATAAAAATAATGGCTTTGAGCATGTAAATCAGTCTGTGAATATCAACTCTCCGAAACACTCGCAAAATACGCATCCAAAATTGTGCAATAGTAAAGTATAGGGAGAACATTTCTAAGGTCAAAGGTCAGGGAAACATCCTATGGATCTGTCCATCCTGTGTATGTAAATAGTATCAAAATCATCTAAAACTATAAAACGATGCTTGTGCTGCCAAAATAAACAAGCAGAAACGGTCCAAATTGAATGGTCAAAAGGTCCGGATTCGGACCGCGGTCCACCAGTTGAGTAGCCCTGGTCTATTGTATGCAAATTTTTTCATACACTAAGATAAGCTTCCTTTATTTGAATTTATTTTCGAATGTATTCGATATTTCATATTCGGAAATAATAAATTAGAATGTATTCGAAATAGTGAACTATTCGATATTGGCCATCCTTGACTGCAGTACTAATTCTCCTATTTGTTCTCTTTGCTCCTGTTTACCTTCAGACATTACTGCATTAGGTCTGTCAGTCTGCACTATAGGATAAGTCAGCAAATTTTAAAATTGGGTTAACACTGAAGAACATAAGATAAACCACGAAGCAACAAAGACTGAGAGGTTTGAAGGCAGGACAGCAGGAAGATTTGTCAGAACCAGGGCTGGTGAGCTTGTTCAAAATCACAGTGGCCTCGGAGCTACATTTTTTCACCTGAACTATCTGCCCAAATGCAGTTTGATTAAAGCGGACTCAAAACTAAGATCTTGAAGTTTCAAATTTTAAAATTAAAGTTTTAATTAAACATATATTCAACTTGAGATTATAAATGAATATTATGAATTGAAATTTACAACAATTCATGCGCTGAAAGGATAGATATTATTATATGTATGACATTATAAATGTTAAAATATATTTAGATGGTGCGGAGCTGGAGCCACTAAAATTTCTCTCCGGCTCCATCTAACAATAACATGGTAAGCTTGGCTTCAGCTCCACCAAAATGTCACGGCTCTGTCTGTCTGTGGGCTCCGGCTCCCCAGTCCTAGTTCAGTCTTGTCATGGCTTTTTCCACAAGAAATCGGGCGCACAAATTCCCAGCGTGGGCGCGGCGGTGTGGCTCAACGGGCTAAGCGTTAGGACTACGCACCGCGCCACCGCACCTCTAATTACTCTGCTTGGGCTCGCAGGTTCGAATCCCATGCAGGGATGGTTATGTGCGAGAGGATTGCTGGACTCCTCGCCGTCGTTGGGTGGTTCACGTAACCGCTGGTCGGTTACGGCTTCCTCCACCTCCAAGTCCAGGCTTCCGAAAACAAACAATACACTAAAATTAATCCCATACCCGACTTGGAATGGTAACCAGACGAGAGGTCGTGGTTCGCCATATGGATAATCCGTCTTATCGGCTTTCCTCTCCCCCGGGATAAATATGTAAATCCTATCCTATCCTAGCGTGTAATCAGAGACCGCTGCATGCAACTGAATTTGACACTAGATCAGTGGTTCTCAAACTTTTTTTATTTGCGGCCGGTTGTAAAAAATAAAGTTATTCTGTAAATGTTGATGCGGTTACTTTAATTACCGGAATGGACCCTAAATTACCGAACGAACCGTAACTGGGTGGAAAATCCACATAAACCTACCGGAACGGACTTTTATATGTCTTGCAAATGCCATATCACATTGTTCCATGCAATTTTTATATTGAATCCGCAAACTTGGGGGGGACAGTGGTAAATTTAATTTTCTTCAATTACCGGAACGGACCCTAAATTGCCGGAACAATTGAGGAACAAATAAGATGGTTCCATTGTTGCCAAGCACACCCGCATTTCGTCGTCACTTCCAAGAAGTTGCTCCCGCAATTATTGCATTTAATTCCAGTCAAAGCAGAAAATCTGCGTTGTGTTCACAAAGCCATGAAGATGGAAATGGCAAGATTATTTTGACAAATACATTATAACAGAAGGGTGGGAATGGAATAAGAAAATCAATCAAATCTATTTGTCGAACTGATATTTTCCCGAAAAGTGAATCTGTCTATAGGCCTACATGTTTAAAGGGTTTATTATTGTGTATTTTGCTTAAAAGTAGCAAAGCATTGTTTCCAAATTTTGTCGGCACGAGGAAGAATTTTGTCGTTAAATTTAGCCGATTTTAGCCTGGCCGACGGGATGAGTCAGAGTTTTCATGGGTCTCGTGTAGTTTCGTACCTAACGTACTTCTAGTGGGCGTAGCATATCAATTTTTTGATATGTCAATCCTAACCCCCGTCTGACTACGCCATCCAAAAATTAAATCATTGCAAAATTTCCGGGGCTTTCTCAAGAGTGCTTTTGCGAGTTGGCGCCTGTAACATGGGGTATGTGTTTCAAATTATCATTATGATTCATCGCATACAACAATCTGTTTTTAAAAGTACCGGTAGAGAACCTCAGCCTAGTCTATCACAGCTATTTCTACACTAATTTTTTATTACTGCAATTAAATCAAAACTCCTAGGAAGACAAAGTGATCATTGAATTATCTGATTTAGATTTAAGTTTCCGAAACGCAACTAAAAACTAACGAATAGAGTTCAAAAACGCGAAAACGAGGTAATGTTTACGACCACGTTTGAAAATGTCCAAGTGAGAAAAGTGTCTGAGCGGAAGGGGAGCATTGTTACGTCACATTTTGCATCTTGTTGATTCGCCAATATCACGAAGTAAACAAGGAAGTCAATGTTCGGGGAAATGTCTATAGCAGTGGTTTCCAAACTGTTTGAAAAAAATTCCATGGCGGACCCCTCGCAATTTTTCAATGATTCCCGGCCCTACGCACTAAAGCAAAACATTAAAAGATCAAAAAAATCATCAAAGCACCGTATAGTGAAACGAACAAAAGAATATAAAGCTCCAGTCTGTTTCGATATTTAGTAAAATTGCAAAAATGCAGCATGAACTGTGACTCTGCAGTTAGTAAAGCTGTTAGCTGTAGTGGATGAATAGAACTTTTTCTGTGATATCACAATGGGGCAGCGTGATCGAAACAGAAAGTGAAAAATCAGTGTCTCCAGCGGTGATAGCAAAGCAGCAAAATACGACAAATGTGTATTTGCAAAATTAGGCCCCTAATTTTTGTATTATCAAACTATTAGCCATATTACGGATTTGTTTCGCGCACCCCACAAAAGTGCTTCACAGACCCCAAAAGGTCCGCGGACCCTATAGTTTGGGAACCACTGGTCTATAGCTCCTAGTTCAATGCTCTTCAACCTTTTTGTTATTGTGGAACCCCTGATATAATTTTTCGAATTTTATGGAACCCCAATTAACAAAATTAAAATAAAACACGAAATTCTTGTAATACGAAATATTTGTAATTTAAATATTTCTACTTCAACAACGAAACAGAAAGAAGGTAACAAGCGTGAAATTCAATTACTAGGTTGTTCTTGCATTTCCTTTGCAATCTTCTTGAATTCTCATACTCATGTCTACACTACTCTTCGAACAAATTCGCAACGACGCATCAACATGCTGAAGCAAGAAATGATTCCCCCCCCCCCAAAAAAAAAAACGCGGAACCCCTAAGGAACCCTATAAACTGACGGAACCCCACTGCATGTATTGCGGAACTCCATTGTTCCGCGGAACCTCTGTTGAAGAGCTCTGTTCTAATTGGCGTGGCATAACCATTTTCGCATACCGAGGGTTTTCGCATGGCATTTCTAACCCCACCTGACGTAGTGACGTAATTTTTGGATGACGTAGCCAGGTACCGGTACTGGACTGGGTTAGGAATCGAAGTACATATGCAAAAATATTTCCGCCACGTCGGTATTTACGGCGTTTAGTGAACATGCGCCCTTATATGTACCGATATGCGTATGTCTGCAATTTGAGAAACGCTGATAGTTTTAGATAGGCCTATTCCCGTATTCATCGTCCTCCTTCGGTGGTACCGAACAACCGCCGGCAACCAACTTGCATAGTGTTAAACAAATTCATAGACGCCATCTTGTACATATTTGGGTAACGCGAAACTATGGAGTCTTATGGGAAATTTTCGTTGTGTTGTTGTACCGGATCGAATAAGCCAGCTGGTATTAGGGTTAGTATGCAGCTGAAGGGTGGATTTTGAACTTTAAGCTATATGCTATCTGAATATATAACGCAATTAAGAATAAAAAGCTATCTAATGCGTTAAATTTGACCACAAATCAACGTGAATCATTTTTTGTTATTCTTCCGAAGATTTTATAGTCATACGCCAATTTGACGCTGTAAAATGTCTCGCAACAATCTTTCAATGTCATTTGTTCTTTTAGCACAACTTGGAGCTGAGCAGTAGGGCATTACGGAGCTTGATAGACGAAAAATGTTATCCAAAAAATAGAAACGACCATTGAAGCGAAGTTGAGTTGGCCGGTTATTTCGACGAATAAATACAACTTTCTATCTGTGACATCATAGGGAACACCATTGTCAAATGGTTAATTATGACGTTTAGAATGGCCAACTTACTTCGGATTCGGCAGCAACTCGGAACCGGTATACTTGTCTTCAAAGACAATTTAATGTACTATATTGTAATTTGGCAAACATGAAAGAATATCATCATGTTCGGCTAAGATTCTCCTTCAAAACGCGGCCTTTAATTTTTCTACCTGAAATATCAGTGAAAATAATAGGTATGTTTCAATAATTGTGTGCGAACTTTTCATAAGATGCCGTGTTAGATGGCCGAGAACAATAGGCACAAGATGGCGTCCATTGTCTGAGCGTTGCCGCGCTTGTATTATATATACGCTTTGGTACCGTACATACAGACATCCGTGGATAAAAACACATTGAATACAGTACAAAATGGACGTTTGCGTAGCCTTTGACCCGCAAAACATTCTTTCTGTATCTTATCATTGAATCATGGTTAACCTAATATAGTCGTAAATATATACTACTACGCTCACGCGTTTTCGTCTTTATTTGTGTATGTTCTATCGTTAAGCTTGAGCAATGCGTCATGGTATTATCTCAACGCGATATTGTGGCGCGTCGTGTAGTCCGTAGCAAAGTGACTATAAACCTAGTGGAGACACCGTGTGCAATGATGCATATCGGACGCCATTTTGGGTCCGACGAATCTCGGGGAACGGCGGAGCCTCTTTCAGTTTTAAAGGGAGAGGGTGAGTGTTTATTTGTTTTGTCCACCAGAAAACATATACACAAAGTCAGTCTGCTGATCAGGTTTTGTTTGGAGATTTGTTACTGTTTTATATTTTATTCGGGTAAGTTTAGCATTTTTCTCTTGCTATTTGCTTAAGGGAGTTTATTGTTAGTTCATTTCCTGTCTGAATCACATCAACGATTTTAAATGTCGAAATCGATGATATTTATAGAACTGGCATTATCAGCGAATTTGGAGTCCTATGTTCGTGAAATATACGACTCTACTATAGAACATTAACTGTAAAAGACCATTATTCCCTTTAGAGTTGGACTAGGCATGAATTATACTGTGCATATGCCATCCGACATAGTATGGTTTTAACTTATTGGACACGTAGTGGACATAACGATCGTTTCAATATTATGTTGTTGTTGTTCTTGTTGTTCTTGTTCTTTGACACGTTTTTAAAAAGTCGCTTTTCTCTTCGAATACTGGACCAATTGCTTTGAAATTTTCAGTGGTTGAAGATTAATTTTTTCGCTAGAAGGCTATTACTTTTGTTTATTCTCAAATTTTATATGAATCCTATGAGATATGATATTTCATACAAAATTTCGCGGTATTTATTTTTACTCATGGGAACACTGTTTTACACTTATTTCAAGCGGTTTCGCGATCGATTGTCTTGCTCAGTACTACAGCTACTGTAGGTCGGTACTGGTAAGTTGCCATACCGGTGCCGTAACGCAGTGAAATTGACTTATTCCTTCCGCGGTATTACTAATGCTGCAATGCAAGTTTTATAGCCTATCGTATGCGGAACGGAATATCAGACCTACAGGTTCGGTACCGGTACTGGTAGCTCAGTACGTAAGTACGATACTGGTACTGGTACCGGTACCGGTGTCTTACCACAATGAAATTACCGTAACTTATTCTTTCACGGTCCTACCAGTGCAGTAATGCAAGCGTTGTATCACTCGTAGCCTACTATATTTGTTTATTTTGATGAGAGTCTACTGGAAACAACATAAAATTTGAAAGGGAAGAATTGTTCTGTGATCAATTACGGTCTGTCCTAAAGTGTAAATAACATAAAATTTGCAAGGGAACAACTGTTCTGTGATCAATCACCGTATATGGCCTACAGTGTACAGGTAAGATGCTGGCTGACTGCTAACCGGTACTGGTAGCTCAGTACGTAAGTACGATACTGGTACTGGTGCCGGTACCGGTGTCTTACCACAATGAAATTACCGTAACTTATTCTTTCACGGTCCTACCAGTGCAGTAATGCAAGCGTTGTAGCACTTGTAGCCTACTATATTTGTTTATTTTGATGAGAGTCTACTGGAAACAACATAAAATTTGAAAGGGAAGAATTGTTCTGTGATCAATTATCTGTCCTAAAGTGTAAACAACATAAAATTTGCAAGGGAACAACTGTTCTGTGATCAATTACCGTATATGGCCTACAGTGTACAGGTAAGATGCTGCCTGACTGCTAACTCAGTACCGCTTGACACGTTTTTAAAAAGTCGCTTTTCTCTTCGAATACTGGACCAATTGCTTTGAAATTTTTAGGGGTTTAAGAGATATATTTTTATTCCAGAAGGCTATTACTTCTTTTTTCGCTATGACGTCATCAAAATTATGTGACTCTGCGTGTCCATATATTTGAGCATAGCTCTCTTGTTCAATTGAGTTTTGTTTTTCTTGTGTGTTATTTTATTTTCAGTGTGTGTTACTTTAGCTCAATTTCGTTGACAAAATGGTGATTATATATTTTTTTAAAGGTTGTGACTGACTCGATGACCTAACGGTCGCTTCGTCACAATGCCTTGAAAATAATTTTGAAATGTTGTATGTATACTATTTGACATTGTTGACGAAATAAAATACTACTACTACTACTAGTGAAACAATACTGGTATCGTGCGGTTTCGTGAAAGTTGCGATAGTTATCTTATTATCCCGTGTGAGCTATGCAACTTTGAAACCTCATATCTCACGAACCTTACATTATATTTAGACAAGTTTTATATTGTCTGAGAGACAATCTAGGAGAATAATTATGAGATGGAGATAAAATGTCGCGATTATCGTACAAAAATGGAGAGGGGTTGGTAGCCTAAAAGTCTCATTGCGCGCAGCGCATTAGGAGCAGCGCATTACGCACAGTGAGGCTGCAATAGGAGCAGCGCATTGGGCACAGTGATGCCGCATTAGGAGCAGCGCATTGCGCACAATGCGAGATCGCATTAGGAGCAGCGCATTGGGCACAGTGAGGTCACATTAGGAGCAGCGCATTGGGCACA
This sequence comes from Styela clava, assembly GCF_964204865.1. Lineage (NCBI taxonomy): Eukaryota > Metazoa > Chordata > Ascidiacea > Stolidobranchia > Styelidae > Styela > Styela clava. The sequence goes on from NC_135255.1 coordinate 231,100, forward strand.
GTGAGGTCGCATTAGGAGCAGCGCATTGGGCACAGCGAGGTCGCATTAGGAGCAGCGCATTGGGCACAATGCATAGTCGTAGTAGGAGCAGCGCATTATGCACATTCAGGATTGACAATTTACCCATCCATTCTACCATTATTTATGGAATCTATAATGTCGAAAAACAATTGGAACTCGACTTGTAGCCTAAATAGTGTAGCGAATGTGCATTGTGTAACTATGGATCATATGTATTTAACCCTGTCATACTGATAGTATGTTACATTTCACAAAATAGGCCAATTTATGATTCGCGACAGCGAGAAAGCCTACATTCTATATAGCCTTCTTTGTAAGCGACCAATTGGATGACCTATCGTTTCCTGCCACGCCGAGATTGTGCTTTTGATTCATTCTGATTTTACTGCGTTGAAAGTTAAGTGTTTTTCAATTTATCTGTAGTCGGATTGGATTGTGCATCTTTCAATATAACAATTGGCATTCCATATATTGTGTGCTTATTAACGTCTGGAGGAATCAAGATTGGAGTCACATTTCGTAACGAGTGTCAATTCAATAGCGCTGGAATCGAACTTTACATACATGGGGCAAATTTTCTCCTTGTTTAGCGAATGTACATTGTGTAACTATGGATTATAATGTTATTTGACCATTTTATATATACTAAGAAATACACGAATTATCCGATGTCGAAATTGACGATGAAGAAATGGAAATTACTAGCAACTTCTCAGAAGCGAGCACCCAAGCTCAGCTTGACTCAAAAGTTTGACTTGTAACAAACCCAGTGGCGTAGTATCCACCCCTGCGGTCGCGGGAGGGCCCACACAATAAAAGTGTTGTTTTAGCTTATGTCCGAGAGTTTTTATGGTCATTTCCACAAAATATTTTTTTGGGGGGGCCCACGAGAGTCTTGCTACGCCACTGAACAAACCCTTCAATTTATCCCCACCCTATGCGGCAGTAAACCAAACTTTTCTCTGATTGCTAAACCCGACGTAAACCCGTAGCAACGTCATAGCAACGATTCACGCTTATCATGCAACTCGACTCGATCAAGGCGACTCGATTCGGACGGCCGTTGCGAATTGTATATAGTGTGTATCTCGCAATGTATCGCCTCGTTATTAATCGTCCTGTATTTTATTCCTTTTCTCTTATTATTATCCATTATAAAACGTAAAAAAAACCTTAATATATAAAAAAAATTCAAATATTATAAGACCAGACAAATAAAAAATCGTGTAGTGTGAGCTTACTTTTGTGTATATTTATTTACTTGTAATTACTTGTTATTGATCAATGATTGTATTGTTCTTAGATATCATGAGTTCTTTTACTTCATACAGAATTTGATTCACGTTAAATTTCAATGGTTCAATAATCCGTCAAATCACTCAATATTCAATTTACAGGATTATTCTAACTTATTATTTTGCTTCAAAGTAATCTCTAACATCATTTTACAATCTTAAACACCAAACCAAATTCAATGTAATTCTCAAGTATTAAATCCGCCATTTTATTTATTCTCAGTTCCTTCCTTTAAACATCAAAGCCGTTTTACATTCCTCTGTGTCCCTTCCTTTAAGTGTCGTCGCCATTTTGTTTTACTATTTCATTACAATTTCATTTTCAAAATGATAAGCATTTCAAAGCAAGACAAAGACCCCTTTAAAAAAAATACTCGAATTTTATTTTTCTCGTAAACCGACGTAGATTCTCTCGTTTAACTAAGCCATTATTCACTATATCATATCAATGTCTTTTATTAATTCGTGTTATTTTGTTTTTAGAATTTCATCTCTTGGCGGCCAGACTCCAAAATTTAAAAATACCAAGCTAATTTTTTTACTGTCGCTGCGGAGTTGTGTAGCGAATGGGAATTGTGTAACTATAGATCATATGTATTTAACTCTTTCATACTGATAGTATGTTACATTTCACAAAATAGACCACTTTATGATTCGCGACAGCGAGAAAGCCTACATTCTATATAGCCTTCTTTGTACGCGACCAATTTGATGACGGGAATCGAACTTTACACATATAGGGTCAATACTATGCCTATAATAGAATTCAAATCGACTTGGTACTCGACCGGTGATATGTCATTGTAATTTGATATTTACTTTCTGCCGCGGTTATTCAATGAAGTTTTGGTGATATGCAGCCCCATTTATTATTGGGCATTACACACGTCCTTTGAAAAGGGCTCTGAATAAGCATTTTTGTACATTTGATTTTCGCATATAAATTTGTTATTAATCGAAGAAGAGAACACAAAGAAATTCACTGGATTGATTGATAAAAATGGCACTATCATTCTGATGTAATAGTCATCATAAATAATAAAATATGATTGTAAATATATACTAAAATATTCAGAAAAGACGGGGGTATCGATTAATTTAAATGATCTCATTTACATTATTGACATATAGGATTAGGATTTACATATTTATCCTTGGGCAGAGGAAATCTGATGAGACGGCTTAATCATATGGCGAACGACGGCTGTCGTCTGGTTACCAGTTGAGGTCGGATATGGGATTAGTTAGTCAGTTTTTTTTTTCGGAGAGTATGGGTTTGAAGTAAGAGGATAATCGACCAGCGGTACATGAACCACCCTACGGTGGCGAGGAGTCCAGCAATCCTCTCGCACAAGATCAGGCCCACATGGGATTCGAACCTGCGAACCCACGCCGGGCAGTCAGAGGTGCGGTAGCGAGCGTATTCCTAACGCTTAGTACAGTGGCGTAGCAAGACTCTCGTGGGCCCCCCTGCAAAAATATTTCGTGGGAATGACCCTAAATAAGCTAAAACAACTCTTTTTTTATTTCGTCAAAAAGCATAACATGTCGCTATTAAAAGGCAATGGTAACCTAAAACTTGCCGTTTATTTTGGCTACTCTAATTTTTTTCATCCGTGCTTCCTCTTCTGCCCTTTATCTGCGTTTCTGTGCGCCACTGAGAGGTTTTGCTTTCGACATCATTCTGACAGCCTTCGTAATTTTGCCGGGGCGATCAAATATGCATTAAATGCATATTCATATATCGGTGATGTAAACATATGCGATCAAATATGCATTAAATGCATATTCATATATCGGTGATGTAAACCGATAGAATACCTCGAAACACAAAACATGTGTCTTAAATTGATCGAGTTGTTTGAAGGGGGTAAAAGGCAAACTATGGAACTTTCATACAACAAAGCCTCATAAAATTTTGTACATTAATTGTTTATGCCTAAATGACTATGAGTAACTATAAAATTTTCCCCAAAATTCCCTTTTTCTAGTTTCCATTTCTCGATAAACATTTCCAACGTCTTTTTAAATAGGGTATATTTCGAAAAAATATTAAATTTCGGTATCGAATTTTGTGAAATATTGAAAGTAGGGTATGATTATCCAGAAAAACGGTTAACCGAGAGGTATATTGCTTTCTGATATCGGATTATTATTGTGACGGTTAACCGGATAATGAAGCATAAATATTGCTTTTCCTATTAGTAATTTTGATATTTTTTCGTTAAGTGGCGTCTAACATATCCAAGAGCGTATAAGTACAACTTTTATTTAAGCTTAATTAACTACCTATATGTAATAGTCATTCGTAAAACTATCACATCACAAAATACGCAAAACAAATATGGGTACTCCTGAAGTATGCGCACCAAGATGCGCAAAACCTGAACCCCAACCTTGTGAACATTTATAATACAGAGAAACTCGTGCAGACGGATGATAGAGACCGCGAAAAGGTCGAAAGTGAATGCGATCTGGAGTTGATGAATGATCTGTCTCTGACAAATAACGATGTCCATGATTCAAAAACTGGGCATGGCTCAGTGATAAACATATGAATGCGGCAATGGACCTTCTTAAGCGTCCAGACCTCAATGGACTTGACGACGTAATCATTGGACCAACTCATGGATTTCAACGAAAGGAAAATGTGCGAAATTTTATCCAAATTCTGCATTTTGTATATAATCATTGGATCTGCATATCCAATGTCGTTTCCCAAGAAAAAGAATATACAATCTATGACAGCCTACAGGAAATGAGCGTTGTGAAGTCGTCGAAAGATCACTAAAACCAATATGAAGATCAAATACGATATCCCTTAATAGTTGATCAAGCAGCGTGCAGTTTTCTCCATTTACAAGAAAATCGGTTAGCGGCCAGAGTTGCCAATGTTACTCAGCAGGTGGGTGGGGATGATTGCGGACTTTTCGGATAAATATGTTTCGATATATAACTCTATCCGTAGTATTCTTCCAGATATTCCTTTCCCTAGGGGTGAGGAATTTGTCGCCTGTGTTCAAAAAACTACATATGAAGAGGTATACCCCAAATAGAAGCCAGTAGATGCCTTCACATTGTCGCCGGCTTCTATCTCAAAAAAAGACTTCCTGATCGTTTTTATTAAATCGACGGAGAAAAGTTTGGAGAAAAGGTTGGAAATAATAATACACGAAATGGTCCACGCTGCTGGAGTTTTGATGCATGAAGGTGGAAGCGAACATGGGCCTAAATTTCAAAAAAGGGCCCGCCGTATGGTCAAACAAATTAAAGATCATCAGAATAACCTCCTTCCAGAGCTGAGAAATCAAAGATATACGTAAAGCAAAGAATTGATATGATATATGTTATGACAATAAGTGATTATAAAAAAATATTAATAAATGGAATTTTAAATCTCGTTGTTATGTGATGTTGTATGATTAAAAAAATATCATTTCCAAAGATCTTGTATTTATTTCGTATAAACATCAGACATAAACAAAGTTAAGAAAAATATATTTGCATTAAATTAAGGATAAAGGAAAGATGATATCACCTTGTAAATTAATAGCAAATATTCCTGAGTACACCCATAACAACGAAATTCGTTTGCTTGGTACTGTTTTTTTAGAAAGGTTTTAACGCCAAATCTAATTCCAAGAAATAAAGTCGTTTGTGAGATTAAGGATTGGTACGCAATGATATTTCATTTACATAGACCCGCCCCACGCTTGTGTTGTTGATAAATTCGCAAGCAGGTTTTTCATTTTTACGTGTCAGCGCAACATGAAATTGATGTTTACAACTGTTAATGGATTACAATAGCATTGCTCGGTCACGTTTGGTCAACTGATTGAACCATATCAGAAAATCCAAACATGTGAGGATCGAACCTGATCGTTGTTACGACGGTCATTTTTCATCGGTGAAAGAAAAATGAACGTCGGAAACGTCCAAGTATGCGTTTATGTTCATGGTGATATTTGAGGTAAGTAATAGAATATGAAAAAAATATTGACATAATTTCATTCCGCACAAATATAAGTAGGGTTTTTGACTATGTTTATCGGACTAGGTTTTCAAGATCTTTTGTATCCTCCATATAGTCTTCAGTTGATGTTGCCATATATCCACTGTTTTTACTTGTTTAGAGCTTTGCTACGATGAAGTCGTGAAGCTTCTTATCAAGAGATGAATTCGTTCTTATACAATTCAACTTAATAATTTCATATACAACAAAAAACTTCTTATCCAAAGCCTTTTTGAATGGGATGTATGAAATACCCCATAAAAAGTGGGAGCACATTATATATCACCAGATCTTCATCGAATAACTACGACAAAAAGAAAATCTTAAATTACAGACCAGGTTGTTGCATTGCGCCCAACGCGCTGCTCCTAATGCGACCACGCATTGTGCCCAATGCGCTGCTCCTGATGCGGCCTCACTGTGCCCAATGCGCTGCTCCTAATGCGACCACGCATTGTGCTCAATGCGCTGCTCCTAATGCGGCCTCACTGTGCCCAATGCGCTGCTCCTAATGCGACCGCGCATTGTGCCCAATGCGCTGCTCCTAATGCGGCCTCACTGTGCCCAATGCGCTGCTCTTAATGCGACCACGCATTGTGTCCCATGCGCTGCTTTTAATGCGACCTCACTGTGTGTAATGCGCTGCTCCTTGCGTCCTTGATTTTTAATTATTGCCGCTAAACTTATTGTCATCGGGAGGCATGATGACAATTAAGTTTTTTGATTTACAACTATTCTTAGTAACACAAGTGCAAACTGTTAAATGACACGCAAAGACACGAAAGCGAGGCAATGTTTACAACCATGCTTGAATATCTAGCTGAGGCAAAAAAGTGTCTTAGCGGCCGCATAAATATTAATTGTTACTTCATTGATGATTGGTCATTGTTGCGGAAATAAAGTAAATCGATGTTTGAGAAAACGCCCATAGTAAAATGTAAGAATGAATTATCAATCCTGACTAGGCGAAATGCACTGCTTCTAATTCGATCACGCATTGTGCCCAATGCGCTGCTCCTAATTCGATCACGCATTGTGCACAATGCGCTGCTCCTAATGCGGCCCCACTGTGCCCAAAACGCTGCTCCTAATGCGATCACGCATTGTGCCCAATGCGCTGCTCCTAATGCGGCCTCACTGTGCCCAATGCGCTGCCCCTAATGCGACCGCGCATTGTGCCCAATGCGATGCTCCTAATGCGGCCTCACTGTGCCCAATGCGCTACTCCTAATGCAGCCTAGCCTCACTGTGCGTAATGCGCTGCTCCTAATGCGTCATTAATTTTTAATTATTGCAGCTAAACCTATTGTCACCGGGAGGCATGATCACAATTAAGTTATTCGATTTACAACTATTTTTAGTAACACAACTGCAAACTGGTAAATGACACGCAAAAGCACGAATGCGAGGCAATGTTTACAACCATGCTTGAATATCTATCTGTCTGAGGAAAAGAAATGTCTGAGCGGACGCATAAATTTTAATTGTTACTATTTTGTTGATTGGTCATTGTTACGGAAATATAGAAAATCGATGTTTTATAAAACGTCAATGGTAAAATGGATGGGTAAATTGTCAATCCTGACTGTGCGTAATACACTACTCCTGATGCGGCCTCACTGTGCCCAATGCGCTGCTCCTAATGCGACCACGCATTGTGCCCAAAGCGCTGCTCCTAATGCGGCCTCACTGTGCCCAATGCGCTGCTCCTAATGCGGCCTCCCTGTGCGTAATGCGCTGCTCCTAATGCGCTGCTCGCAACGAGACTTTTAGGCTACCACCACTAATGCAAAAATCGGCAAAATTGAATAGCGTGAAATTTTTTTGAAAAGCTTTTCAATTAAATAACAAAAACCTCGATTTGTTCTTGTTTTAACCTAATATGATATCGAGACATTTGTAGAGGTTAAAGATAGCTTTACCTCGCAAGTGCAAAACGTCATTAACCTAAAGCATACGTTTAAAGCAGGTATTATTTGAACCGCGGTTAAATGGTAAAGTTATTTTTCTCATGGCTGGAAGGCTAACGCAAGATGCCTTGGAAAATTTATTTTCGCAAGTAATGATGAAATTTAAATCGTATTTCAAATGTTATTTCATTGCAAGAGACGTTTGTAGTATATTCAATTATGTTTCAGGTTCATGGCGAGGGAGTTCAACACCCGAAACCAACGCAATTTCGTGTGGCTGTCAAACTTATTTCCGTCTCACAATTTATGAGCACCCCGACCTCAACAAACTACGAGAACGATGATACAACCCAATTGCTCGAATTCATCGAAACAAATTTAGAAAACCAGCAATTCGACTCTAAAAAAGCAACAAGCGACGAATCCAGTGCAATGGAGGTGTTGCATGGAGCTGCATCGGCTTTTTTGACACATGTGAAGCGGATGCTTTGTATTATTTAACAGGCTGGGCTGTGCTCAAAGAAGTGAAAAAACACGACTGTGGAATCTGCAAAGATGCGTTTATTTTTATGGAAAGGGTCAATCCCGATGAATGCCCACAATCGTTACTAACACTTTTTCGGTCGTACACACCTGATAAAAAATTGAAAATTGATAGTTTCACCCAATATTTATGCCACCCATCCAAAAAAGCAATCGTAGATGCTTGATGCGCGAAGTAGAAACTGCCTTTCACAATATATGTTCGTCAGCTACTTTTCTGATATGATAGATAAAGTTGACTGCTTAGAATATATATATTTTCCATCTTGCCACAATGTCGCTTTTAAAATTTTGAAACGTTTTCTCACTCTAAGGTTAAATATTCACGCAAAAGAGGTGACAAATAAAATTATTGAAAAACAGTATGCTGGTCAAAAAGATAATATATTATACACTCCAGATTATTAGATTCATGCAGGAACCCCACAATTTAGTCGCATATATTTTCATGTAGTAATGTATAATGAATCATTTAATTTACTGTGATAAATGAATTGGCATCTTTGTACTTGTTCAGGGCACACATGGTGGAACTCCATATTCTATTCACATACATTTTCTTGTAATACTGTGTAATCAATCATTCAATTCACGGTGATAAAGGAATTGCCATCTTTGTACTTGTTGTGAGCACACATGCTGTAACTCCATAATTCATTCACATATATTTTTAATTCACTGTGATATTTGAATTGCCATCTACGTACTTGTTCTGAGCACACATGCTGTAACTCCATAATTCATTCACATATATTTTTAATTCACTGTGATATTTGAATTGCCATCTACGTACTTGTTCTGAGCACACATGCAGGAACTTCATAATTTATGCACATATATATATATATATATTTTCATGTGGTACTGTAAAATGTGGGATAAATATAACTTTCACTGTGCAATTATAAAATAGATAAACTAATTTGACAATTTTTATACCAAACCCTACGCGTCACACATTGAACGAAAAGATAAAGATGTTTAATTAATAATTGTAGTTTATTAATAGAATCCTGTCAAAATTTATTAAATAGTTCATCTGTAATATTGATTCATTTATAATTAGTACTGCTGTAAGATCAATTTTATATTGTTGTGCTTGACGTGCTGCTAAAATTCTCATTCCAATGCTTGTTCTGTGCACTTACTTTCAAATTTATGTTTACCTCCATCCAATCAAATTAAAAATAAGAAAAAATATTTTTAATACTGTTATGTGTATAATATTGTGACGACCCTTGTTTTATCTTTTAAATGTTGTCATGTGATAATATTGCTATATTTTGTATTTTTAACACTGAGCCTATGGTGTGGTTTGCAGCAGTGCAGTTGTGATTGTTTCAGTTAGATTTTGAGTGTTTAAGAGTATTTTATATCTGCAAAAGTGCCTCTAAGTCTCAAGTAGGTTATCAAAGATGTTTACTCTTGGTTTTATGACTATTACATTGGGATTGTTAGATATTTTGATGCTAGACAGTAGGATGATATTATGGTTTTAGTACCGGTACAGTGCAATTACAGTTGTTTTGGCGTTGTATTTTTAGTTTATTCATGAAATTGGCTATCAACAGTGCTGTTCAAATCTTATGCACCTGTGGAATTGTTTGTGGTTTTTTTAAAGTGCCCGTAATGGGTTATTCTCAGCCTATTTTGCAAATTGTAAGTAGCTGGTTTAGTGTACCGGATTATAGGGGTTATTCTGGCTGCTAATGAAAGTTGTCTTTGATTTCAGGGTCCGTCTTTAATTTTTATTGTTTTCTCATATTGTACTGCCTGGTATTTGTTATTTTTATTGTATGCTTTTCGTTTCATTGATTTCATTGGAGTATTTGGTTGTATTAAGATTGTAATTAATAAATAGAACAAAATAGTATAAATTGAAGTGAATATTGGGGGGAAACTTGACGTCAGATCATATTGGAAGATATTCTGAACTTGGATAATTATTACATAGACTGCCGGTACGCTACAATATCTATAAAAGCTTGCAAATACATAAATGGAGGCAATTTTTTAAGAACGGAACAATATCAAACACAGTTCTATAACCGTAGTAGTAACTCTTTTTATAATTTGAATGTTAAAGGGCTGTTTTTCTAATTGGGCGCTAGTTGCAGAATTTGTTATTATATGAGGGAAATTATTATTAACCGAGTATGACAATACAGTAAATGAAGAAAATGCAGTATTGCATGAAAATCACCCTGAATACACTGATACGGCAAGTAAAGAAACAGACGTAGTGATTGAATCATCCACTGAATACAGTTTATCAAGCTTTAGAGAAACACCAATTCATGATATTAAAACTAAACAGCACAATACAAAAATAAAAAACAAACCAAATAAAATGAAGCCTATTGATGGACAGAGCACACCAAATGAAACGACAAGAGAAAAAGAAAAAATAGACATCAGGGCTCAAAGGTTTGGAAATTTGTTGAAAATTAGTACTGATGACAGTGACGAACAAGAAATAGATCAACGAAGTATACAATTGAAGAAAAATAAAGAAACAGATTGTGAAAATACATACAGCTCAGGAAGCACTATATTTATACATAAGACAAGGAAATAAAAAAAATTGGAAGATTACAAACAAGAAGATATATCTCGTAGTCCAGTTAGAAAAAAACAACTAAAAGAACAAAGACAAGAAGAACAAATATTGAAACTACAACGAAAGAGTGAATTGAATGGAAATATGGAAACAACCTAAAATTTTATGAGAAACTATCGAAATATATAAAAAAAAAAAATTATATATACATATCAATGTTAACATTAAACGTAAATGGAATTCGTGATGATCAGAAAAGAAGAAGTTTATTTATGGAATTATCTAATCAAAAAGCAGACATTATATTCATTCAAGAGACTTATAGTACCAATGATATAGAAAATAAATGGAGTAGGGATTGGAATTGGGGAAATTCATTATGGAATTCGGGGCTATCTAATTCTCGTGGTGTAGCAATATTACTGAAATCAAAATTGGCGCATCATCAATTTGAAAATATTTCATGGGATGAGGAGGGAAGTACTTGCTACAGATATAAATATATGTGGTGAGGTGATACATTTGGTAAATATATATATATATATATGCCCCATGTAGAGCCAACCCCGTCTAACTCCGGAAATTTGGTCCCGGTGTTGAATTCGCTGTCACGACCTGGTTCTGACAGATTATTGCTTCGAAAATCATCGTGCGAAGTTCTGCGTTTTTCTGTGTTCTGACGGCGCTGTCTCGCGTCAAGATGTGACTTATAAATATTCAAGTTAGTTGTGCACATGAAATATTACACGATATACTTGACTATAGAACTAATAGAATGCAGATTACAAAACAAAATAGTCAATAGAAGAACAATCAATTGAGTGGGAAGGCCCTAAGACCGGTTCAGCACTCGAAAGCACATTAACAGTAAGATTTTAAATTCGCTTTAAAGCTCCCATGCGTAGATGTAGTAGAGAGCCGCTTTGTGCTACGATTGTTCGGCATAAAAAAGAGTAAGTTGTAAATGTTCTTATAGGTACCCAATACAGTAATGATTTGTCAAGGAAGGTAAATTTTGATAAGAGATACCGGTATGTATATTTTCCGGAAGGAAAGGATCATAAAAAAGTTGCAGTGTGAGAATTTATGCTGTGTGATCAAAGCAGTAAGCAAGAATATAAATTGACTGATGGGTGATGCTTTATCTCAAACATCAAAATTAGCTTACACCATATCAATTAAAATTTTTGGTGGAGCAACTAAAAAAACTGTCAGCAAAAAAAGAAATGTGGTGAGCGATACCACCCTGAAATTGTGACGTCTGTATGAAAAACATAAATTAAACACACATATTGTAACTTCAATTAATTAGTGTTTTATGATGGAGTTCTACTGATTAATATAAATGCTATACAGCTACATGCAACGCATTTTGTAGTCATATTTAAAAAACAACAACATTTCATTGTTTCTCCAGCGTATGAAGGGCTCCAATCTGTGTTCAATCACATTAGTAATTAAAATATTAATTTGTATTTCTATGTATTATTGAGAAAAATACTCGGGTACTCCAGAAATACGTGTACCAAGATGACGGACAACACAACATAGTATGTGTACCAGGTTAGGCCATACTTTTAAGTACAAATACTGCAAAATTCCCTTGGTTAGTCCCTGAACTCGTAATAGAACTAAAATAAAGAAAATTGGAATAACATTATGGCCTAACCCTAACGTGGTACACATACTACGTTCCGGTGTCCTCATTTCTTGGTACGCATACTTCAGGAGTACGGAAACTTGACTGTAATCACATATATCTTAATCTTCGTTCTAGCTGCTGTGTTTCTTCAATTGTTTTCGTATTCCATGAGTCCTATTGTCCGTCTTGTTGTTATTATTTTTGCTGCAGTACTTTGCGTATACATTTGCTCGAATTTTTTGAATACTTTTTTAAGCAGTGTTGTTACATCTTGACATTCAGTTACATTGTTTAATAGGTATTCCCATGAATGATTTGAAAATATTTTTCTTTTATATCAAGTGTCGGATGTTCAATGATGTGATGATGGAAATAAATTATAGCTGCTTGCAAATGTTTTTACGTTTACTCATTTTATCTCTTATGAAGTTCCAGATCTAAATTCAAAGTTTAATTTACTGGTATATTACTGGTATAAAGGACACACGTCAAAATAACGATGTTTCTTAGAAATAAGGACAAATATATTTCCTAAAACAATAACCTTCAAAATAAGGTCAAATTCTAAAAATAAGGACGTCATGGCAGCCCTGATTATAGGTCAAGTGGAAAAAAACTTCTGTAAAAGCTACAATACTTGAGATGGAGTGAGACCAAGAGGGCGTTATTTTATATTAAGTGCAAAGTGGGGAAGGTTGGGAAACTTTTTTCATTTGCATATTTTAAACCGTTTATTCTGCACATTCACGTAACTGTGCGGGACTAATGCAGAGGAGGGTAAATGTAGTTTGAAATGTAGTAATCAGAAATTCCTAAATTCCCTTGCGACGCACATCTTACCACCGAAAAGCCTTGTTAAGTGTCCCACTGTACCCCACTTGTGGGGCCCATTCGGACAGACCATTAGGCACAATTGGTCATTCTGTCAAAATGCAACGATGTATTCCTTTAAAAATAAGCAAGCAATCAATCATCATAATCGTCTAAAGAACAGGAAGACTTTCAAATTTGAAGATTTAGGATTTTTGAAATCAATGTTCAACCGAAATATTTCAGATATTTTATCAAAATATTTAGCAAACAATTTAAATTATTTTCTTTCTCAAATCTAAATCTGGAAATATTTTTGATTCTCATATATATTACATATTGGGCCATAGGTCGAGAAGTATGAGAGATACCATAATATTACACAACATACGACCCATCTGTAGGTCTCTAAGAACTTATTGTATCAAACACTGTCGAATCGTGCCAAGTAGGGCATGTCCCACTGAATCCCGGTCCATTGTTCCCCATAATAAACAAATACTTTCAGACCAATTCGGAAGGCACGTCCACTCGCCAACGTCATGAATATTCTACAGTAGGCTAAAGCTAAAAAATATCATGCCATGGCTTGTCACGTTAGAAATCCTAAAGTAGAAAAAAGGAAAAACTGGAATAGTGAAATTTTAGTTTCAACCCCCCAAAACCAATTTCACCTCAAAGCTTGCGTCGCTCTACCCGTCCGTTGTCCGTTTGCGGGGACGTTGTAACTCAGCGAAGGGCGGATTGAAACATCGAACTGCGGACCGGATTCCGGATATAGTATCGGTGTGAGAGTTGATTTTCCACTGTGCCCCATGTCCCCACGTGCCCCACCTTCCCCTATTCATTTTCGTCACCACTTTACCAACATCTGACTGACATTTTAAGCAATGCATCGCATTTTTGATGCCTTGCTTTCTTTCGACAAGGAAGTTGTCACATCATCCTGGTCATTTTCAGGACAGACTGTGTCTTCATTTTCACAATTATTTGTTCATTTTTATCAAATTCTCTACGTCATTCAGCAAATATTTCGATCAGTTATCAATGAACAGGGCGAGTTTGCGAGCTGTTATGCAGGAGCTTCGTCGTCGTTAAGCACCTTGTCAGAACCAAAGTGACTATAAACCAAGTGAGGAATCGCATTGGTAACGTTATAAGCGCTCGTGTGACGTTACACCTGCCATGTTGTGTCCAGAGTTCTATCGCTGTATGATCCTAATAAGTGATTTAAACCTGCGATCGTTAAACAGCTGATTAAAAAAACAATGCTCAATAATTCGGACCAAACTTTCGCAGCGGCAAAAAGAATGAACATTCTTCTGAAAAATTAATTATCCGCAGATGTTTCTCGGATAACTCGGCTCGGCGGTATGGTCAGCATATACGAAGTTAAGGTTAAAGTCATCCAACCTCACTCGATAAATCAACACCCAATAAGACCAAAATATTAAACAAAAAGATACACATTTTATTATAAAATTATTATAAAATTCCTGATGTAAGTATCGCTACTTGCACAGAACCTATTTTAACAAACTGACTGAACTACAATACAAATTATACTACAGAAACTTGCACTATTTTTTGCGGTACATGTCATGATATTAAAATATGCGTATCGCAAATTTTCAACAAGGTGTACATTGTCAAAATAAAATTAAAAAAATATACTACATGCATGGAATGGAGGATAACGGCGTATATCAAGTTTACAAGAACATCTAATAATCTGGAGTGTATAAAATAATATATTATTTATTTGACTTGAGCTCTTGCCGCAGGTCTACTATATAGCACACTGTTTTTCAATAATTTTATTTGTCTCCTCTTTTGCGTGAATATTTAACCTTAAATTGAGAAAACGTTTCAAAATTTTAAAAGCGATATTGTGGCAAGATGGGAAATTATATTTCAAGCAACTTTATCTGTCAGAAAAGTAACTGGCGGACATATATTATGAAAGGTATTAATTAATATTTGCGCAAAATATAGTTTATACTTTGCGCAAAAATACGATTGCTTTTTTGGATGGGGGGCATAAATATTGGGTAAAACTATCAATTTTCAAATATTTATGAGGTGTGTAAGACCTAAAAAGAGTTAGTAGCGGTTGTAGGCATTCATCGGGATTGACACTTTCCATAGAAACAAACAAACAATTGAACCCCGTTTCTTTATAGGGTTCCCCCGGAAACATCAAGGCTAATTTTTCACAGTTGGATGTCGATAAAATTACAATTAAGTTTTATCAACGAGAACGTAGATGACAAGATGGCGTAGCTAGATCACCTAGTAAACATTTTATATTTTCCGACGCAAAAGAATCAAAATATCGTGCCAATAATAAGTTGATAAGAGCTGCAACACCAGTCGCGGCGATTGGTTTTTAAATTTTGTACCTTATAATATACATGCTTCGATGAAATTCATTAGGCCACACAATGTGCTAGCCATGAGATCGTTTACATTCTATAATTTTTGGAGCAACTGTTGCAACAGCTCGTTAAATTAAGAAACATTTTCCCGAGAAAATTCATTCCATCAGCTACTGGAATGATTAATGTAAAACGCAGGCTTTAAACTTTCGGCATGGTGTGAACAGGTATCATAATACCAGTTCAAATAGTACCTGATTTAAACGTATGCACTAGGTTAATGACGTTTCACACTTGCGGAGGAAAGCGATATGTGTTTTTCATACGGAACGTTGCGACGTAATTGCGTAACGAAGTAATTAGGGAACGTTGTTGTTTAACTCAAGTTGGCGCAGTGGACATGTCAAGAATTGGAGAACATTGAATGAAATACCTTATACAATTTTACTGGTGCACGATAAATTATATCTAATGTCGAAAGCTATCTTTAACTTCTGCAAATATGTCGATGTCATATTAGGTTAAAATAAGAACAAATCGAAGTTTTTGGTATTTAATTCAAAAGCTTTTCAAAAATATTTCCGATTTTCAATTTTTGTATGATAATCGCGACATTTTATCTTCATCTCATAATTACAAATACTCTCCTAGATTGCCTCCCAAACAAAATAAAACTTATCTGCATATAATATAAGGTTCGTGAGATATGAGGTTTCAAAACTCACGCGGGATGATAAGATAACCAACGCAATTTTCACGAAACCGCACGATAACAGTATGATTCCACGAGGCAAATAGCAAACGAAAAATAATGAAATTACCCGAATAAAATGCAAAACAATAAAAAATCTTCAAACAAATTGACGAACGAGACCTTCTGACGAAGCTAAAACTAACCGACGCTGCCACTTTCCCCCGATTTGCTGGACACAAAATGACGTCCGATATGCATCATTGCACTCGTTGTCTCCACTTGGTTTATAGCACCTCAATGGTTTATAGTCACTTTGGTCAGAACCAATCCGGCCGTGACGCCCGACACTTGGAGGTGCAACATCGCCTTTGTTTGTTTATTGTACGGCGAGCGGAATTGGACATCTAGTAGTATATATTTACACTAGAACTGTAGTGAGAACACAAGAAGTATTCTATGATAAATTATATCGTTTTGTGTATTCACCATTTAATGTATTTTTGGGGGGAAACACAATTTGAGTACATACTGTTGACAGGGACCGGTTTGGGAATGTGAATAAGAGACCACGTAGGGAATATGTTTCCGAGTCTCTTGATCAAATGATAGAAGTGTTTCAGCTGATTCCTTTGAATGGTTTGCAAATGCGAATCCCTTTTGTAACAATATGGTTCAAGCAAGATTGGACAGATTTTACTGTACTAAAAATTGATGTAAAATTAGAGATTATAAATGCAGTCCCACAATTTTTCTGATCACGATAAATACATAGTCGAAGTTGAAGTAGATACAACAATGTAAGAAAGAGGTAGAGGATATTGAAAAACAATTTCAAAGTTTACAAAAATAATGATTTTATGATAGAACTGAAACATAAACGGAATAACTGGAAAACTTTACAATGGCTGTTTGAATCCAAGGTGTCACGGTGGATAGAGATATAACATGAGGCGAACCTAATACAGAAAGAAACAAACTTGTATACTAGGCTTTTATTAGCTCAAACGTCGACTAAGAGTCTTAAGGCAGCACAAACCCAAAGAATGACTTTCAAAATCAAAACACCATGCTACTAAAGGACGTCAGTATACGTCAGCAGGGTCAAATGTCGTGGCTGTTTTAGGCGTTGCTAGATTTCAATACATAAATCACCACATTCTCCCCAGCTGATAAAAGTAAGACAATAAAAGTATGATAATAACTCAAGT
Source organism: Styela clava (assembly GCF_964204865.1). Lineage (NCBI taxonomy): Eukaryota > Metazoa > Chordata > Ascidiacea > Stolidobranchia > Styelidae > Styela > Styela clava. Next base: position 248,173 of record NC_135255.1, read on the forward strand.
ATGGAAACGTTAACATGAAATAAATGGATTCAAAAGTCGCCCAAATACGAGGCCCAGTCTCCATAACGATCAGGCGCCCTTTTAAAACGGCTCGACCGACGAATAGGCATCTCTTCCTTCTTAATTGGAGTAGAAGTTTTATCTGCTACTTCAATTAGGTCATCAGAAGGGATTGTGTCATCGTTCTTCGAATCGAGATTCTCAAAACTGAATGGCACACCCTTAGGAGTTGATTCCGATATGGATTTAGTCTTTTCAAATTCCAATTGCTTGTAGTCAGATTGTACAGTTTCAGGGAATCGCGCCAGATCACTCGTTGAAACCGTAGATTCTCGACCATCGGGATAACGAATTAACGAGTATTTGGTGTTAGCTTCCAGAAGCTAAACTTCTTCACAAATCGGGTCGCTTTTCGCTCGTACAAACTTGCGAAGGAGTACTTCACCGCCATTCAATAGCCAGTCTGGTACGGAGTTTCCAATCATAGATCGTCTTTCAAACTTGAACATGCGATTATGTGACGTAGTACCAGTGGAGGTGCAAAGAAGTGATCTTGTCGCATGTAGAGCGTCTGGCAGAACTTCCTCCCAAGCACTCTCGGGCAGATTTCTTGATAACAGCATTAGTTTGATAGTTTTCCATATGGTCTGGTTTGCCCTTTCGCACTGGGAATTCCTTTTCGGGTGATAAGGAGTTGTATTGCTAGTCGCTATACCCTTTCTTGCAAGAAACTCTCTCAGTTCATTAGCCAAAAATGAAGTTCCTCTGTCGCTGTGAACATACTCCGGTAGACCAACCAATGAAAATAATGATGCGAGACATTTAGTGACAGTGATTGCAGTCATGTCTGCACATGGGTATACAAAAGGGAATCTACTATACTCGTCTAATACCACGAGCAAATATCGCCTTTTTCCCGCGACGGGACCTTTAAAATCAATACTAATTCTCTCCCACGGCCGAGTAGCTTTGACCAAGTGATGGCTCCCATCGAATCGATAAAAGTTGGGTTTTATTTGGGCACATTGTCGACAATTAGCGCATTCTCTCTTCACATCGTCAACAGAAAAGGGAAAAGATTTAGAGCGAATGAAATGAAGTAATCGACGAACACCAGGATGGCCCAATTGAGTATGAACTTCTCTTAGACTCATTGTACAACAAGCGTTGCTAGCACAAATTCTTGACGACAATGCGTCTGGTGCCACATTTTCTACACCTGGGCGATGAACAATTTCATAGTCAAATATAGAAAGTTCTAGTTTCCACAATTGTAACTTTGTATTCTTAATTTTACTTTTATGATTTTTCCGAAAAATGTATGCCAAAGCCTTTCGATCAGTTATCAGTTTAAACTTTTTCCCATGCAAAAGATATCCCCATTTTCTTACAGCTTCAACAATCGCCGCCGCTTCTTTTTCTACGGCCGGATGCCTTAATTCCGACTTACCGAGTGTTTGAGAGTTAAGGCAACCGGCCTTCCTTTATGACTCGATATGGCTGCAATCGCAAATTTGGATGCATCACACTCAATAACAAACAGTTCATCTTCATATATGCACCCCAAGCACGCTTTTAACAAATCAGCTTTCAGTTGATTAAAAGAAGATAAAGCTTTGCCTTTGAGGGGAGATGATGTATTAATTGAAAGTGGCTTTAATTTTTCAGAAAATTCAGATATCCATTTCGAATAGTAGGCAAATAATCCCAAGCAACGTTTAAAATTACTTCCATTTCTAGGTGGTTTAAGATTAATAAGAGGTTGTAAATGATCGGGATCTGGCCGAATTTTGCCATGTGATACCAAATGCCCAAGGACTTTCAGTTCAGTCACTGAAAATACAGACTTATTTTTATTTAATGTCAAACCTTGCCGCTCCGCAGCATAAAAGCTTTCAATCGTTTATCATGTTGTGGTTGATCATCCCCAAAAATTGTGACGTTATCTAAGTAAGCAAGGGTGCCTTCAAGATTTTCACGCTCGATGAAAGAGTCCATGTATCTCTGAAATACAGCCACTCCATTAGTCACTCCAAAAGGGACCCTGCAAAATTGATATAAAGAGCCAGCAGCTTCGAACCCAGTGTAAGGTCTGTCAACGTCAGAAATAGGAATTTGGTGATAAGCCGAACGTAAATCAATGGTACTGTAAATCTTTCCTTTAGCAACCTCGTTAATTATATTGTTTATGCGAGGTAAGGGATACGCGTCAAGAGCAGTGTATCTATTTATTGTTTGTGAATAGTCAATAACAAGACGTTTTTTATGTCTTTGGTTTTTTGTGACCAATACTTGAGCGCGCCACGGCGACTCTGACCGTTCTATAATGCCCTCCCGCAACAAACGAGTAATCTCATCTTTGATGAACTTTAGATCATCGGAACTGTAGTTTCGGGACCTGACAGCAATTGGCTCACAGTTATCGTCAACAAATCGAAAAATACGTAAAGGTTCACTTACTTTTGCGCTAGCCAAATTGCAGACCTCTTTACCAACGTACAAGGAGTCGAGGTCTCCGTTGAATTTGAAGACAACCTTTCGATGTTTGCTCAAAAAATCTTGGCCCAGTATGATGTCCGTACACAGATTTTTCACAACACCAAACTTCATTGCATCATAAACTCTCGTTCCAATCTTTAGCGGTGCGTCCACAAACCCAATGGTTTGTGCAACTGATTCGTTCGAAGCAAGTGCAATTACAGTTTTTGGATCGTAGAGGGCGAGGCCAAGACTTCTTGCCACGGATGCCTTTATGTAACTCTGTAAAGCACCGGAGTCTAGCAGAGCCATCAGAGGGTTTTCCGCAATTTTAGCAGTAATCGTCGATCGTGACAACGAAGTATGAATACCAGCTATAATTGATGTCAGGTGCAAATCGTTTACGGTAGCAACCGATTTCTTCGCTTTACGACAAACTGTTGCAAAATGTCCTCGAAGACCACAATTAAAACACTCTGCGTTTCTAGCAGGGCACTTCAGTCGATTTAAAGCATGAATTCGTCCGCAAAAATAACACCTTCTACGGTTAACTTTTGTTCCGTAAGTACTTCTAGCAGCAGCTACGTGTTGGTCACTATTAGAGCCAAACTCAGAAGATTAGTCTTCTTTGTTTACCGAAAGTTTATCATCCATTGAAGTAACGGCTGCTTGATGAGGCAATGATTGCTGGTACGAATGTGAAAATTTCTCGGCTCATTCCAAAATATCAGCAATTTGAATGGCTTTTTCCAGTGATAATTCGTCATATTCTAGCAATCTTTGTCGAATATTAGCGGAACATAGCCCTGTTATAAGCGCATCTCTTAGCGCCTCCTCTCTGTGTTGCTCGGCGCTGACTGCTTTGAAATTACAATCTTTCGCAAGCGACCTGAGCGCCTGGGAAAATTCGGAGATAGTTTCACTGCTCAACTGAATCCGTGTGGCCAGCGTGTGCCTTGCATATATGATATTCTTCTTTCTTTGATAATGTTTGCGCAAAATCACCATAGCTTCATCATACACATACACATCTTCCACAAAGGAAAACACGTCAGGTGATAAATATCCACCCATGATAGCACATTTGTTGATTTGCCTTGAAACACCTCCCGTGGATCTGTTGGATTCCACAGCTGTTAAGTAATTTGTAAGCATTCTGTCCCAATGGGAAAATACTTTTAGAGCTCCAACTTCATTCGGCAAGACATCAAGCACTGGCACCCGAATAAGTTTTTCGTCGGAAGTTGCCATTGCTTTTGGAAAACCAGTTAATCGTTTCAAGTTTAAGTTATGAGCTAATAAAATTGAGGCGAACCTAATACAGAAAGAAACAAACTTGTATACTAGGCTTTTATTAGCTCAAACGTCGACTAAGAGTCTTAAAGCAGCACAAACCAAAGAATGACTTTCAGAATCAAAACAACATGCTACTAAAGGACGAACAGTATACGTCAGCAGGGTCAAATGTCGTGGCTGTTTTAGGCGTTGCTAGATTTCAATACATAAATCACCACATAACATAAAATAAAAGACCTCATAATTGAATTCTATGTCAAGATGTCCAGAGCAGAAAAAGAGGAACATAGAAGAGATATAGAAAAACTACAGGAACTTAAGGAGAAATTGGATAATAGAGAAAGAGTTTTGACCTTGCTAAATAAAAAGAAAAGTAAAATGATCAAAAAAACAAGAGAGAAAGATTAAAAACTTTTAATTCAGAATACAGCAGAAAAATATGATAACTACGAAAAATGTACTAAATCTATTTTCAAACAATTGAAAACCAGACATATAAAAACAACAATTAGAAAATTGAAAGACAAAAACGACACAATACAAAATAAATTGGAAGACAAAATGAATATTGTTACAGACTTGTAAAAAGAACTATATAGTAAAGTGGATTGTAATGAGACATTACAAAATATATTCTTAAATAGGGCAACAACAACAGGGAGAAAAATGCAACAAGAAGTAAATAAAATATTACAGCAAAATATAGAAAGAGAAGAAATATTTCGAATATCAAAACCGTTAAAAAAGGAAAAACTCCAGGACCAGATGGTCTGGGGATAGAATTTTACAAATAATGCTGGGACATAATAAAAAAAGAGTTTTCAATGGTAATAAAGGAAATGTACGAAAAAGAGCATATACCTGGTGATTTAAAAATTGATTATATAACACTGATACACAAAAAGGGGGCAGAAGATGAAATAAAAAACTATAGACCGTGTGTCGCGCTTGGGCGAAAGAACGATTTCATCAGCGACTCGAAATCCAAGATACAGTATATGTATTTTATTGGGAGCGAAAAATAAATGTAACAAAACGCATTGTTTTGCGTTATAACTTCGTATTTTCGGAAGCTGGGTGTCCTAAAAAGTAAGATTTGATCTAAATTAATCGCAAATAATGTTTTATCATCTAACTCATCATTTTCCGGGAGAACTCGAAAAGTCATTTAAATTAAAACAAAGAATGTTTCACTATTCCAAAAAATTAGGATTGTTGCAATCGGAAAATCGCCTGTAAGATGGCAGTCGGCGCAAATAATAATAAATAAAATTGTGCAATAACGCCGCCTTCGCGTTCTGAATATTCAAGCTGGGATTACGGTGTTTGATGTCTGCCGCAAACGTTTGAGAGAAAACACTAGTATAATCACACGAATGACGCTCGTCCTTGATTGATAAATTATAAATCCGAAATACAAAAATTGACGCAAGCGCCGAAGAGGCGGAAAACGATTGCGAGTCCTATGGATTCGAATACCCCGGATTCGGTATTCTATATCGTCCATCCTTACCTGGGAGTATCTGAATTTTTACTTTTGTGCTGTAATCCTGGTATAAACCTTTAATTACTATCCAATAATTGCAATCACAGAACAGCAGAATTACTCCGCCCCGACTCTACTTTGATAACTTATGGTGCCGGCAAAAAGATGACTGGCAGATGCCACGACCCCTTACTTTATCCTAATGCCTCAGTATATCTTTTCAGTTATTTCAACTAACAAAACCATTCCAAATGCGCAAATAAATTCAAACTGAATCCTCTTCCGTAAGCTTCATACTATAGCAAACTGATGACGTAGAACGCATCACTCATGCGTAGCGAACCGGTCGTGAGCGAAATATATTCAGTAAACTATGATTTAATACCGTGTTTCCCAGAAAAAAAAAGATTTACTCTGAAAGACCTAGCCTGAATTTTAAAAATAATTTTAATATAAGCCCTCCCCTTAAAATAAGACATAGTCAATAACGCGAATTTTTTTTTTACCTAGTCGCTAGCAAGAAATCCCTCTTACACGTTTCAAATGATTGATAATCTATGTTTTACAGTTATTTTGACTAAAAACGTGTTATTTATAAGTAAATAGATATTGGTTTTCATATTTTGTATATTTGAAAATCTCGTAATTCTTTACTTTGTAATTTTGTTTTTGATAAATGAAAATATAAGACATCCCCCAAAACAAGCTCTAGTGTTATTTTTCGGAAGAAATTTCAAATAAGACCCAGTCCCTTTTTCGGGGAAACACGGTATCTGTTTTGAGAGTGATTTTGCAAATTGTTGGTTAAACACTGATTTACATGTACATAACCGTCTTTTTGATTCAAAGTTTGCCGTCGCCACAGCTGATAGCTAATTTTGGCCCAATCTATCGCAGCTTTTTCCAGAGTGATTTTTAACTACTCCAAATAAGTTTAAAAAGCGGAGAGGAAAATGAATTTTCACTCTGTTGAATCATATCTGAATTTCGAAAACGCAATTAAAATTTGGCAAATTGCTAGTAAACGAGACAATATTCACAAACATGATTAAGAATATGTCTGGTATGTTAGTCGTTGGTCTGACCGATCAAACAATTTTCCATTGCTGCGTCCCCTCAGCTTATTGGTCACTCTTACAAACTTGAACAAGGAAGACGGCGCTCGAGTAAACGTCCACTATAGGAACAAAAATCTTAAAGTATCTGAATTGATATGTTGTATTTCAGCAGGATCAAGACAATGAGTGGTATCCACGGCAGAATATTTTCTATTAATCAACGGAAACGAAATAACTCCGCGTACGCTCGCAGAAAGATCGCTTCATTCATCAGGAAACATGAAAATTTTATTTAAAACCCTTAAAATAGTCTAACAGATAATGATAACAAAGATTCGAATTATATAATATTATGTTATTTGAAGAAAACAATAAATACGTCTGAAGGCGCAAATCGAAATACCATGAGCCGTCCCTTTGTTCAAATAAACGCGTATTTAATAGCAAAATTTGCTCAATAAATCCCAGTGCTGCATGTCACTCGCTTCTGGGTACTCGAGCGATGGCACAAATGATTTTTGTTTTGAAAAAGACGACCTAATCATATAGCAAACCACGGCCTCTCCTCCGATTAAAAGTTCATGTCGGGTATGGCTTTAATTAGTCAATTACATGTTTCAGATGTATGGTCTTGATGGTGGGGGAAGCAGTAATCGACCAGCGGCGGCAAGGAGTCGTGCAAGCTAGTGTATAGTCGGGTTTGTAGAGCTACAATTTGTCGGTATCTTTTTATTATTATGTTATTGATTTAAAATACATTTTTAGTCGGTTTTTATTGGTAAGCAATTGTAAATTTTTGGAGTGCAAAATTGACTGTGCTCGCGTGCATTATCACGGAGCGCAAGCACTCTCTGGAATCCAGTCTTGACTCTGGTCGGAACCAGCCAATGTTCCGATACCTTATATTATTGCAGGTATATGCATAAAAAGATATGAATGATGGAATGGGCAATTCCACACTCCGACACTACCGTATTTATAAACGTTCCGCCGAACTTTGGCCCTAGAAAATTTCTCCTTCTGTATATATATATATATATATATATACTTTACTTTGCAAATAATTTTACACCTATTTGAGAACCCAGATTCGCAGACGTTTGTTGACCCAAACGTTGACAATATTCCAAACACAACTCGTAAGACATTAGGGTATTTTTCTATTGGCATGCTTTTCCAACTTAATGGACCCTCCCCCTGAAGCGCATTTCAGTTGGTCTCCCTCATAAAATCGATCATCTCCAACGCAGTTTCCTCAAAATTACCAAGGCAGAAAAAGTCAAATGGAACCGGAGCAAGATCCGCATGCGCCTCGCGAGCCGCATGTTGGCCACCCCTGCTCTACATCATAACAAGAAGCAAACAATCCAGTTGAATTGGCAGAATATATATCCCATATAAAATTAGCCAAATTACTGAAATTACTCGCACGTACCAGATTAAGCTAAACACTATTCCTGGTGTTCTGATGTTTGACTGAAGATCGATGTGGTTTGAACTTAAGCATTGAGCAGAATAGATGAATGGATGTTTCCCCTTTCTTGATTTCTAAAAAATCCATCCTGTAATCAGCTACTACGGTAACATATACCAGTGCAAAGTCTGTGATGCTAATTTTGAGGATACCGGTTCTCGCAAATTCGCGCATGCAAATTGGTCTACATTTTGAAAATAACCATTCTGTCCCAAAAATCTGCAAACACCTCTAATAAAAAAGAACCAGCACAGCACAGAAGCACAGTCCTCCCCTTTTTTCGATTACTGCAACCGACTTCTCTGACCAAAAGGCGTTTTGAGTTTGTGACTTATTGATTTTAATCGGTAGCCTAAGTATGTTGATAGGTATTTGTCTGTATGTCTGTTAGATGCACGCGATATCTCAAGAAAGCGAGTTTGCATGTGCGTTCATCTTATCTCGGACCAGAAGCCTATTGATTTTGGGCGAATTATGTCGTATAATTAGCGAGTTATTAATTAATTAGTTATGGGACACAAGGTGACACTATGGAGTAAGAGCGCTGTTTTGGGATCCCCTAACTTTCGATCGATAAGTCTTCGGTCTCTGACCGATATTCTATTTTTACATTTGCCGTTGGAGTTGGTTGAAAACAATATTATATAAATACATGTGTGGATTTGTAGAACATTTGGGCATATTTTGGGATAGAATTACATGTGCAAAAAGCTCATTTCAGATCAAATTAGTAATTAGCTTAAGAGGATTTCAGTAAAGTACTGCTATTATATCTTTAATTCTTGTGGGCTGCACGTGACATAAAATACACGTTTCAATTTATGATGATGCAGTGAGAACGGTAGCTATGGGTTGCCAACCATACTTTATTTTGAAGAACATTCTTCTAATGAAGTTTGAATGTTCTTTATTTCTATCACCCTCATAGGAGCTCCAAAACATTTGAAAGTAAATAAAATGTTATATAATTACTGTACAGTTAATACCAAATAATCGTGTTCCTCAGTCGTTTGTTGCAAATGCGTTTAAGACCACATTTGACTAGTTTCGTTTGCCGTTTACGGGAGGTCCTTGAAAGTTGATCAAGTTCAGTTGAGATGTGGGCATTGGCGAGATAGGAGTGTCCGTGCCCCATTTGCTAAGATGACATATTAGAGCTAAAACGGCAATGGAACAAAAACCAATGCTGGTTTTCGCTTACCGACACCCGTCTAGTCTGGCATATATACAGGCGGCGTAAAATGTGGTTGAACGGTATATATTTTCAGTTTTTATGTCATATGATAAAGATAAATGAATTTTTAACAAAACTACTCTGAAACATTTGCGTTTGTGAAGACTTTGAGAATCATTTGTTTCGGTCGCAGACAATAATGCAGTTACGACAAGTGTATGTAACTCTCAAATCTTTGTATTCTGTTGAAAATTAGTTTGGTATTTAGGAAACTGTCAATGATTGGATAGGAACAATTGTATGTTTGCATGTGTTATCATATTCGTACTTGATTGTATCATAAAGAGACTATTGACCATGAAATCAGTCGACGCTCTTGTAGGTGAAGGCGCGGACCTGCCTACTTGGGTGGGTTTCATATTTAATTCGTTTCCGGTCTCAGTTGGTTTTTTTCATTTTTAATTAGGTTCCAAAAACGCTTGCTTCCTCTTTATCTGACAGTACCATCATCTGACCATTTTCTTATCTGACTGATATTAAGGTTTGAATATCAGATATTTGCCAGGAATATAAGACCTAAAACAACTCTAACATAAATTGGTTGACGAGTAAACACTAGCTACGATCAATTCGGAAATTAAATGAATGCTAAACTACCATCATGGGCAAGATTTTGATCGAAAAATGATCTAATGGGCTTGAGCGCAAAACGTGTTTTATCTTCTGCAGTACTTCCCTGATTTTAGAGCAACTTGATAGTCACGGATGACAAAGACTTACAAGCCTCAATACTCCCTGTAAATTTCGATATAAGATTCTTCTGTCCATATACTTAACATAGTCATTTGCGTGTTTGGGGTCGATTTTATTGAGGGTCAGGCTTCAAGTTTACAGTAAAGATTCTGCTACAATTGGCAGTACGACATTGAAAAATAATTTAAGTAATCTTGATCTATATTACAGAAGGGACTTTTGTTACAACATTCAGCCAACTGGAATACTAAAAGTTCTAAACAGTCACTCCTTCCGGAATTTTTTCGGGTAGCAAATATTCGTAGGGAATCTTGAGTTTTGAATTTCGTTCTTTTATTTCCTTTGAGATAATTTTGAGGTCATTCCGGAATGATTCAATAATATCCTGTGCCTCAGCATCGCAAAATAACCGGTCCGGAAAATTCCCAAGTTGAACCTGACGAATACAGTTTAGTTAGGAATGTTTTTCTCGTTACTTATTCAACTCTACAAGAGAATATATATAATTTCTGCACGCAAATCAAAATTCAAGATCGTAGTGTTTGTACTATATTCAGACACTTTTATCCAAAACCAAATAATGTCTCACTCACCTCATCTTCGTAAGATTTTGCAAATGCATGCACCAGGTCAAACTGTAAACAACTCTGACGTTTGTTAGGCAAGCTTGCTGTAACCGTTTCCACGGTTGCCTGAAAAATTGAGTGGTCATATTGCAAATATATACACAATGACCGCTCTCTTTAAAAAAAATCACTTTGCTGATATAAATCAGGGGTAAATGTAGATAGATTTGCACTCTATTAAAGTAAGTTATCGTGATAGATATAATTATTTCAGTGCATGTTTTATAAAATCTATAGATAGGCCCATATATATTTATTGAATCAAATTAATTTTGCAAATTGCTTCTTGTCCTCAAATAATGAACTAGATAAATAATATTTTTTTACATTATCAATAGATTATATCAAACATTTTCATTATTATATTCAAAATACTCACTACTCGTTTAGTTGTTGGTGGGGGTTTTGACATAACCAGTGGAGAGTTAGGTACGTGCATGAATGTATCCATTTGTCCTGAATTGACAGCAGCTTGTTGACAAGATGAAGTGAAGATTATCATTGTCAGTACTTCAACGAGTTCTTTTTTGTTAGAAAAACTTCTCGGGCAACCTGAATAAAATGGAAAACTGTTTGCGCAATTTTCATTGATATATCCCGTCGGTAAAATGTTGATCACTAGTTTTTACCTCTCGAAATACCATCTTCCCAAGCGAACCCTTCTGTATAAACTTCTTTTATGAATGATTGCACTTCGGTATCTTTTACGACAGTCTGAAAATAATAACAATTTTGATCATTCAAAGAACACGGATGAATAATTAAATGCATTAATCAATAGCGAAACCAAGTTACATACACATTGGTAGTTATTGATGTGCTTCTAAATTGTTGACTTACGGTGTCATTTTTGTAGTAGAAGTAGACCATCTTTTCCATATACTTTTGTATTGCATTGTAAAGTTGAGTCGCGTCTTCCATGTAATGAAATTTATTCAACGAGTCAGCGCCTTGCTCTTTCAATCGAATTTTCACGTTTAAAGATGAGAAATCAAAGCTTTTATAAGCTTCTCGCAGTAAGTCCATATGACCGCCGGCACCTTCGGAAAATTTGTACAATGATAATATATTGTATTTTATTGATTAATGATTATATGTATTAAACATTATTGCAACAATTTTTTTTCGCTTCTTTAAAATCCAAACTAATAGAAATCGTATTATACCGCTGCACAATGAATAGGCTTCGTTATTCTACATACATTTTTCTTTATATCCGAAAACATATCATAAGCTCTCACCGTAACTTAAAAGTCTATCAAAAATTCCATCCGGAGCAAACAGAGATGTCCTCGCGATCGTGTTTGCAGCACAAACAAAACGAAGATGGGGATGAAGAATTTTAAAGACTGGATGCCTTGAAGATAAACATCGAAACATTGCCACGGCGAATGGTTCAAGAACTAAATGAGTATACATCAGTCTATTGACAATCTGTAAAATAAGCAGCGATCGGATGAAATATTTCTACGCTACATTGCTATTTAGTAGCAAATGGTGTATTCGAGAGAATTTTGGGACCCCTGAGGAAATTTCGTCAAATTCACTGCCTCATATGATGAGCTTGGAATAAAATAGACTAGTTGGGCATTCCATTTCATTTGCCCATACAATGCAAATTAATAACATACAAAAGTCATTTAATATAATCAGTCTGACAAGTATTACCGCCAATATAATATGTAAATTTACAAATGTTCGACGAGAAATAACTTTTTATTGAAAATTATAATCATGCTGCACAATATACAAAGGCATTAGCGTAAGTTTGACGAATAATTAAGAAGTTTCGACCTTTTCTTATATATACAAATATATAACTCGCGTCCCTTTCAAGTCAAATTTAGTTTGTTACTGAAACGTACGTGATTATTTTAGATTATGCAGTCTTATGCGCTTACTTGTTGAATATTTCCTTCAGCAGACCGAAAATACATTTTTGCTAACATCCAATCATACTCCGAATCATCGGGAGTCCAAATCGGAGTTTCATCATCCGATTGTTGTCTAAGCTGGATAGCGATTGGCAACAAATCGCCATCGCTGTTTTGATACAGCAAACATATAGGAGCACAAGCATTGGGATGTTGTTTTATATTATTTGCTATTTTGCAATCAACTATATAGATGTTCCCTCGCTGTAACAAAATGACAATCTCATCAAAGATAATATAATGATTGCGTCCTTATGAACGTCTTTCAAGTCCCGCTTCTATGGGTATATTTACTAATTCTTTATAGTCTGAGTAGCTTTTGGCATTTGCGATGGTCGCTCGTAACTTCGCCAAGAAAACTCATAAACGCGAGTTCAATGAAATGGGACTAATCTTCCACATAATTTTTGGGTGTGTGATCGATTGTGAGTAAATGCCCACACAACCTCTATTATATATATTATACCAGCAATTCAGGATTTGTTTGTTTTATTCCAGTTATATATCGGTTTTGCAAAACATAATCGGAATCTTGAGAGACGATTTTATCTATACTCTGCCAAAGACATAATTTCAGCAAATCTCGAATGAACTGGCTTAAACGAATCTCGCGACAATTTTTAACTAAAATGAATTATAAATAAATATAAGTATGACCTATGCATAAGTGCTCGGTTACTGTCATAAGCAATTTGCATCATAGCGATATGGGTCAAATTGGTATTATTATGTTTACTATACCTCTATCTCTTCTCTCAAAGTACTACCAGGTCGGATAAATTTCTTCACCATACTATCAGTGACAGGAAACTTATTCGGAATGCCATCGCATCTAGAAACCGCATTTGGATTGCAACCATTGATCAATTGCCTGCCAAACTCTGCATCATCCAGCCAGCTATAATTTTTTCAACAGAAATATAAAGGCGATATGGAGTTATGGAGTTGAGGAAGACTTTAATCCGATTTTGGACCCTGAGTCAGTTGATAAAAATGACTTTGGTTCGAATTGCTCACTTTGGGTAGGCATAAAATTCGACACCGTGATTGGAATAAACTTAGGCTCGGACTTCAACTCCCGAGTTCGGAAAAATTCACACTTTGACAACCAAAACTTCATTCTTTCCTGTCGTTTTTATTTTTTTTATTTAAATTTTGACCCTTCCTCTTTTAACATTTCGACCCCACTTCCGATACACGAGGATTCGAAAAATGAGTCCATTTCCGCCAAGAGGCCACCATAATTTAGCCATGCTATAGACCCCACCAGTTTTGTATAAAAACAATATTTCTTTAGTTTGTTGAATCTCATGTGTTTCTTATTCAAAATACTTACTTTTTCTGGAACTCGGGCATGTTTGGCAGTCTTGGATGAGACAAAAAAATAGACATTTCTTCCAACGATTCCCATGTTTCAATCAGTTCTGAAGAAAACAAACTTTTTTGTGAACTGATACACCCAACTAAAACCCCCTTGCCGCAATGTGTATGTATGAGTGTAGACAATTAATCTGAATCTGAATCAACCAACAATTTGTACAGATGTGATAATTGGTTTTGATAGTAAAAAATTTGAAAGTACGGCTAGTCAAAAAGTTGCCTACAAGTTGAATTGTTGAATATTTATTCAAACCCTAGAATCGTAAATGAATTGCCTATAGTTTAAATGCAGGTACCTCCGGATAGTGCTTGAATTTTCTCTTGTACATTATGCATGAATATTACTCCTTTAGAATCCTCGAAGTCTTTGTAAAGTCCATCAGTAAACTGAAGATTACGAGGTAAGCCATCATGACTCGGTGCTGCGATGTATCCTTAATTCATAGCGGCATTTTTATACAATAATATATACCATAACATTTTGAGCTTACCTTCTTGAGGATACCTTCGATCAGAAGAAATAAACGAAAGAAAAGCAGTTGGGGGGGCAAGAAATAACTCTGTACATAACTTCTTATTAAAAACTTTACCTGGTAGGCCTCGTGCTGATGGGTCATCCTTTGCCCTCCATTTATACAATCGTCGACGGGAAGATAACTCATTATCACGAAAATCAATTAGGACAGAATTTTCTTCTTCGAGAGGCAAGCGTCCTGAAAACGAGATTGAATGGTTTATTGTTAAGCATTGAACTAACTACTTTTTTGTAACTTTTATGTTATTTTAAACGTAAGATTGCTGGAGCCTAAAAATGTATTAATTATGTAAAAGTACTTGTTTTGTTTAAAACACATAGTTTTCAGCAATATACATATATTTCAAATCTAAAAAACAATCATTGTTCGGAAGCCAGCCAACTCGAGTTAAATTTTGTTTAATGAAGTTTCAAGCGTAAAATTTTAATTAGGCAGAACAAAATTCAAATAAAATTACCTGAACCAATCGGCACCACCGCCATGCCGTCCACCCAAGAATAGACTGGGAATTCATACACTGCTTTATCGCCTGACTTCTGTACTGTTACCGACGAAGCAAACCAGTCAGCAAACAAACCAGTAGTGTCAATTTCTAATAAAAAAATGAATTATTATGAAAAGGTATTTTCATTCTTTGATAACAACCTTAATGTTTTGTATCTGAAGTCCCGTAGCAATGAATAAATGAACTTTATTAATACCTAAAGTGACCAATGTTGGAATTCCAATATCTTCAAGCTTTACTTTGAATTTGTCCGTTGATGCTCGTTCAAAATCATCACGGAAAGTATTGTCCAGTTTGATTCTCGATGTCTTGTCACCTCCAGCTCCAGTTAAACTGAAGTAAACGTTAGCGTCCGTCCCAGCAAACTTCATTTCCCCTGTCTGATAGCATGAAACATAAGCAACTTAGTTCAGTTGGTATTTATATATGTATATATCTAAATTGACACCGTGTCATAAGAAAGCCCGTGGTTTAACTTAGACTTGGAAAAAATATTATATATACTCACTTTCACAATTATTGTGTACAAAATTTTGGTTGAATCAGCGCCTCCTCCAATATTAGGTACCTTCAAGTAACTTTTGGCTGATGAAGAGAGTGACCGTAAACTTCCCAGCATTTTGACAATATATGTATTTAATTTTCTATATGATTTTTCAAATACTATGCGATGCAATAGAAAAAGTAAAATGTCATTTATTCTGTTTGCTACTAAATATTAAAAAAAGCATTACTGATTTGCTAAGAAATAGACTATCAGCTTGTTGCACCTGTGGTTTGCGAAATATCTGGATTGAAGGAACCAATCATAAACTTCATTGGATTTGACAATTACCACTATTGACAAATTAACGCAGAAGTCTTCATCAGCAAGCATGTCTGCCATCCCAACTCTTATTTATTCTACTTCATCCAATACCCGAGATTGAATCCTATGGTTTATGTCTCATATACCCCATTCGAACAGGATAGGGATGGATATAATTATGCTATATCAGTGTCCTGACTCTCTATGGCTCGTAGTACCCTCCCGGAGGCTTTAAGTACCCGCGATATGCTCAGGTCTATTATGTATTTATTTCCCACTGTTTATGGTATATAAAACAAACCGAAAGTCAAAGGTGTTTAAATATACAGCCTATTATTATAAACATTAGAATTTGGAAAGCACAGGGGTATATTATTGTTAAACGAAACCGCTTTAAAATCAATTCAGCGGCGCTTAGTATCGTGGCCCCCTCAAACTTCTCTGTGCCCCTCTGAAGGGCCACGGCCCCCAATTGGCAACCACATAGCGGTTTATCGTTGAGAAATGCCAAATTTTAATGAAATATAGCGGAACTGAAATTTGTTCATACAATTTAGTCAATCAAATTAGAAATAGAACGAGGCCGCGTTGAAATTAAAGCCTCGAGATACGATTTCGCTAAACGCACGCTGACATCTTTCTGTTGAAATCATTTAAAAGGCAAATTGCAAAATTGTTCGATTTCTTTAAATAGATACATAGATACTAAATTAGAAAAATATCCTGGTATATACAATGCTTTCATGTAATATAAATTCCAAACAACGAATGACTTTCCCACTGACTGGGGAAGTAAAAACTTTTCAGTCAAGCAAATCGCGCACTTTGATACCGAATATCGTCCACACCGTCATCTACGCCTTGAATTAACTGAATGTACATAAAACAGTACAGTCAATTTATATATTGCTATACAAAAGCATTTATTGTAATTATAATTAAAAATAGAGTAATCCATTGATTAATCGGATAACGTATTGCAAGCTTTAAAAGGAATATATCAGCATGTAAAAGAGGATTATGATATTGCTAAACATATGTTTCAATGCACTGTTGGTTATTAAAGTTGGGACTTTTTATAATAAGTCGCACCTGTTCCACTTGGTCAATTTAGGTGCATCTTTTTTTATACCATTTGTACTGTAACAGTGTGAAATATCGTGTTGAAGCATTTTGATTGCGGGCACGTTTGGGCATCTTCCAATGCTGGTACAAATCACGCTTGCTTGCGAAAGGCATAAAATAAATATCCCGCGTCGTGAACTTATAGAATTCAACGAAAAAAAGGCCTAGTAACGTAACAAAAACTGATTCTGTTTCCGATGACAATGCCAAATTTTTCGCATTTGTAGCCACAATCAAATCAGCAATTTAACCACGTGCCCTAAAACTTTAAAAAGGAAAACTTGATTAAAATTTAGGCCATGGTTAACAGTGGGACTACAGAAATCTATTGAATTGTTTTAATGTATTTGAGCAGAAACAGAGATGATCCAAATAACTATCGTCCAATATCTTCATGGTCTCAATTTGCAAAATTCACTGATGAAAAGACTTGTAAAAGACGAATTTAGGCATTTATGAAGTTATCATAAACTCCCCATTTGGTTTGATTGAAATGCGATGTTGCTATCATTGAATTAAATAGCTACAAATCTTCTCTTGGACAGGTATATCGTGATGCCATGCATGATAGTACTTCTGGCCCAAATTAATTGTGAATTTTTATTCTATTTAATGACCTGAATTATGAACCTTGGTTGAAATTAAATAAATTGTTACTATATCAGCCTACTTCGTTACAATACGCATTCTGGGACATGGAAAAATATGTAGAAACTTCAAATATGAAATTTACACAAATAATCTAGAAAGAGAAAATATAAAAAAAAAAACTTACTTGAAAATATTGATTGAAAAACTGTTAACCTTAAAACTTTAAAAATAATTACAATAGTGTCTGTCTGGTCCTTTTTCATCTACCACAGGGTGGTCCAGACTATGGCCGGTGCTAGGAACTGCGGGCCCAATTAGAAATTTGATGACAGGGCCCCTACTCTTCATAGTAAAATTTATGGGTGTATACCAGGCCTGCACAACATACGGCCAGCGGGCCGCATGCGACCCGCTAGATACTTCTGTGCGGCCCGCGGGTCATTTGGAATAAAAAATCTTTGTTATTGTTATTTTTGTTACATTGTTATTTATGCAAGCGCGCCGCTACTCCGATCATATTAGAAATCGTGAGATTTATGTTTTGCACTAGTTTCAATAAATATCTAACTTATTGTAAAATTGGTGTGCCCTTCGCGACCCTTAAAATTCGTCGCTCGACCTCTCGCCCCCCAGTTTGGGAAACCCTGATCTAGATATCTCGGTATTCAAACTGAATCACGCTCAAAACAATATCGGTATACAATCTCACACCCATTAGAGCATATTAGCAACCTATTAATAACCCCACTATTTTTTACTAGCAGTTTATGAAACTGAAGTTTCTTTTTCAAATTTAAAACTTAAAAAACAATTTTTTCATTCATGAATGCTGCAGAAATTGTCGCACAAAATATATTGCTATTTACTGTAAAACTTCAAAAAATTTTGGAGCAGATTTTGTAGAAAAATGGTAACAAAAAGACCAATTCAAATAAAGAGACATACAATATTTCCGCAATTGATGTGGGGCACGAAAGACTACCAGAGTCAACGTGTCAGCGACACCGTGTTTGCTGAGTTCAACAGCATATGATAGCTCTTTAATTCACATCATCTCATTTTACATTATTATGCAACAAGGCAGTGTTGCATATACTGAACATTACTAATCTGTCGGGTGACATTGAGCACTTGTGTATGCCAATTCTATCAAGTTATTTTGTATACTATTTGTTTTCCGGTTCACACTGCTATTAACAACACAGCACAGCTGTCACCGTATAGGTACACTTTTAAATGATCATTTGTTGAATAATGTGGAATGATAAGGTTCGATCCTGTGTACTTTCCGCGATGAGATAAACGTTTAGATTAGGGCTGCCAACCGTCCCGGAATGGCCGTGACAGTCCCGGAATTGACGTCTGGCGTCCCGTGTCCCGTGCTGAGCTACGGTTGTCCCGGAATTTACTGACAACCACAGCGTTCTAAAATAGAAGGCCATGTACGATTGCTGGCTTCGTTTAAAAGTGGAAACGAATGTAATTCGCGCGAATATCTTTATGGGTCATTCAAATAGAAGTGAGATCAAACTTTTCGATGAGACATGTTTCACCAACCGTGACTTTCTAGTGACATAACAATCAAATAGGTTAAAACAATTGCAAGTGGACTGCATTTATACAACAGTCACCTTAATTTTTGAGAGCATCATTCAACTTGGTATATCAATTGAAAAAACGCGGGTAGTTTCAAAGCGGTTCTGTAGCTGCAAGGGGGTTAAAGGTAAGTAAAGAAAGAAGGTTAAAAGTAAAGGAGAACATAGGATTAGGTAAGTGGTTCTCAAACGGTGAGGCGCCCCACAAGGGGAGCGTAGACAATTTTTTGAGGGGGCGTGAAGCTAAATAACAATAAAAATATTCGTTAGATTTAATCTTGCCCGCCCTATTTTGGATATTTACATTGGATATTTACATTTCTCATTTTGTCAGCCAAAAACAATTATTTACGTTCCGTCCGGGCATTGTCAACGTATTTTTGAATAAAACATACTTTCGCATTACTATCTGTTATTTGTATTTTATTGTGAGCTGGTTATTTTTGAGGTGGGGCGCGAGACTTGCTAAATTATAGAAATGCGCCGCGGCTTAAAAAGTTTGAGATCCACTGGATTAGATAATTCGTTTGTATTCAAGCCTCATAGATTCAACATTCAAGTTTTTTTGATTGAGTTAAAATTATTTAGAGGCTTGAATTTATGAAAATAACGCCGCGGGAAAATCACTCTTCGACGCACAGCGCACACTGTTTCTTTTGATGTCTCACAAACTTTTGGTTCATCAATTTTCAAATTCTAGTCGTTAAGGTGTCCCGGAATGTTTTAACAGAAAGTTGGCAACTCTAGTTTGGATTCATCTAGAAATAAACTTGACTCTTGCATATCAGTGCATATACTCGTACAGAGGCTTGTTTATAGTCAAATGCCTGGAATGACAAAGCCGACCGACCGACCTTACAAGGTCAATGCGATATTTATAACATGAGTAGGGTTACCATATTGTTTTGATTTCAAAGCGGGACGCCTCCTGTAACTTTACAGTTTCCGATTTTACTACATAGGCCTACATTTAAGCCATCCCGGCTGTCTTCATTAACTATATTGTTATCGAGAGTTCATGCGCATATTCTCTGTCTAAATATCGAGTTCAGTTCGAAAAATAGGAAGGCATAGACGCTAACGATACAAATGATCCGAATTTAGAGTTTTTTATGTACAGCAGAAGGAATAAAGGTTAATAAAATATTTAATATATACATGCAGTTTTAGTGCTAATAGTTGCGAATCAAATAGTTGTCTCGGGGAGATTATAGATGGTTATACCGGCGTTTAAATATTATTTTTTATACCGATGAAATTATTTTGTGGTTTAGGCCGTTGATGGGCACTATATATCCAAAAACCAGTCCTTCCCACTGTTTTTTTTTTTTTATAACCTTTGCAGCGGCCTCGGCCTCCCTGAATTTAAAACCTAGTCACAAAGTGGTATCTAGTGAAAAAGAAAAGTATTGTTTGGAGAATATTAACCTTATAAATATACTGAAGAAGAATACTCAGTAATTGATATTGAATTATAAAAATGATTATGTGAAGATACTGCCAAAAATGCCCAACAGGCATACCTTCCAACTGACCATAGAGACGAAAATAATGAAATAGTTAGAGATTGAAACTAATCAGATGTTTATTTTAAAGTTTTTTAACAATGCGTAATTTGGAGAAAATCCGGGATTTACTAGGTGGGAGGGTTATTGAAGCTTCTGAAGATGAACTTCCCCGACTTCTTTTCTCGTCCCTTAAAGCAGGACTACCTTCAATATCCGAACATTGCCATTCTGGACCCGGGTCCTTTGCCTTCTTATGACTGCGGAGTTTCTTCCGAAACTTCGCTAGTTCCTCATCCGAGCCCTCTGAGAGTCTGGCTATATTATGATAGTCTTCTCTCAGAGGGCTATCCAACTCGACGATTTTTTCTTCATTCTCCTCAGGGTTTTCCGGGTTACTTTCCAAATTCTTCTTTTCTTCATTCGTAACTGCTTCTGATTTATTACTCAAGTTTGGAGATTTCGATTCCAAAGAATCATAGATCTCCCGAACTTCAGCCGGGATAGGGTGTATATCCACCTTATCCCGACTGAGAGTACCAGACTGGTTAGCAGTAGGTTTATCCTTACTAATATTATTTTTCTTTTTCAGCTGTCCATGCGACGAAACAGCCACCGATGATACTTTGGTAAAGCTGTATCGCGATGGCGTCATTGGAGCCGTTTCAGCAAAAGAGCTGACTGGAGGATCAACAACATTTGCTACAGGCTTCGTTACGGGTACATCAGGAGAGGTTTTGCGAGGTGTTGCATCGCTAACTGGTTTCTCAGCAGGTGGTAGAGCTGGAAATTCCGGACACTCTCGCTGAATATGTCCCGACTTCTTGCAACGACGACAGGATGGTGGCTGAACACAATC
This sequence comes from Styela clava, assembly GCF_964204865.1. NCBI lineage: Eukaryota > Metazoa > Chordata > Ascidiacea > Stolidobranchia > Styelidae > Styela > Styela clava. The sequence continues at coordinate 269,356 of NC_135255.1, forward strand.
TCGGGCCAAATGCCCAGATTGGAAACAGTTAAGACAGGATTTAACGTACAGGTCTGGAGGAAGATACGTTTTACAACGCATTCCACCAACGTTGATGAAATCTGGAAATCGGGAGATCTCGAAGTCATCAACGATGGCTTGCACATAACCGTTGTACACCCGGGTGTTTTTTAGGTTGATCTTAAATACCCGCCTAACTGAACCAAAATTAAGGGAATTGAGCATTGATTTGATCTGTTCGGACGTGGCTTCAGTCGGTATACTCCGAACACTGATGCGTGTGCCGGGGCCACGGGGTAGACCAAATTTTAAATTACCAAGAGGAGTGTCCAAGCTATTATCAACGCTATTTAAAAAGTTATCTCGCGTTGACCCACCATCCGTGGGCTGGAATGTAATGTTCCATAAGCCCTGACGGATGGGAAAAATACCCTCCACTAGAGATTTGAAAGGACGTAACTTGGCAACGGTGGAGAAAAGCTCGTAAAAGGCAGAGACGGTTGATATGTCCTGTGATGTAACGACATCAACCGACTCGCTGCGAGAGATCTCCACACCTTTGACACTGGCTACCCTGGGTAGCGACGCCGCTACGCTAGAAAAAAGCGGCTTTGTCGTTGCTGTTGAACCCTGGGTGGTCATGACGACTATGTTCTGACTGCCAGAAACACTCTGAACTGAATCAGTGCCAAGAGGCAAGTGTGTCCTGGCAGACATAAAGATAACAAAGAAACAATTTTAGCAACCAGATGATCGAACAAGGAGATAATACTATAGAAAAAATATTAAGTTGACTATATTATACAATTATGCTCCTATTTAAGGTGGTGCAGGATACAAATCCGGATACAAGTTGAACAACTATTATTTAAGACAAAAAGCAAGACTAAAACTGCAACGATAACGATTTATTAAAAAAAACAAATCGTTAAAGAAACGCCGGGGTGGCCTCAAAGAAATTCCAAGAAGGAGAGGCCACTCCCAGTACACCGAGAATTGGAGCGGGCTGGCAATGCCACAATTTAGTTATACCTTAATACAACCAATAAAACAACTTGCAATACATAATTTACTCATTAACATAGTAAATTATATAAAACAACTTGCAATACATAATTTACTCATTAACATAGTAAATTATAAAAGCAAGACAAATAACACTAATTAACGCCAAATACACCAAGAATATGGCAACTTTTGGATTAGTTAAATTTATTTTCTCTTTACTTTTTGGTTAGTTTTTATTCTCTATATTCTTCTTTAGGTCTATCCATCTTTCTTTCTAATCTTTCACTTCGTCATCTTGACATTTTCCTGCTTCTTCTCTCCTTACCTGGCCAAGACAAAATACTCGTCACTGGAAGGCTTAATGAGTGTGCATCAAGGTGCATTTCTCCGAGTCTTCCTAGTGACGGGAATGTTTTGTTGAGGCCGGGACATCTGTTAACTCTTTATTTTGTTTTATAGAAAAAGGAAATAACATCTACAAGCCTCCCCTGCAACACGTGAGTATAAAAACAAGGTGAGTATCGGTGGGTCGAGGCCTACTTTAAAAAAAAAAAAAAAAAAAAAAAAAAAAAAAAAAGTTAATAAAATATTATTCGCTATTTGATTAAGGTGAGCCCCTAGCGCCTGACCCGTGTCGGCGCTAGTTCAATAGCAGAAGATAAACGATCGACGGCAGAAGAAGAACGACCAACAGCAGAAGATGAACTACGCCGAAGCCGCCTCAACGACTCCAGAAAGTGAAGAAACATCTGGACTCTGCAACTACAAGACCTTCGAACAACGCAACCTCTCCGCAGACAAGACCCCGGACACTATTCCTTAAAACAGATCAGGACCTAGATTTCCCCAGACTTATGGATATACTTAGAGACAACTCAGCTACACGGGATTATACTTCAGAAATAAGAGGATTATTCGAAGGCAGAAAAGGTACGTGGATATTAACATTCGCCGAAACGGACAGCCCTGTTACAAGCTGCCGAGAAGAATTTCTACGGGCCACCCGAGGAGAAATCATCTCAGCCGACGCCCGCATACAAGTGAGTCTTCCCAACAAAACTCCTGTTCGGATATCAATTCGAGGGATAGCCCACGAGACCTCATTCGCCAAAGCCTCTGCTACAATTAACAATCTTAATTGTGGAAAAATCGTAACTGCGATTAGGAATTACTACAGGGGAAGTCTGATTTACAACGGACACACTTCTTTCCTAATGGAGGATTTCAAAAAAGAGAAATTACCGGATTATGTCATCATCGATGGCCAAGAATGCAAGACGTACCTACCTAGGGAACTTTACACCCCGACTTGTGGAAGGTGTCTACAGACTGGTCACACCTTTGCTGAGTGTGTGAATGATGCGGTCTGTAGGCTTTGCAAACAAACTGGACATCTCCAAAAGAACTACAGCCTACGGGAGAAGGAATACCCAAATCTCCAAGACGCAGCAAAAACATGGGCTTATCCGAGAAGGAGAGCGCAGATAGTAAGACCAGACGACTCTGCCACTAAAACTACTCCTCGAAGAACTATACGACAGCCAATGTACAGCAACCGTCTTCCAAAAAGACACCATTAAGAAAGACTAACACTCAAAAAAGCGTGAAATATTTGGTTCCAAAAACTGTCTCGGATACTACAATGGATAAAACACAACAGGACAAACCGGTAAACCCAACTACAAAAGAAAAACAGAATGGGGACATATCCCAAATTGAGAAACAACAGGAAGACACTACAACGGAAATTTCATATTCGGGCACAGACCTGAATGAAGTCAACAACTGGTCCGATTGTGAGGATATCGGTACAATTATCAGCCCGTTAAAAACTCCGCCACGTCCAACAATCGGGAAGCCACCACGGCTGAATCGCACTTCTACAATTGGAAATACACCATATCACCCACCGCCAAAAGGAAATGCTTACGTCAATGTAAGGATACCAAATTATGAAGCATACGATTCAACACCATCGCTTTTTAGTGAACCGCCCCAACAAATTCTGTCTGCACCACCTAATTTGGAAAGTACTATAATGGACTTAACTGACTCTAAAATGGGCAATTCGGACTAGAAAAACAAAAGAAGCCGTGAGGAAACAACCTCGTCAGAATCGTCATATTCAACATCATTAGAGGTTAGACTGATTGGTAAAAAGAAAAAATAAGTGAGTTAAAATTTGACATATTTCAATAAAAATAATTAAACTCATACTCTGGCTGCCACAAACATTAGTTTAAAATTTGACCCTGATAAAAGATAATACCATCTCCCATGTAGCGGAAGTGATGAAAGGAAGTTAACCACAATAATGTGGAACAAGTGATCTTTAAATAACACCTTTAAATAAACGTTGTCAATGTTACATTCACGCGAACGTCCGAACAGTACCGATTAGAATTGATTTTACATGTGATACGTTCGCTAACAATGTTAGCGGGAAACAACGAAATAACGCATTCACCTTCAGTAAGTACGCTAGCGTTGCGCTACACAGCAACACCAGTAACGAGAACATGTTCGCGTATTATACTGCATGGCTGAACGCAAAAGCGGGACTTTTGGCTGACTTGTCGGGACGGCGGGACAAGACGCTAAAAAGCGGGTCGTATGGTAAGCCTAAACATGAGGCATCAATGTAATGGAGATTCGAGAGGAAGCATTTATTGACATGAATGAATTACATACGATGAGACTTGTAATCGCTTGGTGAAATGCCACAGACCAAAAAATGATAAAAGTAAATGAAAACTTGATTTGATAAACTGCGCCAGGTATAGCTGCAGCCTGCGGGACAGGAGTTTGCATGGACTTCAACATAATTTCTAGGCTGAAACGTTCCTTCAAATAAGAGGTCTTTTTTGAGTTCCATGGAGACACCGGAACAGGTTAGTTTAGCAAATTCGATCGATAATTTTGTTCTTGTCCCTTGCTTAGAGAACGTATATAAGGACAGACCATCACTGTGAATTCTGCAGTAACCAACATCTACTCACCGGCAAGTCATTGAAAGAACATAATAGCCTATGTACTGTACAGATTTTAATATACATATATAGCGACAATATAAAAAGGACTAGTTACAGAATCAGAAAAAAACTGGTAAGCGTTATTTCACTTGAAAATATATTTACAGTAATATATATGTCCGGCACAGAGATCGAGCATATTTTACCCTCCATTTGTTTACTGGCATTTCTAATAATGCTACGATATTATTTGAAAATATTGGTATGTATACAAACCACTGCAGCGTTTGCCGAATGCAACGACCAAAATATCCATAGCATACTATTCAAATGCACAGAATGCTATATTTGCCTTTAACCTAATTCAATTTACGCCGACGAGTTTTCAGTGCTACGCGAAATTTCATTATGTCAAGTTAATAACTATACTATAGTCACTGAATTTGAAACAGTCAATTTTCAATCTTCTCCGATAAAAAAGACAACACATACTCCTCTACTCGAGAAAATATGATTCAGATAAAACGAGGCGATTGCACAAAGCATCGGCGTAGTCACAGCATCGATCATATGTGTGCCTCTTTGTTTATTTTCCTTGTATTTACGTATTTTCCCGATTCAAAAAACCTTTATGGTCGTTATATATATATATTAATTATTTTTCAGTCCTAATAAATATATTGGAAACTTGGCGCACTCAATAAATGCATTCATTCATTGACATCATTTAATCACAATTAGAATAAAGTAAAACTAAATAGAATCAGATTCGAAAAATATATATATTCGAAATATGCATCCCCACTTTGCTCTCATTGACTGGCTGACGTATGGCACTGTACCGGTGATATACTATATCAGACATGTCTCGCGTGCACGTGTGAAATGTATTGACAGAATAATTTGATATATCTCGCACTGCTTCTGGTTTCAGTCGGATTTCATACTACCGTGTTTTCTCAAGAAAAGACCTACTCTGAAAATAAGATCTAGCCTGATTTTTAAAAAACGATTTTAAAATAAGCCCTTCCCTTAAAACAAGACATAGTCAATAACGAGATTTTTTTTTTACCTAGTCGGATAGCAAGAAATCTCTCCTAGACGTTTTAAATGATCATAATCTATGTTTTGCAGTTATTTTGAATAAAAACTGTTATTTATAAGTAAATGTATATGGGTTTCCATATTTTTTTATATTTGAAAATATTGTAATTCTCTACTTTGTAATTTTGTTTTGATAAATTAAAATATGTGTGGCTCAACGGGCTAAGCGTTAGGAATACGCTCGCCACCGCACCTCTAATTACTCTGCGTGGGTTCGCATCCCATGCAGGGATGGTTATGTGCGAGAGGATTGCTGGACTCCTCGCCGTCGTTGGGTGGTTCACGTAACCGCTGGTCGGTTACGGCTTCCTCCACCACCAAGTCTATGCTTCCGAAAACAAACTATATAACTAATCCCATACCCGACTTGGAATGGTAACCGGACGAGAGGCCGTGGTTCGCCATATGGATAAGCCGTCTTATCGGCTTTCCTCTCCCCTGGGATAAATATGTATATCCTATCCTATCCTATAAGACATCCCCGAAAAAAAGCCCTAGTGTTCTTTTTCGGAAGAAAGTTGAAATAAGACCCAGTCTTATTTTTGGGGAAACACGATAGTTGTTCAAGTTGGGCAGGACCGAGTTATAAATTCTCGACTTTGTTTGTTCTGACCTTACTGGAGTAACAGGTCAAAATCAAGATTGACGAGCCAGGCGAAATAACAATGCACTCGAATCAACCCACGCTTCGTAATTTGGTCATGCCAATGACCACTTCACAGCAGGTCTGCTGGATCAGAATCTAGCATATTGTCGCGATAATAGAAGTCAAAATTTTCTTCCGCAGAAACTAAAAAGCAGTAGACTAAGAGTGCCCAACAACAGTTTTAGAAGGCTCGCACACGCCAAAATCTTTATATCAACATTTGACGCCGGGAGTTAGAAGCTCTAGACTGGAGTTTAATCAACCTGCAGTGCGATTCAATTTTCATCATCCCAGTGTCGGCAGTCGATTTTAATTACCCTGGAATCTAGTCCTGCAGCAGTCCATTGGACATAGCGCTGTGACGCCGTCTTCGTATTTGAGACATTTTGTTTCGAGACGGTGGAAAACTCGGGTGCAAAGCACAGGAGTGGCGGGGCGAGACAAGAATATATTGGAAAACCGTTCAAACTGAAGCCTGGGCGAGAGTGGATTTGAACGGAATTTAATGGACTTGGCCAACTTAATTCTTTTATTTTAATAAAACTAAATACTGGAACATCGATTTAGTACCAAATATTCACCAGTCCGCATCGGGTATGGATAGAATTTACATATTTATCCCGGGGGAGAGGAAAACCGATAAGACGGATTATCCATATGGCGAACCACGGCCTCTCGTCCGGTTACCATTTCAAGTCGAGTATGAGATTAGTATATTGTTTGTCTTCGGAAGCATGGACTTGGTGGAGGAAGCCGTAACCGACCAGCGGTTACGTGAACCACCCAACGACAGCGAGGAGTCCAGCAATCCTCTCGCACATATAACCATCTCTGCATGGGATTCGAACCTGCGAGTGCCTCTCGCACATAACCATCCCTGCATGGGATTCGAACCTGCGAACCCACGCAGAGTAATTAGAGGTGCGGTGGCGAGCGTATTCCTAACGCTTAGCCTGTTGAGCCACACCGCCGTTAGCCAGTTATTTTGTTTTCGACGCATGGACTTGATGGCGGAAGAAGCAGTAACCGTCCAGAAGTCACGTGAAAACCCTACGCCGGCTAGGAGTCTAGCAATCCTCTGCAAATTATTATCCAGCACAGGATTTAAACCCAAGCAGGGTAACCAGTGGTGCACGGTGGCAAGCGTATTCCCAACGCGATGCGAGAGCACGGTGCGCCACACCTCAGCCGGTAATCAATAGAAAGTTTTAGGCGTCTTTGATTCCTTATTAAAGTGTATTGCGCAATAAAATGCAAATTTTTACTTGAGATTATTCCTTGTAAACACAGAGATACTAACTAGAAGCTTATTTTCATATCCTTTCCGACAGCAACTGATAGAGAATTTACCCCCACCCCATATCACATGTTAGTAGCTGCTTATTAATTATAATTATTTTCTAAAAAGCCAATCTGTCATTACACTGAGAGAAGAATTTCCTTGAGATTTAGATCCAACCAATGTTTCCAGTTTGCTCTGAAGCTAAAGCAAATTAATGGGTTAAGTCGTCAATTAAGTCTGCATTCAGGATTCAACAAAAATGTTAGTCAATATAGTTTTGGAGTAAAAACGTCTAACGTGGAATTGGCGGAGATGGAGCCATCATATAAGAATTATGTTGATCAAGTGGCCTTATAACTGGGCGGAAGAACAAGCTGGATCCTCTACTCGACAACCCCTGTAAATGAAAAAAACTACATTTCACAACCAAAAATCCAATTAGCATGAGCTGGTGTCACCGATGATATGGCCAACACTAATTATACTGTATGTATTGCTAAATATATATATTATCTTATATTATATATCACATATTACTTGATCTGCAATGTACAGTGTGCACCCATCGATTCATTACCAATAATGCAGGAATCACAAAAGATGGAGACAAACAATACACAGAATCTCGATTTAACATTCCAGGAGTTGTAATGCATGAGGAAATTGCAATCATTATTTAAAAGGTGGTCTCTTATAACTGGGGGTTTAATTGTAAATTGAAAAATATCTTGCCCTTTGTCTCAAATCTTTGATACAGCTCAGCCATCCATCATAGACATCCATATGCGGCGGATTGCCAGCTGCTAACCTACTTCCACTTACAACAACCATTGTTGATGTCAATGTGAGAGGATAAGTGACTACACTTGCAACGTAACTTGTCACAGCTTGGCTGTATTGTCGAAGCTCACCCAGATCGCTCTGAATTCAACATGAGCATGTTTAAAATGAAACGTTCAGCTTTCACTGGTGGAATGAGGACAAAACTTGAACCTTTTAAACTTGGTTTCCAGAAATTTATCTTTCCTGTGTGTATTGCTTTATTTTTGCAAATGAATTAAAATCTATCTATTTGCTCAAAGTCAGTCTCTTATCTCACTGCGCAACCGAATTCGGCCACTTACATGCCCAAATGAAACAACCAACTTCAAAAAAAAAATAACTGGCTTTATGTGTTATTGTTTCATTAATAATATTTGGCTGTACGTACCTGGTCATTTAGGACATAAGTGTTAAGAATATGAGATAATATGTTACAAATCCATATCTGTGTTATCTCCAGTACTAATCTTGGTAGCAACCCTCTAAAGATGATAACACAAATAAAGAGGTTAATTATCAGGAGGCGTAAATAAAAAAAGACAGACAAATATGAAACTTACACAAAAAAGCCCATTATCCCATCTTCATTGTAAATTTCTTTTATTGAAGAGAAAAAACTAGAATAGTAAGTTTCATGCCCGACAAATTGTGCCATGCTTCTTAAAGCAATCACTAGAATTAAAAAAAATGATGTTAAATTCCTGAATAGACCTCTTTTCGAAATACAAAACAAAATTCTTACCATGGAATGGGTGTGAAACAATAATAGCACAACATTTAGCAGTCATTTCCTTGCATGTCTGCAAAACAAAAACAAAATGGAAAGTTGAAATGGAGGAACTTAAGAGTCAGAATATTCACAGAATGTAACTGATCATAATCCTACTAAGACAAACTAACTATGCAGTTGACGCATGATACAAACTTGGTTGGGGACAATTTGTAAGTTGATATACTGGAATAACTTTAGTTCATACTTGATAGCCGCTATTATCATCGACAGAGCACCTGAACCACAAAATAATTTTAACAATATAAGGTTGGAAAGCAATCCCCATTTTCTCCAAATTTTGTGTTTCTGCTTCTCAACATAAATATTTGTTGTTTGTTCTGAGCACCTCAGGAATTAAATTAAATAAATGCGCAGCATAACTAAAAAAGAAACTGTCCCACATTCCCACTAGATAGAAAAGTCTATCCAAATGCATCCACTTATTTCCGTGAGCAAATATATATATATATGGAGTAGCAATACCAAGCTTTCCATTATCGATTACGTAATGACCCCGTAATTGCGATATTTTTTTCACGCATTTAAACCTATCATAACAACCAATTTAATCCACTTCTATTCCGAATGGGACATCGAAGTTTGGTTTTCATATTCCCGGCAGTACTACACGCCGGCGACAGATGTTAAAGACAAATATCAAGGAGTGAATTCAAAATAATTTTATTCTGATTTTTATCTTTTGTATTAGCTTTGATTTTTTTTATCCACTTTATCACCAAATTTTATGCGATCAATTTTATCATTACCAACACTGGTAATATATTTAAGAAACGATAGTTCACTTTTTTAAAATCGTATTAACGTATTAATACGACTTTCGTATTAAATAAAAATTCCGGGTTGCTAATTTATTAATCAACCACAAGCGTATTGCGTTTGATTATACTTTCGCTTGCCTCGCGACGAAGACTTGTTATTTCAACGTTTTTTACAATATCCGACTTTACTACTTAGTTAGCATTTTATAATAATTATTGATGCCGACTTATTGACGATATTCCGAATTCCATGCTTCATTTTACATTAAATCATTTCGCGGCCTAAAAGTTACAGTCGACGATAAATCAAAATAAGTTGCCGCATTTGGTGAAGACAGGTAATCATATTTGGCCGACATATTGCGAGGCATTGTGAAAGACATATTGAGCAATGCCAAGTCCGGACAGATATATAACGATAAAATCGGTAACAGAACATCAAGATTTTGTAATAGAAAATGGATCTCGCGCAGAATAAACACGGGAAATCCCGTCGTATTGTTGTTTCTCTGCCGTCTCAGTCGCTTTACCGATGCCGAAAAGACTAAGTTGCGTTGGTTCATTACGCAATTTCTCTTCCGTCTTTATATTGCTGTTTGATAAGCGCGACATTAATTATCACGGCATTTACAAATAGACCATGTTTTATAAGTTGATCTCTTACATTCTTTAGTCATTTCACCCGAAGAAGTTAAAACCAGGTGTGTTGACGTCCATCGGTTTCGACACAATTCTATTCGAGCTCGTTTCAATCGCGAAAGCGCTCGACCAATAATTACGACTTTACGTAATTCGTAACTTCGCTTCCGTAACTCAAAATAATTCCGTAATTCCGTAAATTACGTGCAAGCCCACTGAAACAATATAATCAGGTAGGATTTAATGCTGCTCTACGTCTGTTCTTTCACAATTCACACATGCAATTAAATTTTAAAAAAATCTAAATACAGTTTGGAAAGATTTGTTTTCCCAATGTGATGGACTACAAAGAGGGCTGATTGAAAACAAAATTTATACACTTGAATGTTAAATCCATGCCTAGAGGAGCCTGAAATAAAAATGGAGCTTGATAGTAACGATTTTATAATTGATATGGATGAAAGCAGAGTGTTGAAGGAATTTTATCATCTTAAATGTTAATTACAACTTACGTCTATGGAGACCTTTTTCACAATTTTATTTACTCCTTCATTGGTAAATGGTTCTGATTCACAGCACTGGTCCAGTTGCTAAAAAGAAAAAATAAAGTCTTCACTACATATCCAAATTGCAGAAATGAGAGAATAAATTAAGATAAACAAAGTCCTTTGCAACCTTGACCATTGCCATATGAGATATAGACATTGACAAGTTTGCCATCAATCTTGGTTGCAATCCTCTGTACAGTCCAAATAAGCCATCTGTAGTTTTGATATGCTTCACTATAAAAATATAAAATATAGTGACAGCAAAAAGGTTAAAATACTTGAGGTAACTATTGCCAAACGCACTCTATAATCAGATCACACGCACATATAAACCACATTAATGGGCGGGCGGCTATTCAAACAGGCACTTAATCAAGATTGGGCGGTAAAACGAGCATATACGGTATTTCAACCATTTTTATAGTTTTAAAACAAGTTCTAAATGCGGGCACTTGAGAAATCACAATTGCAAATAGTTTGTACTGAACCTGCAATATTCACGACAGTGCTATTGCATCTGTTTCCTTTTGCAAATATCCAATAGCAAGCAAATAGGACATGCAAAATAGACTATGAATGGCGTCTGGCAAAGGGAGCAGAGCAACATGCAATGCTTTAATATATTGGATGTGCAATTACTAACTCTTCAAATCTAAGCACGCATCATGGCATTACTAATTTTCTTAATTTGAAGGAAGAAATTGCGTCACAAGTTTGGGAACTTCTGAAATATGCGTAATATCTTAAGAACATATTATTAAAATAGTCAGTCAGTGGTTTATTTTTTCACATAGGCTACCGAAAATACAAAGTGTACAAACAAAGCGAGGTAAAAATAAAAGAAAAAGGTATATATCAGCATGAATGAAGACACAATAAACCAGTAATGATGATCAAGTAGCATCTATGAGGGAGTCTAACATTGAATCATACTAAGATAAAAAAAAAAGAAGGACGAACAATATTTACTAACAGAAGCCGGCCTTCGAAGTATGTTTGAGCTACATTTATATTAAAATATAACAATCGACAATTTACCTTCCTCTTTTTGACTGATTTGAGAACCAGTATTCAAGGCTTTCAAGAGTCAAAGAATAGATAAATATTGTTCTCGATATTTTTGGGCCACATTTTCCAGTTCTGCCACAATAGACCAATTCTCTATTAATAATAATCAATGCCTTTTAAATAGTATATTCTGCTGTTATTTGGTGTCTGAACCCTGTATCATATGTTATCAATCCGAATAGACTATGAGTAATTATAAGTGCCAACTAACAGCGATAACATATTCAAAACATTATCAAAAGCCTAGGTGTGATAAAATGTGTTAAAGTAATAAATGATGGAATCAAGAAGATACGATGCGTTGACCATAAATTGGGTTGATCGTTTTCACGCAATTTTCACGAATTCCGTTCCGGCCGTCGTCGGGTGCGGACGTGTCTGCTTGAAAAGACTAGAGAATGCTACGCGGTGTATGTTTCGGTATTTGTATCGCATAATATCAACATGAGCAAAGCCCATCCACCGGAATTAAAGAAGTTTATGGATAAAAGATTGGATTTAAAGTTAAATGGTGAATGATCTGTTACGAATATATTGCGAGGTTTCGATCCTTTCATGAATCTAGTTGTGGATGATGGAAGCATTAGAACAAATACAATGATTCTGCCCTGGGATAGTGGATTTCATTTTCTAAAATATGGTAGACCAGAAAATTCTTAAGATAGGACTCTTTCAATTCTTGATAATTTCAATTTCAGTGCAAGCAGGGCTGGAGAGCTGGTTGGAAATCACATTGGCTCCATCTCACATTATATTCAAACTGTGGCCCCAGTTCAGGCGCTTCATTTTTCTATGTTCAGATGACTCTTTAACATTAAACAAGGATCCACTGAAAGGCACTGAATAGCTTTCCAGTTCGCCTAAGATTTTAACATAGTTTGTTATAAACACCACACCATCACAGCACTATTTTTTTAGTTGGTCAACACCCAAAAGCACCTCTTTCAACAATTTTTATCAGTCATTTAATGTTCGAACAAAGTCTTCATTCAAGCGACCTGTTTATTCTAATCACAATTTTCCTTTACCATTTGCAGTGTTATTCCTACAATCACTTCATTTTCTTGTTACACATAAAAACAATGTTTTTTATCTGTATGACCCCTCTTTAAAATAAACTCATTGTTGTCACTGTTATTCACAAATTTATTTATTTGAAGTTATTGCCCAATTCTGTATCGTGTATTTTTGTTTTATTGTGTTATTTGACTGTTTTTGGTGGACGGGCGCGTATTTTCACGTTTTTAACTTTTATTTAAGTTATGCCCGTCCTCCAGGTCCTCTGTGTTTGTTCGTTTGTTATTGTTTTTGTTTTATACCAGAGCGACCGAAATAAAATTGATTGATTGAAAGAGTTGTTATGTTATGAGATTGGCCTACTGTGTCAGTATAAGTAAATATTTCTAAATCACAGAGAGCTGCACGTAAAGTTGTACAGGCGATGGTCAGTGCTTAAAATTTATCACAAGTAAAGGAAAACCACCAGTCATGAAACGTTATATGGTGATCATCCAGTAGGCTACATAGATTGGCATACTAATATACTCACAGTACTGCAAAATGTTTGGGTATTGCAATTGTTTTCTAAAAAAAACATTTCTTCTTATCACAGGAGCAAGAGGTTCATGACCAATCTGAAAACATTACCAAAAGTCATGCATTTGAATCATATACACTCTCACAAAAATATCAATGGCATATGAGATAGAAAAAAAAACATTTGAATTGTTGCAATAAAAAATTTCTCGTCTATCTTGTTATGCAGCGCATATTTAATATATACTGCTCAATTCGATGGCTTTGTATTATACTGTTATAACTAATTATTTCTATAAATATGATGTAATGAAGATTGCGAGAGAGTATATTTCATGTCTGCTGAGCTACAGTAAGGTAAGCATCATTGTAATAATCTGCATTCTGACGCAAGAATCTGAGTGGGGCTATACAGTCGAGAAAATTTAACCAGACTCTGAGCCATTCAAAAAACCTCATGCTCAGAGTTGACAAAATATTGACCCCCCCGGAATTACTGTACTCCATTTTCGAGAAAATTGAATTTTAATAACAAAAAGTATTGGCGAATGGCGAGGGCAAGATAGTCCAAAAAGAGTTCTATTATTGCCAAACCCAAATGAAAGATAAATAAAATAATCTACCTGAATGAGTAATTTACAATATGACATTGGATGAGTGACAGTTGTCATGAATGCACCTGATAGAAGGGTTTGATAATCGATAAAACTCATGATGGCTAGTTGAATTATATCACTATGCTAAAACCAGAAAAGAATTATCGGTACCGGTAATTCTGTAGAAGTTTTTTTTTTTTTTTTTAAATATGTGTTATTACAAGAATACAATAAAGTTCATCACATTACACATCACCATCCAATTTAATCCCCATCATCATTGTATGTTCCATTAATTCAGCATCAGTATCATCCAATTTTCTTAAATACAAATTATCCAGTTGTTTAATATTATCAAATATTTAAGATATTATAGTCATAAATGTATGATAGTTACATAAAAAACAAAAATGACAATTAGCAAATGAATAATTCACACTATTAGTAATAAATGAAGTTAAAACAATCTTATCTTACAACTATCAATACCTAGTGCTGATGTATTTATGTCAAAAACATTGGCATAATATACCGATATTTAATATACCGTACGGTATTAACATATTTGTTGTCATTCCTATGCCTTTCTAAACTAAGTCTGTGTTTGAACCCTTTTAATTTTTTCTTTCACCCTTGTTACATCTGGAGTGACTCCTTGAAATATAACATCATTCGTTCCATTCATACTTTAAACCTAACAGTAGACAGGAGCAATATCAAAGCATCTATTTGAGAAGAAGTAGCATTTTACAGTTTCACTAAAAGACCGTGGACAACAATCAGACAGTTAACAGCCTGTGAAGTTGTGAAGTTAGCAGAAAATCACGAAATTGGAGCTGACAGAATCGCAGAAAATTCCTACACTTAAAAAAACGTTCCCAATCATTTTGTGCTAGGGAGTGGATATTTACCGATAGCAGTTAAAGTAAAACAATTAGTCATAAAACTATTCATCTTTTTAATATAAGAAATAACACGCTAAAACAACTGTAACAGTAATTCCAAGCTGTATCAAAGGGTTGTTTGAAATTGAATGAATTTCAATATTGACTCGATTTGGGGCAGATATTTCTCTGAAATCTCCAATAGAGACAGCATAACGACATATTGGGAGAAAAGAGAAACCTCATAGATTCGATTTCATCATGACAGAATAGTGGCAGCACGTTTTGAACTGGCCATATATAATACCAAACATAGCGTATTTTTCGGTAATTTTTGGAAAGTATATATATAAATGATAGTTAAAATTGGTTTTGTACTTCCACTAAACTCCATAAAAAATTGAACAATTATCTTTTTTAGTTGCTAATACACCGATATTAAACGTCTAATAAATTTAAAATGGGTATCGGTGAGATTAAAATAGGAAAAAACATTTTACGCCCCATCGTGGATTATTTTGGAAATTTCGAAAAGCCAGCATAACGACATATTGGGAGAAAAAAGAAACCTTATAGATTCGATTTCATCATGTCAGAATAATAGCAGCACGTTTTGAACTGGCCATATATGATACCAAACATAGCGTATATTTCTTTAATTTTAAGATATATATGTATCATAGTTCAAAGTAATTATGTATTCATCAAAACTTACAGAATAATTGTAAAATTAATTTTTTACTATCTAATACACCAATATTGAACGTCTAAGACATTTAAAAAGGGTATCGGAGTAAATAAAATAGCAAAAAACATTATACACCACCTCGTGCATTCTTTTGGAAATTTGGAAAAATTACAGTTTTGGATGGACGATTTCTCAAAAACCTCCAATAAAGCCAGCATAGCGATATATTGGGAGAAAAGAAGAAACCTTATAGATTCGATTTCATCACGGCAGAATAGTAGAAACACGTTTTAAACTGGCCATTTATAATACCAAACATAGCGCATATTGTTCGATATTTCCACAATTCAGATGTAAAATATTTCGAAGTGATTTTGTGTTTCATCTAAATCGATCAAATGTTATAATTTCACGTTCTCTCGTGAATAATTTCTAAAATAAATCGGAAGTGATATTAAAGATTGTCTAGCAGCGAATTATCAAAACATTCAATAAAGTAGGCGGTAGAAAAATTGACATAAATGTTATATCAATAAAAATATTTCACAGCAGCACGTTTCCATAAAGTCGTACATGATACAGAACGTATCGTTTATTGTGTGATTATAATATATTTAAACTATTTGTTGTTACAAATTTCAATGGGGTTTGTATGTTATTTTTTAATAACCGAATATTTAATAAATTGAATTCGAATATATTATTACAAATTAGGACTCCAATTCCGATGAATTTTCATGAGAATTCTTCAACGATTTTTTCCTCCCGCCCGTGGATCATTTTAAAAAACGACCCGATATCGAGACAATTGTATTGCATTGTATAGCAATGCGAGGTTAGCAGTAGTCGTGTGGAATTGCTTGATAAAGACAGATGATGAGATTTGTCTATTTTAAATTAAATAGTTAGGGTGCTGTTACATTTGTTATTGTAAGATATTCTTGGTTAAATTCAAAATTTAGCGCGGTTAAGAATTTTAAAGGTAGTTATGGTCACAAATAATGTTGACAAACTGGTTACTGGAGAATACTCCAAAAAGCCGCGAGCGGAAGATACAACGGAGAAATTAAGTGAGAACAAAACACCGCATGCACCTTCAGACATCTTTGCGTCTTCAAGCAGTGAGGATGAACGCCCGACAAAAGACTCATCTCCTCACCCTCATCGGATAGAAATACATCACTCAAACTATCCTTATAAGCGAAAGTACAGCGAAGAATTTATAAAGCTTGGTTTTACGTGTATTCTTATAAATGATGAGTCACGTCTTCAATGTGTTGTTTGTTACGGTGTTCTTGCCAACGAGAGCCTGAAAGCAGTGAGATTGAAACGCCATCTTACAGCAGAGCATCCAGAATTCATTGACAAACCAATACATTTTTTTGCCGATCATAAAAAGAATTGTTAGGCGAAAAGAAAACAATGACAGACTATCTCACAAATCACAATCTTAGAAAAATCTCAAAAGGTATTGTACGAAGTGGCAAATTCAATCGCAAAAGATAAAAAACGACACACCATTGGAGAAACACTAATCAAAACTATTGCAATTAGTCAAATTATGAATGGAGACAAGGTAACTAAGTAAATGAAAAAAATACCAATGTATGTAGATACTATTCGCCGACGTATCAGCGAAATGGGTCAAGATATTAGGTGCCAACTGATTGACAGAGTCAAAGGAGGCAAATACGCTTTGCAATTGGATGAATCCACGGATACGTCTGGTTTAGCGCAGTTGATTGTGTTCGTTAGGTATATAAGTTACTCATGTGTTTGGAGCTTTCTGGAACATGCACTGGTCAAGACGTATTCTCAGCAGCGGCGACAAGACTACAGAATGATGGATTATCATGGGAGCGGTGTACTAGCATTTGTACTGATAGGGCTGGGGCCATGGCGGAAAAACAAAGGTTTTTTAGCAATAGTATTACAAATTGCGTCTCATATCAATTTTACGCATTGCATTCTTCATAGGGAAAATCTGGCTAGTAAAACATTGGACACGCCAGGGGTCCGTGAATACGGGGTCGCGACCCAAGTTTGATTTTCCCCTGAGTTTAGACTTCCTTATTTACTGCCGTAACATTGGCCAATCAGCATAAGTGCAGAATTTGACGTAACAATAGACGTTTTAAATTTAGGTTGATGTTAAATTTAAAAATAACGTATTTCTTACTTTTAGCCTACTGCGATTTTCTAGTTGTCAATTTTGAAAACCCGATCTCACATAGATGTAAAAATGCCTGTAAAGCTTTATTTTGCAATGCCGGGGTATTTAGATAGCAGTATTGCCCAAAAGATTGCCAAAGTAGATAACATATAAATCACAAAAACTCTTTTCAACTCATTATTGTTTAATATTTCAATCAACTAAAGATGTTATTAGAACATTATCCGTCTTTTGCGTCACGTTTCTGCGGACCGGTAGTAACCTTTCCGTGGACCGGCGATGGGCCGCGGTGGTTGCCGACCACTGATTTAGACATTCAGACAGATTTTCATGGTTGTAAATATTACCTCGTTTTGTCGGTTTTCGCGTGTTATTTGTTAGATTTTAGTTGTGTTTTGGTAAATATAAGTCCTAAACTCGCAAAACCATTCTTGAAATATTGCAATGGTAGAGTGTAAAGAGGAAAGATCCAAGAGATCAAAAGTCGGGGAAACATTCGTTACTTAGTTGTTCGCATTGTTATATCCTACTACGTAGACTTTAGGTTCTCAAAGTGCTCCGTACGGAGCCTCAGGACTCCATTACAGACACTTAGGGCCTCCGCGAGCTATTCGTTTACTGGGGAACTGTCCTCGACCCACTGCCCTATCTCCATCTACTTACCTGTCCTCGACCCACAGCCCGACCTCCCTCAACTTTTCTATCCTCGACCTTCTGCCCTATCTACCCAACTTTCCCATCCCCGAACCAGCGCTCTATCTCCTTCAACCTTTCTTTTCTCGACCCACTGCCCTTTATCCCCCATCCTACCTATCCTCGACCCATTTCCCTATCTGCCACAACATACCTATCTTTGACCCACGGTGCTATACTATTCAGTACCTGGCCTAACGGCGCCTTATTCACGACCCGATGGCCACACTGAACTTTACCATCTTGCGACCAACATCCATGGGTTATACTGGTCGTGTATGCCAATGAGATGATTCAATCGTACGTCAACAAAACATGATTGACGGCATTCGTATATGTAGGCTGGAATCTCAAATGGTGAACAATAACCATAATTGTCAAAAATGTGTTACTAATTGGGCTACTGATGGTTTCTTGTTGGAAATGACAGTTTTCTAAATTTTAACAAGACGTTATATTTCCCCTTAATAATTAGCGAGGCAGACCTGGCGAGGCAGTCAACCGCGATCACGCAGGCGGTTCTGCCTATATTGCTGTTTGATTAAGGTAGCGCCTGAGCCTCGCTCGGAGCTTCACCGCAAACAACAGCTGGAAAAATCAACAAACATCATGGATTACCTACAAGCCAACAATGCAACGCCAGTGACAGAAGCTGCCTCCTCCTCAAGAACAATCCGGGACTATTCTGCGGTTGTCACCTCGACTCCAGCAGCTGAAACCTCACCAGGAGAGGCAAGACCAAGGACGGTCTTTCTCAAAACGGAAACGGATTTTACATTCGCTCCAATAATGGATTTACTTAAAAACGACGAAATAACAAAAGAATATGTTAACGAAATAAAAGGATTATACGAGACCCGCAAGGGCCATTGGATACTAACCTTTGCAGCCACGGATACCCCCAACAACAGCCGTCGGGAAAGCTTTATGGAAGCCACCCAATGTCAAATACAGACAATCGAAGCAACAATCTCAGTACAAATGCCAACCGAACCACTGGTCAGGATTTCGGTGAAGGCTACGCGTTGTATGTTTCGGTATCTCTAATCTGTATCGCGCAATATCAACATGAGCAAAGCCCATCCACTAAAATAAGAGAAGTTTATGCATAAAAGATTGGATTTAAAGTTAAATGGTGGACGATCCTTTTATGAATCTAGTCGTGTATGATGGAACAGAGCATAGAAAAGATGGCATCACTGCACCTGTTGGAATGGCTGAATGGTGGTCGTTCGTGGAAATTCGATATCAATGTTGGAAGCATTGGAACGGATACAATGATTTTAAAGTGAACTAACCGAAAACGACAAAAGAACCCAATACCCCAATTCATGATTTGTGCATAGACTGCTATGGAACATTCAATCCATTTACCAAGCTTGTTTTTTAGTAAAAAAAAAATTGTCACTGTGTTATATTTGCAATATAATTGAAGTAGGCCCACAACATCATCCTTTTATGTCAGCGAGTGTTCTTTAATCCATATATCTGTATAGGAAAAGCACATACACGTCTCACTTTTTTATTAAGTTATGCCCGTCCTCCAGGTCCTCTGTATTTTGTTTGTCCCTTTGTTGTTGTTTTGTGTTTTGTTTGTATCAGAGTGACCGAATAAAATTGATTGATTGATTGATTGATATACCGCACGAAATCACCTACGCCCAAGCAGTTCAAGCTATCAACAAGCTTGGTTGTGGAAATGTAAAAAGTGCAATAAAAAACTGGCACAGAGGGACAGATGTCTACAATGGTTACATTGCCTTCATAATAGAAGATTTTAAGAAAGAGCGCCTACCCGACTATGTGGTTTTCAAAGGACTCAAATGTAAAACCTATCTCCCGAGAGAATTATACATTCCAAAATGTGGAAGATGCCTACAATCCGGACACACCTTTATTGACTGCAATAATACGCCAGTCTGTATAGATATTGTAAACAGCCTGGGCATCTGCAAAAGGATTGTCAAATCAAAGCAAGAGATTTCCCAGCCATAACAAATACAGCAAGAACCTGGTCCTTTCCAAAATAAAGGAGGCCGCAAACGGCAAATCCCACAAATTCTAAACCTAGCAAAACGAAAGAAAACAACGGAAACACCAACCAAAATCCAGCGATAATTACACATAATCAGAGTAATAGCCAATCAACTGCTGAAGTAATTACACCCTCTAAAGCCAAACAAACAACAACGCAAAGTGGAAGGGATAAATCTGTCTCCGAATTCTCTTGTTAGCCTCTGAATTGCGTGAAATAAGCGACTGGTCGGAGTGTGAAGACGCTGGAAACACTTCAAGTCTGATGCAAACACCAAAGAAAGACGTGCAACCTATAAGATCGCCAAAAGATGTACAACCTGAAAAAACTCAGCAAACACCAAATCAACCGGAACCGAGCAGAAAACTCAAACAGAATTCGACCATTGGCAACACGCCTTTCCACCCTCCACCAAAAGGGAAGGCGTATGTCAAAGTTATGGTCCATAAATATGAAGCCCACGACCCAACAACGTCGCTATTCAGTGAGAGGCCGGATGAAATTTTGTCAGCTCCAGCTAATTTGGAAAATATCTTTCACTCAACAAGCATGGTAGATCTGACTGACTCAAACTTGGATAACTTGGACCTCAATAATAAAAGAATCAGGGATACGTCATCAGAATCATCATTTTCGGCCACCATTGAGAAACAATCAACTGGGAAAAAGAAAAAAGGAAAACACACGTGAGTCCATTACATAAATTGGCCTACTGACGTAAAAACTTGTAAACCTGTAACCTGTAATAGAACTCAATATATTTTGCGTTTGTACCACAAGTAGTAGTATACACCTCTTTATTGCATATATATGGCCAAGGTAAAGATAGTCTCTATGAACGTAAATGGTCTACAACACCATGCAAAAGAATTGGACCAATTTTTTCAAAGTAGAGAGGCCGAATGTTCTCTGTATACAAGAAGCCCACAAGGTCGACAAGGCCCTCATGGCCCAGTGGGCAAATGATAAAGAATGTAATACATATTATAACACTCTAGATAAAAATGACTGTTTCCATACTAATTACAGGCAAGGCACGGTGATAATGGTAAAAGTTGGTATTACCATCATACCACCAACCAACTTACACCCCACATATCATACATCGTTGCGATAGTATAGAGATAGAAATAGATAAGCGGATCGTCAAAATATTTAATGTCTATGCCCCGGCGCAAAACGGCCCACATAAAACGGAGTTCTACCAAAATTTGACCAACATACTGAGCAACTACTGCGAATCAAATCACTTGATAATTGTAGGAGATTTCAATGTCGTCCTGGACAATCGTGACGTCACGAATACCAGTAACTTCAAACTGCGACCCCCTGAGAGAGTCTTTCAAAATTTCATTCAGCGGAACAATATATTCGATACCTACCGTGCAAAATATCCAAACAAACAAATCTATACCTTTCACTTCAATACGCATGGACGGAGAATAGATCGGATATATAATTCGGCCAATGTAAATAGCATCATTTCGGGCATAACCCATATACCCAACACTGTTTCGGATCACATACTATGCCCACAAATTACATTAGAACAAATTAAAATAGTTCGATGGGGCAAGGGAACGTGGCGCAATAACACCGCGCTATATAAAGACCCTACTTATATCACCATCATCAAAAATACGTACGAAGACGCACTCGCCGATATCGAAAACTCAGACTCCCTGCCAGACTGGTGGGACTATGTGAAAAAGAGGGTTAAAAAACAAACCATTGCCTATTCGAAATTCCGGACACGTGACCATAAAAACAGCTTCATGCTAATTCGAAAAAGATTGGACATATTAATCAATGAGGGGAAGGCGGAAAATAGGATAGAAATTGAGAAACTAAAATCGCAGCAGAAGATACTTCTGGACGAACAAAACAAACGGGACATATTAATGGCGAAAATGAAAAACCTCGAAGAAGGGGAAAGACCCACCAAAACCTTTTATGAAAAAATTAGGCGCAGATCTAGACAAACAACAATAGAAGAACTCGTGACTAATGACCAAAATGTATCTACCAATCAGGGGGAGATCTTATCGATAGTAGAAAAATTCTACCTATATTCATGGGGCAAAGAAAGCACAACGCAGGAACGCTACCAAAAGCACTATCTGTCCCTAATGAACTGCTCAAAAATTACGGACGACGAAAATTCGAACTTGGAACGGTACGTCTCCCAGGAGGAAGTGTACACTGCAATTAAATTTATGGGAAATGATAAATCCCCAGGTTTTGATGGATTATCCAAAGAGTGTTATTTGACTTTCTGGGACCTTATTAGAACGCAGTTTACCCACCTCACGAATAATATACTATGTTTCGGCCAACTTCCAAAATCTGCTAGCATAGCGAAGGTTAAACTACTATACAAAAAGGGCGACAAAACAAACTTGAAAAATTGGCGGCCCATCACTACCTTGAACACAGACTACAAAATCTTATCCAGAATTTTAGTTAAAAGACTTGCACCCATTTTGAACAATATTATCAGCCTAACCCAGAAATGTTCACTTCCCCTAAGAAGCATGGAAACGGTACACTATAACATAGATGCAATTGTGAGATACTGTAGAATGAAGGATATTCCAGCAACATTAGTTATGATAGACAACCTGAAGGCATTTGATATGGTCAGTCATGGTTTCATATAGGCTTGCACGTAATTTACGAATTTACGTAATTACGTAATTATTTGGAGTTACGGAAGGGAAGTTACGAATTACGTAAAGTCGTAATTATTGCATTGAAACGAGATTTCTTCAAAGCAGACAATTTCGTCGATTGCGAAAAATGAAAGCTCAACAAGTAGAAAAAGTTAGAGTTCCGGTATTCGCAGCCGTTTATTTCTCTTTTCTCTCTCTTGTTACGTAGGTGAAGGAAGGCATGACGCGTTGCCATTTACTAACCTATTATCAACTTATCTGGCATGGCAAATGTAAATTATTAACGTAGTTAAGGGGGAAGAACTGAGTAGGGCCGTTTGACGCCAACACACCTGGTTTTAACTTCTCCCACAACTTAACCGTAGATAAGGGATATAATTGCGTTGAGACCGATTGACGCCAACACACCTGGTTTCAACTTCTCTCGCATCTTATCTAGCATGGCCAATGTACATAATAACCGTAGATAGGGGGGAGAATTGTGTTAAGACCGATGGACGCTAACACGCCCGGTTTCAACTTCTTCCGGTGAAATGACTAATGAACGCAGGAGATCAATCTTTCAAACATGGTCTATCAAACATTTGTATCCATTTTACTTTTATTTATTATTTACTTGTTCCAGTTTTCCGTTACTTATGGTATATATGTTCCGTTTCTATTTTATTCTATTTTATAGTCACGCGTTTAAATAAGGGGAATTCCCCACCAAGTGTGGATTAGCAATGCTTAACCATTCTTTATTGTTAATATCAACACTTGATATATGAACATTGAATATCATACTGTTTTTGGCTGTTTTATTTCAGACTTGGGGTATAAACAGGAAAATATCCATAACCTTTCAACACGACGATCTTGTGAAATTTAACGAAGAGCTTTCGCGACGAATTGGAACCAAATAAGCGAAAAGAGCGATTGATCACTCGCGCCAATACCTCGCCGTGATAATTAATGTCGTGCTTATCAAATAGCAATATGACGACAAAAGAGAGATTGCGTTATGAACCAACGCAACTTCGTCATTCTCGGCATCGGTAAAGCGATTGAGACGGCAGAGAAACAGCAAAACGACGGATTCCTCGCGGACCGCTAAAAATTTAACTGCTATCATATATAATCAAATATGAGCCAGTGTGTTTATTCTGTGCGAGATCCATTTTCTATTACAAAATCTTGATGTTCTGTTAACGGTTTTATCGTTATATATCAGTCAGGACTTGGCCTTGCTCATGTTTTTTACAATTCCTCTCAATATTTCGGCCATATATGATTAACTGTCGTGAGGGTAAAATAAATGTCACAAAATGCATTGTTTTGCGATATAACTTTGTATTTTCGGAGAAGGCATATCATTTAAGTTCGGTATTTAAATTATACGCAAATAAATAATATTTGATCTAAATTTATCGCATATAATGTTATAAACATTCAGTCCGCGAAATGATTAAATGTAAAATGAAGCATGGTAATCGGAATATCGTCAATAAGTCTATATCAATAATTATCATTATAAAATGCTAACAAGGCATTAATGTCGGATAATGCAGAAGACGCTGCAAAAACAAGTCTTCGTCGCGAGGAAATCGCAAGTATAATCAAACGAGAGAATACGCTCGTTTGATTATACGTGGTTTTAAAAAACTATAGTTTCCATAAATATCCGTATACCAGTGTCGGTAATGATAAAATAAAATTGATCGCATAAAAATGGGACGGTTAATTTGCGAAGGTGATAAAGGAAAACCAAAGCTAACACAAAAGATAAAAATCAGAATAAAATTAATTTGAATTCATTCCTTGATATTTGTCTTGAACATCTGCCGCCGGCGTGTAGTACTGCCAAGAATATGAAAACCCAACTTCAATGTCCCATTCGGAAAAGAAGTGGATTCAATTGGTTGTTATGATAGGTTTAAATGCGTGGAAAAATATCGCAATTACGGGGTCATTACGTAATTGATTTTGCCGTAATTACGGAATTGATTTTTGTCAATTACGTGCAAGCCTATGACACTTTCATAGTCAAATTACTAAATAAATTGGGATTGGCGATAAAATTACAAACGTAATCATAAGTATGTATTCCGAAATAAAGAGCCGAGTTGATGTCAACGGTCGATTGACGAAGGAAATCGCAATTCGTAGGGGTATACGACAAGGGTGCCCACTAAGCATGCTCTTATACGCACTCAACACTGAACCCTTTGCAAGAACAGTGCAATTGAACAACAACATACACGGAATAAGACTAGGGTCTTTCGGGCATAAAATCGATCAATATGCCAATGATGTCACTTTTGTTGCTAGAGACGTACCATCTATAACGGAAATCTTCAACGAATTGCACAAATTTGAAATAGCGACAGGCCAAAAAATAAACAAGGAGAAGACGGAAATTCTATGCGTTAACAAAAGATGCTTCAACTTAGTACACAACTCTCCTCATAGGAAATATATCAAAGAAACTACCAGAATACTTGGTATACAATTTGGGAACATGAAACTGGAAAAAAGGTGGCAAGAAATTGAAAACAAGCTGGTCAGAACGCTAAACTACATCAAACTGCGCAGCCTAACCTGGTACGGTAAACTAATAGCGATGAATTCCTTAATTATGTCAGTCGTAACGTTCCACGCGAGAGTAAAAAGAATTCCCCAAACCTCTGCAAAAAAAAATCGAAAGAGCGCTTTTTAAATTTTTGTGAGACCCTCAAAAAATTGAGGCCATAAGTCGGAAATCTCTACAAAGAACATGGAAAGATGGCGGGATAAACATGCTAGATGTGGACGCAAAGGCTAAGGCCTGCATGGTGGAAAAATTAAAACCATCATATGTAACGAGCCCCTAACCCAATTCTTGGAATGGGAAGCGATATACTCATTGGGATCAAGAGTGAAGAAAATAAATAAGGACAGGTACACCAACTCAATGCCCCACAGCAATACAATTCCAGAACAATGGGCATACATCCTGAACATATTCGAAGATATAAATTTCTCGACACCCACCTGGGAGGTTGCAAGACATAAAGATCTGTATACGAAAATGAAGAACAACATGACGGCCAAACAAGAACAACAACTACAGAATATTAATTGGGAGGAAATTCACTTATATAGTAACGATTACAGAAGCAAGTTTACCAACGCGGAACGAATTAGCTCATATCGCATTGTACGAAACGGTTACATATTCGGCGACCGCATGAGGGGAATGACCCTAAGATACAATGCATTTGGAATCCTGAGAATACTAGATTGCAAATTCTGCAGAAACCCCGTAGACAATACCAAACATATATTCCTGAACTGTCCTACAACAAAAAATTATATAGCTGAACTTATAAACCTACTCAACAGCGTACTAAGCACCCCATTTAATATCACGAGAGAGGAAATCTTTTACAATAGCTATAGTGGCCCTAATTCAACAGCTGTTACCAAATGTTTAACATACGACCAGTATAACACATGGAAGTTGGTCGCTAGATGGTGAAGTTCATTTTGACGATCGAGTCGTGATTATAGCGCCGATAGGTCATGTACTAAGTGGTATAGCGCCGTGGGTCGAAAATAAGTAAGTTGATAGAGGTCGGACGTTGGGTCGAAGGTGGGAAGTTTGAAGCAGAGAGTGCAGTGGATCGAGGATAAAATAAGTTGAGGGAGATAGGGCAATGAGTCGAGGATAAAAAGGATGGAGGGGATAGGAAAGTTGGGGAAAATAGGACAGCGGGTCGAGGATAGGAAGGTTGAGGGAGATAGGGCGGTGGGTCCAGGATAGGAAGGTTGAG
Source organism: Styela clava (assembly GCF_964204865.1). Lineage (NCBI taxonomy): Eukaryota > Metazoa > Chordata > Ascidiacea > Stolidobranchia > Styelidae > Styela > Styela clava. The sequence goes on from NC_135255.1 coordinate 296,067, forward strand.
CGAGGCGGGAAAGGCAGGGCAGCAGATCGAGAATAGGAAAGTGGAGGGAAATAGGGCAGTGGGTCAAGGATTTGAGTTGTATAACTTCACTGGCTCTAAAGTCTAAACCAGAGGTCGGCAAACTTTTGTCGTTCGCGGGCCAAAATTAAAGGTTGCAAGTCATTGGCAGGCCGCACGTATCTTCAGAAAGTTAAAAACCAAAGGAATGGCCAATGAATCACATTTTTTCACCTAGATTTCAGTTAAATTTCAAGCAGTGCGCGAAGACTGATCATTTAAATATTTTCAGCGTCATTAAACCATTTGTGATCAGCATCAACTTTTTTACGTTCTGTTGCCATTTCTCTAATTATCATCAATTTTAGGCTCATTAAACGAGTGATTGTGAATTATATATTTGTTAGGTTATAATATAATTTAGTTTCTCAAAACAAATTCTGTCACGTAAAGAATATAATCGTCAATAAAGTTATTTTGTTAATATAATTCAGTGAAGCGTCGCGGGCCGGATCCGGCCGTAGTTTGCCGACCCCTGATCTAAACCCTTCAATGAAAGTTGGATCATTTTACTGTGTCGACCGATATTTATCCCATCACTGCATCTAGAAATCACTGATACATTCATGCATAGACCGAATTCGATATGAAGGTATCAAATATAATTGGCTTCATAACTGCAAACTCTCCCTTAACAACGAAACATTGCGATAATCCTAAGTGCTGGAAGAGCAACTCAAAATACGATTTCAATCCATTCATTGCTAGTAGACGGTTTAACAAGTATTGCATGGTTGCCGTAGTATATTAGTCAACTCAAAGGCGAGCAACGATGAACACAATTGAATTGATATGACAAGACATTTTAAATTCTCGAGTCGGCCATGGATTGAATATTTTACGCAACAGAAATCTCGTTACCCGCTGAAAAAGACGTTTTTTAAGAAGTGGTCTAATCACGAGGAGTGTTGCTCGGGAATTTTCTATTCTGAACCCCTCCCTTTTAGAAAAACATGGCTGCTATGCCCTTAGTTATAGATAATGTTATATTTGAATCACTACCACATTTCGACACCACCGTCGTCAAATCTTATTAGTGACGTTAATGCTTCTTCACAGATACAAAATTAACCAAGTCAGTTTTTTAAGTGAACGAATAGCTCGCGGAGCCTTGAGGCTCCGTATGGAGCACTTATAGCAGTGGGGATCAACGCCCGACAAAAGACGGATAGAAATACATCACTCAAACCATACATATAAGCGGAATAACAGCGAATAATGTATAAAGATTGTTTTCAAGCGTATTCTTATAAATGATGATTCACGTCCAGGCCTGATTACATGTCCATCAAAACCAGTCCAGCGAACCGGTTAGGTCAAAGTGGTCTCGGAGACCACTTAGCGCCCGATTACATGTCCAAACCAACAAGATGAGAACAGTTTTAGAATTGCCGGTTTAAAGCAAATAAGTCATGATTTGCAAACACTGCATATATTTTTATTTTCAATAAATTCATAAATTCAATACAAATGTTAATTAAAGCGTATATATATTCTAGATTAAAGTATCAAAATTAAATGCACGTTCTTGATTTAAGTTATATGCAGAGTAGGGGTTGCTTTCCCGTTGAAATTTGCCCTCAATCTAAGAACAAAACGACAAATTTATTTGGGGCATAAAAGATGATCATTTTGGCCGACCATCCAGCGTTCAACGTTGCAGACTACTGGCATCTTACGCCACATGATACATTCAAAAATTACGGTAGGCCCACAGTTACCAGTAGTCTATTGGCAAACTGGTAACCAAATTAAAACAATTACACTTTATCAACCGAACACTTCTGTGAAGTGGGCTCATCATATGTAAACAGAAGCACTTTCATATTTATTATCGCCCTACTACTGCGATGTTACCGACACTGAAGCTTTGTGTTTGTGTAGTAAGATGTACAGTAAGAGTACCGGTACCAGCTAGGATGCGGTATGGCTGTATGGTGCAATTCCAAAAGAATTCTCAATGCAAACTGAAGTCGTACTGCGCTCAGTTTATACTAATAAATCTTTGGACATCAAGATTTAATTCTCTGTTTCAAAACAACAACCTATCATGCCAATATGCCGCAACTTCCGTACCCCTTCGATCACGGTGATTCACAATTTCTCGAGTAGCACGGCGAAGCAACTGAGCAAGACCGGTTAGCTCACTTCCAGATTTCCTAAATAGGAGGTCTGTTGGTCTGGAACGAGAGCACGGATTTGAATCACTGAACTGGAAATATATGGAACGATCTTCTCTCTCGTTTTGCGTTGTCGCTGCGCGGGACAATTTGATCGCCGCCATCTTGGCACTTATGCTTCCAAACTTTCTTCCTGCTGGTAGGGTAGTTCGCTGGTTTTGGCTTGTTTTTCGTGTTTAAAAGCTGCTAGTTTCATAATTGGGTATTTACGTTCAAACTTCCCTAAGTATAGGTGGCTAGGTTAGTATTTGTCACTAGCTAGTTAGTATTTTTTTTTATATTTCAGGCTGACAGTACGATATAGTTACGGAATAGTTTAACTAAAGGTACGGTATGGCATTGCCAAAAAAATCTGAGGCGGAGAAAATGATTGGAAAAAGTAGCGGTATTGGTACTCAGTGCTCCGCATATGGTTGCAAAAAACGTTTTAAAAGGAAGGACTTTCGAAGTGATAGCGAGGGAGATGATGACGAGGAAAGTGTGCTGAAACGAAAATATCCAAGGACATTTCATAAGTAAGAAAAATAGCCCAGCAGTTTGTGTTAACAATATCAGTTTTCAGTTGTCTGCCAGTGTGTGTTTTAGCAATTTGTTCATAGCCTGCTAAACATTGTAAAAGATAAAGCTAGTTTTATTATCATGATATACAGATATATGTTAGAGTAAATGCATACAGGTATAGCTGTCTCGGTACAGTATTGAGGCTCGTCTTCTGTAACTATAAGGTCAGAAGTCAGTTTGTAGTAAAGTTGTAATTTAGTCAAAGTTGTTGGAAAAATTGTATAAGCATTTAAATCATTTGGGCTGAAGGCGACAGCAAGTTTATAACATACAAAGTGGTCAACAATTTAGCGCATAAAACTATTATTGACTAGAAAAGAGCGTTTTTGACTATACAGATAGACTATGTTAAATCCAAATTCTGGTTCTGGCCTGCTTCAATTCAAGTAGCTCAAATCCGAATAAATTGTGCACTTACTGCATGAAATGATTATCAGTTCTTTTTTGCTCATACATAATTAACAATATTTTTCTCAGATTTCCTTTGAATAAGGCACTTTGCGAGAAGTGGGTAACTGCTTTGCGGAGGGCGAATTGGATTCCAACTAGTTCTTCACGTTTATGCTCTGACCATTTTAAAGAGAGCGATATTAAGAGAACCGGGCAACGCACAAGAATTAAGGACAATGCTGTTCCGACCCGATTCAAAGCATTTCCAAAATATTTAAGAAAGGTATGCATAAGATAAACAACAAATTGAATCCTCAATAACTTTAAATGTTGTACCCAAAGCGACAAAAAATCCTGTCACATATTTTAATGGGTGTTTTTTTCATATATCAGGCAATTAAGATCACTATAGCATGCAGATACCTAGTATTTTAGCTTATGGTAATAGACTTGATCTGTTATGTATTTTAATTTTTAGTTTATCGGAATAACTATATAAAATCATCTGTTTATGTGATGTGTGAGATTTTTTTTTACGACAAATGCCTTCTAAATTTTCAAAATTCTCGTTTTTTGTCACATGCTTCGGTTCAACGCATCTAAAGTGGGACATGCTCATGATCATCAAAATTTCTTGCAGGTCAACGAACAGCGAAAGTCACCGACAAAAAGAAAATTTCATTCATGTGTAAAGCAGAAGTGGTCAGTGCAGGAGAAATTTAACAATGTGCTCCATGACCACTCATATTCACAGGTCATTGCTTCACCTACAAAGTTAAAAAAATTAAATCTCAGCTTACAACATTTAAAAGCAGTAAGAAAACGACTCCGGCTTTGTCAAAAAAAAACATATCGATTGCAAAAACATGTAAAATCTCTTGAAACGGTGCTAAAGTCCCTGAGAAAGAAAAACTTTGTGAGTGCTTCATGTGAAGAAAGTCTACAGCGATCTATACCTTCATCAATCTTCAATAGAATTTTAATGAATTTACAAACTGGAAAAGGCGTCAAATATCCCAAGGAGCTAAAAACTTTTGCTATGACTTTACAGTTCTATTCAAATAAAGCGTATCAATATGTGCGGAAAGTCTTAAATCTGACTTTACCACATCCAAGCGTAATAAGAAAATGGTACCAGAAACTTCCAGCTGAGCCTGGTTTCACAAAAATTGCATTTGATGCGATCCGGCTGAAGGTGAGTGCTGCATCTCACCCATTGATTTGTGCTATGATGATTGATGAAATGGCAATTAGGAAACATGTTGCTTGGGATGGAGAAAGGTATCGGGGCTTTGTTGACCTGGGAAATGCTGAAAATCAGGATGATTCTGCCCCACTTGCCAAGGAAGCTCTTGTTTTGATGGCTGTTTGTGTGAATGGGATTGGGATATTTGGGATATTTTCTCATTAATGGATTGACCGGAGAAGAAAGAGCAAACATCATAAAGATTGGGATTCAAAGATTGAGTGAAACTGGAGCCAAGGTGGTATCCTTAACTTGTGACGGGCCATCTTGTCATTTTTCAATGCTCTCTCATTTAGGAGTTGTTGCCTCGCATGTAAGCATGCAATCATATTTTACTCATCCTTCGTGCCCATCTGAGCGGATTTATGTTTTCATGGACGTTTGTCACATGCTTAAATTAGTCCGAAACACCCTTGCAGAGTGGGGTGTTTTGCGTGATGGCAATGGGAACAAAATTTTGTGGGAATATTTTGTGCAGTTGCAAAAACTCCAATCAACTGAAGGTCTTAGGCTTGCAAACAAGTTGAAGCTAAGACATATACACTGGTATCAACAAAAGATGAAAGTTGATATTGCTGCTCAAACCCTGAGCAGCAGTGTTGCAGATGCGATCGAATACTCTGATACGGTGCTGAAATTCAAGCAGTTTAGTGGAAGTCAAGCAACTGTAAAATTTATCAGAATTTTTGACCAGCTTTTTGATGTGCTAAATTCCAGTAATCCCTTCGCTAAACGATTTAAGGAGCCACTAAGACCTTCAAAAGAGCATATTTGGGAACCATTCATAAATCAGGCATGTGCATACATTGCACAGTTGAAGGATTCTTCAGGAAGACCAATCTTGATGTCAAGAAGAAAAACTGGCTTTATTGGCTTTTTGTTATCTGTATCCAGTGCAAAAGGCGTGTTCAATGACTTGGTCACTTCAAAATATTTAAAATATCTTTCAATGTACAAATTTAGTCAAGATCATTTGGAACTCTTTTTCTGTGCTGTAAGAGGTGCTGGGGGATTCAATAATAATCCAACTGTGCAACAATTTACTTCTGCCTATAAACGACTGCTTATGAGAAGTGGGGTAAAAGGCACAGGAGGGAACTGTGAGCCCCAGGATGCAACAAGCATTTTGAATGTTTTGGACAGCTTCAGTCTGACTAATCATAATATGAGTTTAAGCTCAGTATCTTTTATGAAGAAATATGACCTTGAACCACGGACTCCACTAACTTCTGATCGTGACTATGCTGACATACCTAACACAATCAGGTTGTCAGAATACAAGCTTCAAATAATCAAATATATTGCAGGATTTGTTGCAAAGAGGCTGCGAGATACCATGTTTTGCATAAAATGCAAGGAGGCTCTCGTATCATCTACTGATCATACTTCAAGTTTAATATATTTTAAAAACCGTGGAGGATTAACAGTTCCGTCAGCAAGTGTTATAAAAGTTTGTAGAGAAACTGAAAAATGTTTTCAAAGAATATTAGCCACCTCTGGAGGTAGACTGCCCCAATCCACTGGGCTCATCAATGCTATCGTTATTGCAGTGCAAGATGGTTTAATCGATAAGCCTATTTTTCCCGACCTTGTAAACCACTGGCGCGATACAGGGTTTGGTGATTGCCATATTAGTTTGATGGTGAAGGCCATTATTAAAGCATATTGTGGCATAAGGGCCAAACATATGGCACGAGAGTTTAATGACCAAGCTTCTGCAGTTAATATAAGAAAAAAATTGTCAAAGTTAATTATATTTCAGCACCAGTGAAGAAAATTTTTCGTCATTTTCTCAACAGGTCATGCTTTGGCAATGAATAATTTTAAAATAAAGTTATTAAACAAGGTCAATCATTGTCTATTTGTATCACATTTTTCATCCTGGCATGGCCAAAATTATGTAATGTGGGTGATAATTTGGAATGCTATCAACGGATACCTAAAATAAATTTTAAGTTTAAAATTTGTTTTAAGAAGAAGTATTTCTAGTCTTTTCTGAACAAGTACTGGTTCATACCTTTCATCTCGTACGTTTTCATTTGTGCGATATAAAATGAAACGCTTTTTTTGCCACTACTGTTTTCAATTTTGTCCTATTTGTGTCATTACTCTTGTTTCACGATTATTAGTTACAATAAATTAACATGCTTTATTATAGGTATAATGTAAAATGTGAACCGCCAACCTTATTCATGTGGGGGAGATGTTTACTTAGTGTGTGTTATTATTTGTTTGGTTTGTTGGCTAATGACTGGATGTTAAATAAACTTCGCTATCTATCCAAGTTTTCTGATTCTTATTATATTTTTATGTCCTGTTCACACGGGCGGCTATTCAAACGGGCGCTTAATCAAGACCGGGCGGTTAAACGAGCATATACGGTATGTTATGAAAAGTTTTTTTGAACATTGGAAATCGAATATATTCTAAATTGGAAAAAACTTCATTTGGAAAATTACAATAATCAATGTCTTAGCTCCGATAACATTTTAATTAGCAAAAAATGGTATTAAGGCGCACAAAATATGAAGCCGGGCTAGGTAAACTATGGCCAAATACAAGAAAATGGGTTGGCGATTCCGGTAAGCCACTCGGAGCAATGTAGCCTACTGTGTGATTGGTTAGGCAATATTATTCATCCACGATTAATGCAAAATGAAAAATTAGCACGGTATGGCGAGCTTGGATGTATTAGCGTTTCATACCTAATAAGAAACGAATCAAGATCAAGCGAATATACAAAAAAAATCGACGCAAATAATTGGTATCTGTCAAATCCCATATGAAATACATTACGCGCTACGCAAAATTTGGAAGTCTAACGTCAAAACGAGAGAGGCTTCAAATGGTCCCGCGAAAACGAGAGAGAAGCACACTCTATATTTATATAACTCTGTGATTTGAATAGCAGGTGAACCACTGAAGCGTGAAATGTGGTGTGCTAGAGTTACCCTGTAATGGACCTTTCCCCGAGCATCGACTTCCTTGTTTACTTCGTGACATTGGCCAATCAGCAAGATGAAAAAAGTGACGTAACAATGTCCCCTTTTTGCATCCGCTCAGACACTTTTCTCACTCAGACAGATTTTCAAGCGTGGTTGTAAACATTACCTCGTTTTCGCGTTTTTGAACTCTATTCGTTAGTTTTCAGTTGCGTTTCGGAAACTTAAATGAAAATCAGATAATTCAATGATCACTCTGTCTTCCTAGGAGTTTTAATTTAATTGCAGTAATAAAAATTAGTGTAGAAATAGCTGTGATAGACTAGCCTGAAATTCTTTACCGGTACTTTGAAAAAAACGATTGTTGTGTGCAATGAATCATAATGATGGTTTGAAACACATACCCCATTTTACAGGCGCCAACTCGCAAAAGCGCTCCTAAAATAGCACTAAAAATTTTGCAATGGTAAAGTATAGGAAGAATTTTCCGGGGGTCAAAGGTCGGGAAAAGGTCCATGTGTTGTTTGTTCCAACGAACAAACGTTCCTCATGTTTTACCAACAAAAGCTTGAAAGCAGCGATATTGAAACGCCATCTTACAGCAAAGCATCCAAAATTCATTAAAAAACCAATATATTTTTTCCGCCTATCAGCGTTTTTATACATAAAATACAATTACAGATCAAGGCTAGAGGTAGAAAAATATCTTCGAGTTGCCGTCTCCCAAATTAAACTTCGATTTGATATGTTGTGTATTATACACAACAAAGCTTATAATTTGCATTAGTCATAATAAACGCTATTATTCGCAATTTTATGTGCTAAGTTTCATACAATTTTGTGCAAAAAAAATGCTAGTGTCGACAATAGTCTTAAAATCGATAACTAATTACATGTTTACCAAATGCTTGGGTCGCGAGAAGTTAGAAAAACTTTTTTTGGGACGCGCTAAAAAGTATTCGCGGACCCCTGTCCTAGATTGTCTCTCAAGCAATATAAAACTTGTCCAAATATAATATAAGGTTAGTGAGATATGAGGTTTCAAACTTCAAAGTTGCATAACTCACACGGAATAATAAGATAGATACCAGTATTATTCCACTAGGCAAATAGGCAAACTTACTCGAATAAAATGCAAAACAATAACAAATCTCCAAACAAATTGACTAACGAAACCTTATAAGCAGACTGACTGTAAATTCGATCATTTCATTTCGCGTTTTTATGGGGACGAAATAAACAAGTTTCGGTAAGATCATTGAAGTGTGAAGTTATGAATCATTAATTCTGCATATGTGCAGTTAAAGCAAAACTAGATTATTATAAACTTTTTATAACGAAGTAAACCAAAACGCAATGTCCACGAAGCGTAAAGGTTCGGAAGAGCACAGAATATTTAAAGAGAAGTGGGAGGATCTGTATTTTGTTTTAAATTATAATAACAAGGTTCAGTGTCTCATATGTTGTGCAATTATTGCTGTTCGAAAGGAATACAACATTCGATGACATTACGACCTATTACATAGGGGGAAAACACCATGTCTATACTGAAACAATTTGTCACGAAAAGGCATCGCAATTAAAATTTTTACTGATGAAACAGAGAATTTTTTTTCAGTCATAAACAAAACTTGTGAAGCTTCAGTGAGAGCAAGCTTCTCCATAAATGAGATGATTGCAAAATAGTCGCGTTCTTTCGTTGAAGGAAGCTTTATAAAAGGGTGTATGTTGAAGGCATGTGAAGTAATAGCAGCATTAGTTTTGATTCAACAATTAAAGTTAACAAATCAGCCTTTCGCTCACGACTAACAGACGAACGTTTGCATGCTGTTTTAAGACTAGCAAACCAACCCCAAATAAAGCCAAACATCGAGTCTCTCGTCGCTACAAAACGTCGCTTTCAATTTTGTACCTAATTTGTTGGTTTGTGGCCCGCGTCGTCGATAAATTTTCAAAAAGTGGCCCGTGACGTATTTTGAGTTGGAGACCCCTGATCCATAACATACGTCTGAAGCAGATATTATTTGAACTGGTACTGTGATACCTGTTCACATCATGCCGAACGTTTGAAGCCTGCGTTTTGCATTAATCATTCAAGAAGCTGATAAAATGTCCGAATTTTCTCGGGACAATTTTTCTTGATTTAACGAGCTGTTGCAACAGTTGCTTCAAAAATTATAGAATGTAAACGGTATCATGGCTAGCCCATTGTGCGGTATGAAAAGTTTCATCGAGGTGTACAAGTTGCACATTATAACGTACAAAATTTGAAGACCAGTTGCCGCGACTGGTGTTACAGCACTTATCAAGTTATTGTCAGGATATTTCGATTCCTTTGCGTCGGAAAATGTAAAATATTTACTAGGTGATCTAGCGACGCCATCATGTCTTCCACGTTCTCGTTGATAAAACCTAATTGTAATTTTAATGATATCCAACAGTGAGGGGGTGGGGTTCAAATTTTTTGGTTTGGCCATTTAGTTACGTCCCATAATCAGATACCAAACGTATATATCATGGCCCTTGTTTTTTAGGAATTATTATCTATGTTTAACCCTGCTAAAACGCTTAATCAATCGTTACCACAATCGTTACTTAACCCTTTTTCGGTCTTACACACATGATAAAAATTGATAGTTTTACCCAATATTTATGCCACCCATCCAAAAAAAGCAATCGTATTTTTGCGCGAAGTAGAAACTATATTTCGCGCCAATATTAATGCCTTTCATAATATATGTTCGCCAAGTTATTTTTGTGACAGATAAAGTTGACTGCTTGAAATATAATTTCCCATCTTGCCACAATGTCGCTTTTAAAATTTTGAAACGTTTTCTTAATATGAGGTTAAATATTCACGCAAAAAAGGTGGCAAATAAAATTATTGAACACAGTATGCTAGTAAAACTGCAGCAATAGCTCATGTGACATAGATAATATATATTATTTTATACACTCCAGATTATGGGATGTTCTTGTAACCTTGATATATACCGTTATTCTCCATTTCATGCATGTATAGGGTTACCATATTTTTTTGACTTCAAAGCGGGACGCCTCCAAAGACACGACCCCTTAGCTGTAATCCTGTAACTTTACAGTTTCCGATACTGCATAGGCCTACATTTAAAGTCATCCCGGCTGTCTTCATTGACCATATTGTCATCGAGAGTTCATGCGCGTATTCTCTGTCTAAATATCGGGTTCAGTTCGAAAAATAAAAAGAAATAGACGCTAACGATACAAATGATCCGAATTTAGATTTTTTTTGTACAGCAAAAGGAATAAAGAATAATGAGATAGTCTGCCGTTTTCAAGCATTGAGAATTTACTTATTCGCCCAAGCATGCTTTTCTGTAGATAACAACCTTCAAAAAGACGTTGCTGAATGTTACATTCACGTGAACGTCCGAACAGGACCAATAAGAATTGATTTTACATGTGATACTTCGCTAACAATGTTAGCGGTAAACAACGAAACAAACAAAATAACGCATTCACCTTCAGTAAGTAGGCTAGCGTTGCGCTACACAGTAACAACAGTAACGAGAACATGTACGTGTATTATGATGGATGACTGAACGCAAAAGCGGGACATTTAGCTGACTTGTGGGGACGGCGGGACAAGACACTAAAAAGCGGGACTGTCCCGCCTAAAGCGGGACGTATGGTAAGCCTATGCATGTAGTATATTTTTTTAATATATTTTAGCGATGTACACCGTGTTGAAAATTTCATCATGTACAAATATAGTTGCAAGTTTCTGTAGTGTAATTTGTATTATAATTCTGTTTAACTTTTATAATAGAAATGAGCATCGTTTTTAATGGTAGTAGTATATATTTACGGTCTAACGATCGCAGGTTTAAATCACTTAGTTAGGAATTAGGATCATACAGCGATAGAACTCTGGACACAAAATGGCGGGTGTGACGTCACCCAAGCGTTTATAACGTTACCAATGCATGTCCTCACTTGTGTTATAGTCACTTTGGCTAAAACAAACCGAGGCTGCCGCGCTACCTCGATTCACCAGACTCATAATGGCGTCCGATATGCATCATTGCACTCGTTGTCACCACTTGGTTTATAGTCACTTTGATCACACCACAGCACACGCTAACAGCCAAACCAAAGGACAGATCGACAGGTATATATGGGCTTTGAGATCGACAGAGTCACAGCGCCCTCGGTGTTGAAAATACAAAATATAGTGTGGCGCACCTGCCGGCACGCTGACAACCAGCTAAAAAAGAAAGATACTCAGCTGCTCACTAGTGACTCAAGTGATTGGAATAAATATGGTCATACAGAATAAAACAGAGTTATAGACGTGGTCGTCTCAATAGCAATAAGATCACATGACATCATTCAACAGATAAAACGAGAATATCGGTCGGAGACCGAAGACTTATCGATCAACAACAACAACAAAAACGAGTATATCGGTCAGAGACCGAAGACTTATCGATCGAAACTGCGGTTTGATTCATGACTCTATAGTGAGACCGCGTGTCCCATCACTAATTAATTAATAACTCGCTAATTATACGACATATTTCATCCTAAATCAATAGGCTTCTGGTTCGAGATATGATGAATGCATATGCTAAATTTGGAGGAGATTCAGCCTCGCTTTCGTGAGATATCGCGTAACATACGAAAGTGTCCAACAGACAAAGACACAAACACACAAACAGACAAATCGTAAATATATACTACTACGGACAAATACCTATTAACATACTTACCGATCTTTAGACCGATAAGTAACAAGGGTCGTTACACACGTTATATGGACTTTGAATCAACAATTATACATGATAAATAATTTTTTTTGTATAATATTTAATATTTGGCAGAAAACATATTGGCGGTAAAAAAATGGATAATTAAAATGACATCTGACAAATAAAAAAAATTTGTCCGGTGAGCAAGTTCTGAAGTTGTAAATTTGTGTTATTACTCATCGATTTTAATCGGTAAGTATGTTAATAGGTATTTGTCTGTCTGTCTGTCTGTTAGATGCACGCGATATCTCACGAAAGCGAAATTTAATATGCTCCAGATTTTGCAAGTGCATTCATCATATCTCGGACCAGAAGCCTATTGATTTTGGGCGAATTATGTCGTATATTTAGCGTTAGGTATTATTATTATTAATAAATTAGTGATGGGACACAAGGTGTCACTATGGAGAAAGAGCGCTGTTTTGGGGATCCCCTAACATTCAATCGATAAGTCTTTGGTCTCTGACCCGCATTCTCCTCTTTGCACTTGCAGTTTTGGTATTCACTTACGGATGGTGATCTAGGCAGCTAGAAGTAGTTAGATGTTTGGATTCTGTTAGGATAGGATAGGATTTACATATTTATCCCGGGGGAGAGGAGAGCCGATAAGACGGCTTATCCATATGGCGAACCACGGCCTCTCGTCCGGTTACCATTCCATGTCGGGTATGGGATGAGTTAGTTATTTTATTTTTTCGGAAGCATGGACTTGATGGTGGAGGGATCCGTAACCAACCAGCGGTTACGTGAACCACCCAACGACGGCGAGGAGTCCAGCAATCCTCATGCACATAACCATCCCGCATGGGATTCGAACCTGCGAACCCCACGCAGACTAATTAGAGGTGCTGTGGCGAGCGTATTCCTAACGCTTAGCCCTCCTGTTATTCAGGAATGTCTGTATTTGTTACCGTTGGAACAACTTTTTTCGAAGACTTGGTGGAGAATGTGACCAGCAAAAATGTAATACAGGTACGTACAGTTGATACCGGTATAGAGCAGGGGTGGGCACGATTTTTGGATGAGGCCTCAATCTCAACAGATTCCTTGAACTATTTTTAATTAAAACTTTGGCAAATACTTTCCAGAAAATGCGGATCCTCATCAGGGAAACTTTCGGATTAATATTAATCCTTTTGCAAAGTATATTAGGCTAATTCTTGCAATCTTTTAACACTGTTGAGAAAGAATCGATGATTAAGCTTTCCTGTGATACCACATTGATGTCCAAACATAAAGAGTTGCCCTTGTCACAGTTTTGGATATCTATTGAAAACTAATATCTTTAGCTCAGTGACAGAGCCATTAAACTATTGCTGTTTTTTACCTTTTGTGAGAAAAGCTTTTTAACATTAACTTTCATCAAGGCCAAACGGAGAAATCGTGTGGAAGTCAACTCTTTACTTAGCCTTGCAGAAACTTCTTAGAACGACATTTATTAACATGTATAATATCAAACAGACAGCAGCAAATTTCTCATTAAATTGGATTATCTTCTTTTGCACTGCCTGCCTACCTCTGTCGTAATTGCATTCTTTTGATTATGTTTCGTGTTCATGACATTTTTGGTTAATTTTGAAGGTCCGCCGGTCTGTAAATTTTGTTTTGAAATTTTACCAGTCAGCGAATTGAGAAAAGGTTGAGAACCACTGGTATAAAGCCAACTACTATTCACTAATTACACATTACAGCGGTTCGCAAAGTTTGAGGTGATTCAAATCTGTCAAAACAAACTTTTCTTTTAATTCTTCAAGTTCGTTCTATTTTGACACAAACTGGATCATTGCATCATTCGCATATCATCCGGCTTCGTTTTAAAAAGAACTAGATCATTATATTACATTCAGAGAGTTCTAATAGCCAGCACTGCTGCTACCAGCCGTAACTATTTCAAATGTTGCTAAGATAAGATTTGTTTATTTCAGAATTATTTTAAACTTGAATAGTTAGGTAAATGGAATATAAAGTTTTTTTCAATATAAAACACATCAAAAGTAAACATTGCCCTTTATCTATCGATCTAATGAAAGAAATGCACTAAAAAAACTTGTGTTACTGTAAACTTTTGAAAAGCATAAGTGTAAATGTCATGGCTCTGTGTAGGTTTGATGGAAGGAAATAATACTAAATGACTTTTTCAATGCTAAAGGTACAGTACAACTACCATAAATTGTTATTAAAGAATCTATATTTGTATTCAGATGATGCAGGAATTTGGATATTCGAGTCTCATAATTCAATATGGAAGAGGAAAATTTCCTGTTTTACCTGACAGCAATAACTTTCCATGTGAAACATTCGACTACAAATCGTCCATTACAAAATATATTTCAGATGCTGCACTTGTTATTAGTCATGCTGGTAAGGATAATAGGGCCTAAATATCATCTTAACTCCAATATCCGAGATGAAACATTTTTTTACTAATGTTTGAGGATTACAGATGCAAATCATTATTAGTACTAAATCCCATCTGTAAACTTGTTATAATCTAAACATACATCTTGGGTTATTAATATTAACTACTGTATGTGATTTCATCCAATTGTATCTGTGGTGTCCCAGAAATTTGATGTTGCTTTTTCCTGCAGAAGTAGTACTTTATGATTTTGCATTTGCTCAAGTGCGTTACTACTCCTGTTTATTCTTTTCTAATCTATATATATCTGTATTCCATTTATTAGCATTCTTATCATTATAGGCATTGCCTGCGGAGAGTCTGTGTGGATTATGGGCATTACTGTTTTTTTCAGGCTAATTTAGAGTAAGCGTGTATATGTTTCAGGGGCTGGCAGTTGTTTGGAAGTTTTAGCTGCTGGAAAACCTCTCATTGTTG
The DNA here is from genome assembly GCF_964204865.1 of Styela clava. Classification (NCBI taxonomy): domain Eukaryota; kingdom Metazoa; phylum Chordata; class Ascidiacea; order Stolidobranchia; family Styelidae; genus Styela; species Styela clava. The sequence continues at coordinate 311,069 of NC_135255.1, forward strand.
TTATTAATGAGAAGTTGATGGATAATCATCAGCATGAATTGGCTGAACAGCTCAACAAAGACGGACATTTGCTCTATTGTACACCAAGGTATGCGTAGTGATTCATGTAAATGAATAGAAAATAAATTATCTGTCTGTGAAACATTACAATTCGAGTTTTACTTGATCTATAAATTCAATTCAAACAATGCTTTGTGTATATTTTGGCGATTTGGGAATACCTGCCGCTGTGGTTTTTGAATAGATCCTACAATATCCAGAACAAATATTTAATGTAATTATACTTTCATTTGATTCTCATCAGACTCTTCGAACTTTATTCAAACTGTAATGAGAATAACAATTGGAATTGTTCATTTTTTAACATAACATACTTATTTTTTAGTACTCTTGTAAAAGCAATCAAATCCATCCAGATGACAAAATTGCTGCCATTTCCACCAGCACGAGCAGAAAAATTTGCAATTTTCATGGATAGCTACTTCAGTGTAACATGAATACAGCGATACGTCATTGAGTATGCATACGGACAACTGATTACTTAACATTGACTTATATTCAGGTATTTGCTCTGAGTGGGCCCTGTACAAGCACAACTGCTAAAAAGTGTGGGGTGTGGAAGACTGCATCTGTACAACTAATAGCTGAAAAGTGGGGACTTATATCATTACATCGTTTAAGAAGACTTATATTTTCATCTTTAGTTTTTGTTTCAACATGGGGAAAAAATGTTTGAGACACACAGAAGTGGTTTCATGCATAACAGCTGATACTTCTTTTTGATTTATGTCTATTAAAATCTCAACAGTCGCAACAATCTGGGTGTATCAGTGATCTCTGTTATAGTTATAGTTTTTCTGATGGTAAAATTGGGGATACTTCAGGGTTACCACACCGAATACTTTTCCAGCTTCTAGAAACCTTCACACCTTTGGCAAAACCTGAAGTTCAACTGATGCTGCATACTACACCATGAATGATAAGTCAACTGATTCGCAGGTCACAAAGTGATTTCAGGTGCATTGGCTTGATGATGGATGATACAATGGTAAGGCATCCAGCAATCTTCATGTACATCATCTCCCATGGTATTTAAACCTGCACAGGGCAGTTAGAGGGGAGATGCAGGTTTTAGAGCTTACCACATTGAACCAAAAGTGTAACTGCGATTTATACAACTAAGCCTAGTTTGAGTTTCAAAAATATGTGCAAAATGCATCATTGTGACGTTTATTAATAATTATTTCACTTCTGATGAATTCTGCTATGATAACCTGTCTCTAAGACTAGGAATGTCTCGTGAGCGAAGAAGTTAAATCTGACTAGTTTACACTTTGCATCTAGGTTGTATTGCTTTTAAGCACAATTTGGTATAGAAATTCCAAATTTTTTTTATACAATTCTCATAACTTTAGATTTGGAGTTTGCATTACATTTTTGCTGTTCTGACCTTTGCACAAAGCCCATTATTTTCTGTTTCATTGTATTAGAGTTGCGATAATAATCTTCTCAAATAAACATTATGCAATCAAATTTTCAAGGTTGTGTTTTTGATTGACAGGGATTTTTGTTGGGTCATACAGCTACATACCCAAACTCGGTTTTATGACCTTGGATAAATCCTATTTCAAAATTCTCCATAGACGTTACAGCCTACAGGTATGCATGCACCTCAGCTTAGATGCTTAATTTCCTCTACATGTAGATCCCATTATTATATACCAATAGACAACTATTTATTTTATTTGCATTGTGTATTTTGGAGATCTAAAGCAGGTTCAATCAAAATAAAGTATTCTAAGAAAAATTCTACAACAGCCTCTACATGTTGCTCACACAATATTTTATTAGAAAGACCAATCCCTCAAATGACAACAGCGATCGTTTTTTTTTTATTATGGTGTCAATAACTTATTACATATAATTGTATTCGATTATCGGCATCAGGTGTATGATTTAGGGATGGTAATCTATTGAAGGCATCCCACAGCTGGGATTTATTGCACATGTCCCGACTTTCAAATTTGACATGAAATGGTGTACATTCTATGATTGAAATTATTGATGGCAGCGGCTATCATGATATATATACACTTCTCTACACAAAGTAAATCAAAGAATCCTGCTTTAGCTAGGCCGAATTGATTCAAAAATAATAAAAAGGACATATTCGTGGTCGTTATGTAGGAGTATTGGCCATATGGATTTCATTTACATATCACCCGAACCAATCATGCGATTTCCGCCAGAGCCGAGAATACGGTCATCACCTGATACACCGAATTCTGTTTCAGGGCATTGGAAAGAAGCGCATTCACAAGCAGTAATGACTTTGTGTTGATGAATTTTCGTTTCACCATTACTGCAGAGAACTGTGACCGACTTTGTATCAGTTGATATTGGATTGCATGTAGAGCATTCACTGTCCATTCCTCCTGAAACAGTCATAAATGCTTGTTTAAATATATTATCTTTCAACAAAACATAGATTTCCACAAATAATATGCGATAACAGATGGTTGTGTCTCGTATTCCGAAAATTGACGTAAAAATACCCTAAACAAAGTCTTACCGTTTGTTGAGCGAGTGGATACAGCACAATTTCCAACACAGTAAGCGCTTTCCACCGCTTCAGCAGACGCACAGCTTACTCCATCAATATTTACTTCAAGAGGTTGCCTCTCTGTTTTCACTTGGCAACCAGAGGTTTCTATAAAAAGAGATGACCAAATTAACAACATTGACCATGAGATATCATCACATGCAGAATCCGACATACACTTGATTAAACCTTTACTTACTGACAAGCTGTATTGGTTGCGAGCTTGCCTCAACCTTTCATTAGGGACAGGATGCTAGCGCTTGCTAATAATCTTTTGGAAGCATTCGAATGTTTAATAATTTGAGTGGTAAATTCAATGATATTCATTTGAAACCTCCAGAGAATCTTGAAGCACACCCTTGATGACGATAATTAATACACATATTTACAATTGAACCAGTCATTTTCGAGGAAAATATTCAAACTTACCACCACCAGCTGCACACACATATACTGGACATCCACATTCATCCAAATCTTCTCCTGGCATTGACACAGTTCCATCTTCATACTTTGGTGGTTCGGCACATCCACTACAACCTAATCAAATGAGTTCTATCATAAATACTCTCCTTATTGTATTTGTTTGATACTTTCATTGTTATTATGAACAAGTCTTGCAGCCATTCTACTCACTTATTTGAATTTAAGATTAAAAAATAGATTATTTTGTCTTCACGATAATGTTTGTTGAAGAATAATTTCATAGGCTCATTCATATACAATTATACCATATTCTTACATTTGATTGGAACACATTCTTCAGATGATGCAGTTTTTCTTATCATTCCTTCTGGACAGAAACATCCTGCAACATTAAGTGATCCAGTGACATTCAGAACAGGTGTATCACAAGACAAATCACGCTTAGCATCCAAATCACATTCTCTGTATTCCTGACTTGGATGAGGACACATCATATCTAAAGAGAAACAAGTTTAAAAATAATTTTACAACGAAAATGATATTTCAATAGAATTAGGCCAGAATTTTAAATTTAATGTAAAATATATTTAGAATATGATATTGAGGTTTATTTTATTTGTAAAGGTTGAATGCACAAGTCACATAACTACTTTTGATTAGTAAACATTTTCCTTTTCTGTAGGATTATAACAAATTAAAACTCAAGCAAATGTTGATAAAACGAATAATGGTCTTCTTATTGTCTTGAACAGACAGTTTTGAGTTATTAGATGAACCAAGTTATAAAAACTGCAATCTGTCAAAAGTCAGAACCACGTTAGAATAATCAAAACAAATGATCAACGACACAAAAATATATAACGTAAATACATTATGATATGTTACAACACTTCACTACATATACAATAACTCCTACTTTACCGTCACAATTAAGAGCTGATCTCCACGGGATACAGAGGCCATGCATTTCATTAATTGATGCATATTGTGCAACAGAGGAGGAAAAGCAGGCGTTGCATTTCTTTGTCATGTTGCTTTCTAGTGACAAATCAAAAGCACATTTGGCAATGTATACTCGAGGGTCGATGTGACTTCGTGCTTCCCTGTACACTTCTTTTGTTGCTAAAACCTGGAGACATATAATAATATATATATATACTGAATACACAATATACTGAAAATTATATTTTACCATTTGAAAGATTTTTCCTGAATTGTTGTTGATAGACTAAAACTGCACTAGCTGATATAACAGACAGAATATGGAGGATGAGATATAAAAAAAAAACAATAAAATCTTTTATTCAAAAGTAATTGCTAACCTGACAAGGATTAGTTTCACATGGATTGCATTTTGGATGGATGAGATGACATTTGTTATCACAGTTGATGCAGACATCTGGTGGAAGTTCTCCACAATCTGGGAACTCAGATTCTTCTGGACATTCTGGTTCCAAGGGGAAGCATTTTGGTTGATCATAGTCAGGGATGCCCTTAATCCAACTTTCTCCAAATTTGTCAATAGCCTCTTGATCTTCTTCATCCTTCACATGAATGAGTTGAGATAACTTGTTTTTAAACTCATCGCTCGGATCATTGTTGCATGTACCTACAAAAAAGCTCATGTATTACCATACCTGATTTTCATATAAAACGATATTACAGATATACTTTGCCTAGTTGCAATATCAACTAGTGCCGTTTGTTCAGAATACAGGCAATGAAGTTAGGAAATTCAGTGGTAAAAGGTGAAAACCAAGTTTTTTTAAAAATACTATCATTGCCACATTTTGAAGATTTGTGATAACCTTGAATCAGTTAGTATCTTTGAAATAATTTCAAAAACTAATTACTCAATCCCACTTTAACTGCTTTTGAACAGATACCAGTGTCACAATAACTAACCACATAATCCCAACATTTTTCCTTCAAGGGATTCAAATGGAACTGTAAGAATAAGTGATTGCTCCCATGTTCTTGTTTTGTATATAATTTGTAGATTGAGCGAATGAACAGTCAACATGAACTTTTTGTATCCAAATTCACGAACAGTTACTTCCCCATTATCAGAAGTCCATGGCTCGCGTACTTTGATTTCTTTTCCATTGAACAAGAACTGAAATAGATGAAAAGACTTGTTCTCTCTTGAATGGAATACCAGTGTTACAATAGTATGGTTATATTATACTAACACTTCAATGTTTAAATTTTTCTTATCTGGGACCTAGATAGAAAACCAAATTTACTATAATGAATATGAAGCAAGATTTTAACCTTTAAGGGCAACGATATAAATTGAGTGAGTGATATATACAAACGATAATACATCATCTTCCACATTGTGCTATACAAAAATTATCAAAAAAAACTGGAGTTATTTGAACTGATAAAAGGGATTAATGAACATTATGATATGCACAATCTTCCTCATCCTTCATGGTATGATGTCTCATAACATACTGATTTTATCACAAGATTGTTCAGTAAAGCATGCTTGTATGGCTAATTCTGATTTCTAACAGACAAATTTGATATCCGTTTTACTGGGAATACAACGGAATACTCATTCTACTTTTTCTAATATTTGTTAGACTGATTTATTACATATCTGGCATTATTTTGCTGCTATTTGTTCTAGAATAATATTGACATTTGAATATTGGCAAAACACTATGTTTTTTGCTAATCACGAAATATTTTTGACTGGTGCAAATATAGAAAATGATGAGTCATATGTTTACCTTCTGTCCAAATGTCAATGTGTAGTTCTTGGTTTTGTGAATTACAGTTAATGTTTTAAGACAGGATAGTGATTTTCTTCTTGCACTAAACCATCGGCATAATTCGTTGTCAATAATAACTTCTGTTTCATTGAAGGCATATTCTTTCATAAGGGTATATGTGCATTTTCCCTGGTAATTGTATGAGAATCCATCGAAAGTTGTGAAATGTGGGTCACCGTAAGCTTCACATGTGCCTGTGATATTGGGAAATATTGACATTTATAAATCTATTTCCCCTTATACTTTAAACTTTGATAATAGATATTTTTTGTTGAGGAAATTCACTTTACACATTATTCTATAGGTGACTGTATCTGTATCCTGAAGAGAGAGAGTCCAGTTCCCTCCAGAATTAGAATATCATGTCTACCAAAATGATTGTACATATACTTTTCAATTTCAGGTGTTAAATTGATTTTTCCTAAATTTTTCCATTGGAATACTTACAGGGACAAACCCATTCACGACAACATCCTTCCTTGGTAGAAGCGAGATATGCCGTCCCTCCATTTACACAACTTGGTTTTTCTGATGAGCAAATAAATCGATCAAATTCTTCAATCTTGTATGAATTTCTTGTTTTGGTGTTGGAGTATGAACATTGTAACATCTTGCACTTGTTATCTTTGTTGATCCACGGGACACCGACCTGGCAAGGATGTAATTTGAAATTACCAATTTCCAACAGTTTTGTTTTAGTCTCTCATGTCTTGAGACTGAATCGCCTCATGTGGAAGCCCAATGCTCAATTCTTTTTGTGCTGTAAATTCTAAAAATATTATGTATACAACAATTTACCTTTCTTCTCATTCCATTATAGTCTACACATGTTTGATCATCATCGGGAACACACATATATTCTGGGCAACAACATTTCGTTGCAGACACATTTCTTACTGGAACTTGTCCAGATGGACAAGACGGTTCGACACATTTTGTGTAGTTACATCCTGAAAACATAATTTGTGATAAAATTCTCCTGATTTTATTTTTACTTTCAAAAGCAAGAAAGTATGTAAAGAAGATTCTGGGAATCACGCTTTAACACTTCCTAGCCATATTCTAGTGCTAGCGAGTTGTTTTCGATATTGAGTTTTCAAACATTGTTACAATCAGACTTAAATTCAGTCGATCCTATATGCAATTGATAAAGGTGTTCTTGAAAGTAAGTGTGATTTGCAGAGCAAAATATTGAACCTTGTTTGTAGCGTTTTATATAGTTGTGTCACAATTTAGATCAGGGTTTTTTAAACGGGCTCCTCGCTCTCTCTGAGGTGAGAAAGTTGATCAGACTAAAATGAAACCAAATATCAAAGGTACAAGGGATCAAGGGAGTACAAGAACGCACTCTGCACAGACTACATTGAATTGAAGTATACATGAAGCTATGTGTTTACTCTTTGACTGTAATGCATTTGTTCTTCTATTTTTTCTAATTTACTTTTTCTCAGTACAAATAAAATACCGGATTGAAACTCCTTACAAGCACAAAACATGGTTGTAATCATGTGAAATGGGCTAAGGACAATAAAAGTTTGAGAAAAAATTATATAATGCTTTTGAAAATAAAATATGAAATACCGGTAGTAAAGCGAAATACAATGTAATACAAATATAACATACTGCAGCCTTGTTGTTTGCAACATTTGTTAATGGATAGATCCATCCAGCTGTATACATCTTCTTCAGGATTTGTGCACTTGGTAATCTTTGGTGGACATGATTTTGGTCCTGAAATTTAATTAAGAATATAGTTATGATAAATGAACCTTTTATTATTGAACTTATATCTGACCAGCTAAAAAGTCTCCTCCAAATAGAACATAGATACTCACTGCAAGCAAAGACTGGGCAATTACAGCTGTCCACTTCTTCAGTCTGATATACTTCTTCACATTCATTCTCACATGAAATTGTTGGACATGGATTTCGTTCTACAAATAATAACAAACTCTGATTGTAAAAAAAATAACTAATTATTTGTAATGCGCATTATCAAATATAGATTTGGACAAACATTTGCTTCCATATTTGGTGAATGCAAAAATAATAATGTACCGTTAAGTATAATGCGAAATCTCCATATTTCATTGATAATTTTGTACTTCATTCAGATAGCAGCTTGTTAAAAATAAGAATTCAAAATGAATATATCTTATTGAGCGAAATATCACATGGTGTAAGAATTCAAGAGTCTATGAAGTCTTGTCTATAAAACTTGCTCAACTTACCACACACACGTTCAGTACATCCACAATCATTAGTTGTATCTAATGCAGTATAGCATGCATCACATTCTTTCGGTTCAGTGCAGATAGTATTGTTGATAATGTATGGACATCCCAAATTCTTGGATGGATCAACTAGACATTTCCTTGTGTAACATGCATCAAGAGGATGGGGCCATTCTAGATTTCCTGTGTATAGAACAGCAAAGATTTATAATAACATTGAATTTCTCAATTCAAATTATGGTTACTTCTGAGAATAGTGAATTCAAAGTTGCAAATCTATACAATATATAAGCAGAATACGATCATATATATACAATGCCCACAAAGTATATATTCTATGTAAATATCATAATTTCGAACAAGACCGCTACATCATAACTATTTACTTACGATCATATTTCTTAGCAGTTTCTGATTCCAAGCATTTATCTGGGCAGTCGCAGTATTTTGGACAACATTCATCACCAGTAACAGTTGCATCAGATTTCAATGCAATCTTAGGTAATTCACAATCATCGAGAGTGTTGATGTCGCATTCAATCTTTTCTGTATACACAGTAAAAATTGGATTTAGAATGATAGTACATAATGGCTCACAAAAAGGGTCAAGTAATAAACATATATAAAAATAGCATAATCTCTCTATCAACAGAATAGCAAGTGTTTTCGTAAGCTTTCATAGTAACTGCAAATATGGAAGATCACTGGTCAATTAAAGTTATTATAATAAATTATTATAATAACTTTAATTGACCAGTTCGGACTCGTAAACCCACACAAGGCGATCAACAGAAAGATAACAAGAATATTCCTGTATTTCTAACACTTGATATGATAAATGTTAGACCAGATGCTTTCAACAAGTAAAAGTGCTTATATAAATAAGGGTAAGATAAAGTCCATAAATGAGAAGACAATCTGCAGCTGTTCCTTGCTGTTTTAATAGCTTCATGTTAGTATGCCATGAATAAGCTCAAAAAATTTCAGCTGAAACTAAGTAGTGTCACTCACTACATGTAATGACAGCACAACATCTATCATCCAGAGTTTTGATTTCTTCTTCACATGGTCCACATTTAATTGGTTCATCACATGGTACAATATGAGTGTGTGGGCAGATCTCACTTAATTCTGTTGACTCAGGTTTGGCAGCTCTGCATACTTTTCTATTGAGATAAAGAAAGGAAATAGATCCAAAGATTGAGCAATGGCCAATTGATGGTATAACTTGTTAGAACATAGAATGTGATATTGGAAAAACTGACATTCTCCCAACTCACAAGTATAGGATGACTTTGTAAGTTGCTGCTCAAATACGCTAATAAGATAATTTAAAATGAAAAACTATTATTTCTCAAGATTTTATGAAACTGTGAAATAGCAAAATCTGAATGTTATATAACAGACCATCACCGTATGTTTGAGGATCAATTCAAAATTTGAGAATATCAACTTTTAAAGCTCATTGAATGATTATATAAAAACAATTTCCACAGCAGAAATACAAAAATTATGGTAGCCAATAAAGGATGCTATTTATACCTGACGATGGAACCTGCGACAGATGGATCCGAGGTGCATGCATATTCTAATGGTTCATCCCAGGTCTCCCCAATTTCACGAGTTTGGTTTTGATAATCGAAGCAAGTTTTGTGACATGTACATTCTCGCCCAACACTGCAGCAAGGATATTTATCAGACAAGCCTAAACATAGAAAATATCAATGTTAAAAATTGAAAAGTATCTTGTTTTTATTGAATTTAGGTTAAGAATGACTTTGATGTTAACTTAAATAGAATGCTTGTCATTATTTGGAGTGATAAATTGTAAGCAGGATTAAAAAGAACTCTTTATATTTGAGTAAAAGATAAATCGGGACGAGCAAAATATAATTATATTACCGTTAAGAGATATTTCCACCAAGTTAGATTTTGGTTCTGAACACTCTTTGACATCATATGGAGATGGTGGACACTTGAATGGAGCTGAATTGAAAAATATTTGTAAACTATAAATGATAATTTTAGTGACATATTGATCCTTGATTTGAATATAAATGAATTAATCTTCAAAGTTAAGGTACATACTAAGCTATTTATTCAATGCATCAAATTTTGCTATATCATAGCAGTTTGAAACCTTTTAATAAAATCGTTTATCGATAATCAGAATGAGATCTAAAATAGCGGTTCGTGCAATACACGCATTAACCATAATCGGGAAGCACTTAAAAAGAAAAAATATGCAGTGGCTGTTCAAAATTTGATTTACAAAATCATAAATAATATGAACGAAAATTATGACTGAATAGTCAGTGACTTACAACATGTATGAACAGTGCAGCCACATGCATCTTCCGATTTAATAGTATTCGTGCAGTTGGGACAAGATTGGGGTTCTGGACATCCAATATCTCGTGCTACAGGACAAAGATCCATGTCTTGTGAACATTCTTCATATAATTTTGTTGCAATATTTGATTCAGTCATCATTCGTCTAAATAAATAAATAACATGGGATACTAAAAATGGAGTAAAATATATATAAATTATATGAAATTAGCAGAATAGTTGTTTCCTAGTATTATTCCTTGCAATGATATACACAGAGTCAAGATTTTGATTTGTACATAAAATACCATATTCTAAATTTTTGGCCACAGAATATATCTCTGATTTCTCATAGAAAAAAACCAAGCAAGAACATTTCAAAAATAGAAAAAGAGCTATATAATGAGTTTTCTAAAAAGATTTGCGATATGTATATTTCATGGTTAGTAGAATTTAAATAATCATAGATTCATAGTAAAGTATTTTTGAAACTAATTTCAAATTCTGCATACGACAAATGTTGTACCTGAAATCAATCTTGGATCGAAGTTCACTCCAGAAAGCAACATTTTCGGTATCTTTGAAATCAATCACCGAAAGATCATAACCTAACTTGGTAAGTAATGACTCTGAAGCGACACATCTCATTCGTTGACATGTTGATTCATCAATCCACACAGAGAAAAGCTACAGAGAAATTTTCAAATCAATTATATCAAGCACATTCTACTTTATAGAAATCTAATAGTAAGATTAGCCTAGAACCTTGAATGAGGTGACATATATTTCGCATGAAGTGACTGTGTATGTATGTATATTGCTGTTTGGCATTTAAATTATCATTTATTTTTGACATGTTCACAGATAATAATCCTATATAAATTCTGATCTTATACAATAACACAATTTTCATTAAAAAATTTCTGTAAATAATGTTTTTTTCCAAGGTATTTGATATTTTATTAAGTACAATAAAATGATCAGAAAACATAACATACATCTTTCTTAACTCCTTTGAAGTAGCAAGAAGAATCACACACTGAAAATATAATTATAATATTTTAAAAATAAAAATTTCTGTTAATATCATATTTGACAACCTATTGAAACATTTGTGCATGGAATTTATGGAGCCAATTATCAAATATAAACTCCAATGTAATATTCATTACTTTTAACATTGATTAACATTAATTTCTCTATGTGAATTAGTCAAAGCAAGATCTCATGCACTCATAAAGTAATAACCATCTTGCAGTGGTGACTGAAATGCCATTCAGAATTATGATGGATTTCAATTCATTTAGTAATTATCACTTTAATTTTATGCTGTGGCATCATATAGTTGGATTTATAATAAGGGATTTCAACTATACTTACTGCAACAGTTCTTTGATGGGAAACATGTATCCTTTGTTTCAAGTGTTGTAATTATTTGCCGTTTGGTTGCCACTGAGCAATGAGTTGGTTCCTCAATCGGAGCTGAATTGATAATAGTTAGTTTACAAAGCCTTACAAAATGAATTGCAAATTGACAATATTAGAATGCAAATATGACAAACTGCCTAGTCCCTAGTTTTAAAATTAGATACAATTATATATCTATACTTACGACAAGATACTTTATCACAGTCGCATTCATCTTTAATGATTTTCTTTGTAGTACAGGGTGGGCATTCTATTGTCAAATCATTTTCACAATGATCAATAGTTCTTGGAATTGGACAGATCTCCTTGTTCCAGTCTTCTTCCGACACATAACATTCCAGTTTCACGCATTTCTTTGGCACCCAGATTGTACCGTTCTGAAAATATAATCAAGCATGCATATTGGTGGTGTAGAAATCAACTGAAGATACCCACATAAGTGACTTCTATAAGCTTTTTTGAATATGTTTATGTGACAAATTACCACGATGATAAAATATAGGAATTTGAAAGATTTGAAAACTACAGAACTGTACAAATCTTGGGCTTGGGTGGTGCGATGGAAGCGCAAGGTTGGTAATCAACAGACTTTATTTTAGTTTCGTTTAGTTTTAGTTTAGATTAGACTCTAATTTAGTTTCGGCACATGTACCCACAGACCTGCGATGATGATCATTAAACTTCCAGGTTACTCAATGATAATAATTGGTAACAAGTAACTCTTTATATATGAATGTAGTAATCCTTGATAGTGAAATACAGTTCATAATACATTTAAGATTTCTCTTTTTCAATGTAAATTTTAGCATCTCCTGTTTCTGTTTCATCGCAATGCTATAGCAATATTATAATAAACATTCACCGGTACTCTAGCTCCATCTTTGATGCAGACTTTCTCTGCTTTGCATCCCCAGATATTACAACATTCACCGTTTGCTACATCCCGCTTTACAGCTAAATATTCACTGAAAAATTCGTTTTTCAAGATTATTAACATTATATCTCTAAATTATACATGGAGCCAACTAAACTAGATATTAATATAGATTACCGACATTTGTATAGCATGTCTGGTCAAGTTTGATTTGGATAAAGCTAGGGTTTTGTTTGTTTCGGATTTATAAATGTGGTTGATGTATGGAGTCTAACTGACAGAAATTAACAAAACATATTACTGTGTCAAGAAGCCTAAACTTTCCAACGGTCATCATACTGCGATCACCTCAAATATACACAGAACAGCAGCTGTGCAAGAATTACAAGAATGTTCAATATTGTTTGTGCGATTGAGTTAAATATTTATCGAAAAATAATACTGAAATATAGCATGAGACTTGGCTTCATATTCAGATCAACTTAAAATAAGCATACACAAAACAATCTTCGCAAACTTCTTTGGTTTCATTGCATGGAGATTCTTGACTTTCAACTTTCTTACATTTGGCTGGGTCAGCTTCATCAGTTACATTAGTACAGGTGTAGTCGATGCAATCTTTTGTCCATTTCTCACCAGGATTATATGATTTTCCATTGAAGCGACATTTAACACACACTTAAAATAGAAATTTAATATAGTAAATTTAATCAAATAAGGATTGATCAATGAAGTTTGTAGTGGATGATTAAAACTAAGACAAAAAATGGAGTAATACTTGTTCGTACACAAAAATACATATGGACAATTTAAACATATGGAACATTTGTATTAGTACATGAGTAGTTTAATTTTTGTTTCACTTTGAATATTTATAACGATAACTCACTGCAATCATATCTTGGGCAGCATGTTCCATCATAGCAGCAACTTCTGTCTTCATTCTTGATAGGAACATAATCTTCGGGACATTCAGAATCAACCGTGCATTCCTTTCTTGTCTTTTTCACTTCGTAACATTCTAGTTGTTCTCCAGATTTCTATAATTTTGCAGTTTTAGAACTTACCGGTACCTTGAATAGCATTCTTGTTCCGTTTTAATATATAGATTTGATTATTAAATTAAATTCAAGATTGATAATTCCCATATAATTTCTTTGGACAAAAAATTCTAATTAAAGAAATCATCATAAATCAAAAGTCTATCCTTTTCGTAATTGAAGTTACTGCTTCACAATATTTTTCAAGCATTATCAGGAATATGCAAATATTCCAACAAACCTTGATAGGATTACAGTAATATGTATCATAACATCCACGGTCAACGTCTCCTTTTGTCCATGATTCACCAGCAGATTTGTTCGCTACAATTTCGCCATCGAGCATACATTGTGTGCATTCTGAAGGAATTAATAATTATTAGGACCTCAACGAAAGTTTATGATTGGACAGCCATCTATTGAAAAATTGGCGCTCCAGAAGTATGTGTACCAATTCGTATGAAATTATGGCCTAACCCTAACCTGGTACACATACTACTGGAGTACCGTACAATTAATATTCTTTCCATCATACCACATGAAATCAGTTTTTTACATCCACAATCATCTTTTCCGTAAACAGCTTTGTTGTAAGGTGCTTCACACTTTTCTACCACTGGGCATGGTATTGGCATACATTTCTAAACAAAATATAACAGTTCTAATTTTTGTATGAAAGCAAAATTGGGTCCACTCTTGTATGCTAAGACCATCATAAAGTAAACAATTTTAAACAAGAGAGCAATGCTGAAATATATGGACACAAAGTAGTACAGTTACCGTATGCAATTTGTCTCAGTAGACTACTGTACCGGTACACCAGTCTTCACGACCAACGTGAAAGTGGAGCCAAAAAATATTGCAAACTTCACCATTAGAGCAAACGTAACTGACACAAGGTTCACAATTTTTGAGAGGTTGGATAATCCCTCTTTTTCTAGTATCTCATGATTTTCTTCATGCACCAAAAAACAATATTACACAAATAGATATAAATATAATAGAGGAATGGGAATTATTTACACAAACTGTTATTTTTTATACTTATACTTATTATTCAGACCTCTTTCAAGCATCCATCTTTCTCATCCTTGTCATCAGTACAAATACAGCTTTCGCATGATCTCGGGTCCATAATTGTCCTTTCCCATGAAGTACCAGGCTGCAGTAAATACATAAATGTATCATTGAAGAAACTAAATGCAGTTTAAATTAGAATAGGAATGTGTTGTAAAATATAAACAAATGAATTAGGATCGAAAATAGTTTTGCTGAAAAGATAAAGGTAAGTGAAATTACTGTTTAATCAATAGTGTTGACCATAGTGCATAGTGTAAAACATTCAGCAAAAATATCTGAATTTAACATATTACATCAATTAGGAATGTATAATTGCATGCCACCTGTATGGCTCTATGAAAAAACTTTAGTTCATTGTAAAAATCATGGTATTAGAAATATATGGGAATATAGGCATATAAGATCTTACATCATATGTTGAGTTGGTGACATCATCGACACATGTATGATCACATGTACATTCATAACATGGGGCTTTGCATGGATCAGCATCTTTGATTTCAGTTGGTCGGTATGGGAAATCGCATTTGATATTGGGGCAACGTTCAATCAAGGCTGTAAAATTCATTGGAGTTGAATATCAACAAAAATAAGACTAAAGAATTAAAGCTTCTGGTAAATTGCATTTTCATAATCATTCACCCAAAAAACACAATAATAAAAGACTATCGAATACATACAAATATTTCATAAATACATAAGATGACATATATATATATAAAATATTCCCTTCTATAAAGGCAGGCTGCAGCATGATGGCAGCGATATTTGTGTACAGATGTAGAATTTACAATCAGAAAAAGGCAACAATTTTCCTAATATACCGTAATATTATCATAATGTAACTTCATAACAATGAATGTTCCAATAAAATAACAAACAACAACAATAAAAATCTTACTGCACGTGGAAACATCGCATCCACATGAATCCTTTGTAATAGTGGTATTGAAACATTCAGGACATTTTTCAACTGGTTCGCATCCGATATCAAAACTTGTGGGACAAAGTGAAACATTTTGTTGGCATTCTTCATACAGTTTATGCGGTATTTTTTTCTCATCCAACATTTTCCTAAAATAATGAGTATACCTGTATTTTTATCAATAAACCACAAGACCATGACATGGTCTAGGTTGACATAATACAGTCCAGACATTTTTGTTGTTGGTTCCAGTAAGTTGTGTTATGTGATACAAATCAAACATATCAAGTAATAAGCAATAGCAACACACACATGCCATATTTCGATGAGTGTATTACTCATGTTCAAAAAGGTTTTCCGTGCAAATTTGCCCAATGTAAATTTAACAACATTTTCTGAAAAGCTTTATATTACTTTTACTTCAGCATATTATACAGAATAGTAATGGATATGTAAGAGAAGTGAAAATTTTAAATTTAACTTCATCCTAATTATTCTAAGGATTTTTTCGACTACGAAAAATGTAATTCGAAATCCTTATGTAGTAATCTGAATTGAATTAGTCAAACTATATTTATAGAAAATATTTTTGTAACACACCTGTAGTCAACCTTGGTTTTTAGGTTAGAAAATGTAGCTTCCATCATAGTATCAGCCAAATTTTCAAAATCAATCTTTCCTGTGTAACCAAGATGACGAATTGTTGTTTCAGGAAGAATGCATCGCATTCTTGTACATGCTTCAGTGTCCTTCCACACTTCAAATAGCTGAAATTATTTTGTAAGAACAAACAAATGAGAAATTAAATGATTTTATATTATGTTGCAGATATTGACCAGAAATTTAATAGACATAGATCTTGTGATATTTTCCGATATTGAAAGTTTTGAAATATGACATAACTCAAGGTATTGTCAATATCTCGATTCTCGAGACATATACATAATTCACACTCAAATAATGGAAGTTTACTACTGCTTGCTCTACCAATTAGATCTGTACAATTAAAGAAAGTTGAGGCATTGGTTATTCTCACATGTACGAGTTTCAAGATATCACTAGCAATTCCATCATGCAATCAAGAATTCTCAGGTGATCTTCAATAAACTTTGAGAGTGTATTTAAATATTTCTAGCATTGCAGCGTGCTTACTTGAGCTATATGGTTTTGTTACATTAGAAATAATTAAAAAACCTACCTGGTATGTAGCACCTTTGTATGTACAGGTTGTGTCACACACTGTAAAGCAAATACTATTATTTAACCTCAGACCATTATATCCACATGTATTGTAAAGACTAATATATATGTTTCCTAACACATAATTATTATTATGGTAATGATTTCCATCTATTTAAAAACAAGTTAAATATTGATAAACATAAGAGAAAACAATCAGAATTTCAACTCTGGTCAGAGCTGCTTGAAATGCAGGGCAAGAAGCAATACACTTTTCTTGGGCTGCAGAATTACTCATAAACTCTTCCGAACGCTTGATTTTGGTTCCACAAAATAAAACACGAACACTCTTTGGTCATCCCCGAGTTAATTACTATAATCTAATTATGTGTTCAACCAATATGAACATTTTATAAAAATAATATATATTCAAAAATTTTAGTCTTACCACAGCATTCTTTACTTGGGAAGCATTCATCACCTGTTTCCAGCGTTGAATGTCGTTGATTTAGTTTGGGTTCAATACATTGAGTTGGTTCATTCAATGGTTCTGTAAAAAAAACAGTATATTTATTTGTGATAATTAAATATAATTTTAATAGGAAACTGTGAAGGGATGATAGAAGTTTTATATTTGACACAATAGCACATTAATCAGAGCATCAAACTGTGTCGGCTTCAGCAATTAAATATCCCAAATTCATAACCATTCATTCAAGGCATCATTCACTAATTAAGAAATTAGAAATTAGGGAAAATTTTTTGGATATCATAACAGTGACATTTTCACAATGCCCAACTATATTTTTCAGAATGTTCCACTTCTTCCACATCATTTTTAGAGTCATTGTATGGAATGATTAAAAGTACTTACTGCAAGATGCAATTTCACAACAATATTCATCAATGTAACTGGTTCGATTTTCACAGTTGCCACATGTTATTGGTTCATCACATGGAACCTTGACAGCTTCTGGACATTCTGGTTTAGGATCTGGGAATTCGGCTGGAGCTCGACATGTTTTTCTGAAAATATGGCATCAATATAAAATGCAAAAATGGGAATTTAGTGTAACCTATAAGCATGAATATTTTGATTATAAGGCAACTGTGTAACTGTACCTCATGTTTGTATTGTAAGTTGAAATATAAAAATATTTTAATAATAATCCTATCATGATGACACACTCAAAGTGAATGATTGGCTATGCTGAACCATAACAATTAAAAGTATTCCATTCTGTTATGAAAGTGCTCATAGAATGGTATTGAATAACCTATAACTTTCCAATTACAAGATAATACAAGGAGATTATACATTCTTTAATAGGTAATATCATTAAACATACTTAGTCAAAGTCTTGCCACATTCATTAGTTCCAATTTCATCCCAAGATTCACCAACTGGATGTATTGTACCATTTTTATCCTCACACCCATCTCTACATACACATTGCCGTCCTTGCTTACAACATGGGTACAACTCCGTCAATCCTAAAAGTTGATAAGAAGAATAAAGACAAGTAATGTTTTATTTTAATTTACCGGTAATCAATTTACTTTATTCAATCAATCTGTTGCATTGGTTGGTTCATTTTACCCAATCAACTAAATTATATGTAATCATCCTCAACTAAACTGTTATTTCTAACATAGAGTACATACTTAGCAATAAACAAAAAAATTGTGAAATTTATTGAGTAAAAAAATATAAAATATGCACCTTCAAGTGAAATGTTCTTCATAACAACTTTAGGCTCAGTGCATAACTTGACATCATATGGTGCCGGAGGACAAACATACGGAGCTATTTGAAAAAATAATAATATATAAATATATTGAATATATACAATAATAATATATAAATATATACACAGCTACTCGTTGTCACAGGGTTGTTGGACGTAATTGCTAGTCTGTTACATTTTTCTCCGCCATTCATACAAAAACAATTTCCTTATCTACATTTGATTCGTAACTGGAAAAGAGGCCATGGTTTGCCATAAGACTCTCATCCATTCTGATATGAATGTAAAATTCCCTGTACTGGTCCATAAAATTACTTACTGCAAGTTACAATAGGACAGCCACATTCATCAACAGTTTCTGTAGTTGTCTCACATTCGCCACAATCTTTTGGTTTTTCACAACCTAAGTCATAAGTAATCGGACAAAGGGTAACATCTTGTGAACATTCACTATATAGAGATTTTGGAATGATAGAGTTACTCATCATCTTTCTGTAAAAAAAAATGAATTTACTTTAAAGAACTCAACAGCTATAAAAGAGATTTGCTACTTTCATTGAAAAAATAAACAACTTTATCACTTCATTCCAAATTACCAGATTCCACTTTTAATCCTAATTTACCTGTAGTTTAGTTTGCTTATAATTTGACTCCATGTTGTGACATCTTCCAAATCGTCAAAGTCAATTCTTTTAGGATCAAATTTAAGAGCAGTGAGTGTTGCTTCAGGAAGGACACATCTCAGCCTCTGGCAAGTGGCCTTATTTTTCCAAACTGTGAAAAGCTAGAAAAAAAATACATAATTTTGGTAAAAAAAACGTACGATTTTAGTATCTAAGTGACTGCAATAGAAAATAGTAAAACCAAGTTGAATTCCAAAAAAAATATTCGATAAAATAAAGGAAATGCAAAAAGTTGCGTCTTTAGCAACAACCAAATAGGTACATGACTGATAACTCCAAACTGATAATATTAAGACTTCTGAAATTGACGTCGGGATGCAATTTTGGCTCAAACTCCTTATAACAAATTTGAAAATTGAATTACCAGTACCAAAAGATCAATTAGACTTTTCATAAAAATGAAATTTTCATTGTGCAATTTACCAAATTTGTAAGCAACAATAACATACGGTAATAATTTATATACACATCAAAAATGTTAATGCATTCTTATACAGGATTTGATATTAATGTTGAAGGCCAACACAAAATCCCAATATCTATTGATCAGAAAATTGTAGTCCCAAAATATTCACTCAATTTTTACCAATAATACTATCGCCTACTGCACCTTCCAATCCAACTTCAGGATGCTAAACTTGCGCCCGCTCAGCATTTTAGCCTACAAATGCGACAAGTCTACATTGTGATGTAACAATGCTTATGTATTGCACGACCATCTTTTTTTGCAAATCAGCGAAAACGACAAAAGATTCGTTAAGACAGTGAACATCTGAATTATCCCCAAAAATTGCCAAATTACCTCTTTTGGAGTAATTATCCCCAATTTGAGAACCACTGGTATTGAAAAAGCAAATGATAATTAAGTTTGAGTGATAAAGAGCATGAAAAATAACGATTTTATAAATCATAAAAATGATTTTATAAATGGCATGCAAAATACAAATAAAATGGGAAAACTGAATAAAGTTTATTATTTAAAGAACTTACACTCTTTCTTACACCATTGTGGTAGCAGGCATCATCACAAACTAAAAAGTAAGAGTTGCTTTAAAAAAACGGGATCTTAAATTATTTTAGATGATATGATTCATAAAAAAGTATTAAAAATTATGTTGAGATACGTTATATATTTAGGAGATTATATTAAATCAAGAAGAGTCGAAACAAAAGAATAATCATAAAATTATTATATTCAATATCATATTCATACTATTTAGGTATAAAACTTTTCCTCTAAATTCTAAAATTATATTTGATACAAAAGAGGAACAGTCTAGCTCACTTACCGCAACAATTCTTGCTTGGGTAACAGATATTGGCTGTGTTGAAAAAATCGATGATTTGATTTGATGCAGGTTTGTCACATGAAACGGGAGGATCATTCGGAGCTGAAAATATTTAAATGAAGATATAGAATATCTTTATTTATAACACATTGGTTTTGAAGCATTCGTGTATAATAGTTTATTGCTGATGCATGTCAAGATATTGTTCTACCACATTTGTCTCTAAACCAGTAACTAATTAGATCATGATAGGTATTCAATGCATATATGCTTACGACATTCAGTGTAGTCACAACCACATTTATCCTTTTTCACAGTTTTGTTTTGACATTCGTTACAGACTGTTGGATCAGGATCACAATGATCAATATCAATTATTTCTGGACACTTTTCGGGATAATCTTCCTCAGATACAAAACACTGAACTCTTCTACATTCATCAGGTTTCCAGATCGAACCATTCTATAATAAAAATGCATGATGGTTGTTGAGAAAATGCAAAGTCATGTTTTACTTTAGGTTAATTAGAACGTTTATCGTTAAGTTTTGACACTAGAAATAAGCTTTGTCAAACATTCATTAAGTGATTAAGCCAAATTATTAAATCAGATAAGAAAGAATTTTAAACCTAATGTATTTCTTTGTGAGTGGGACTGGGAATTTTAACCAAATGGAGGAAAAATATATGTGCATACTTGATATGAGTGAATGATAGTGTTCAGGGAAGAAAATTGTAATTTTGAATTGCACCTGCTGTTTCCCACCATCAACTGCTAGTTTCTGATTTAATACGGTAGTTATATTTTCTTGATATTCACCAAATGAATTGAAAACCCCAGGGCATAGAGTTTCAGTTTATGTGAGTACACTAATAGATGAAACTTAAGCAAGTGAAATAGTGAAATGGATATTTACAAGATGTTTTACACCACCCTCATCATAGCAGTACGGTTCAGGTGTGCAATCCCAGATATCACAACAGTGATCAGGTACTTCTCTCTTTTGTTTGAGATATTGTCTGTGGAACAAATCATGTAATAAAAAAGACATACAAAATTAAGATATTCTTACAATATTCCAATTTCAGTTCATTTTATTTTTCAATAAAAAAAGAAACTTACACATGACATTCTGTGCAAGTAATATTCGTAGCAGGACAATCTACAACTTCACTAGTTATTTTCTTGCATTTTGCTGGGTCTGCACTATCAGTTTCATTTGTGCAATGATAGTTGATGCAATCCTTTGTCCAAGTATCACCAGGATTGTAAGATTTTCCACCAAAGCGACATTTTACACAAGCTGTAACATAATATTATACATTTATAAAAATACTGTGTCATGGTCTATTGCTGTCAATTCTTTTCATTTTGAAAAATTGAATTATAACATCTGCCAAACTTATTATTGCCATAAAATAAAAAGAATTGTTATCAAGCTTTCCTGCTAGAACCAATTTTATTAAAATTATATGTCAAACTTAGTGATATGATAGTATATCAATTAAACTCTGTGAAACCTGATATAATCGAACACAGTAAGTCAACATACTACAGTCGTATTTTGGGCAATGTTCCCCATCATCATAATCACAACTTCGCACTTCACTTTTAACTGCAACATGATCATCTGGACATTCGTCATTAACAACACATGGGTTCCTCACTTTAGTGATATTGAAGCATTCTTTTGACATTCCTGGGTTCTGCATCAACATTTGGAAAGCGTTATGTTAGCATAGAATGATTTACAATCAAATGGTGGCAAAATAACATGTAAATGTAAAGAAATATAAGCCGGAAAATGCATATAGAATTAACCAAAATAAAGTTAAAAGGTTGCATCTAAGTTACCCTGTATGCCAGGCATTGATATGAGTCATAGCATCCAAGTGCAAGGTTGCCAATGTTCCAGGTGTCACCAGGTTCTTTTCCATCAATAATTTTCCCATCATACATACAATGTGGGCATTCTAAAATGAATTAAACTGCTTTATTTAAGAAGATTCTATTCTACTTCAATTGTATATATACTAGGTCTATATTGCTAGACAATGAAGATAAGGTCAAAGCAAGTTTATGTACACATAATCAGAAGCATAGAAGTTTCTCTGAGCGAACTTCCGCTAGAGTTGCAAGACTATAGAGAATTATAGCGTTGGAGTGAGCTTCACCGATTTTTCAGTTCAGGTCAATACAATTATGAAAACAGCTATGAGGAATTTCACACAACTGAAGTTCTTTGAAAAATGATTTGGGGATAATTGTTTGTCTGGTAGTTACACTGAGAGTGAACAGATGAAGGCTCAACCAAGTATAATGACTGAAAATTTTATTTAGAGACAAAATTTTCAAAAATTCAGAAGAACATAAACCATTATATTTCGTGTAATATTAGCCAGCCATAGATACCACAGTTTGTCTACGAAAAGAGTGTTTGCAGTTTTGAAAATTTTGTTAAATATAAATTACATTATTCTCATTCTGATTGTTGTAAGTACATCACAACAAACACATGATTTCTTAATAATTTTAGCAATTGTACAAATTCTATTCTTACTGCATCCGAGAAGTATAGTGCAACCACATTCATTTTCTGAATGAATAGGAACATCATATGGGCTTTCACATTCTTCAACAGGCGGACAAGGAGTTGGAGTGCAATGCTGTTCAAAAATAATAATATTTAATTATTGCATCATGAAAAATAAATAAGGTGTAAACGCATCTTAATCCACATAATTATGACAGGATTGTTGAAATTGATTTGCATTCTTCAGAATACAAAATTTTAACATCGTTTTTTTTTTAATTGCAGGAACTCATTATCATGAAATTATAAATAGGATTGGAATTATACCAACCTCTTTCATACATCCATCATCATCCATGGCATCGGTACAAACACAGTCTTCACATGTTGAGGAAGTGAGGGCCTTTGTTTTAGCAGCAACTTGACGCTTCCATTCTTTACCAATCTATTGGAAAAACAATTGGA
Organism: Styela clava; assembly: GCF_964204865.1. Lineage (NCBI taxonomy): Eukaryota > Metazoa > Chordata > Ascidiacea > Stolidobranchia > Styelidae > Styela > Styela clava. The sequence continues at coordinate 334,688 of NC_135255.1, forward strand.
TTTATAAAATCAGATAGACTCAATTAAATATGAAGCAAATAGATATCTAAAAAAATTAATAACATCTCAAACATCCAGTTTTTAACTTTCATGGTATGGCTGGTAGATTCATAACTTTTACTGCAGTTGCTTGGTCACAGTTTAAAAATACTTCAAGTACTTTACGAAATTTTATCATAGCTACTAGTACTGACACAATTTTCAGTTTTTGAAACCGATCAATTTTACCTGGTATGTCCTGTTTTGAATTTGGTCCCAACATTCCTTGCATTCACAATCATAGCATGGTTCTTTACACTTGTCCCCGGATGGATCAATTACGCGAACATATGGGAATGGACAGTCAATAGACGGACAACGTTCAACAGGCTCTGTCAAGAACAAATAGAGACCAAACTATAAAACACGATAACGGTTACCTTATATTGACTCGCTTCTAACAAACAATGATTATCACTTACGACAGTCATATTGCTTGCAGCCACATGTATCATTTACTGTTTTTGCAATGTATTCACACTCTTCACATTCAGTTGGTGCGTGACATGTTTTTTCAACTCTTGGACAGTTCTTGTCTTCTTCGGAAGTTCGTGGATCAACGCACGTATACCAACACCCATCGTCCATCCTTATCTCCTGACCAGGCTAAAATAGGGAGAAATCTTCAAAACCGACTAAGACGTAAATACCAAATCATGGTTAATTGCGAAATCACACATTTGACTCAAAATCAAGAGTAAGGATAGAAACATCCAAATAAAATTTTCAGTACTTACATCAATGATTCTCTCTGTTCCTCCAATTGTCACACGGCACTGATCATAACATACTAAACATAGAAACAAACATATATTAGGCATTTGAATAGTCAAAATAGTCAATTTGAAAATCGAATCTAGTCCTAGTTAAGGCTTAATTCTAGAAACTTAACTGCTTTTGTTTACTTTGTTACTTTTTACTTTGCAAAAAACATTTGCTGCAGTTCAGAATAAGTAAAGTTGATAGACATATAGTACTTACCACAGTCATAAATATCGCAGCATTCCCATTCATCAATTCCGACGATTTTTACATATTCATCTGATTTGCAAATTGGCTTTTTAGCACAAGTCACATTTTCATAATTTATGCTTCTGAAACATCCAGTAGCATCTCGAACACCTCTCACACATCGGAACTTCATGCACTTCTTGTTCCATTGATCTCCTATCTAAAAATTGATTCCAATACTTATATTAGAAATAAGTCAAATGCTAAGATAGGTTTATTGATAGTAATTGTTATAGCAACTAAATGAAATGTTGGAAACAATATTGAAGAATTCAAAACAATTAGACCCAAGCATTTATCGAAAAATATTTCTTCATACTGAACTCGAATTTTCTGATATAAAATAGATAATAGCTTGTAATCGAACAAATTCAGCAAACCAGTTTGAGATTCCTGTTGTTGCTTGCATCATAGTCATAACAAGAATCACATTCTGTAAAATAAATAATATTAAATATTCTGTGAAGTGTGAAATAATTTCAGATCATTTTATACAGTAGATCAGCGGTTCCCAAACCATGGATCGCGACCCACTGGTGGGTGGCAAAAGGAATCTTAGTGGGTCGAGAAAAGATGTAGAAAGCTTTGACTCATTATACTGGTTATTAGGATCAGTGGCGACTCGAATACGTAAATCTTCAAAAAAACAAAAGAAATTAAATTGAATTTAAATTCTAATCTGTGAAAGTTTCCTTTTTAAGATCTTCTTAAAGGAACAATAATTTGCTACACAGAGAATGACCATGTGACTTTTTTACGCATAGCAGTTTTGTACACTGTACAGCACTTCTTACCGTGTTTCCCCAAAATTTATACAGGATTTACATTTATTTTCTTTTGAAGAATAACACTATGGTTTTTTTTGAAAGAGGTCTTTTGTGTTCATTCATCAAAAATAAAATTACATTGTAGAAAATCGAGAGATGTGTCGCCATAAGCTGTGGTAATAAATAGTGGGTCCCAACTCTAAAAAGTTTGGGAACCACTGCAGTAGATCATGAATCCAAATCTCTACATGTGACCTGTACATATTGCACAGTTTCCCAATTATATATGCCTGCCTGAATTATAGAATAACTCAGGGTGATTGCGAATCATTAATTGTACTTAAACATGATTTGTTTCATCAATAAATCATATCTGCAGCTTTTAAACAAATACAAATTTCAGACTTCAAACAATGTTTACATAGCATCTAAAAATTTGAGAATATTTATACCGCATTCTCCCCATGGACAACAATCATCAGCTCTCGTTAAATTCCTCCAGACAAACCCTGGAGTACACGTAGGTGCTGGACCGGTTGTACATGGTGCTTGTGTTCTGGTCACTATTGGGCAAATTGTCTTGTCTTCTCTTTCTGCATCGACAGTGCAAGTGTCAGTATAGCAACAATTAGAAGTGCTCTCATCTTCACACCATTCATTGGTTACTCCAGGCTGTTTAGAGAAAGTTTGGAATATTACTTAGTAACGTAACTATCAAATTGAAGTGTTTTTTAGTTAATACACAAAGTCAAACTGAGAAGTGCCAATCGTTGTACTTTGTTAAAAATCGATGGCATAAAAAAAAAGTAGAAATATTTTTTGTAAGATGACCTTAACACACACAATCTTGTTGAATAATATCAATGAATCTTGGGATTTAATTAAAAAAAACTTATGAGGTACTTTCAACGCTTTGTTTAGTTTCCTACCCTAGATCTGTCAAATTTCACAGACCTGTTATCAAACTGCTTGTTTATAGTACTAATATTGTTGTGGCTTTTAATTGTCGACTGTTCCATATTGTACACAGCGCTATATATTGCTTCACCTTGAGACTATGGTAAGACATGGTTAAGTTTCAAATATACCGTAATCCTATTGCTGATTGACCTTCGTTACAGCATTGTCAAAAAAAAAAACAGCAAGCGCATCCATTGAATGCAGTACCATTATCTCACCTCATATGCTTTAATGTATTCAACTACACCATTATTGTCCAATGCGCAAACTTCGCAAACTGTCAAAAATAAATAAATATGGTTGAAATTTATTAATTAATGTACATATGCTCGGTTATAACACCACCATTCGACTTCCATCAACATCCAAACCTATACATCTGAACCTTTCCCTTTGTAGCATATTCCATATAAGAACTAGTAATCAGACTAGAGTTACTATCGAATATGAAACATTCATGCTTATCCCTAGTACTACCGAATTACATCAAAAACTATAATGAATTCAATAAAATAAGTCTGACAACAAATCATTGTAATATATATATATATATATACAAATAACATACCACATTCGTATTTTTCTGGGCAGCATTCATCGCCAGTGGGATAAACCTTCAACACCTCATGTTCTTTACAGATGACATCAGTGATACTCTGTTCACAGGTTACCCTTTCTTCTCTCTAAATAAGGAAGTTATGCATATACACAATGGATCTCTTACGCATTGTTAGACTAGTCTGAATTGGATTCCTTTTACAGTTATATTTAAATGAGTAATAAACTTACTGTGGAACACATTTCAGTAAATAAAAAGGTACCTGTATAAAACATTGTGGTTCTGTTGCTACTGGATGGTTTTCACATGTGTATTTAATGCAATATGTCTTTGCGCCTTTTTCTGGTGTTGGAATTACCCTGAATGATATGTAGTATTTTTCCAAAATATTTCCATATAAAGCTGGTTGATTAGTAAAACAATAAAAGTATTTTGATATTAATAAAATTATATCATCTTTATGTCATGAGATAAATTTTTATTTATTCGCAACGGAACAATTAATTTGTCCACTCAAGCTATCAAATATGCACCTTACAAACTATTGAAAATATCTGCATTTCAAAGTATTGCCCCATATTTGCTAACAGGTATATATGTGTAAGTACTTAGTAAGGCTTTGAGCTTGATAATCTTTTCTTTTATTCTCAACAGATAAGCAGAGCTAAATTATTGAAACTTACGGGAATACTTTCTTCCACGATGAACTATTGGATGTCTTGCCAGCTTCACAACTGTCATTCCTCAGCTTACATTCTAAGTAGAAAAGACTTGAATTCATATTGAATAATATGACAATTCTTGGTGTACATTATCGATTGAATTTAGCGATAACGTAAATAATACTCCCATACTATATGCCAATCTGAATAAATAAGGATCTCGAAACACATTTTTACTACCTTACCTCATTTCATTCAATTCAAGAGTCTTGCTGCACACGAACACAAATATATTTCTGTAACGTTTACAGAAATATATTTGTGTTCGTGTGCAGCAAGACTCTTGAATTGAATAGAATAGCCATTTACACTCTTGCTACAGCATCCTTGCGTAATACGCATACGGATCCACCTGCGCAAAGGCATAGAGAGCAAGAAAAGGTAGTTAGTTTCACGCAACCTCAACTGTTAGTTACTTCATTTCGGATCAGTTTTTAATCTATATATATATCTCGACTTCATCATTTAGTCATACCGCATTCGCAATCCCTGCAGTTGCTGCATTTAGATGTAGTCGAATTTGAGCATATTTGTGTGTAGTACGTTGGATCACAGGATGGAATTGGTTTATATTCTTCTTTGCAATCATACCAATTGATTGTTCCATTATAACAGAGGTCTCCTGTCGTGTCCATGGCACACCATTCACGTTCGCAAGCATCGGTAGCAACGGGGAAGTAAATGGTTTGCCCAGGCTTTTCAATAGAAAAAATACAAAATTTACTTGAAATCATAGTAAAGATTAGAAACATCTGTAAACTTTACAAACAATGTGGATACAGTCCAATTGTAAGGAATATATATATATGTGAAATCCAAAGTTTTAAATTCTCATAGCTACCGGTAAATTAATTTTTAAAGAGAAAGTCATGATATTTCATGCATAATATTTTTCTGCGGGACGGGACATTTAAATATTAACTCTATAAACAGGGAACATGTTTTTATTTGTGTATTAATTTTAATTATTATCTAGAACTTACTGTAACTCGAAGTTGGGCTCCAGATTTGGTTTTGCAAACTTCACATTTTTCTGAACAGAAAAAACAAATTTATTGAACAGGCAAAATCATCAAAGACGCTATATACAAATAGACAATATGTGGAAAGTCAATGAAGAACAAGAAAAACTTAAATTACGATTTAGAACGCACAAGGCTTATAACGCTGTCTGTCGGTTTAAGACGCCAAATAAAAATCAAACATGCCAGGGAACAAGGTCATTTTAATTTCAAACCTAAATATAGAAAATAAAAAAGCATAACAAGATTGCGAATTACATGTTTGTATCAACATTGCGAATATAGCTACATAGAGAGGCATGATTTCGAATTTAACATAAATGAATTAAAAAAAATCGTATGTGATAATAAAGAATACAAATTTTGTGAAAATATAAAAAAAATAAAACAATCAGCTCTTAAAATATCTCACTGCAAGTATGACACATGTTCTCTGTTGTATACCAAGTGCATTGAGAGTCTCTCTCAGTCTCCAAGATGCACCTCTGCGTCATTTCGTCAAGAATATAACCCTAGATAACACGAATGCAAATTAGGAAAGCAACACTTGTGAGATAAAAGTAAACGGAATGTTTATTTAATATTTACTAAAAATATTTCCGAGTATATTATTGGTTTTGCAATTTTAGATAGGACAATGGTTGATAATAGATCATAGTATAATTATATAAGTTGAGTATGTGTGGTTTTGAATTTTCATTTCTCTTGCAGGCGTCATCTCTTCTTATATATCTATTTCTATTGAATTCAAAAGGTAAAGGGTATGCATAGATGTTTCTCATCTTATTAAAAATGTTAAAGCACGCTGTAATAAATTAAACTCACATCAGGACATTTAGGGAAGCACCCCTCAACACACCAGTGCGTGTCTTCAGGCTGTTGGCAATCGCAGCATGTGTCGGTGATGCAAGTTGCACACGGTCTGTAGTGCCATAGACAAATGTCTTCATTATCATTGTACTGTTCACACATGATTGCTAAAAATATAATATGACATGATGGAAATATCATCTGTGAAGAAATTTAAAGTAGGGGACGTAATTTAGGCATAATTTATGATTTTTATTGCACGTCAAAACCAAACTGTTCACATTACAATTACATGTATAACTAAAAGTAATACAAATTAGAATGCAAATACAACAGAAAATCATGGTTTCATCAAGGCAAAGTGGGAGGGATTTAATTTCACGCTTATTCTCCGATGCCGTATAATGGAAAATTCATTGTTGATGCAATTTTTCAGACACTTTTATTTGACATACATTTGAAGAATTTACTTACGACACAAGTTATTGCTTCTCCATTCAATAGGAATGCCGTTATCAGCACAAGTATGTGCATAGTGAGCAATTGCGCTGCAAAGACATTCACAATCTCCGCCACCATCACATCCGCATGCATCATGAACACAGATATCAAAATACTCTTGTGGATCAACCTACAACAAAATGAACTGCACGATGAACATTTATAAATGTGTACTATTGATTTAAATTGAAAGAGCTATATATCAAATATAAAATGACGATCCAGTACAGCGAGAACAAATAAAAAACGAAATGCCAGCTAAAGGTTTTATTCAGGGAGCTACATTAACCGTTGAGAAGTCTTACATGGTCAACGACATTTTTTACAAAACAAAAATCGAAGAGAGGATTACTTACAGTTGAATGACAATCCGAAAATAGACCGTTGGCTTGGGTTATTGTTCGGCATTTGTTTATTGCCCATTCTTTCCTGGAGATGTCTGTGCATGATGCGTTGATATGTGTAGATATTGAAGAGTCTGGACAAGTTGTGGTTTGTAGAGGAAACTGGAATAATGCAATAATAACTTTATTTGAATAGCGGTGGTTATTTATAGATCATTCCTATACCCTTGAAAACATTTGGATTGAAAAAGATAATTTTACCGCTGGTGTAGTTGAACAAGGCGTTAGGGGTATAATTGAAAGTAAAAAGTATTTCCTTATTATGGGCTTGGACATTGCCGTTAAAAATATTCCAACATCTTAAAATGATATTAACACATCTAAAATATTCAAAAAATATCGAACGACTTAACCACCTTCCAACTATTTCCAAAGTTTATAACATTCTCAGTTTTTAGGCCAGTAGAAAGTTTCAGATCATTGTCATCTTTTCCGTCGTAATTACCACACATACCGCATGTTGTTCCCTGTTAATAATGAATAAATGAGTAACAATTTGGGGGAGTTTGGTAACCAAAAACGATATACTTATATTATGAAATAATTAATAAGCTACGTGCATGAGAATGTTAATTGTGTTACTTTATAAGAGGATGTCAACTTTATTTATCCAGAGTAAATTCTCATTGGGTTGCGCAGTGACTGCAATTGGATTAAATGGAGACGCGTATTATTTGTTTATACCTTGACTACTGGACTCACCGAATAAAATCATTAGGGTTTGATAATAAAAAATGTACCTGGAATTCTTCCGTCAATCTGATGTAAATTCGTGTTTTATTATCCCACAAAACAGTCATTCCGATGCAAGTATCGATAACTGTGAAAATACCCTTTTGCTTGATAGTGAATGTGCCAGCAGTTTCGTGATCTGTAAATCCTGTTATTGCGCGACGGAATCGAGTACCAGGGATAGTTTCAATTACTGGCTCACTGCCTCGTTCGACAGTGATTTTTTGGTTCTGGAAAAGATAATTATACAATGTTTATATCATATATTGTATGAGCACCTGTCTGATACATCTCTTTATAGTTCTCTCTCAATAGCTCTACTATTGATTACGTTGATCGCGCATCGATTAGTAGATATGTGATTTCGAGATTTCTATGTGTTGAGTCTTTATTGGAAGCTTATTTGAGTCACACACAGTCGTGTTTAAAAGTGGACACATTGATGTAGGACCTATTTATATAAGCTATATATTTATGTACGGTACATATCTTAAATCTAAAAGGAAGACAAACAAAGAAAGCTATTGAGGACAACTTCGACATTCACTGCTTACCTTCACTGTTACGACAAGAGCTTTTGAACAAGTCATCCCATGAGATCCGCATCTTGTATTCTTTGTGTGAACGCTGAATAACCCACCATTCGGATTATTGGGACAATAATCCTGAAAATATGTTTCATTAATTTGGCTCGAAAAACTAAACTTCAACGTATTTCATTCAATAAACATACGCATATATTGTAAAATTATGCATCATTCAAAAACAATATTCCATTCACCTCTTTGAGGGCAATGAAGAAATGTCGCTTCTTATTCCCAGGACATATTTTAATTTCACTACGCTATTATTATTAAATCCCAGAAACTGAACCTTTTTATATTGTAGTTTGTGAAACGTTTGTCTGTGAAAGCAATGGGCCTGACAGTGATGGCGTTATAGTTAGCGTTAAATCTATCTAATGCCAGCCAATATTGATCTAATTATGGAATAACAATTTTGAGCTCTAACTGCTTGTCTACGATCTAAGCCACGGTGTGACAAATTCGTCATACTCTACGCTGAATCGGTAAACTTGCACTTCCATGGGGCTAAAGACTTGTTAGGAGCAAAGGTTAGAAACAATTCATTAAAACTTATGTCACGTCTAAAAACCTAAAATAGATTATCTGAAAATGCAAATCCCCAAATGTATTTGAGATTATTGTAATGTAGTACATTTTTCTCTTAAAACAAATTTTAACAGAGAAATGAAATATGCAAGTTATGCAGATATACAATATTAAGGTTGAAGGGCGGTTAATTATTTATTTCTGGGAACATGTTGATTTCACTTGACGTCATAATTACTTTACTTACAGTGGCAAGAACGTATTCACAATCTCCCTCGAAGTCGTATCGCAAACCATCGAATGACTTGTAATGCGAGGCTCCGACGGCCCAGCACGATCTTGGACAAATAAGATCCGTTTGCGTGAATGTTCCCCCCATGCATGTTCTGGGATATAAAAATGCGATTTATTTCACCATATTAGTTGATTCCAATTGTATTACTTCATTTTTTTATGCTTGCGAGATACTCTGTCGAATATATATCAATGTTCCAAGTCAAGAAAAATATTGCGAAATAAATCACAATGTGAAGAAGTTCCTGATTTACGATGAAGGTGTTTATTTAACTGACACCACATTCATTTTTGATATTTAACCACTTACTTGTTCATTTTACTAAAGACATAAAAACACAATCAATCTAATGTTTATTATTTAAAAGAATGGTTCAATAAATTTTGCGTTGAAAAAGAGTGTCCCTTTGCCAGTAATAATTATATTACGGTCCATTAACCCTATACTAGTTACTGTTCGCGTAATTCGCGATTATGAACGTGAATAACTGGAAATATTGTATTGAAAAGGTCTGACAAAATACATTAAAAGCATCATTGTAATGGTCAAAAAAGAACTCATTATTAATGCGGTATCTCCAGAAAATCACTAATTGACTTCTCCTTCTTTTCCAACCAAGCGATTAGTTGGCAACGAAATAATTTTCATTTATAATTTTACGCACAGTGAAATTATAAAGAATATGAAAAGGGCGTTAACACATTTAAAGTGACCCAGTATGCCCGCAAATGAAACATTTTTTGCACGCAAGTAATAATTTCGAATTGAATTACACCATTAATTTTTAGCTTCAATAAAATTTTAACAAACACCATAGAAAATCAAAACGTTTTTAAGTCAGAGTTTTCTACAATAGTACATGACTCGCTAATAATTACTCACAAATCACACTTGGCCAGATAAAATATACCTCGTATTATTGATCAAATAAGTAAAAAAGATAAACGTGATTTGTGGTTTATATGAAAAAGATAATTTCATAGATGGGCGTAACAACATCATTTATGTTTATTTGCGTTCTTGCGTGCGTGACGACGCATACACTTTGCGTGACGATTGCGTGAGAACCCTTACGAAAGTTGGCATGATTAATCATCTTATTTATATTTTTAGGTTCAGTGTGTAGAGAATTATACATAATTAGGTTGGTTCAAGAGTAAATCATTGCAGCGAGAACCAAATTATGAAATCAATTAGGAATATTAAATGTTTAAGATATGTGAAATGATTTGTTTGAAAATAGCGCTTGAGAATAAAAACGATCGTCTTGTTCCTGTCTGTCAAATTGTAACTAATAATGAATGTGTATAACTGCTGTAATATTTAAATAACAATTTAACGAAATCGATTGATACCACAAATTTAGGATTTAAATGCTTACGTCGTGTCGAAATTACATATTACAAAATGCTGTTCTGATGTTGGATTAAAAAATCGATTCAAATGTTTGATATTTGAAAACTTGGAGAAGGTTTGGTGAATTGAAAAGTACAAACTTTCAGAACTAGCATTCGGCCAAATACTATTTCTACTATATTTAAACTGCTTTGATGGTCCATATATACCACAAAATACCAAAGATATGTTATGATTCATGTTGTTTGGGGTTCGAATGATTGATTGATTTGAGGTTGATTTTAACTCCTCTACTTTTGTTAACTAATTTTCTTCACAGAATTAAAACTTGAAAATCGATTCATGAAGCTGAAATGGAATTCAACTTAGGCCTCATAAACCCGTGAACATTGGATTGAAGAATTATGCATTGCGGAATGCAATTCAGTTTAGTTTCTTGTATAAAGTTCTTCTTGAATTTGATTTGTTTCCGTGAGTGGTTCTTATTCTATCAGGTGTAGAATATTCACATCTCCTTCACAACTCAAGAGTAGTAGTGCCACATTAATAAGATTGTCGTAAAACACAAAAAATTGATAATTAGTTTGAAATAAATTATACTAAAAAATATTATCCAATGAAAGCCCAACATAGATAAATACTTACACAGTATTGCAATCATCTTTAAACGATTCCCCATGTTTGTAGTATTTATCACCGGCATAACAACCGCAAGTCTCTTTTGGAACACAAGTATTCTCATCCGTTCTATACAAACCGGGTTTGCAAGTGCATCCTTTAAATAAGACATTTGTTGGAAACTGATTAAATTACGCTTTTATAAAATGTATTCAAGGTGTACAAAATTCGCAGTTAACGAAATGGAGCTTCTAAAATTTGTACTCACCGGGCATGCAAGCTCCTGCCACGCATAGTTGATCTCCATCTCGGCATGTTTTTTCGCAAGCGGCTCCAAAGTCTGATGTGTCCTCACATGAGTGATAAACCATGTCGGGTGATGGACAAGCAATCGTTTCGTCTGCAGCAACATAGTCATTATTTTGCCTTAAATTCTATTGTTTATTTATTTGTGAAAAACTCTAATTTTCCAGTCTTATATTCATAGCAAATCCGTCATGACATAAATTTAGAGGCACAATCTTTCATTATATAATTAATTATTTACTTTATTTTTTTTTTAAAAAACATGACTCACTTATCTCATTACACGTCATTTCTCCGGAAAAGCAAGAGCTGAAAGAAATTGAATGTGTAGTTAATATATAATTTAATACATCAAATAGATCTCTTTATGGATATTGAATGATGGCCACTATACCTAAATAAGTACAAATTATACATACCATTCTAAATTTATAAATGTAGTAATTTCTCCTTGTTTATACCAACTACCATCATGAAGACACGGACATTCTTCTTTTGGAACACATACTCCTTTCAATAAGAAAGATATAAATATTTACAAAAGTTATGGCCCGGAAAGTATTATGAGTTATTACAATTATTTTGGTGATTAGGCAATTTCACTATCAGACTGTGATAAAATATTTGTAATGAGATAAAGAAAAAATAAAATCGTAGGCGTTCTTATCCATTCGGACTTTGATCTATTTATGGTAACCAACTGTATTATTGCCATTTCTCTCCCGAACTATTCTCTTTTTTGTACCACCAATTTCTCGTATATCCGTATGACAAACGCATAAAATAGGATACGATTCGACATAAATATACAGTATTACTACTGATATGCTTTATCTCACTGGGCAGTAAATAAACCATGCACTCTCACCTAAGTCATTTCTGTAAGTTCCTTCTGGACAGAAACAGCTCAATTGGATTACACTTGCACAAAGGTTGTTAAACGAAGAGCATGAATCGGCGCAGGTCGAAGATTCACGATATTCGAGTCCCTCGGGGCATTCTCCCTCTATAAATAAAATAAGTTAAAAATTTTAGAAAAATATTGATAATAATATCAACATCATACTATGGGTATGTCAAATATTTGAGATGAAATAGATTATCAAATAATTTGGTATTAAAGCATTTAGGAGGTAACTATGGATTATTTGTCTCATACCGCATTCTTCTATGTCGAATGGTTGCACAGGTATAATTCCAATCGACTTTCTCTGCTCACACACGTTAATAAGCGTTCTACTTGTAGAACAAGCGAACATTCTGCTCATTTCAACTGATTCAGTAAAATAGCACAGGTCATTTGAACACGCCTCGACTGCCTCATAAGTGACGCTACAGCTCGAAAAGTCGAACATTAAGTTGCAAATGTTTTCTTCCTGCGGCACCCCTAAAGTACGTGAAACAAAATTAGCATGAAACGCACATTAAGATGTTCTCAAACCCGCCAATATTAGAGACTATTAAACGGTATAAAGTATCTATATTGTCGGGCTGATGAGACAATTGTAAACTATTACCAAGTTTATTTATACGTTTTACAAACATGGGCTACCACCTTTGCTCTAATGATAAAGTACTTACTACAGACATGAGAACCAACTGGCTGCAAGCAAGACCGATCCGTTTTCCAATCGCCAAAGAAATCTGGCAAGGTTTTACTAATAAATTTTGATTTCAATCTTTTGTCGTCTCCTTTCAGTCCATTATAGTTTCCAGCTATTCCACACATTTTGTCCGAGTAGGTTGGCGGTACAATAACATACACACCAAACATTCTGTCGTACTTCACAACTACGTCTTTTCCGATGATTTTTAAAACCATTGCATAAACGTTGCTTTGTATTTCCACAATTCCTAAAAATATTTTGAGGTTTAATTTGGAGTCATTCAGACCCCTTCAAAATGAAGAAAAACAAATAAATGATGTTACACTGGTAAATGTATTTCGGTTCTTTGGAAATGTGTTTGGAATGGAGAATAACACATGTATATCCAGCATTAGATACGGATGGCGATGTGACTGGTTGATTTGCGATATGATATAGAACAGGTAAACCTGCGTGCATGTGTTAGTCCACTATGACAGTGATCGATCAACTTACCTTTCTTATATGGTGCCGTAACTAGTTCGCCATCAACTTCGATTGTACTGTCGCGTCTGAGAGTGTAACTGACAACCTTGTCACCAAACTGGACATTCACAGTCACATATTTGTAATAAAATCCATTTCGCTAAAAATGAAATAACTCTTAGATAATCAAGTGCTTCTGAAGATAAGATATTAATTAAAGTCAATCAAACATAATTATTAATTATCAATCCAATATTAATTAAAGTTAATATCCATTCTTCAGTGAACAGAAACAGATGGCGTTAGAGAGATATTTCTTGTGTCTTCGTCTTTAACCATATTTTATGTGCTTCTCTCACAGCCTTTTTAATTAAATTTTGATAAACTGATGTGATATCGCATATTGTATTGCTTGAGTTTGAAATGTAGATATAGGAAGGAAAAAGTGTACATATAAAACTTCCTTTTTGAATATGCAGGCAATTGCCGAATTTAAAATATTCGTGAAATTAATCGATCACCTATTAGATGTTATACATAGATTGTAACAAATCCAACAACGTAAAAAGTTACCTCTTCATAATGTAGAATAACTTCAAAATCACCATTTCCACAATCCTTGGCGAAAATGTGGCTGCAAGCATCCAGGTATTGGAGTTGCTGACCGTCGAACGTAGTGTAACGGAACATGCCAATTGCTGTGGCAACTCCATTACAAGTATTCTCAGTGCAGATCCACTTTCCTCCAGAGCAAGTACTGAAATTTTATTGAAATACCACATAACGAAATCTTATTTTTGGGTTGCTTAGCGCCGTCTATTCATAAAAAATATAGTTACTCGTCGAATGTCTATCGCCGTCTATTTATTACAGAAATAAATGATAGTTAAAAGTTAGTTATATTATAGCTGACAGTCGAGTAAAAAATGTTGCTAACTCATGATGTTTCCAGTTTTATTTTTTTGGACTTATATGACTTTAATACCAAACGCACTTAAAATCGCAAATGTCTCGTTATGAACTTACAAATTGTTATATTTTACTCTTTTTGCCATTGACACAAAAAAAAAATTCATTATGTTTGATTTTGCAAAAGAAATATATAGTTTTTGGGTTGATATTCAACAAATAATTATTTATAATAATTTAGAAGAGTCTTCCAGAAATCGGGTGACAATCATTTTCATGCATAACCGTATCGCCACTTGGCGATCCATCTTTGGCCATGCTCTGTAGTGCCGAATTAATTTAATTAAGCAATGTAGCTAACCATGTGTTGTTACAAGAACTGTCAATTCGGTCACTCGGCTCAAAAAATTCTCCATTTTGTTCACATTTGCATTCCTCTGCGGCGACACATTTTCCTTCCTGAAGAAAGGTGCCTGGAAAACAATAGATAGCAGTGGACATCGTCACATGAAACTAAAATTTATTTATCAAAAAAAAACAATAAAATATGGTATTTCTACGCCAGAAGTAAACTTTTTGGTGGGTTACATAGTAAGTAAAGCGTTATATAAAGAAAATGGTCGACCTGGGTTGGTTTACACCAGTTTCATTTTTGCTTCGAACTTCATATTATACATATAAATAAATAAAGCATCACGTTCTGAGTTTGCACTTATTTTACAATTAGGGATTTTTATTTACAATTACAACAATTGAACCTATTTTAGGTAAACTTAATATACCTTCAATACACTCGCATCCGCTGTTGCAGAAACCCAAAATTGCGTACTCCCCCTCATTCCCGAGCATAGCACAAGTTCTCGACGATGCGACACATTCATTCCATTGAAATCCGTCAGGGCACGACTCCACAACTAAAATAAAAATCGAGAAAACTAATTTTACGCACCATCAAAATATTTTGCTGAATACAGCAATATGACGTTTTATCAAGTTTTAACGGATTGAAAAAAAAAATTTATTAATAACATCCCATAGCAGATCGGTAGATTATATCTTATCTTACCGCAGTTGGCTTCACTTCTCCACTCTGATGGACTACCCTTTCTTATTGAACACTGACGTGAATATTGAGCTGTAATGTTGCAAAGTAAATCGCCTTGTCTGTGCACATCTCCTTTGCAAATGTCGTGCAAGCAGAATGCATAGAAGGGTGTTGGATCAACAACAGTGAGACATGTACGAAAGACTTCTGAGATTAGAATGTTGCAAATACGGCGTGTACTCTGAATGGGAAAGAAAAGAACATACAATTTGTAGAGCTGCGTAGATACATGCGATCAGTGTTGAAATTATGCCTGATGAATGCGGTGTTTTAAAGTTGAATACGTGAATAATTCCTTAAAACCACTAGATGCCATTTATATATTTGGTGTGATAAAATTAAAAAATAAGGATCCATCATGTCTAAGCGTCGAATGTACATTTTAGTTGTTCCCAATTAAATTGCGAATACCTTTTGAAGTATAACTTCCGCAACGAAATTTTTACACACAGAGGAAAATTCGACCTATTTCATAATTGTGCTATTCAAATAGTGTATAAGTTAACTTACATCGTGCTTCATGCATTGAGACATAGCCGGATCGATTTCGTCAGGAATGATTTTATTATGACACGTGTCATGGGATTTTTCAAGAAATACCGGTATGCCTTCTGCTGACAATATAAAAAAATAAATTTTTTTTTTTTTCATATATATGTGTTATTCAAAATTAAGAACTAACATTTAGGAGAAATAAGATTTCTCTTCTTTAACTTTAGACCAATATTTAGAGAAGCATATATATGGTTCATAATTTCAGACTGATGCAGAAATAAATAAAGTTATTAGTCGCCGTACTTTAATAAACTAATATATTTAACAACTTAAAAATTCACCTGATACGTCATTACTTTTTTCACCGTCCATGTTTCCGCACAAACCGCATGTTTCTCTTGCATATTTTTTAGGCGAAAACCAGTAGACCGTTGATGTATCGCGATTGTATCTAAGTTCCGTTCCGTAATCGCTACTCTTCGCCACGATATCTCCATTTTCATAATATATTTCAACATCCTCGGCGCGGAGAGGCATTCGGCTTATAAAATTGTAAAATACTGATAATCATAATGCTACTCGTGTTATATTGATAGCGGAATATATTTAAAACGAACGTACGGGAAAATAAACTTGATATAAAAATATGAACTTAACATCTTACTTTGATATATGTCAGGGATAACCTACAAGACACTATTGTTTACCATTTTTATGGTAAAAGAGTTTCCAAAAATAATGACAATATTGACAGATATAGTCAACTGCTTCAGTAGTCGGCGCGATTTGGGATGAGTTTATTACCTATTGCTGAGAAGTATCGGAGCAATTTCTTTGTGCAAGTTTTTCACACTAGAAGGGTGGAAGCAGGGGGATGTGCGCGCTGCTTTAGGAGTCCTACAATTCGGCTTCCCAGCATTCATCAATAATTATAATATTTAGGGGCGACCGGCGACAATTGTTACAGGGGGAGTTGTTACAACCGCTTCGAGCACAAAATAAAGGGCTTCAAACAGTTTGATTCAAGCTAAATGTTTATTTATTTATCAGAATCAACCGGGTATGATTTAATATCAACTCATTTTAAAAGTGTAGTGGTGAGAAGAGACAATTGTGTAAATTTACTAAATTTTGCTAACTTTTCAAAAAAAAATAGTGTACTACTTTTTTTTTTGACCCAAATTATAGATAAATTTATTTGTATAGGCAAATGCGGTATGATGGGGGTGAGGTTCCAGTTTTCTACTCCTATCAGTTTGAACAGTACAGCAGCATCGAGAAATTCGAGTTCCACATCTTAGCACTGCTCCGAAGCACATATGGATGTGAACAACTTTTCATTTATGAAATCAATCAAAAGTTCTCAACGAACATAATTAATTGACGGTCACGTGACATCGTTAATTAGAGTTAGTACTGTAAAATTATTTTAGCTTGATATTAGCATGCTGCTGGTCCAAAACTGATGCCAAACGTCGGGACAAATTCAAATAAAAAATATTAAACTTTTGTTATATTTTTTAATTTAGGATTTAAATCAAACGATTGTTAATGAATGTTTCGGATAATTGTATATAATGATTTATAACTTTTTGTAATAAATATACAGAGAATCGAAATATTTATAAATGCAGAAATTGCCAAGGAAATGCAATTGACTATTTAAAAAAGTAAAACATCACGTCTGTCTCATAAATTACGTCGCAATGTATGTCATAAACTACACCTAAACAAGTATAAATTATAAATTCAGATCGGAATTTGTATGCGCCCTCGCATAAATCCCAACATGTGATGTGGCCCGGAAAACCTGCGACACACCTCGAGTAAGATATTCGGTCGATTGTCGGACCTCGAATTGAACCAAAATTCAAACAAAAGTTCTCATAGTTACCTAGAAATTGACTTTTTGTCCAACAAAACATCATCGTTCAAAACAAGTTCATGTCCAAGATAGGATAGACGAACTTCACTAATGCAATCTTCACAGTCTATGCTTCGTGTCAACCAAACCTGAACAATAGAGAAAACAGTGCCTCAGAGAAGTGTACAGGTTACAAGAATTTATGATTGGTATTATGTTTTAAGTTCTTCTACATAGTTTGCATTCTTGCTCTTGAGGTGGCATTCATAAATGACATATCTTATTCTATGCTTTGAAGTAGTCTTGGTAACGAACTAATAAATAAGTGAAAACACATGGAACTTTAGGGCAATAATTTTATACAATCTGTCTAAAATTCAAACTCATGTAGCATCGTTGAAGTATTTTCATGCAACCAAGGATCGCCGAATAAGAAAACCAAGTTTGCGTCGGGAAACCTTATACATACAAGAGGATTGCCGCGCAGGGTGCTCCAACACTAATGTCCATCTATATGAACAATTGACTTGTTAATTATTCGGCCGACCTATGCCTGTAACCACCTCCATGGGACCAATATTAAAATCTGGTTATAGCCATGACATCTTCATTTCGCTACATCGCTTTTGAGCTGCTGCTGTTCTTATTTGCGGACTAAAAATGGCCGTCAGACAACAGATCCAACGACACATTTATTGTGATTTACGTCATAATTATTTTTTGATTTTCTCTCATCCCTAGGGAGACCAAATCACCAACGTCGTTTAAATTGTTTGCATGGGAACACTCAAGTGTGCATAAGCAAGATTACACCGAAACGATTTGCACGTGAAAAATACGCAACGCATTTTCGTTCATATTCTTTTTCCCTGGTTTATACTTCGTTGGTGTGCAACTAGGATTTTGTGCTGCTGTTAGTAACGTGAAGCGCAC
The DNA here is from genome assembly GCF_964204865.1 of Styela clava. NCBI lineage: Eukaryota > Metazoa > Chordata > Ascidiacea > Stolidobranchia > Styelidae > Styela > Styela clava. The sequence goes on from NC_135255.1 coordinate 353,280, forward strand.
ATCTGGGGATGCAAGGAAACTTCGAATAAAAATGAATAAAAGTCGAAAAAGTTCATTACTGTCCCCGTTCGAATTTGCCTTCTTGGGAGCAATGAATGACAATGACAGGGACCCTTTTACGCAAAACAGGGATTTTCGTGTTAATTTTTGTGTTTGCCACTTATAGTACCACGACGGTTTCAAAATCCAATAATCGCCCAGCTCTGACGTTTACTAAGCATTGTAGCAAAATAAAGCTAAAAAAAATTTAAACTAAACCGCTCTGAAATATTTAAGTCGTGAGAAGTTGGAAATCATGTTTGCGCCGCGACCAATAGTGACTAAAAGTTTCATCGTTTACTCACGGATGGGCTTTGGTCATCATCGCATAATCTTGCCATCAAAGTTTCGCATGTGCTGCCATGGTATGCATAGGCGTTGTCAAAGGTAATGATATTTTTTCGACCAAAGACTGAGCACATTGCTCGATTACCGGGTACATCATCTTTCCACGCTTCCATTGGCACTACCGGATTGTAATCAAACATGGCTAGAAAAAAAGAATTTTGATTTATGACTCGTCCAACGGAGGTTTGTTATAAGTTATCGATACGAATTATATATTTATACCAAACATACTTCCAATAAATCGGATTCAGTCGTGAATTCGCAATATGCTTCGTTAAATAGAATAGATCCTGTCGATTTTAACATATTTATTTATTGTTCGAGAACTTGGTTAAGTTACTTACTATAATCGCAGCCATTGCCGAATCGTTTGTCGCCACATCTTCCAGGTGTGTCCTTTATAATATCTGAATTATCAATAAAATTTGTTATTTTGCTAGTAAAACAATTAATTTTGTGTCAGGCAGTAACCATAATTACAAGATGTTAGTGGAAATTAAAAGTTAAATTAAATTGATATTGCATAATTATGAACATTGATCCATTATATATATATATATGCTGGCTAGTTCAGCTGTTAACAATAAAAAATTGGAATTAATAGTTTAATTTAATCATAAAATAGTAGTAGTTTTGTAGTTTTTTATTATTATATATCCTTCGATTACTGACCATCTCTGTCAAAAAGGTCACGTTGTCCATCGTCGCCTGAACTTTCGTCAAGTTCCCCCAGAACAGCTCTGAGGGAATCAGTTTCAAAAAATCTAGAACAAAATGACAAATTTCATATTCCGAAATGGTAGGCGTATCGGCCAGTTGAAGTCGATTATATGGTTTTGAATAGAGATGAAATAATATATCATATCAAATAATTTGATAATTTATTTCCTATAGACTGCACTACATTTAAATACTTTACAGGTTTTCAAATTAATGTTATTTACCATATTTTCTCACGACTTGCACTTTATATATAAATCAAAATTTTTTTTTATTTGTTTATGAGTTAAACTAGGATGGAACTTACTGTCCGAACGTGTGCTGGGCAGATCCTGTAAAATTAATGTAAAATAGTTTAATCAGTAAAATACTTGAAATAACATTAAAATGATTTGCTCAAAATGCTTTTTCTTTAAAATCGAATCATTTCTACTTTTTCAATGTGGAGAAATATATGCACTTTCCGAACTGAAATAAAACAATTTTTCTGCGCACTCTTTGCGCACTAATTGGTGCAGGTGACTTGAAAATTTTACTGTCGCTAAATTAGATTAATACATCAGGGTATATAAAGAAGTCGAAGCGAGTGCACCCAATCCGTTATAAATAGAAACATGTTTCAAAACATACCCAACATTAGTAGAAGGACCGTAACTCGTAGCATTTTGACCTCTCGCCAAACTGATTAACAGACTGGCTGAGTATTTGCGTTTATTTCGCGAATTAAAAATATTCGGGATCTTCCGCTCACAAATCGCGAATGAACCAGACCAACCTCATAGTAGTTATTTATATATATCGCCCGGAAATTCCAATTAAAGTAGGCGTCACCTTCACGCGTTTACCATCAATACGCGTTTCGCACTTAATATTTTCAAAATAACATGGTGAACAGATCCATAAACGTGGCATTGTTTGGAAATGAATGTTATTTATTATAGCTGGCTCATGATTGAATAAATCGATCTATTTATCATGCTGAAAAGGATTTATTTTATATTCAATACTTCTAGAGTCCAATTTAATTCTTACATTACTGTCACTATTTCCAGGTTTGCCCGCGCGTTAAATTGAACTTTTCACGTCCAATGTCATAACTTGAAAAACTATTATGTAAACAACGCGTTTAGTCCTTGTTTTGTTTTAGTCGAATGCTTTTATGTTGTGTTTGTAATAAATGGTATCGGGGATAAAGAAATACAACCGTGGTATCTTTCAACTTTTACCGGGATATTTTCAAGGTTTTGACTTCGGTTTGACTCCACGTAAGCTAACATTCCGAAAGCGTAATCTGGTATCAATGGCTCAGTTTAGTTTAGTATGAATAATTGTATTCTCCTTCACACCTGACAAACTTCAGAATAGGATCAGGGTATCCAAACAATGAAAACAGAAGTACACCAGTTTTTCAAGATGCTTTTCATATTACCCTACACCTACAGTATATTGGTATTACAGGCAGACTCCATTGTAGTGGTGATTTGTTTTATCATTTATACTTCTCAGTATGTATGTCAGTTTCTATATGAAAATAATAAAAACGGATTTAAAAAAAATGACAACTGATAATACGTTGCAAAGAAACGATTTATAACTCTTTCAGTATAATCTATACCAGCGGTTCGCAAACTCTTTGTTCGTGCGGCACCAAATTATTAGGGAAAAAACTCACGGCGCACTCACACGAAAAAAAATGCTGCTTTCAAATAAAACACAAATTTGTGACCGTTAAAGTGTACATTGTGAAGTTTGTAAACATGTAGGCCTAAGGAATAAAGGCAAAAGATCGGATCAACTGGTATTATCGGCTTAGGTGGCGTAGGAGAGGTGGATATTCTTCAGCTGGAAAACGGGATCAACTGAAGAATCTCTACCTCTACTAAGACCAATTGAAGAATGAGGTGAGTTCAACTAAGGAATCTCCTCCCCAGGCGGGCCAGGGGGGGGGGGGGGATTCTTCAGTTGATCCAAAAAATCAACACTTGTTCCTCACCGCATTTAAAATAAGGAACGATAAAACATTTATAACAAATACAATATGTAAAATATTCAATCATATGTTAGTTATGTTTATCACAATTCTGTTCATTTTCAAGGCGCACATAGCAACTCGCCGCGTCGCACTTGCACCCACCCTTTTGGAACCGCTGCGCTATACGATTTAGCAGATTTGGGTATATCTTTGACCTGCGACTGCCCTAGAAATAGAAACTATTTTTGCCCATTTGTAGGTAGTGGCAAGAGCAAAACAAAAGCAATCGGAATTGCAAAATTTCGTCGGTCAAAGACTTATTATAGATGGCATACAATTAAAATGTCCAGGACTTGGTTCTGACAAAGATATTTGTACAGTCAAATTAATGACAAGTTTATCGTTGTTGTTGCATAGCGAAAAGAAGATACTACAGACAAAACGACAGTACAAATTAATGTCATTAATTTCTTCATTTTTCACAAGTATACACAACAAATTATTTTTCTTTTGATTTGTAACACTTCGGAGCTTGTCTCCATGATTATACTCACAGTGACGTGAAAGATTTTATCCTATTTTCATCACTTTAAAAAATATTCAACATAGCTTCAATGAGTTTACCAAGCCTAATTCAAAATGAAAGGTTCCAATAAAAAATATTTTGATTACTCTGAAATCCAAGTTGTTCCGTTATATTTTTTATATTGGTGTACTACTTCAGGCACATTTAGTAACAATAGAATAGGTGTGAGGGATTTACTTAATTTACAATATACAATGAAAAGTGCTTAAATGTAAGATTCATGTGAAGTCAACCAAAGTGAACACCATTTTAAGGGTACAGCTATATGTCTCATTTTCGCACTTTATATATTGCCCAAACCACATCACTTATGTAATTAATGAAAGATTAAATTATAGCATTATAGATGTTCAGGAATAACCCATTAACATGATTAATTTCATAGGTTTGGTCCACAAAGTATATTCAATTACATCAAACACAAGAACATAAAGAGGGATTAATTCTTTGAATTAATTATATTTAATGGGAAAATAAATAACACAAATTTATCAGGTAATATATTTAGTTCTTTAATTGATTATGAATGGGGGCTAAAAGCTTGTTTCAACTTAGCACTTCTAATTTGCTTGATGAACTCAGCACGTCAAAGCAGCTCTAAACATGTTTTAAAAACAGTAATTATCTTCTTTGGCAAGTTATATTGATTAAAAGATGTAATAATTGCTCAAATTTAATAAAATTTTCTTCCTTAGGTACAATGTGCAAATATTAAGTCTATGAGCGGATTCGTTCGCTCCATCAAATCAAATTGAAAAAGTTTTTTTTACATGATTACCTGTCGAAACGAATCGAGCGTGAATCAATGTTAAAGTTGGGTTATCACGCACACATTTATGTGGCAAATTTATTTCTAAATGATTTTTTTAGATTTTTGGCATTTATTGCTTGCATAAAAATCTTCGTTTGCCAGACTAGAATTTTTAAAAGTCAACCCGGCCGAAATCGAAAATAAATTAGTTAGTATGTCCCGTTGATGACGTAGTCTGTCCCAAAGCATGAAACAAGAATGAAACTATGGATCAAATTTTCGCAACTAACCTGTTCTGATGTCTCCATGGAACGAACTAAAAGAATACCCGTAATTTGAACGATCGTTTCAGCTTGAGAATTATATTGAAGTCAATGCAAACTCCTGCTCCTAGCCGGAAACAACAATACCAGACGCAGTTTATCAAAACATTGTCTGGTCTATGGCATTTCAGCAAGCGAGTTTTCATTATATATGTAATTCAGGGTGGTCCAAACTGCGGCCAGCGGGCCGCATGCGGCCGGACATTCCCGAATAGCATGTCATTCCCCGTCCCGGCGAAAGACGTAAATGTCCCGGTTTTGCAGTATGACAGTCATAAATAATTTTTCTATTTAGATACTACTAGAATATATATTTTTTTTTAACGGAGGCGGAGATTGACCACTGATTCGCGTCTCAGACTTCGAGTATTTTAATTTTCGGTACATCGCCAGTAACCCTGGCCTCCGTCACGCAGGAGGGCCATAAACCCTGCGTTGATTCAACACCCAACTGTACTGTCGTTGGATCATCAGTGTGCCGAAAACAAAGTGCAAGTTTTCTAATGTGTCGAACGATTTCCAATATTTGAAGCAAAGACCAGCAGAGGATATTTTAAAAGTATTTACAGCTAGTTTTGGATGCCCGGAATCTACCCTCAAGGGTATGAAAAACGGTTAAATTAAACCCTACTATGCTCCTGGAATGAAAGGTTGGCTTGTCAAATCCGCGCCGTCCCGTTTTTTTGCTTCAGAAATATTGTAAGCTTAGGTATAGTCCTTTTCCTGATCCCGATGTCGGGATTAAAGTTTGTTAAAATCACGGAATTTCATTGTATCTATAAACGTCAAGACGGTGGCTATGTGGGAATGACGTCCTGTGATCGGCAAAAAAAGAATGAATTGTCATGTGCAGACCAAAGTGACTAGGTTATAGTCACTTTGGTGCAGACATGACCCGAGACGTTTGGTGCATTTATTTTAGTCAAAATACTCAAGCTTCAAGCGATAGTAGTGACGAACCGCAGAGCTGACTTAGCGTCGCGCGATACAGTTTTCTTTTTATCTGGTTGGTTGTTTTTTGACGGTAGCACGAGGCCTCGCGCTACAAGTGATGAATTCATCATACAATGCGTGTAGAAAAAAGGGACCGAAGTGAACTGAGAGTAAACGTATTTCCTCACGTTAAACCACAGTGTCTGGTGTGTTCCCAAGGGTTCCATTATCTTTGAACCCGCGTACATTTGAACCCGTACATCTGAACCCGTAATTTGAACCCAGAACAATTGCACCTGCATACTATTGCACCTATGGACATTTGCACCTACGGACATTTGAACCCATACATTTCCACTCATGGATTTTAGCACCCGCATATAGATTGAACCCGCGGACATTTGAACCCGTGTACGTTTGCACCCGCGTACATTTGAACCCATGTACATTTGCACCCGCGGACATTTGAACCCGTGTACGTTTGCACCCGCGTACATTTGAACCCATGTACATTTGAACCAACGAACATTTGCACCCTGGACATTTGCACCCGCGGACATTTGAACCCATGTACATTTGAACCCACGAACATTTGCACCCGCGGACATTTGAACCCATATATATTTCCACCCACAGACATTTGAACCCACGTATATTTGAACCCGCGTACATTTGAACCCACGGACATTTGAACCCGCGTATATTTGAACCAACGTATAATATATTTGAACTCGCGTACATTTGAACCCGCGTACATTTGAACCCACGTACATTTTCACAAAAAATGTTTGCCCCAACGGCAATTTCCAGTCGCAATTAATTTTCATGTTACAGGCGCAAGCTCAATATTCTAAATTTCAACACTGTTTCACTTGTAGTTAGTTTTGATGTATATGCATTTACCCGCTTCTACGAAGCAAGCATTTTTGAGTGTCATTGTAGTCCGAGGGATGAACATCTCTTAACGATATAAACAACATTGTTCTGCCAAGGTCTTTTTTCTTTTGCTGTTTACATTGACATTTGTAAATCCTTATCTCATTCGTTAGCCGCGATCTCCAAAACAGACGATGACCTAGAAAGCGAAAGTCTTAAATGAGGGTCTTACTAAAACTAGCTTTACAGTAATATTTTTAGTGGTCAACTCCTATAAATTTGTTCTGAAATTATTGCACCGAAAACGCCTACTATGATATCCCGCCCAGCATGAGATTTGGGAGCTCTGTGGGCACTTCATGTTTTCTTGCTAGCATGTTTACAAAATTGTTACATGTATGCATACACGACCACGCTTTACTGTTGAAAATGAGTGTTGTCTCAAATCAGGTTTTGCCATTTTTCCTAAAATCAATCTATAAATTGAATACTATCGTCTGTATATAAATAAATAAAAGCACAGATTCTTCGTTTCTAAGAAAATATGAAATTATGCCATTACCATATGATAATGAAACTATGCCATTTTTGTAACAACATGTTCATAGCCAAATACCAGTTTTATTGAAGTATTGTTTCATTAGAATGTCAGAACAAAACTATACATAGAAATCGTAAGTCATGTAAATATGTTGAATATTCGAAAGTGAAGAAGTTTTACAATCATTATCGTGGCCAAAAATGGTTTTTGCTGTTTACACTATTTAGAGTAAATCGAACATATTCAGCATATAGGGTCTGTTAAATATGATATTGCAATTTACAAACGACGTCATAGGTTACGGATTACATTTATTTTAATATCTCAATAAAGTTATCACTCACAAATTTGTGTCGAATGGGCGATCAATTTTGAGATAGAGTAGCTATGGACGTTTTACAAAATAGGAATTGTTATAGTTAAAACAACAAATCAAAATAATGACGATAAACGAAATTTTACGATATCACGATCAAAGTCAAAATCAAATAGACTGCATTTGAGCTATTGAGTGGAGATACCTCAGCTTGTCGGTTTCAGTTCCGTATGAAAAAACTTTAACTGACAACCTAACAGCAAGTTGTACATACTTTGATCTTTGGTGGGCCGTAACTCCTACATGAGCATTTGCCGCAGTCAGGGTTGTCCAAAACGAATCGAATATTCGAATGTATTCGAATATCAAAGTATTCGAATACCTTTTCGGCTGATTTTCGAATAATTACGAATAGTAGCCACTTTTCGTCGTAAACGTGGTGTTTCGTTTTACGGGAATCTTCAAACGACTTTTTACGCTGTCTCACGTATTGTAATGACGATGAATTAGAATTGGCACTTTGATTGTTTATATTCTGTGTCACCGTACGTCGCATAGTGTTGCGACACATTTGCAGGTTTGCGTGGGTGGACATTGTCGACATTCGTCTACGAGGCTTCTAATTTACAAATTCATTTCCATTACGTCGAAAAATTGACAATTACCGTATTTCCCGGCTAATAAGTCGCTTTTCTAGGCCACCAAGATAAAGTGATTTGTGACCCTTCCGTTTTGCCGATTCAGCAGAACACGACAAGAAAACACAGCTGTGAAATAACCCGTGGACGTACAGTGTATTACTTCCAAAATCTTCACAGTGTATTACTTCACATTCCAAAATTATTTCAACATTCGGGTTAAAAGGTTGTCCAAAATGATTGCCGCTTTACTAATTAAATTTACCGCTCAATTGTTAAAAATAGTTAATTCTGTGAGTATGATTCTACCAAACTAACATGATCTGGTTCTAAACATTTAAAATTATTAGCGCATATCAGCATAACTGAACAACAGGGACACAATTTTTCTACCCGTCTTATTAAAGGCCAAATGGAAAAACCCCTTTTTGGAGTGCTAAAAATAGACATCGTCCTATTTGCCATGTGGACTTATTAGCCGGAAAATACGGTATTTATAGCAGTCATTGTTACGATATCCAATAAATTGTCACAAGTTGGAAAAACAAGTCGGTTTATTAGAAAATAATTTCTGATAACGATAGTTAAAAGTATCGATCCTTTACCAGGATGATTTTTTGTTGCGCAAAATAATCCAATCCATGACTGGTACCAGCATTTAAAATGTCATGCCGTATTAATTTAATTCTGTTCAATGTAACTCATGGTTGTATCGACAATCTGTGGACATAAAATGTGTGGTAAACTGACCGATTTTATTAAAAATTGAATTCATATTTTATATTGATAAAATAATGAAAGTATTAATACCAAATACCACGGGCATTTGTGGACATGAAATACGTGGTAAATTGCCCAATTATAATTTCGGATTCGTATTTACAATATAATTAAACTATTATAATTCTAAAATGCAACGGCGATCTGTGATCTTAAAATGTGTGATAAACTGCCCGATTTACCAACATTTGAGTTATGATAATAGAATTAAATTAACACGGTAAGGCATTTTAAATAGTGGTATCGGTCATGGATTCGAATATTTTGCGCAGCACAAAATCATCCTAGTAAAAAGTCCATACTTTTAAATACAAACCAATGGCAACCATTATCCAAATTAGTTCCCAAGAGCGGGATAAAATATAAATTCTTTTTCTGACGTGTGACAATTATTCGTGAGTACGAAAATAAGAATAAAAAACTAATTATATTCGGCACAATATCACCGCAATCTGTGGACATAAATTGTGTGGCAAACTCGCGATTAATATTAATTTTTGATTCCTATTTCCGTATTCACAAAATACAACGGCGATCTGTGGACTTGGAATGTGTGGTAAACTACCCGATTATAAATAATTTTTGATTCCTATTTTCATATTTATAAAATAATAAAAGTATTATTACTAAAACATACAACGGCGATCTTCGGACCTCAAATGTGTGGTAAAGTTCCCGAATATAAATAATTTTTGATTCATATTTTTGTACTCGCGAAAAAATTGTCACAAGTCGGAAAAATAACTCATACTTTATCCCGCTTTTTGGCAAATAATTTGGATAATGGTTGGTATTTGAAAGTATGGGCGTTTTACTAGGATGATTTTGTGTTGCGCAAATATTCAAATCCATCATCGATACCACTATTGCCGTATTAATTTAATTCTGGTGACATGACTCATGGTATATAAAATATATACTGCAATAATCTGCAAATATGAAATGCCTGGTAATATAGCTAGGTTGTAACCTGTAGATAGCTGTTATTCCATTGCTTATTGTATGGAAATTCCTACATACATTTAGATAAGCTTCAATTAACGGATTTTATTTTCGAAGTATTCGAAATTTCGTATTCGGAAAAAATAATTTCGAATGTATTCGAAATAGTGAACTATTCGGTTTTGGCCATCCCTGGCCGCAGTCAGTTTGTGGACCGCAATGTCTTTTCGTAGGCCATTCAGCAAACCCCATCCTAACATTCCTTGTAAGGCGTTGTGAAATCCTTCTACAGCGTTTGTTGTTCTTGGGGCCGAAGGCATCATTTCAATCTCTTTGGCATAGTTCCACAATCGAGGGGGAAATCTTGCTTCTCTTGGACGTGAACCCACTTGAGGTCCACGAATGTAGGTAGATTCAAAATATTGAAAAAGTTGATTGCATTCGGGCGAATCTTCGAAAGTGTTGCAAAGCAAGGTGAAGACTTCGGCAACCTCGTTAATGGGAACAAAAGCCAGAGCTGCCAAACTTCTAATATTCAGATTGAAAGAGGGTAAACATTCAAACTTCTCTTTTAATCCGATAGAACCAACTTTTCGAATTATAGCTTGTGACAGGTGAAAATAACATCCTCTAATATCGGCCAGAGGAAATTGTGCATGAAATGCATTGATAGCTGCTATTTCAAAATCAACAATGATTTTGGTGGGGTTAGCATTTGGGAAAATGATTTTCAACACTTCCAACATCTGAACGTATGTTTCTTGTCGCTTGTCTCGTAATAGGAAATATACGCATGGTGGATAGGATGCGCTCACTTTACAGTGAATTGTATACAACTGGAAGAAAAAATCGGGCACCACATCAAATGTACCGTCGCCAAGATATGTGTCACTATCTAGATGTGCAAGTAGTGATCAATCTCCAATAGCCATTATCCGATGACGATCCTCCGGGCCAGTGTCATGCAAAATGATATCTAAATATTCGCTCGGAATATCAAAGCTTGCACTTGTAGGATTCGTATGTGAACAATTTTTCTGTCGCCTTACTCTGCGTATATTGGCCTCCAGAGTCGACTTGCCTGGCAAGCGCATTAGTACATCTGTTGATCTATTATTCAATACTTCACCTAAAATATATCTTGTCGATGTATTTGATGGTGTTGATGCTGCTTCTTTTAATGTTGCACGGATGATCCCAACTTCAGTCTTAATGCTGTCGCCAGAATGACTGTGATATCCTAGTTCTTTTATTACATTTTCACCGATCGTAACAACAGTCGATTTACATCGAATGTTCCTAAACTGACGGCAGCGCCAATGAGTAGCATCTGAAACCCGATCATTTCGCTTACAATATTCGTGGCCTTTGTAAATCAGTAAGTCGTTTCCTCTTGTGGTCTTGGAAAATGTAGGCGCCATGTTTCCAACTTATTTTCGCAAAGGGACTTGTCATCTTCGCAGCTGCAACGTCTTGAAGAAACAGTTTGGAATTGTCTGCGAGGGAAAAAGAGCATTGATGCGAGGAAAAACTTTGCGCGGGATCGAACTAACACATCAATTAAAATCCGTGCTCGCGCTCTTCAAGAGTCGTCGACCGTTCAAAGCACAAATCATACTCCCCAATTTTGGCTCGCATTCTACAGCGGAACATTTTGTCCATTGAGTCTTATGATATCGACAATTGCGATGACAATGACAGACGGAGTATAATATAAATATATAATATAATTTAAATATATAGAAAATAGTAATAAAGCCTTCGAGTATATAATCGACAATTCCATGGTAATATTGATTGTTTTCGCTACGTATGCATTTGGAGAAAGAATCCTAAGTGTACCTTTCAATCCTATATACTATAGTATATAGCATGGAAGGATAAGGGTGTATATGTAAAGACGCTAATATCCGTAAATGTAAATGCCCATGGGTGTAGATGTTCATGGGTGCAAATGTCTGTGGGTACAATTGTACGCGGGTGTAAAAGTACGCGGGTGTAAATGTATGTAGGTTCAAATGTACGCGGGTTCAAATGTACGTGGGTTCAAATGTCCGCGGGTGCAAAAGTTCGTGGGTTCAAATGTACATGGGTTTAAATGTCCGCGGGTGCAAATGTACATGGGTTCAAATTTCCGCGGGTGCAAATGTTCGTGGGTTCAAATGTACATGGGTTCAAATGTCCGCGGGTGCAAATGTACATGGGTTCAAATGTACGCGGGTGCAAACGTACACGGGTTCAAATGTCCGCGGGTGCAAATGTACATGGGTTCAAATGTACGCGGGTGCAAACGTACACGGGTTCAAATGTCCGCGGGTTCAGTCTATATGCGGGTGCTAAAATCCATGGGTGGAAATGTATGGGTTCAAATGTCCGTAGGTGCAAATGTCCATAGGTGCAATAGTATACAGGTGCAATTGTCCTGGGTTCAAATTACGGGTTCAGATGTACGGGTTCAAATGTACGTAGGTTCAAATGTGCTGTCACCGTTCCCAAGTAATATCTGTCACGAAAGAATATAATTTTAAGCGACATTACATAACCAAACACGAGAAAAGATATAAAAAAACACGATATTTCTCAGGGAAGCAATTTTAAAATAACTAAAGGCTCATATAGACCCTTGAAAAACTGATTAGAAAGATAAAATGTCATTTTTAAATATATTTAAAGTGAGTAAACTCGCGATGTTTCGCGATGTTTAGGGTTTTCTCCGACTGCGGCCCGTGAGGCTTCCTCAAAAGTTTTTGCGGCCCTTCAACGTCGCAACCTTGGACCACCCTGAGTAATTCATTAATGTTAATAAATGTTTTACCACAAATCGGCATTAACTGATGCCTCGTGTTATGAATACTACATTTGTCTTAAAAGGTGTGCTTTATCATTCCAGGCATTTCATTTCAAACAAGCCTCTGTATTAATATTTCGATTGATATGCAAGGGCCAACCTTATTTTTGGATGGACTTGAACGTTTCTCTTATTCTGGATATTTCGCAGGATTCGGGTCAAGGCATTTAACGACTATGTGTAAATGAATATATGAATGGACGTTTTGGAAGATTTTCACGTCTTTCGTTAGACATCGTATGCTCAGCAGCATTCAGCACTAAAGTTCATTCAAAAGACGATACAGTTGAAGAACAGGAAAATGTGAAACAAGCAGAAAAGATGTTTTCGGGATCTCTATTCAATTCGCTAATTTTGTTGTGCAGTAAGTAACTGCTTTAATATATTACATTATGTTTTCAATATATGCCTGAAGCGAACAAATCAGCAAGAGGCACATAAGCACGATATTATTGTTGTAGTCCTTTTCCAGATCGATAATCCTGGTCAATAAACGTGTTAACCTGTCACTGTTACGACTTGCCACGAGTCTCCATCTCCATCTTATCATCAAAGTTCTATCCGAAATTGCTATTTACATCGATGTTGAATTAAATTGGTAATTGTTTATACCGGTCAATGCGTCTGAAGACATTTATTTGTCTTTTTGTATGGATCTTTAAATAATTTCTTAGGTTCTAAACTTGAAAAACAGCAGATATTTTATAAATATTGCAATGTTCAGAATTTTAGCCGATACTGGTCGATTCGTAAATTATACTCGTATTTACGTATGACGTATTGGTCAAGATATTTTGTTTTGAGCTTATTAGGGAAATATATAGCCATTTTCTATTTACAGTTTGCTTTTGAATGATTTTAAACATCGAAGAACAAGCAGAGTATCGGTGCACAAATGCTGACTCGCATTGCGCATAGGGATTTGTCCAAAAAGATTTGTTTTAAAACAATTGTTTCAAATCGTGTTTTTTTGCCTGGTTTGTTCAAAATCGCTTACTTGTTTTTTTTTTTGTATTAAATAGGTCAAATCAAGAAAAATTTAGGCAAAACTCCCCTTATCGATTCTTGTAGGTAATAAACTATTCGAAAGGTCGCAGGAAGTTACGGACAGGTCGATGACTTGCCCGAACACGTCCTCTCTCTTTTTTTGACATACGATGCTTACAGCAACAAAACAAACAAACACGCCCTCTCAAGCTGTAGCACAACGCTAATGTCAAACTATGTCACCACGTGTTGGAGTTGCGACCCGCCAGATCACAAACGCGGCGAAGTTTTCGGTTTTCAGTAAGCATTCCGGCGTCGAAATCAGGATTGCCATCAGGGATGGCCAATTCGAATAAAGTATTCGAATGTATTCGAATATCTCGTCATTCGAATATCGGAATTCACGTTCATAAGAATATCGGATATTTGTGTGACGTCACACATTTTCGACGCCGCTTTCAAGACGTTTCCGTTGAATGAAAACATTTTCGATAGTACCTTGCGCGTGATTGTTTTCATCACTCATCAGCGTAACGTAATATTTAGGCCCGTAAACGCCTTTACAATTGTGTTATTTTCTCTAAAACGAAAATTTTCCACAAATTTGTTCCACGATAACGATAACATTTATTTTATTTTTGTACACGCACGGAATTGTGAATCTGGTAAATACGTTCATCGGCGGCGAGTTTCTAAAGACAACGCAACTTTTTGATTGAAAAGCGGCAATTTAAAATACTGAAAATAAAACCGTAAACAATATAAGTTTTATTGATGCCCGCGAAAATTTAAAAAACGCTTTTCTAGGCAGTGAACGCAAAATTTCGTGTGCCTCTGGCACACATTATGTTTGGTCGGCGTTTAGAAACATATCGTCACTAATTGAGGGCGGGATTTGCCTGATTATCCATTATTTTAAATTGCCGTCAAATATTGTCGTGTTAACACGATACAAGGTTTGAAACGCGACTTTTTCCCGGGTTGTGAGGATGTATATAATATAATTAATCTAAAGTATATTCAATCAATTTTATTTTGATGAAATAAATTTTACTCTGAGATATTACAGCATATTTATGGATTTTTCGAACGGTTTTATCTAAAAATAATCCGAGTGGCAGCATTTCGATCGAGCGGAGTCACTGTTAACAAGTACATCTAAATATTTGCCGAATTCGCAAAATACGTATCAAAACAATATTTAATCGGACAGTTTACCTCACGTTTTTATTTTTATGACCGCGGATTGCAATGGTATATAAGAGTGGTGAGGATTTTATTTTGTCGACGCAACCGCAGGTTAAATTGAAGACAATTAGATTAATAAAGCAAGACATTTTAAATATGCCGGTTTCGGTCACGAATTCATCACTTTGCACAACAGAAAAATATATATTCGTTGTTATATTATTTGTTGTAAAAGTCGACTCTTTCAACAGGTGGCATAATCGCGGCGATGAATATGTATTTTTAATTTACTGCTAAACTTTATATGTATATTCATTGTATGAAATGAATTATACTCTACACTTAACAGGATTTTATATAATTATTTGAGATTTTTCTAACGGCGATAACGAGTTGGCAAGATTGCAAAAATACGTATTAAAATTAAATACATCAGGCAGTTTATCTCGTAATTTTAGGTCACAGATCGCCGTGAACGGAATAGTAATGTTTCTTTTTTGACGTAAGAAGAAGCAACCGCGAGTTACATTGGACACATTAAATTAATATATAAAGATATTTTAGAATCTCGTAGTTGTCATGGATTGAATATTTTACGTAACAGAATGATCATCATTATACGCTGACAAGACGACTCTTTTAACGAGCGCGTAATCGCGGTGGTTGTTACAGGCGGCAATGGGAAATTCCGATTTCGAAAATCCTGGCTGCGCGCTCGCAGTGATGGTCATCTATTCTCTACTAATTTATTTCTAATCCCAAACACAACAATATATTACACATAATAACAATATGGTTCTCATAAATTGATATACAAATATACTGGTGGGTAGTAGAATACTCTAGGCCCAAATATTAGAATTTTTAAAGGCATAATGGATTTTCGATTGGTATTGCCAATAAATTTTATTACTCTCAGAAAATATACACAATTATCTGAATACAAGTAGTATTTTTGTCAATAGACTTGACTATTATCGTAATATCATGGTACCAATGATAGAAAGCGTCAGACAACTTTTCATATGGTCATTTGTACAAAGTGATTAATTTTAATTAACTGACTGTGTCACAAGTTGCTATTATTTTTTATTGATAGCTATAAACTATCAATTACTTTGTGTACATATACTGTTGGTTTGTGGCTTCATTCTGATATTTCTATTGAAGCTTATTTCCTAATTTACTGGGTTTTAATCAACTAAAACAAAAATGTGGTATTTTAGAATGTATTCGGAATTCCAGATTCGAAAACATTATTTTAGAATGTATTCGGAATAGTTTAGTATTCGGAAATGGCCATCCCTGATTGCCATATTGGATTTTTAAGGCCAAATTTGCCATTTTTGGCTTTTTTTAAACACGTTTGGCTTCAGAATTTCCGTTTGGCTTTTTGGCTTTTTCTTTGGATCTGAGAGTTGTACCAGGAAGAATATAATTCTATAAAAATTTAATGAAATGTGGAACTTTTAACTGCACTCAGCTATACAAGATATTGAATATTTAAATAATATACGTAATGAAATCCGCGCAAACATTCGAAACCACCAGCAATCCTTAAAACACCATAAGTGTCGTGGCTGTAATGATGAATCAGTTTTCAATCAAATTTTCAAAAATTCGAATAAAATAGTATATAGAACAGTATTTTGTTCTTATTCTACCTTCGCAGTCGCATGGTTGCCAAAAAAAAACGAAATTATCTTGCTTTAGTAGGCTTCTTTCGTGAATTTAGATGTCTTTGCCGACAAGTAATCCGCCGCGAAAGCTTTTTGTTAATACGTGCGACTATCTAAAGTTCAAAAATCTACACGATATTTGTTCCACAACTCCCAGAACAAAAGTGAACATCGTTACATGAGTATTATCGTGGTTAGACATCTAGAATTTAGAATTTGGATGAAGGCATATATATTTTAATGGATTTATCTATAAATTGAACTAAATTTAATTCATGCAGCTTGGCATGATAGTCCCACTACAGACTTGTAAATGAGACTTTTAACCTAATTAGGGGGATAATAACAGGGAACATTGCATTATCTAAAAAAATCCGATTCGAGAGCGACCACAAAGCCCCGAGGAAATGAATTGGTCACTTCGTATGATATGGTCAAGTGTAAAAAATGTGTGAACGCGTACAATTCGATTGAATTTTAAGTTTAAAAAAAAACTATTTCTGCGATCTTCCGTCGTTCCAAAGCTATTTTTGTATTTGTTTTTAATTTATTTTTACTTTTGGTGGACCTATGGTTTTACAAATTTCATTTTAGAATGGTTGATTTATTATAGCGAAAACACGTGAGTCCCCGTTACTGCTTCTAGAGACAAATCCATATTAGAATTACTGTCACAAAGGCGATCTGTAGTTTATAAGAGGCTTTCGAACACATACACGGTCAAAAACAATACGATAAGCAAAATATGAGGCACTCAATACAGCATAAGATGTATTTCCTGTTCTACTCTCATACCTAGATACTTTAAATTAACGTCTGTAATATTTCAACATTGGACTGAATTGCAAAAAAAAACGCACTGTTAAAATGTACAGAGTTATGTTGGCAATTATTCGAATATATTCATACTTCAAAAGCATCCTTATTATTTCGCAAAGAGGGTCATGCCAGGGGTCGGCCAACCTTTTGTCGCTCGCGGGGCAAAATTAAGGGTTTCAGGTCATTCCGGACGGGCCGGACATATTTTCAGAAATTTAAAACCGAAAAATTATTCATTTCATTATATAAATCAAGCATTGATACATCTTTCTAATAGAATATGGATTTATTTCCTCATTACATTGCATCTCAAAAAATTCGACTTGAATATTTTCTGCGTCATAGAATCATTTGTCTAATTATAATTAATTTATAGGCTCATCAAACGAGTAATTGTGAGTTATATACTTATTAGGTTATAATATAATTCAATTCACACGTGTCTCACAATAAATTATGTTACGTAAAGAATATAATCGCTAAAACAGCTGTTTTGTTACTATAATTCGATGAAGCGTCGCGGGCCGGATCCGGCCGCCTATCATTTTTATAAGTTGGTTCGCACCTTCAGTGTGTTGATTTTATATTTATGTCTGAGGAAGTCTAACCTTGATCAGACAAAACGTTACAGAAATATATTTGTGTTAGTGTGCAGCAAGACTCTGGAAGAATGGACATTTTAGCTCCGTCGCACACGAAGGATAAATTAGAATAAAAATACTTCTCATTTTAACGCTGTGTCGCAAAGGCAGAGAGCGTAACGGTTATGCAGTAGAGTCGTAGACGGACCGAAGGCATTCATTCAAGTCGTTGAAGGCCGTTATGCCACTGGAATTATATCAGGGACAAAGAACTTTAAAGTTGAGTTAAATTTAATGGATTCTAGAATAGGGACATAGTAGACTACCTTAGCTAACTGTATGATGATACATTACCCACCTTGCAGCCTTGCTGTATATAGATCGCTTCAATTACATAACTCATTCTGTCCAATTCTTGCTTCAAATACTTGTACGATAATTGGTAGATTTCCACATGACCATGCATATATCTTACATGATGTCATTTTTAACAAGAATCACAGCCTGTAAGTCCTAATTTGCGTTGCTCAGCGGCGTGAACAACGCTAAACTTAAATGTAAATCTGAAAGTTATCGGTATTCAGTCTGATGCTATAAAACGTGGTTGAAGGTCGGATTGTTGAGTTTTATATTTTGTTTGAAACTGAGACGATTTAAAACAAACGTATTGTTTGCTTCATCTTGCACACTATCGCTCCAAGACGGCAATTTGTATTACGCGATGTCGAGGATGAGCAGCGATCGAGGTATTTCAACTTTTAGTCGTGCTTCAGGGTTCAAAACAAACACCAACTCTCAAATTTGCTCTGTTTTTTTTCGACTTTCCACTCATTACGGATTTTCACACATTGACACAATCAAGCACCAGTTTGTCTATTCATCGATAACTTGTGATATCAGTATATATTATATTCGCTTATTCTTAAAAGCTCAAGCTAACTTGGAATTGTGAAATGAAATTTTGTGATTGAAATACACGCCATTATGATGAATTGTGTTACCAAAATATGCTATAAAGCATTTATTGATTCAATTCGGAATGCAAATAGCAAATGATCACGGCTACATACTAAAAGCTGTTTCGTCCTATCTCCTATCTTAACCTGTCTCATTTGAAATGCTTCAATTACCGGCATGGTGAATCTGTATTAAATCAGTATCTCATTGTGATTTTTGTGCTAGCTGTAACCAGAAAATCTAATAATAATTACATTGTTGTGTCGATTATTTAATTTTCTGTATAACGTCTCGATTAGTAATGGGAGTAATTATTGCAGTTTTTGTCGGGTGGTTATTGCAATACCTTTCATCAAAACAAATCGTCGTTGCGGCTTTTCTTTTAGCAACAACCTTGTTGGTGTTATTCAGGTAAAGTGAATATTAATGTTCCATTGAATCATAACTAGTAATAGGAGCTTGGAGTATTACTTCGAATTGTTGTCGCAATTTTTTGTTGATGCGAACTTCCGCAAATTACCCCTGCGATATCTCATTTTTGCTTAGTCTTTAATCAATGTTTGAGAACTCATTTTAACTTGTTTTATCCAATTGGTCATAAATATTTCTACAAACATTAGGTATTGATTCAAAATGTATTGCTGTTCAGAATGAACTGTTTTCATGGATTTCTCCAGCGAAATCTCGCCCCACATTTCCGAAAACCAGGGACCGGATTTTTCGGATTTCTTTGTCGTCAGTTTTTGAAAGGAAATCGACCACTTGAAGAAACAGCATTTCGATCGCTCGATGCTCAACCACACCACAAAATTCTTGAAATAGGTTTTGGATATGGTACGTAAATTAATAACTTTAGTTTGCTTGTATATTCGCTAACCCTAACTTGTGGATAAGTCCTTAGACAATGAATTTGTTATACGTTTATATATTTTTAAACGTCGACATTGCACTGCCGAAATACAATATTAGTTTTTAGCTCGTGTTTCTTCTGGCACTAATTTTTCTTGGGTTTTACTTTCAGTATGAACGTGCAAAGTTCCCATTAAGTTTATTCCCATTACTCATTTCATTGAACGATTCACTGATAATTCGGTCCATAAAATATTTATCCTACGTTTTCAAACCTGCCCTTCGTTACATTTGTGTTCCATTGCGTATAGGTCACGGAATATCTTACGCTTTGGACAATGGAATGAGAGATGGTAGTGGAGTGGTATACGGTATGGACTTTTCAGCCGAAGCTTGTG
Organism: Styela clava; assembly: GCF_964204865.1. Taxonomy (NCBI): domain Eukaryota; kingdom Metazoa; phylum Chordata; class Ascidiacea; order Stolidobranchia; family Styelidae; genus Styela; species Styela clava. Next base: position 373,351 of record NC_135255.1, read on the forward strand.
ACCATGTCAGGAAGTTACTTATAAACGATTTGAAGAGTGGGAAATTGGAAATAATTTTTGGAGATGTTGCAAATATACCGCTGAAAGAATCGACTATAGATAGAGTCTTTCACACAAACTGCTACTACTTTTGGCCAGAACCATTGAATGTTTGTCGGGAAATACTGCGTGTCATGACGCCTGGTGGTATCATGACGACTGGTATAGAGCCAGAGAAAGTTAAACGAGCCGCATTGTCGGGAGTAATAGAACCCTGCCAGATTGATCCCGATTTTTACATAGAGTGCTTAGTTGAAGCTGGATTTGAACACGTACGTATGGAAGAAGCATCTTATCAGAGAAATGGACATAAAGTGATTTTTGCTCAGAAAAAAAAAGTATGACTTGTGTACCGATCAGATATGCCAATCAGCATTACATACGTTGCCATGTGTAGCAGAAGCTTCAGAATTTTTACATTGATTTTTTTTCATTTGGTGATCTCTTGCATTCGATTTTTATATGGTACTCTTCAAAGATTTTCTCAATTAAACATAATATTATGCAATTCAAGAGCCCTGCTGCCCACTAACACATATGTATTTCTGTAACGTTTCGTCTGACCAAAATCGGACTACCTCAGGCAAGCAGTTTACAACAATGACCTATTTTTATTCCTGCTACAGCATCCTTTCATTATACGCATACGGATCCACCAGCGCAAAGGCATTGAGGAAGAATTGGGAGTTAGTCTCGCGCAACCTCTACTGATAGAAACATATTATTTATCGGATTTTATTAATAAAACAATGACTAACGCAAAAATTAACAATATATTCAATTTGTAGAAATTATGTTCTGTTGTAACGTTGGTATATTCTGTACATATATAGCACGGGTCATTGTAGTTTGTAGGCAGCAGCCAATATCAGTATCGATACAATGACGACGATTCCCAAGTATCCAAATCTGTCAAGTTTAAAAGAATATATAAACATAATATTATATAAACACAAAATTCGAGTTTTTTTAGAAAGAGTGAGTCAAATTTGCGTAATGAGCATTATTCCGTGACAATGTCATTGTGGCTTCATTCCATACCAGATTGCTGAAGAACAAAGCTGTTTCTTATCTTTTGTCTAAGTCCATGAATCTTTGGTTCAGGGTGCAAGCATTGCATATTGTTAGGTAACAGACCGCTGATGTTTTCCACAGCAGTTACAATAAGAGTCTGAGACTAAAAGTAAAATATTATATTGGATTCAAAGGAAGTTACCACTTACTTGTTGGAACTCTCTTCTTTGTCATTTTTTGTTTCGCCATCCTTGTCCGCCTTCGTTCTAAATTACAGTCAAAGATATTGTTAAAACAATTTTACTATCCCAATATTCGCTAGATAATTGCCCTCGTATACATAACCATACATTTTAAAGAATTAATTCTGTGTTATTGGTAGGCCAGCTCTCTGCGAGTCTGACTAGGCTATGTCCAGCTCAAACATAATGATTAATTTGTGTGAATAATTAAATAGAGGAACGAGAGCAGAGAACCAAAGGCCTATTCAACTTTTAAATATTCTGCTAAATATCTGGTGATATTATTGAGTGAGCCGGGCAAAGATGTCCGGAACTACTGAGAACGATCGTCGAGAAAGTAAAATTTGGAAAACATGATTCAGAAATCAAGTGTTAATTTGGGTAAATTGTAAATATTCTAATATAAGTTTACACTTGACAAATCCAATTGGCGTTGAAATATTACATATATACTTCATCACAATTTCTTGAAATTTGCTTCTTTTTTTTAGAACCTCTTCGTCGTTCAACTTGTTGTTCAATTCCTTATTTTTTGGCCTTTTTTGTTTATCCAATGTTGTTGGGAATTTTGAATTTTCAATTCCGAACTCTACAACTTCAAGTAAAGTCAGGAAATATGGTTTTTCATCAGTTTCCGAATCTTGATCATTTCGTAGATTCCCAACCATCTGTAATACAATGTTGGCGGATCTGGTTTAATGATCTATGTGCCTGGTTTTTGTGTGTTTTATAGTCCAAAGCGTTTTCAAATTACTATCAAAACATGAAGTTATATAGATTATGAGAAGTATTAATTATAAAATTGCATACGCTATAATTGCCTGGAACATCACATCTTATTAACCAATCAAGTGTGCTACTTGGACTCATGACACTTTTTCCATTTAGTAGTGATCTTGGTTCATCAAGATAAATTCCATCAAACGCGATTTCTCTGGTCTTGCAGGTTTCCCCTGTTGCAACATTGAACACTTTCAACTCGAGCGTTAATTCTCGATCTGAATTGATCATCCTATGATGAAGTAAACAAAATATAAAAATTATTACAATGCGAATGGAATCTAGTATCGCTTTTCAGATTTGATATCAGATGGTGTCTGTTTTCTCAAAAATGGTGATATTGCCAATATTAGAGGACGGTCTTCTGTGATTCATCGAGATTTGAAATCTATTTTGAGAAAAATGATCAACAGAACTAATATTTCCCAAACAATATTTTAAACGCATTGTGTGTTTATTTGACCGAGTCCGGTATAACGCTGGAGACAAATATTGAACTGATTGTTATGCCAATTGATATAATATTATGATTGGGATTATTGCCCAGATATTGAATATTAAAGTTCTGCATTCAATAGCAATATAATAATTTAAACCGTTACCTTATTCTCTTTATTTGGCCTCGAGCCATTGTTAATGTTGGTTGGATCTGGCCGTTCACCGTAATTGCGTCGATGTTTTGAAACGACCACTCAATTACGTTTTTGTTCCATCCAGACGTTCTTTAAAACAACGTGAAATGAGATACATATTCGATTAAAAATATATGTCGTATTAGTTATGGTTATATCATCACTTCAAATTCAAACACACATAGCAACATCTTTTTTCGTTTTTGTTCCATCCAGACGTTCTTTAAAACAACGTGAAATGAGATACATATTCGATTAAAAATATATGTCGTATTAGTTATGTTTATATCATCACTTCAAATTCAAACACACATAGCAACATCTTTCTTAAATAAAAAAATTTTGTTTTCTACCAGGCGATAGTATAAAAAAAAACATTTACATAGGAGACGGGTCCAACCTTTCACCGTCTATATTCTTATGGTGAATATCGGAATACTCAGTAATTGAAATACCAAAATATTACTATTGATCATTATTATTTTCGTTAAATTGTGCAGCTAGTGTTATAATATACCATTTTTGTTGCTGGAAAACAACATAGGAAAATGTTACACTGTTATTTAAAAGATTGTGATTTCTAACATATGGTGACTATTATAGAAATACTATATTCTACGGTGTAAAATGTGCCAGTTTGAGCGTTGACAAATAATGAGAATTGTTCACCAATCACGACTGACGACCTATCAGTTTTATAAACAATTCATATTCTTAACAACGGTTATTTGTATTTTATACCATATCTTCATATCGTCGTCACAAATCGCAGTCATGATTAACATTTACAAAATGTCACTTTCTGTCAAGTAAATTATTTAAACTTACGGTCACTAACGCACTGTTAAATATATGTTAGGAAAGAAAAACAATATAGGCCTACGAGTACACACACTCACTCTAAATATTGCGTAGTTCCCGGCTTCCCTCTATATTTTTTCATTACAAGGTTTGTGCTAAACAGCATGATGACGTCATGTTGACAGTTTATCGGACATGATACGTCAGTAAGTTCAAATGGTGTACTGTCTGGATTATCTTCTACAATCAAGGCTCCGATGAGACCAGATGAAAACTGAAAAGTTGAAATTCAATGTGAATTGAAAAAAAATAATCAAAAAAATTTAAACGCGAGGACATTTGACACCTTCATATTAATAGGTTTGATTATTCCTAGTTATTAATTTAAAGACATTGAAATGAGAATATGAATAACTAATCATGGCATATACCTTTAAATTATAGAATCCACCATTTCATTACCGCGTCTCAAAAATATGAACAATAATCATCTGTAATACACTATTTCTGGAATTCAACAATCAGATGGTGTCAAATTCTCACTATCACATATTATAAAGTACCTATCTATATAGTATTTTGTCAAGTTATTATAAGTTACTATCTGTTGAATCTTAAACATTTTTGAGAATACTGTTTTATTTTTTGACATATCACATGATCAATATATCAAGTCGCAATATCTCATTACAACATCTCATCAACGTACATGCGCGACTGAAAAATTCCACTTGATTTGAACTTGAACAACGAACCTACCTCTGAGTTGTGGCTGGTTATGTGTTTACTGACCTGATTATATACCGGTGCCTCAACTTCCGTTTCATACCAAAATGTCCCAGATGGATGATCTGGTAATATTTTAAATGAATACGTATATGCATCTCCAGGTTCAACGCCATGGTCCTGAGCATTCAATATCAAATCCTAGAAGATATTTTCAAATTTTTCGTGACTAAAATACAATACTGATTAGAATTACAGCACTGATTCATCGTGAAGATATATCTCGCTTTTGATGAATGTTGTAACATTTATTCGATCTTCAGTGGACAACGAAATTACAAAACAACCGACAGAAAGCCAAGTTCATTTTTTATTGTCTTTTACTTTCTATTATCTATTTTACTATATCAATAACAGTCACTTGACATGAGTTTGTGGAAATAGTTTTTCGAAATGATGTTTTTAATGAATGACATGAATCAGACAAGTAAATTATAATACCAACTTCATCACTTAGTTGCAATCCGTGTGTTCGCACTTTCATAACGTTAGTCAACGAGTCTTTGTTGATATTTGGTGTCATATTGTTTACCTGAGAATATAATGAAAGACTTGAACATGTAGACATAGTACATGTATCGCTTACATATATTTTATAATCAGCTTTCAATTAATTAGTATAAATAGAGTTTTTGCAGCATTGTTCAAGAATATTGGGCTCATGCAAATTGTGTCTCGCGTAACAATATCATCAATGCATGCGGGTTTTGTCGAATGAGTTGAAATTTATTACATTAAAGTATTGGTAATTTCTCAGTGAAGACTTTGCCTGTTTATTTTAATTACCAGTTTGATTGAAGCCGTGTCACTTGGAAGCAATCTCCATGTCGGAGGACATCGGTTTCTTTTGTACGAAAGTTGGCGTAATTTCAACCAGTCCCATCTGTGCGTGATGACGTCAACATTTAAAGTAAGTCTTAAAAATTGTCGATGGGAAACGTAACTTTGACACTGTGAAAGAACATTTCCGCCTGGAAATAAAAAAGGAAAGAATTGGACTCCACGGATACCCGAAACAGTTTTATACACCTTGCTGCATGAAATGGATACTCAAATATTTAAACTTTCTTTATTATTCATTGTCATTCGCAAATATCTAAATTAGTTGTGTCACAAATTTACAAGAAAACTTGCGGTCATACCAATATACGCCCGTAAAAAAAAAAACTCTAATTACAAACCTAAATTTCTTCATACGAAACAAAATGCTAACAATATAATGAATAAGATATTTACACCAGAAATACTCACCACGTAACCTGCATGGATTCTGTTGATCACATGAAGTAGCAGATGCAAATATATCCCGTGCAATCACAATGATTAATAACAAGAAAGCAAAGAAAAATTGTAACTTCATATTTTATATAACTTATATCACAAGCTTAATAAAATTGTATGAGTTAACGGATTAGAAATGTCAAAAAATTGCATCAAAAGAAGCATATTGTATTTTATTCTTGCTGATTATAAAAAAAACTACATAGTTATTCCGGATCCCTTCGTTCAATGAGAGCGGCGGTGCAACTACCGTTCTCGCAGTTCCCTAAGACAAAACAATGCTGACTAAATAATTCTAAGAAGTATTCCAATCAACTAAACGTCCTAACAAATCCGTTTCAGAATTTAACAATTGTCTTTCAATGTTTTATTCTATGCAGTCGAAATAGGTAAAATTAGGAATGATGCGATCAAATTGAAATAACGTTATTCTGAAATAGCATTTCGAGTTTTATACTGAAGATTCAGCAGAGAATCATTAATTATCAATAAAAGATATTCTGTGTAATGGATTTATTCAACTAATTATTGTCGAATTCCTGAAATTTAGAGAATTGTGTCGCTCAAATAATAATAGTGACGTGACACGAGTCGCTAATTATAGGAACGTAGTATTGAGGCAACACGATGGACAACCATACGACGTAACAATTTGACGTGTCTGTAAATTGACCTAATTTTCTTGTAACTAATTATATTTAATTGCTAAATTAAGAACAGATTTCAATTTGCCAGACTTTAACCACGTAGGGATTACAATTTAACGATTCAATATATGAGTAGACAATTTGGTGAGCAAAACAATTATTTTGACAATTGTTTCTGATGTACGTCGAACCTACTTTGATTACATCATTCTAACATTCTTTGCTATTGCTTAAACATATGATTTGTTAATAAAATCCAGAGTTTATGCCCTTTAACAAAAATAGATGTTATAGGAGCGAAAATAATTGAACCAATATATATGCACAATATTTGGTACCCCCAAATTGCACCATGATGTCTTCATCTTTCAAATATACATACTTAATACATAGTATACATTCCTAATGAAAAGTCTCTGAATTGATATTTCCCTCTGTTCTTTTTTCATTCCCTATTTTTCCAGTGTGGGACCAATGACAAAAAATTAGGTTTTCATCAATATTCAAACTTGACATCAAGCCTCTCCGCAGTTCGATTTATACTAATGTTCAACTCGTCAACGATCAAATATATAACATTCTCTACAATTTCCTGTAAGATAAAATCTGCTGTTCAACTTATCGTTATTATAGCTAGCGTCGGATGATCAATGAATGTTGCATGTTTGCGTGGTTTTAAAGTTGCAAAAATTGACAAACCCAATCAACGACGGACATTTCACGACAAAGTGCTTACTCAATCTTTAAATTTCGGAACTGCCTAATGCCGTTTAAAAACCTGCGTGAAGTAATTTGATGCAAGGCGGTTGATTATCATGATACTCAGATCAATGTTATTCAACAGTGCGCTTCTCATTGTAGCACATAAATGCGACAAACAAATTTCTGTGGACCTTGCGGACGAGACATCGCTAAATTGATCGAAATTTGGGATGATATTAAAATTTTCCCCGGTTACGATTTCGTGATAAAGATTTTGTGTTTCCATGCAAAAAAACATATAGACCACCGCAATCAGATCAAATTGACGCAAAGTACAAAATGGCACCAATTTACGCCTCTTCACATTGACATCGTTGTGTCTTCAAAATTTCATGAACAATTTATCACGGTGAAAGTTCGCTATGATTGTGCAGCAGAGGGTCAAACAATGTGGTATATTTGTCGGCAGTAGGATAATATCTTTTCTGGTATTTTCAGTTTATTTCAGAAATCAAAGATCAGATGACCATGTAGTGTAAAGGTGAATCGCCCACTGCGTTCCCCAGAAATGTGTTTGATGATGCCATATGTGATATTTAGAGTTGCAAGAAAAGTTGAACGTTATTCTTTTATTATAACAATAGCCATACTCTAGTGACCTAGTCAATCATTCATGCTCAGTTTTGCACAGTAAATAATTTTAGAGCGACGCGGCAAAAATAATTATAATATTCTAAGTATTGTATTCTATTAATAAATATAATATTATACAACGCAAACAATAGAAAGATACTTCAGATATCTGTTCTAATTTATTTGAAAAAAAAGATTGAAGTAAGAATATGACTGGTATATATAATATTCAGCGCTGTTTATAACGGTACTCTCCCCATTCGAGCTACCTGCCTTGACTCTATAACCTTGCGTGAAACAGACATTATATATAGTAGCGAAAAAACATCTTCTAATAAAAAACGCATCACTACTCATAATGTTGCCATATTAAGATTAGGAACAGTTTTGATTTAGTGTTCCTAAAACCTTTTTGAATGAGTGAAAAAATAATTCCATTGTATGTCTTTGTCACAAAATATTGTTGGCACTCACGGTATTGTTAGACTGCAAATATCTTACCGCGAAATCTTTAACTACTTATTAGAGACTGAAATCACTAAATTCACACGGCTGAGATATCGCAAATACTACTTGAATATGATTAATACTATTGTTATCATCTTACGTCACTGATTTTCGATATACATTCTTAGGCATATTATACTATTTTCAGTCTGCATTCACACAACCTTAAGTTTGGTGGCACTCATACGTCTTTTCTTCCTAGAATCCACCCATTTTACCGACGTGAAATGCTCTGTTCAATTTTTTTTTCGTCGTCAGGTATGTTGTTGAAAATTTGATGAGAGATTGAGCGGTGAGTTTAAGACTTTCAAAAACGTCGCATTTGCATAGTGTACTGATATCACCGCAATCACGCAGTAATAAATGGGCATTCGGTTCCCAGCTGGATATATACGAGGGAATACGCTGTAGTGCATTATAAAATATGGGATAAAGTTTGCATTCAAATAGGAACTAATTTGAGTAGATGTACGAATTAACTACTGTGATTAGGAAAACATTTTGCATAAGCCATTTAAAAACCACAGAGCATCCATATCTGCCAGACTTCGCCAATCATTACTTATTAAACAACTTTGTGACTCGACAGCAAGGACTTTCAATTATATGCTAGACACTTATATCAAGTATTTCATTTCCCATTTGAATATTATCTTTTTAAAATTTCACTTTCCTCGTATATCTTAGTAAGCTTAGGATTTATCACATTCTTTCCATTATCTTATAAAATTTTTAAAAATGCAAACGTATTGTTGCGTACTTTATCTGTAATATTTGCAGTTCTCAAATTGACACGAGGTTAACGACAAATAGTTATCTTCTGAACATTTATACTGATTCCGCTCATGTTTGTCGATTGTTTGTTTATGTCGTTAAATGGAGTAATTGCCGTAAGGGTAATTGTTGCCAGATTTGCGATTCTTCGATGGCGAGCTGACATGTTTTATCTTTGGGTTAAGTTACGTTGATACTATTCAATGGATTTCATACGCAAATTGAGAGGTGTATGAATTCTTTTTATTTCGTGGCCAGTGCTTTTTACAAAAATGCTTTTATTATTAATTATTCCACTCTTATTAGTTATGATATTTGGACAATATCCCGGGCTAAGTAAAATACGTATCCATCCATGAAGCTACGTTTCGGTATACAGCTATACTTCTCAGTTTCTCTTAAAGTAAAATGGCAGGGTTTTGCAGCAGAACACATATCATATTAAGTGTTTGTTGACTTATCTAAGTCAACAGGGTTGAAACATTTAGAAGTTTTGACCCATATTCCATGAAATCAAATCTGTTATGGATGTCAAACTGAGATTGATCAGAAATACGAAGGCATGCATATAAAGCTATCGCTTTTTGCTCTCGCCAAACTGCTCCTCCTCACCGCAACAATATTAGATGAACTGTCACGAACAACCAACCATACAAATACATTCGTATAAATGTAACATTTGACGCATGAGTCTACGTAAAACCGAATTATATAAATATCGAGTTCTGCCGGCATGGAATAGTGGCATACAGAACACGTTGTATGACAGCATATCATAAATATATACTTTCTGTCAAAAGTTCAGCCTCATTCTCAAATTACAAACATTATGACAATATTTAACGCTTCAATAATAACGCGAGATTAAAACAGTAGTGAAATTACGACATTTCATATGATGCACCTTCGGAACGTTTTCTATTTTCTAAGTGCTGGACAAAAATAAAATCTGTTGTGATAAATCAATCAATATATTCGAGACCAGCCAAAATAATTCGGTCTCGAATTTAAGATTAAAATCTATAAAACGTTCCTGGAAACAACTTTCGTGTGAATGTTGGTCACGTTCATTTATATTACACAATGAAGCCCAGTGTTGATATGTAGTTACATTTTCTGTCATCATTTTTCATTTCAAACATTTATGGTTATACATAAGTCATGACATATCGAACAATATTAAATGTAAAGCACTGATCGAATTGATAATTACTATTACTATGACAAAAAACTTGAAGAATATGCTTTTGAGAGATTAAATAAATACATATTTTGTTGAATCATCCTGTTCATCTGTTATATGTATAGTAAATTTTAATATCACGTTTTTTTTTTCTTTGGCCTTTTAAAAAACAAAATTTTTTAATTATTTCTATTTGGTTTTTCATACGTATAATGCGGTTTCCTGCGTAATCGAAATTTATTATTATGCTCCATTTATAATGAAATTGAAACGCACGAATATAGACTAATGACAGAAGTTTGGCATGTTAATGTTCGCGCGTCTCTATCATCGCAGGTTTTCTTATTAACCTCAGTATCTCGACATCCAACGTCTACCTGGCTCGAATGTTTAGGCTAATTGACGAGTTGTAAAGTTCAACAACAAGGTACCGTTTTTTACGCCAATTAGCTTATGGCCCACTATTTTTCCGATTAAATAGTTTGAAACGTGCACAATGTTATGCTACGTAATAGTTGACATTGACAGACTGCGATAATGTGCTTTATGTATATTTCACATATTTAATTCCTTCCCCTCTAAGTGGCATTTATTCAGCGGTTTTTCAGCTTACTACGATTCTCTGATCTTGATGATAAATTCAAAAGTGCGTCTATTTTATATACTTTTATTGTAATGATCGATAGATTTTTTCTGATTATCTACAATAGCTGCTGCTTATATACATACATATTATCAGGGTGGTCCAAGGTTGCGAGGTTGGCGGGCCGCAAAAACTTTTGAAAATGTCTCGCGGGCCGCAGTCGGAGAAAACCCAAAAATGATAAAAACATCGCAAATTTACTCACTTTAAATATATTTAAGAATGGGATTTTACCGTTCTAATGAATTTTTCGAGAAGGTTATTTTAAAATTGCTTGCCGAGAAATACCGTGGTATGTTCGATATCTTTCCTCGTGTTTGGTTTTGTAATGTCCTAAAATTCCATTCTTTCGTGGCAGCTATTACCTGGTTTTCCTACTAGTTTACCTCGGTCAACCTTTTTTCACACTGATTGTATGATGAATTGGTATATTTGGCTAATTTTATTACTTGTAGGGTGAGCAGGCCAGGTACTATTTTCGAAAAACAACCAAGTCCGTCTAAGTTGGGACTCCGGACCCAGCTAAAAAATCTGGATCGCGAGGCGATAAGTCATCTCCGCGGTTTGTCATTGCTGTCTACATGGCCGATAATTGAAAATAAAGAAGTGTTTTTACTAAAATAAAGCCACAAAACGTCTCTCCAAATGAGGAGTTACTTGGCGCGAGCTTTAGGTTCGAAGTTTAGATAAAAAGCGCGACTAATCTCATCGGCTTGGTCCTGTCTGCACAATACAATTCGTTTTCCTGGTACCGATCACAATCATTCACTTCATTTTTCGGGGTAATCTCATTCTGTGGGTTGTTGAATAATGCAAACAATACCTAAATTTTACTACTCATCCATACTATATGTTTCCTGAAGAAATGAACGTTTCATGATGAGTACACGAAAAACAAATCAAAATTAAAAGTGTATACTTACTTTTGAGATACCCTGTATATTCGGTATGGATTGAGTAGAGTTGGTAAAAAAGAAGATAAAGAATATTCTCGTCACACATTCTCAAACTCGAATATAAATGAGGCTGATGAACAACCAAGTCGGTAACGAAATTACAAGACAAAATAGCTAAATATATTCGTGCAGATTTATTGGATATGTCCAAATTTGCGCGATCACATTTTCACTTGGTAGAAATAAATGAAATCTCCTTGTCCTGAAACTGGAGAGCGGGGGTCGGCGAACTCTTGTCGTTCGCGGGCCAAAATAAAGGTTGCAAGTCATTGGCGGGGCGCATATATTTTTAGAAAGTTGAAACCGAGGGAATGGCCAATGAATCACATTTTTTCACACAAATTTCAGTTGGATTTCAAGTAGCGTGCGTAGACTGATCATTTGAATATTTTCTGCGCCAATAAACCATTTGCACCTAACATCAAATTTTTTACGTTCTGTTGCCATTTGTCTAATTATAATCAATTTATAGGCTGATTAAACAAGCGATTGTGAATTATATACTTGTCAGGTAATAATATAATTTATTGTCTTAAAACAAATTCTGTTACGTAAAGAATATAATCGTTGATACAGTTGTTTTGGTAATATAATTCAGTGAAGCGTCGCGGGCCGGATTATATTGTTCCTCGGGCCGTAGTTTGCCGACCCCTGCTTTAGAGCAATGCTGCAATACAGAAATAAACATCGTTTTTAGATCGCATTGCTTTTAACTTGAAATCCTCAAATTAATTGAATACGATTTTGATGGACTTTCTTACGATTTGTGAACGGAATTTATTTATGATACTGGTAAAGTGATTTTATATTTATATTTTCATCCAAACGCAAAACATTCAACTGCAGCAAATGCGAATTTAAAAATTCGGTCGGGGAAAGTCTTCACCACGTCGAAACGTATTTGGTATCAAATTTTTCACAAGCAAAATTATCTGATTAATTTTCTGTAACATTTCTCCTATACCACCTCTTCAACAAAATATTATGGTCCTGGTTGGCTCGTTCCTAACGACAATCGGTTGGTGTACATTATTTATCTGATCATAGTTTCTGTGCCATGTCCAACCATTAGTATGCGATCTGTCGTATGAGAAAAATATAAGTTACTCATTGAAAAATTTCACCAAAATGGCGCACAGCCTGAACATACTGCGCTGGAATTTGAGTCATAAATAGAAATCAAAACTTCAGCGTTAAATTTGTAGTCTACAAAGTGCCACTCATTGTGACATTAGTTTATAATGAATTAAGAGACCGCATAGTTGGTGTCGTGATGTTTTTTAGTTTCTGGAATAAACGCCCTTGTTCAGGGTCACCAAACATTGGATCACATCGCGGTTACAATTAACTCAAATTTTCACTTATAGAAATATTCGTATTCACAGAGACTAAACCGTGATTGTTTTGGTACAATGAAGTGTTGTGTCCACCAGAGTTGGATCAATTGTAATTTGTAATTGATGTAAATAATTACAGTTTTTCATGTAATTGTAATGTAATGGAGGCATTTTCATTCTGTGTAATTGTAACTGTAATTTGCTAAAATTTTGGCTCAATTACACTTTCAATTAGACTAAATCTTAGTATTTTTAAAATGGATGAACATCAAACAAACTGTTCTAAAACCTGTGTTTAACCATTTCCTGCACCATCGTTAGAGTTTTTCAAATTTTTGAGCAGCACTGAGGCATGCTGTAACAACTGCAAAATGAAACCTCAACCAACCTCTCATCGTCACTCATCGTCACTCATGATGACGGGTTTAATATACAAAACGTCATGGCACCAGAAAATCTAACATCATAATACTCGCTTTCAGAGAGATCTGCGACATAGTGGAATTATATATACTGAGGCTTACATTCTCTGTTGCTTAGATGAATTGGTCTATATATAGCTATATATTAGTCTTTTTTCTCAAAAAATATAGGAATTTATTACGGTTAAAACTGTTCAGTTAATAGAAATTACCATATTATACTTTGTTTTTGGGAGTTAAAGGGGTCGAGTTTTTCAAAGTTATACAAATTCATTTGTTCGAGCGTATTTCAATTTTTAATATTTTCTCACTACCGCAAAGAATTTTTATAAAAAATTGTAATATATATGGCAATGTGTGTGTATTCTTCAATTACGGTAAAAATTTGGAACAAGAATTATTAACCTGAAAATATATGAGATCTATGAGGTTTTAAGCTTGTATTATTCTGTAACAAGCCTTTACAATTTCAAATGAATAATAATTCAAAAATAATTGCCAAGGACTTCGGTGTTCCAGGCCCATATGTATTTACTCTTCGCCCCAACTTGCCTAATGGTATATCTGATCACGTTAGATATTATCTGTTATGAATAATGGTCCAAGTTTTTTGATAATGTAGACTCCAATAAACGGATATGTAGATTTTAGCAACTATATTTTTAGTCTAATTAAAAAAGTGTTTGAGATATTTATTACTAATTCACAATTTACAAAAATGAATGACTCGAGTTAAACTAATCGGTACTCCCGTAGTATGTGAGCCAAAATAGCTGACAACGGAACGTAGTATGTGTACCACGTTAGGGTTAGGCCATAATTTTATTCAAATTTCACCTATTTTAGTTATATTACGAGTTCGGGGACTAGCCAAGTGACTCCCGTAGTATTTGTACCTGAAATTATGGTCTAACCCTAACCCGGTACACATACTACGTTCCGTTGTCCGCATCTTGGTTCGCATACAACGGGAGTACCAACTAATTCATTTTCAACTAAAATATTTTAGGATTGAGAACGTCTTAAACGTTATTATTTCACAGGCTTCTGCAAAGACTGTTCTAAAACTAGCCTACTGAGCAAAAGAAAGTGCTGTGGTTCTGGTAGTGGACATGGGAGCGGATGCAACGTATTTTGCTGCAACTGTGGATCATGTAGAAGTGGAAGTCCATCGATTGAATTCTATTGTGAGCGATTGATACTGTTTTGAGATTCAAATTATAGAAATTACCAGTATTAATTATCATTCGATAAATCATTTTCGACTGCCTACTGTATAAAATTGCCGTCAAATGGACCAAATGAAATGCCCCAGTGATCAAATTGCTGTCACTTGGATAGCAAATGACAAAGTTATCGTTAAAAATAGGTTAATTTCATCCGGAAATACATTAATGCCCTCGCCTTCATCTTCATATGTTTGAGTATTGCTCGCACCTTTGTATAATAAAGTGAAGTCATTAACTCTGCACTGTGTAGACCGGTGATTTGAGTTACTGGCAGTGTTCCCTCTAAGGTGTGCGCGTGTGCGCGCGCACACAGCTTTCAGAGGGTGCGCACACGCATAGATTTACTGCGCACAGACGTATTTCGATGTAATGTAACAATGTGTTCCGTTGGCAGATTGAGAAAGTCTGTTGTTGGCCCACTTATTACCCGGTTAGAACGCCTAAATTTCTTCATTGGTTTTTGCACAAATATTAGTTATTTCCAAAAAAGTGCGCACATATCAAAATTTCTGCGCACACATACTACAAAAAATTAGAGGGAACATTGGACTGGTAATAAAAGTAAAACCATTAGATTTCATGCAACTGTGATGATTTTGTAGGAAACACTATTAATACCACGCTTGTAGATATATATATATTATATATATTGTTTATTGTAGTTGTAATCCAATTGAACCAAGCAATGGTTGAACACCGCTGGTTATCAAAGCAGATTTTACAGCCGGTTTATACTTTTTTCAAGATGCTAAATATAACTTCAGGGCCAATTCATATATGTGTTGCGATTGAAATAAACTGAACTAAAATCAGAGCAATTATATATCGGTAAATCTTGTAAACCCATTTATAAAACTAGTTTTACAAAGCGATCCTACTTGAGGGGAATCTAAGTTGTTTTTCGCTGTCGCGCTTTATTATGAAAAAGATAATTATCCACTTTACGTCAAAATGCAACAGCGTTTTTCAAATTAGAAGAAGTTTTGGGCCAATTTCAGGTTTTCGGAACATAATTATAAAAATTGTTGTCTAAATACCTAATATTCCCCACAATTTTTCTTCTTTTTATATTTCTTCCCACTTTTATTCAGCTGGTTGGTTATTACACAAAAAATACTTTTGTAAATTGGCTGACCAGGAGGTTCAACTAAATAATCAGGAAGATTTGAAAAATAGCTGGAACGTGTTCAACGAACTTGATGAAGACGGCGCCATATCGCAATCAGAGTTTCGTGAAGCAATGGTTGCCAGATTATTGGTGAGATATGTAGAAAACGCTGCGGTGTACCAATAGCGTATATTTGCGTTCAAGTTCTTCTTCAAATTAAATTCATATAAATGTACATAATTTGAATTTGCAACAACAATCTACACCGAATAATTTTTATCAACAGGACAACGAGTCCGGTCAACTAGTTGCTTCTCATGTTTTGGACTCCAACAACGAAGAAGATGTATTGGCCCTTCTTGATGCCGTTACCGAGCAAGACGGACAGGACTTGGAACAAAGCAAAAACCTTGACGATCTTATGAAGCAGGAATTCCAGAAACTCGATGCTTATAACAACGGAATGATCCAAGAGATTCCAGCCTACATATACGAATGTCGTCAATCATGTTTTGTCGACGTACGATTGAGTCATCTCATTGGCATACACGACCAGTATAACCCATAGAAGTTGATCGCAAGATAGAAAGTTCAGTGTGGCGATCGGGTCGTGAATAAAGCGCCATTAGGTCAGGTACTGAATAGTATGCACCGTGGGTCAAAGATAGGTAAGTTGTGGCAGATAGGGCAGTGGGTCGAGGATAGGTAGGTTGAGGGAGATATGGCAGTGGGTCGAGAAGAGAAAGGTTGAGGGAGATAGAGCGTTGGTTCGAGGATGGGAAAGTTGGGGAGATAGGGCAGTTGGTCGAGAATAGGGAGATAGCGTAGTGAGTCGAGGATAAGAAGGTTGAGGGAGATAGGGCAGTCGGTCGAGGATGGGAAAGTTGAGGGAGGTCGGGCAGTGGGTCGAAGACAGTTTTCAAGTAAACGAATAGCTCGCGGAGGCCCTAAGTATCTCCTGAGGCTCCGTACGGAGCACTTCAAGAATCTAAAGTCTACGTAGTAGGATATAACAATGCGCACAACTAGGTAACGAATGTTTCCCCGACTTTTGATCTCTTGAATTCTACCTCTTTACATTCTAACATTGCAAAATTATTGGTACTTATTTCAAGAATGGTTTTGCGAGTTTAGGACCTATATTTACCAAAACACAACTAAAATCTAACAAATAACACGCGAAAACTGACAAAACGAGGTAATATTCACAACCATGAAAATCTGTCTGAATGACTAAATCAGTGGTCGACAACCACCGGGCCGCGACCCATCGCCGGTCCGCGGAAAGTTTACTACCGGTCCGCAGAAACGTGGCGTAAAAGACGGACAATGTCCTAATAACATCTTTAGTTGATTGAAATTTCAAACAATAATGAGTTGAAAAGAGTCTTTGCGATTTATAGGGTAGCTACTTTGGCAACCTTTTGGGCAATACTGCTATCTGAATACCCCGGCATTCCAAAAAAAGCTTTTACAGGCATTTTTACATTAATGTGAGATCGGGTTTTCAAAATTGACAACTACAAAATCGCAGTAGGCTAAAAGTAAGAAATACGTTACTTGAATAACATCACTTTTATTTGTAAATTTAATATCAACCTAAATTTAAAACGTTTATTGTTACGTCAAATTCTGCACTTATGCTGATTGACCCAAACTTGGGTCGCGACCCCGTATTTGCGGACCCCTGGTGTATCCAATGTTTTGCTAGCCAGATTTTCCCTATAGTGAATGCAATGTGTAAAATTGATATGAGGCGCAATTTGTAATACTCTTGCTAAAAAACCTTTGTTTTCCTGCCATGGCCCCAGCCCTATCAGTACAAATGCTAATACACTCTCCCATGATGATCCATCATTCTTTAGTCTCGTCGCCACTGCTGAGAATATGTCTTGACCAGTGCATGTTCCAGAAAGCGCCAAGCACATGAGTAACTTATATACCTAACGAACACAATCAACTGCGCTAAACCAAACGTATCAGTGGATTCATCCAATTGCAAAGCGTATTTTCCTCCTTTGACTCTATCAATCAGTTGGCACCTAATATCTTGACCCATTTCGCTGATACGTCGGCGAATGGTATGTACAGACATTGGTATTTCTTTCATTTTCTTAGTCACCTTGTCTCCATTCAAAATTTAACTCATTGCAATAGTTTTGATTAGCGTTTCTTCAATGGTGTGTGATTTTTTATCTTTTGCGATTGAATATGCCACTTCATACAATGCTTTTTGAGATTTTTCCAAGATTGTGAGATACTTTGTCATGGTTTTCTTTTCGCCTAACAATTCTTTTTCTGAAACCAAGCTTTATAAAGTCTTCGCTGTACTTCCGCTTATAAGGATGGTTTGAGTGATGTATTTCTATCCGATGAGGGTGAGGAGATGAAACTTTTCTCGGGCGTTGATCCCCTCTGCTTGAAGACGCAAAGATGTCTGAAGGTGTCCTGTTCTCACTTAATTTCTCCGCTGTATCTTCCGCTCGCGGCTTTTTTGGAGTATTCTTCAGTAACCAGTTTGCCAACAACCACGAAAGACTGTCTGAATGGCAAAAGTATCTGAGCGCTTCTGAAACGTTTATTGTTACTTCAATTTTGCACTTATGCTGATTGGCTAATGTTACGGCAGTAAATAAGGAAGTGTATACTCAGGGAAACATTCATAATTATAATCAGAGATTTATAAAGTTGTTATAAATAAATACGCTACACAGACGCGATGCTCATATTTATGGAAAATTTAAATTGTTTCGCGACCCAGAGCGGAGGGCTTCGCGACC
Source organism: Styela clava (assembly GCF_964204865.1). NCBI lineage: Eukaryota > Metazoa > Chordata > Ascidiacea > Stolidobranchia > Styelidae > Styela > Styela clava. The sequence goes on from NC_135255.1 coordinate 391,847, forward strand.
CAAATTTGGAGGCGCAGTTCTTACCATTTCATGGCAGCTCCTGCCACGAACGAACCGCGGCAGCTCTTGCCATGGTTTTATAGCGCTATTCAGTAATCAGTATTAACGGTATATTCACAAATTAATGTACCAGATTTTAATTGATCATGTGTAATTATATCTACCTAAACCCTAACCCCAAATCCATCAAAACTGTATTCATAAAAAAAACGTTCCAACTTATCCAATATTTGTCACCATAAGTGACAGCCCTGTCTTTACGGCTCACCTGCCGTGGTTACGGCAGTAAAATTTTACCTGCCATAGGTTTTCAATTTGCTGCCGCGGTAACGGCAGCTCGTCATTGGTTTGTGGCAGCCAAAAAGTCAGTCGCCATAGGTTTGGCCGTAGCGGCCATGGTATGGAAATACCGCCATGGTTTTGCGGCAGCTGCAAACGCCACAGAATACTTGAAACTGCACTTGCAAATTTGGGTCGCGACCTCGTAGTTGCGGACCCCTGATGCATGGTACTGCATTCGTCCTTTTTAAAACACACAACATGCGCTACATGAAACTGGTTCAGGACATATTTTTGAATTATGTTATCAGATTCACTCAACATCATACGCTCAAAAGACGAGTTGGTCAGGCAGCTGTCTCAATCATAGCAATTAAACTTACATCTTTTATTATATTTGTGCTTCCTGTATAATTTGTTTGCCATCTCCTCTTCTTTAATGGAATTTAAATGTATTCCGTAGATTACAAGGAATACGTTTAAATTTAAACTTTTCAAGGAATGCCACTGAATTTAAATTATATATAAAATTCAGATCTAAAATGAATATTCCTAAATCAAAGATTTTACATTACATGACTGCTCAAACTTCTGTATCCAATTTAAATTTTGGATTTTTCGCTCGAAAAAAAAAAAAAAAAATCTGATGCCTGTTACCACGGAAGAAATCGGACATTCTGAAGCTACTGTTACCCTTACAAATAAAATTAATCCTACTACTCTTGGAGTGAGACATTGACTTTTGCATACTGCAAGAGTTTTTGTAGAAATGTTTGTCAGTCTGAAACTTGGCAGCGGCTTGGCAAGACTCAAATACTGTATACAGGCTTGCCCGTAAGAAACGTCCAATTGAATGTGATGGGATAGCATACATTCTTATTTATCATGAGACACGAAATACTGTATGATTTTCCGGGAAATTATACCAAAACATTCCGTTATGTATTTCGTGTAAATATCGTATTTTGCGCAGTAATGGCACTGTATTGTTCCTGTTTTAAAACACATAAAGGACGCTGCCTGAAAAGGCGATTAATGAGGATATTTTATTAAAATCATTCAACATTAAACGCGGCTGACTATTCCAGACGCGGCGATCGACTTGTTGGTTGGCCCCGACTTATATGCTTATATGAATGTCCGTTGTACCGGATGTTGACAAGAGTGATAACCATAACACTGGATTTCATCGCCTTGCCATTTGATTTCAAATCAACAACGATCATGTAAAATTATAAACAGTGGGAGAAAATATTATTTCCATAGAAGCAAAGGTAGACGTGAAGGAAAATTTTGGGACACAATTCCTATATATATGACAAAAAATCGGACTTATATGAATGTCCGTTGTATGGGCTTGCTGATGTTGACAAGGGTTATAAGAATGCACGTACCCCCACCTTTATGTGTTGTATTTAGGCTATTTTGTAACTATTAAAACGCTAACAGAGTAAACAAAATTGAGATCAAAGATCTTTTGAGTAAGTTCGCCGCGTGACTTTGCTTTGAGCAAATTTCCTATAAAATCGAGTCAGTTGTATGGTCGTTTTATATTGTTAGAATCAGTTATATCACTTACTAAATCGCGTTTGCTGTCATTGACATTCCAAAGGTCCTAAACGCCTATACTTTTTTGGTATTTAAACTTTTGTCATTATTTTATCCTTCATTGTTTACCAGGCTGACCATCGGTTCAGTACGACGTCAAAATAAATAGAAACATTATTTTATATAGTTAAAATTTGATTTGTGCTATCGATTGGGTTTCTACAAGACTGACTACTTCACCGTCTTCTGTTCTTTTGCGTTGATGGATCCGTATGCATATAATGCTGTAGCAAGAGTGAAGATAACTATTCTAAGTGATTCAATAGTCTTGCTGCACACTAACTTGCTGCACTTGTGTTAGAGTGCAGCAAGACTATAATTTGATTGTTGATAAAATTCGATACTGACGAATACCTGCTCGTCTATCTACGTTTGCTGACCAATGTAGAATTGTATAAAAATGTTTAAATTCATTGACAGAAGAGGACCACTGTCAACGTGTCCCAATATCCATGCCCTGTCCCAGACAAATCGATTTATTCTCAACTATATTAAGCTTACAAGCAATTCGACTTTGCTCACAGCGATAAAGTGCCCAACTGGCTTTCTGTGCCTTAAAGTGAAGCCGCAATTGAATCCAACTTGAAATCGATTCAATTCTTTCATGACAATTAATACGATGGTACTTGAAATAATATAAGGAACATCGACGTCTTGAACGTAACCTGCAGAGAACAATGAACAAACTGAATATACCATGCGGATGTCTAAACAAATCTTACGGTAGTGAACAATGGTAATTACAATTCACAGATATCAGCAGATAACTATTATAAATGCATAAAATTATATATAGATCACATTATTTGAGACGGATTAGATACATACCCAATGTTTTAGATCCCCAGGTGACACAATCCAATAAAGTGTAATCCAAAGTGAACTCAATTTATCTCGCATGACCAAATATATAAGCAGCTGTTATTTTTCTAATATACCTATAATACAGCCCTAATCTGCTGTCATAAATTGTATGTTAATCGTACTCGGGCACCTCACATTTCACCCAGATTCTAACTTCAATCCAAATTGTTATTTCTAACTGCGAAATTACGAATACTAAAACCAATACTAAACATAAGAAACGACTCCGAAGACACTAACTAACAATGAAAATTAAGCTGAACAGTAGCAATGCATCTGAGCTGCTCGCTATCAATTTGCTAATTACGCTGATTAATCCAAACACTCCCGAAATACTGCTATGGGACACTGCGTCAGATGATTTCTCGTCGGCTGCGTAACGTCATGCGTCATCATATTCAGAACTGAGAAAGTCATTATAGCAGAGCTGGCGTTCAACATAACTATGTCTAAATAACAAAAAAAGGTCAAAATATTACATTTAACAAACTAGTGCAATGAAATTCATCAGTTAGGACATAATTATTTGGATCTTTTGTACCGAGATCCTGTCAATAATGTAAAAATGTGAGATTTGAGAAAAACACCCCGGCACGTCTAAGAACAAATTAGCAATATTCAAGTTAGGGTTATAAATGATTTGAATTTCCAAAGTAATCTGCATTCCTAACCCCAGTCCCCAACCCAAACCTTAACTGGATAATTACAATTTTTAGAGTGGTGGTGGGGTTGTTTTTTGGCGCGGGATTTGTAAAGTAGATCCAAACGTTTTACATAAATATCCCAAAGTCACTCATTGTTGTTTTTCCCTGTTTTTGAATCAGATACTAAGTTTTCACTGAGTAATACTTTGTGTCTTTGCTCTGGGGAGTTTGGTTGAAAACCAGACAGACTTGACTTGAGATTTCGAGGTCATTTGGGCTAGTCGTGGAATTGGGGAACAAATTCTGGTCGAGTACGATTCAAACTCTGCTCATATTGCGTGTCATCTGCTATTTCACATTTGCATGTCCGGGTTCGGGGGAATATTTTACGATAGGCGCATCTACGACTAAACGTGACTGCAATCGACGACTGTGAGCAGCCTAATGAGGAAATTCCTTTATCTGCAAAATGCAGTTGAAACTCGTGTCGTGCAGTGGGGTCAAGTCTTCAGCGATTAAAAAAAATCACTTGTTTAAGATAGCACCAATTGTGAGTGATACTTCCATACTTAAGTAAAACACCTAGGAAACGAATTTGGTTGTGTGAAAGTTGCTTGATTCATGCATCCCTTATTTCTTTATCAGGGAATATTACACTGAAACCAACAAAATGAATTATGTTCTCCTCCCTTCAAAGCATAATCATTCGCAGAAGTGCATCGAAGCACGTGTCAGATGGGAAACCATACGCAAACGTATATATACAAATACACGCATATGCTTGCTTAGTCAGCAAAATGCTCATAGAGAAGTTGGTAATTGTGCAAATTTTTTATTTGTCAGGTAGTAAAACTGTATGTTGTTATTGTTGCTTTAAGATGTGTCAAAGCATGGCTCGAGGTCCTAATTACATGTGGAAATAGTGCTGCTAAAAAGTTTTAAAGTCTAACACTATAGGCCTGTATAGGTGCATGCTTACCACAGATGTCAATAAATAGCGACTGTAGCGAAAATTGAAATAGTCCAAGTCAACAGAGAAAAAGCAATAGAAAGAAGTTTTCATTTAAGATAAAACAATATATTTTTTTAATTACAATGCATTTATTCGTAGTTGATCATACCCCTGCCCATATCCATTGAGTGCGTTGGTTTTCAAATCCAGGTCGTACCGAGTCAGTGACCCAGCAGAACATAAATTATCTATTTTTTCAAATTGTAATAGAATAAACACGAATACTTTTAAATATGTTCTAGGCCAATCATTTTCAACCGCTTTTCGCGAAACACTAGTGCCCCGCGTAAGAACGTTGCTTTACATTTGTCTGATTGGCATATTCTATAATAACAAAGTAATAATCATAAACTGAGAATTGCGTAGTTGGTTTGTACGTATATTAATAAGAATCAACAAGACGTACCTCCCTGCAGAGCTTCATATAAAAACTTGCCTGAACTGTTTCCAATTTGGGCACCTTGCTCGAGATTGCGTATTATCTCCGTCTTGTCGTCTCTGCAAGAAATTGGGGAATGTTCAGAGAGACTGTCCCGAGTTTCCAACTATGCCACCAGCTGAGAAAACTCGGTAGCGACATACAACCTCGCACCAGTTCTCCTAACTTACTCGCTACATCCATCCCAGCGACGCCAGCTAGATATAGCTACTCCAAAGTTGTATCTAGCACCCCATCAAAGCAGAGATCGTCTTAAAAAAAAATAATAAGAATGAAACATCCAATAAACTCAACAAGTACTCCAGTCTGGTTAGTGTCGAATTGAACCATATCCCGGCTGAGTTACGTGAGATATCGGACTCTCTTGAGTGTGAGGGGAAATTGGATAGTATTAATAAAAATAGTTTAAACCTAGGAAAAAACCAGGATGAACCTGAAACTAATATTAGTGAGAAAGAGAACTCTCCGGAGGATGCCCCGTTAAATCTGGTCAAACTCTCGGAAAGTTCCGATGAAGACCATGCGTCCTTTCGGAAGAAACTCCGAAGCCATGGTAAACAGAAGGAACCTGGTCCAGATTGGGATTGTTTCCGAATTGACAAACAATCAGTTCTTCGGGATGATAAAAGGGACAGGGAGAGCTCGTCTAGCACATCAGACATCTCCCTAGTTCTGCCCACGGGTAAATCTAGAGTATTTTCCGTCTTACCTCCAGAGAAGACGAATAATATAATATATGTCCGATTCAGTAAATTCTTCCATTTCCATCTTTATTACATCCCGGGAGAGGATACATATGTTTGTGGATTTTCATATATGACATTCTTCACTGCCTGTAATGAAAATAATAAAATTATTAAAATAACTGTAATTGTAATTAATAACTCAATACATAATATAGTTGTATTATGTTTTAATATAGTAACAGTAATATAGTATTTTTTCCTTGCCACTTTATCAATGGCCTCTTTACAAATAGCCACTTTTAATATCAATGGGTTGGCTACTAATCGGCTCAAGCTAGGTCTCTGGCTTCAAAACCAGAGACCTGATTTATCGCTGTAATAAAAATAATATTGATTCTTGGGCCAACGATCTGGGTTATACTGCGCATCTCAATACCATCAACCATGAAGATAAAACCATCAAATATTTCAAGTCTGGAACCGGGTTTCGGATTAAAAATAATATCTCTTTAAGATGTTGAATATAAAAGTCCGATTCCCGATAGACTCGACAGACTGAATTTTTCTTACGATAATAATACCTACTGTATCATTAATTCGTATGTTCCGTCTGTCAGAGGCCACGCCCAGACAGACTTCATGGAAAAGATGCGCAGTGTGATGAAAACCCTGGATCCTTTGCTTTATGTAATTATAACCGGCGACTTCAACTCTGTCCTAGATGAGCGTGATGTTCTTAACAAACATCATTTTAAACTCTCTAAGGCAGAGAAATTACTAGCCTCCGCCATGCAAGCCTCTAGCATGGTGGATATCTTTCGTAATAAATATCCTGACGGCCAACTTTACACCTGTAAAATTGGCACCCAGTCACGACGGATTGACAGAATCTACATATCTGAAAACCTCGTGACTGGGGTCAAAGATATTCACCATTTTATGAATACCGCTTCTGACCACACCCCTGTCCCAGTCCTTGTATTAAAGTCTTGTATTAAAGAACAATACCAGCTCATATGGTGATGTTGATTACTATAATACAGCGTTTCCCTACCTTTTTTGGTCGCGGACTATTTTCTCACCGGCGAAAACCTTTGCGGACTCAAGGTGCGTTTATTGCAACCGTACTCTGTGTGAAGAAGCAATAAAACCAAACACAACAGAATTTTAACGAATTTCGAAATCGGAAATTTGTCACAATTACGCGTTCGTCAAAATAGCCGAATTTTTTAGTGTATGATACCCTTTTCTGTCGCAGAATAGTCAATCCATGACAACGACAAGTATATAAAATGTCTTTCTATTTTAATTTAATTGTGTTCATGGTAACTCGACGTTGCATCGTCTTACGACAAGATGAAAGCATTACTTCTTAAAAATGGCACGGCAGTCTGAGAACATATTAATCGGAGAATATATTGCCCGATTATATTCAGTTTGGATACATATTTTTTGCGATCTTGCGAATTTGTTATTGTCGTTAGAAAAATCCTACCATCTGCTATAAATTTCCAAAAAGTACAACTTGATTTAGTACTTATTAAAAATATATTTAAAGTATAGATATTAGTAAATCAAAAATACATATTCACCGCCTTGCTTTATCATTAACTTAATTGTGATCATATTCATCTGCAGTTGTGTTGACGAAACAAAAGCAATACTATTCAGAAAATATTATGACAATTCATGGACACAAAACACAAAAATGCGTGGTAAATTGACATTGATGACGATAAAAATACGATTATATTTCGTTTTGATTCGTATTTTTGTGAATTCGACAAATCTGAGATGTTTGTACAACACTTGCGACGCTGCAGTACTGTACGTACCAATGTGGAAGCAGTAAAGCAAAGAATCCTAAGGGAAAATGCCCTGGTACGTATACTACGGTGGCACCCGAAATTTTGCGATTTGCAATGTCTAAAAGAAGAGTTTTTAATCGGCCTCGGAAAATCATTAAACAAAACTTATGGTGTTCTCCGTTTTATTTTCAGTATTGCTGGTATTCAATTTAGAAAATTTGGGTTGCCAAAATTGACACATATCAGAAAAAAATATTATTCCTTGTTGTTCTAGCTTGCGAGAAACACCACTTAGGTATCTATCGAAGCGTGTGCAGACTCGTGTTTTCGTCGGAAATCCGCAAGTGAGTTGTGAAATCCGATCGTTTGATTAAGTGACCTGTTGCGTCATCTGTTACCAAATTTCCGAATAGTAAATTGCTATTTTAATAGTATGAATATATGACCAGCCCTACTCAATAAAACGTAATTATTGATTCGATTAATATTATGGGAATAAACTTGCTTTTTATGTTTCTTGTAAATTCTACGTAAATCGTAACTTGGCTGATAGTGAAGTTTCGCAAAAACGGCCCGCAATGAGTTTATGGCTCGTTGCGAACTCATTCAAACGCTCCGCGGACTCATTTGAGACCGCGGACTCGGGTTGGGAAACACTGCTATAATATAATAAAACATAAGTATAATAACTTAGTCCATCAGATAGATGAATACTCCAATGTCCAGATATAGTGGGATTTTGTCAAATATAGCCTTAAAAAAATGTCCATTGGGTATTCTATTGGAAAAGCAAAGGAAATTAAAAGGAAAATAGAACGACTGGATTATCTAATTAAAGAAGGTACTGACAACGATGAGATTGTCATGCTACGTCAGGAACTTATTTTTCGTCAAAATAAAAAACTTGATTATATATATAAAATGAAAGGCTAAAATTGAAGAAACCGAGACTGGTGGAACACCTACAAAAATATTTTTCCAAAAGATAAAAAAAACGAGAAGGGGAAACCACAATTTCGAAATTAAAAGATAATAGCGGAATTATAAAAGATAATCCAAAAGAAATTTTAAATATAGTGGAGGATTTTTATACAGACCGTTTATATTGCGTTTTGGCCTATAATCAAAAAAGAATTTACAATTTTACTTAATATTATTTTTATCTGGGATATTACCAGATTCATTTAATAAAGCTTGTGTTCAATTAATTTTTAAGAAAGCCGACGTTTCAGATTTGAGAAATTGGCGTTCGATCTAAAATCTGAACGTCGACTATGAGGTCACAGCCAAACTTCTCGTCAAACGACTTATAGGACCCATATCTAATATAATAAGTAGTACACAAAAGTGTACTATCCCTGGACGGAGTATTTTTGACGTCTATTATAATATTAATAGCATAATAAATTACTCAAGAACCAAAACTTACCTTGTTGTATAATTTATTAATTAATCTATGTATTCTAATATTATTAGCGTTGTTGAGGTGAATGGGGCATTCACATAGGAGATAAACATACTCAGGGGCATTCGTCAAGGATGTACACCATCAATGTGGAGCCCCTGAGCCGAAGAATAACAAATAACACCCTAATTAAAGGTATAAAGATTGGAAGATTCGAGCACAAATTGGACCAGTATGCAGACGATGCAACTTTTGTTGTATCTGATGCATACTCGGTAGAGGCTATCTTTTCAGAATTGGATTTTTTTCGTTCCTCTACGGGACAATGTATAAATAAGGATAAGACGGAAATCCTTTGCACCAATCAACGGACCAGAGAATTACTTACTGTCTTTCCATAATTGGTTTGCAAAGGATTCCATAAAAATTTTAGGCATTTACTTTGGCAAAGACCAAGTAGCCAAAACCGGGCAGGAAAAATTAAATATAATTAATAAAATCATAAATTATAGTAAAACTCGTTCTCTTACCTGGTACGGCAAAATAACTATTATAAATTCTCTCATTTTGTCGCAGGTCTTGTACAATGCGAGATCGGTAGCAATACCATCTCAAACTGTACAAGCAATAGAGAGAGCTATTTTTCCTTCATTTGGTCCTCGGAACCCATGGAGATTCTAAGTCGGAGGATCCTACAGAATGACATAGATAAAGGCGGAATGGGCGTGGCCAGTCTCAAGACTAAAATTGCTGCTTGCCAGGCTGAAAAATTAAAACAACTGGTCTCTTTAACTAATCCCAGACAATTCTGGCATAGAGAGGCCCAGTACAGCCTGGGAAGCAGAATAAAAATAATCAATCCATCTTTATTTAATAATTCCATGCCTCATGCCCCATGTCTTCCTGAATCTTGGTCGATTAGGCTCAATCTTTTTCAAAGACTGTCCTTTTCGATCGTTGAATGGGAATCCTCCAACTTGCGTAATATTTATTATAGGGTCCTTGGGGAACGTACAAAACATCCTCCAACAGATGACGACTGGGTCGACTGGTCCATCTTCTCAGTCGGCATTTCCGGAAACATTTTAATAACCACGAACGAGAGATTTCTTATTGGGTTGCGCGGAACGGTTTTTTATTCGGACAACGGCGGAAGCACACGGGTTTCAAATATAACAAATTTAATAACCGTTTGCTGAAGCTAAATTGCAAGCTTTGTAACGCCGGGCTGGATACTACCCAGCATATTTTTTTGGAATGCATCCTTTGTCTTTACATATCATCGAGAGTCCTCAACTTTTTAAATGAAGTAAGTTTAAGTGCAATAAGTGTCTCTATGGGAGAAATCCTGTATAACACTTATAATAATAACTGCTCTTTATCTGTTCTCAAGATTTTTCACATCTATAAAGTTCAGATAATTAACTTAAAAAAGGCTCTTGATAAGGAAGATCAATATGTCAGGACAAACGATGTTAATAATATGATAAAATCAGTTGTGGGAAATTTTTATCAGCACCTCTTGGAGCGTGAAACAAAGTATGGGGATGTTTTCATATACGAGTTGCTTCCAGATTTGAAGAAGATTTTATCAGGATACAATATCTATTTATGGGAAATTTCATGCTCTAGAGTCTAGGACTCTGATAACGGAACTCCTATAATATTCCATTACTCCTAAAAATACTATTTGTTACTTAACTGTGTCTCACTTCTGTGATATAGACTAACTTTATTCCTTGTCTAACAAATAATAAGTCTGTATTTACAGTTCAATAAAACCTATTCTGACATACTAACAGCAAGTCAAACATAATATTTCTTAACGCCAACTCCATCAAGGATTTTGGCTTCTTTTTTTTGGTGAAGTTTTTGTTTTGTTTTGTTTATTCCTTACAATTCTTATTTATATTTTCTTCCTAACACATCTTCCTTCATAACCTTTTAACTCTTATCTTTCTCACTTCCTACTCTCATTTCTTTCTCATTTTCTAGAAGAGACGAACATCACGTGACAGGGGAGTTGATATGAGTGTGCATCAAGGTGCATTTCTCCTAACTCTCTCCTGGCACGGAAGTGTTCGTCAACTCTAAACATCTGTTTTCTTCTGGTGTTTTTCATTTTGCCTGCTTAAAGGTAATTTTTACAGGAAAAAGAACTAAAAGCCTCCCCTGCAGCATGTAAGTATACAACAAGGTAAGTATACAACAAGGTAAGCCATTATAAAAGATTTCATCCTACCACGATGTCACGACAAGAGAACGAAACTTTGTCACGTAAATATCAAGTTATTTTATTCCGACTGCAAACTGGCCATTGCGCACTGAATGCACATTTACATAAAATTGGCTGTCATTCTGACGGATTTTGTGAACAGTGTTTCGTACCCGAGACCGTAGACCACTACCTATTGCATTGTCAACGATATAATCATCAAAGAAGACCAGTCATTAGCAAAGCCAGAAAACTTAAACTGGAAATGACTTTGGAAGAAGTGTTTAGTAACATGGATATTATTGAAACTGTTATCGAATTTGTTTTGTCTACGGGCAGAAATATTTAGAAAAATTACCTATTGTAATTGATTCAATTGTATAATTATATATTCGTAAATATTGTAATATATGTTAGTATAGGATTTTTAAATTCAAAATGATCAAAGGCGCAAAAGACCACTGAAGTTATAAGCGCCATAAAACATAACAACAACAACAACAACAAGGTAAGTATCGGTGGGATGAGGCCTACTTTGAAAAAAAAAAAGAATCAACAGCGCAAACTCTGAAATACCAGAATATCTCTTTGAGGTTTAATGATATCGTTAAATAATTTCAGCCATTACGATTTGTCAGTTGTATACAGTTTTCCAGCATTATTCATACCGCATATACGGCATGTTATATCAATTACTCTTGCCAAGATGCATATATATATGAGAAAACAGCTGAAACGTTAGAAACGTTGGTGAGGACTGTGCGTTTGTACCAATCTCTGCCAGAGTAAGGGGCGTGTAGACTAAACCCACCGGACTAAACCCACATATCACATTAAAATGCCTGTTAATATAGCTATGTGCACTCTTTTTCAGATAATTCTTTGTACCCACAACTTGAATTCGTTAAGTATTATGCAACTAAAGTCAATGACCTCTTAGTCTCTTACCTATTTCCTTTCTTTGACCACAGTAATCGAGATTGAAATTCAGATGGCTATTAAATAATTGGATCGTTTATTTTCCGAAATAATCTGGGGATATATTTGGTGTTCCGAAAACATTCCATACTATCGAAAGTTGTCCACGGTTAAAAAAAGGTTGAAATGTAATTTTCCAGACCAGTGCTTCCCTACCATTGGTCCGCGGGCCGGCGCCGGTCCGCAAAGCTTTTTTGCCGGTCTTCTGGAAATTTTGTTGCTTTTCTGCCGCCTCAGTCCCTTTACGGGAACCGAAGGAAGTTGTGTCGGTTTATTAGGCAAGTTCTCTTCCGTCGTCATATTGTGGCTTCATAAGTGCGGTATTAATTGCGCAGGCAAAGTCTTGGCGCCGAATAATCACACATTTCGCTTCCCCAGTTCCGATTTGTCGCAAAATTGCTCCGTTAAATCTCACAAGTGTCAGAAGTCTAAAAATCGACACGAGAGTTTTTCCGATTCTTCACGCTTTTTCTGTTCAATATGAGTATGACCATCCAATAAAATATTATAAATAGTTCTCTGTTTATACCCGAACTCGTAAAAAAACAGTCGATAACAGTATAATATTCCACGACTTTCCTTGGCATCCGATAGGATATGAACTTTTTGTGACGATGCAGGGCCACAGAGATTTTTCAAGGTGATATACATCGGGAATTTGAGCCTCGTTCCTAATTGCCTTGTCATTGTAATGCAAATTTATTTTTTCTGAGGCTTGGATCACTTCTCTCGTTTGCCTGTTGGAAATTATTGGAACTAGCCTATATTGGTAGCAAAACAGCAGTAAAATTCTCACTAGCGTTACATTTGTTTGCACATGATTTGGCATATACATTTTTAGATAAAATGTTTTGTTTGTGTGCTATTTTACCTATAATCATAGTGTGTGCCCGGCATTGCATTTATTAAGCAAATATATGTTATTATTATATGTTCCACTTATTTATGCCAGTCCGCGAGTACATTTTATTCAATTTTACCCGTCCGCCAGCGAACAGGAAACCACAGTTCTAGACTAAAGAGAATATAAATTTTATACTTGCAAAGTAATAGTCTAAGTGTACGATGATTATGCAAGTTTTCGTCATATCATTTAAGCATATATATATTCATATACATACTCGGGCATCAAGAATTCAATATTGTGATAGTAGCATCATTGTACCATGTTTGACAAATAAAGTTTTTAATCAGTTTTCGTTTTCAGCATGTATCAACAATTTAATATGGTAATGGTTGTGTCATTGTAGCATGCTTGACAAATGAAATTTTTAAACAGATTTTGTTTTCAGTCATGTTATCGGCAACCTATACATTTATCGCTTCGTCGTGAGAATACCCATCTGCTCAAATAGAATAACAACTATGATGAACATTAACCATAAAATGCTGGGATATATACGAAACCGAATAGCATTCATGTATAGTTGATTTTCTCCACCAAGCTAGAAGGAGATACCGAGAAAACCAGAATGCACTCGTTTGTGAAATTCTGTGTCCCACTGTTATTTGCTATAAGTGCGTCACATGGTGAGTTATTATTTTCTGCCGAGTTTTATCATTAATTTATTTGTAGCATTAAATACATTTTCAAAATTTTACTTGGCGCGTGACAGTGGTTTTATGCTGTGCTTGTATATATAAACCGTGGTTTACAACAGCAATAAGCAGTATCGTTTTTGGTCACCTCAAGAAAACACGGAATCGTACTCCAATCTAATCACATAAAGTTAAAAAAAAAAACGCTTTTATTAATATGAAATCCTATTTTAGTTGACGCCAAGCTTCTGTATACGCACAATCCTGACGGTTCATACAGTTTCGCGGCAGCAGGTAACCCAAGATTTAACTTCAGTAATGGAGATGTGTTCTTACAATCTGATGGAAACTTTTATTCAACCAGAGATAAAACATTAAAAATGACTGGTAACTAACTATATATATATATCTAACATTTAGTAATTTTGTTCATGTTTTTACCATTTATTCATACTCAAAGAATCGTTAATAAAAAAAACTAAAAATCAATCATACAAATAATTTAAGATGCTGTAATCATATAAGCGCTGGTGTTATTTATTTTATTGAAAAAAATTCATTATGAGAATTTTATTATACAGTATTTTATTTATGAACTTTTGTTTGCACCCCATTGCGAATATTAGCACAAACTTGTACCACGATTAGAGAATTCCATATTTTGTTAACCTTGTGGCCAAAAACCTTTTGGATTCTTGAATATAGTCCATAATAGTTGTGCAAAGACATTGACTGTAGATGAGTTGATGTAGTATAAACGTTGCGGTTCTTCGGGTTTACCTTAAGTGAAACAAAACGACAAGAGAAGAGGCCTCGCTGGTCGGGCCAATGAGCGGATGACTTGATCTCTGTTAAAAGCAAAGTTATAACGGTTTTATATTTCAGAATGGATCTTATTTAACCTTCTTCGCAGATTCAACCTTTTTCCCTTAAATAAATGTGGATGACCCCAGATGTTAACCTCTTAACAGTATTTTTTAGGAAAACCAAACAATATGTATATGTAAAAACTTCAAGAATATGAAATTATTATAACTTGTTTGTCCAATTTGTTATTATTCCACTGATGATGTTACGGTTTGTCAAACTCCAGAATTCTACCACAATATATTTATTTCGCCTCGTATAAGATAATAACCTAATCATTTTATTAGTATCTATGCTATGTATCGCGACGAATATGTCAACTTTCTCAACAATAAAGAGTTAGATTCTTAGTGACAAAAATGCTGTAAGTGTAGCCAAAGAGGTAAAGCAACAAATAAAGGAAAATATTGCAATTAGATCAAAGTACATCAGAATAATGGAATTTGTGAAATGCACTGAAGCATTAAACTTGGCGGGTGGCTTAATTACCTCCAAGAATACTGGAATTTAGCTATAGAAAAAAAAAATTAAGCAATAGAATTACAGTGATACGCAGTGCAAAACAGAAACATGATAGCAATTCAGAATATTCCCTCCAGGTAATCCGGTCATAGATATTTTCAGCATGACCTACTGATTCTCTCTCATCTGACTATTTACTGTTATATTTTCGTTTGCGTTTTTGAAAAATATATTTTGCACGTACTTCACCCGTCCACAAAAATAAAAACTACACAATACCCAATATAGCTTATAAAAGAATAGCAGTTTTAAGGGATAATGTGAGTAATTTTGCTATTGAATAACTAACCTCAGGGACCGTACCAATATCGAAAAAATATCACCATCTACCTAAAAAGGCTTTAAATAGTGGACCATATATTTCGATCAAGCTTTTCATATATATTAATTTGTTATTATGCGTTTAATAATGATTTACTTTTTCAATTTTGGTAAGTCCTTTGCTCGTGTCATTTAATTCATGAATTGCACGATTCATGTTCGCATAGAAGTTTCGTAACTCATTGGGTATTGAATAAAGTTCATGGATTATTATACTGTTGTAATTAACAGCCAACAAAACAATATCTGGTGAAGATGTGAACGGTGAGTACGAAGGTATGGTATATTCGTATGCAGCTGAAGAATATCATATGCAAAATCAAGTGTTGGTTTACAATGGAGGAGAGTTTGCACGATTCACTCAGGTAGACCATGTTTCAATGGAAGTCGCGATAGCGTTTTTTTTTCGTATATTTTAAAGACATTTTAAAGACGATAAAATATGCGATTGGTGGTGGATTAGTTATTATCAAACAACTAGCGGGAAAGCATTAGGAGACATCAGACTTACCTGGTAAAAAATGTGTTTTTCGGGGACCATGTGAGAATGAGGTTTTTGGAGAGATGATTTTTGTGACGATGTGATTTTGAAAAAACATACTTTTGCGAACGTAAAGTTTTGCAACTATTAGGAAGAGTCATTTGCTAAAAAGTCTGTTTCGCAATAACTTTTCACGCATAAGATACCAGTCCTGATTTGATTAAGTGTAGAGCATCCAGCCTCCTGGTCGGCTTGACTGGTGTTTCTTAGTTAATGATAAAAACAAATGTACTTTGTATTTGTTCAGAGTTTCCCAAATGGTGTTTTAAAGAGTAACATCTCGAATACCGACGGTTTGCTTTCCTGTTTCCCTAGTTTTAATACAAAAACAACAGCGGAATTTGCCGGATTTCTTCATATGAATGGGGATATGTGTGGAAAAGATTTCAGTATTGCAAAGTAAATTATTTTATTAAAATTGGTGGCAATCATGTCCATCTTGCTTGGTGTGTGCGACAAAATCGTGGCAATCGCATTCAGATTTAAAGAGAACACAAATGAAATCACAATAATTTACATGAATTCGTTTATTTCACAGGCTCCCCTGTTGCTCGCGGCCTCAAATCGAGTTTCAAAATACACATCTCCTGCCTATTCTTAATATAATATCTCACGCATTCGTGGTAATTTTCGCCATCGACATCGATATGCGTCGGCCTATACGCGATATGTTCAACTAAAATAGAATGATCAGTTTAATTTCGAATATATGAGCGAAAACAGGCTAACTAAATAGTTGTCTTACACTTTTGAAACAGCTGTTCAAAACTTGTGTGATTTGTTAAGCGCCTGAAAATACGATACCTCTGATTGAATGTTTTATATATACTTTAAAAAAAATCAGCATTCTCGATACTGAAGTAATTTCATGTTAAATTCAAGTGTGCTTCTCTGTTTTCGTTATGACGTCACGGGCACGAGATACGATTCGAGTACATGACCTATTACTCGTATTTGTCGAATCCGACTAATATCAAATTCGTCCCATCCCATCCCTAAGAGTTGCTTAAACATCATAAAAGTATCTGTTTGTGTCGCTTCAAATAATTAATCTTTATGCCGGGTAAATTTAAAAACCCTGCGAAGCGCATTTAGTTCAAAGTTCGCGACTCCATCTTTGTGTGCACAAATCTGACTAGTTCTTTATTGATTTGGTCTTGGATGCAACTGTATTATCGTTCATACCCTACTACAGAAAAAAGTTTCAATAATAGATTATAGAGTGGTCGAAAGATATTTGTATAAACCTATAAGCGTAATAATAATCCAATTTATTCCACGTAATCGCGATTAAAATTGAATCAGTTGGTGTGTATTTTAAAAAAGCAATACATTGCTTGTATTCGAATTTAAGATGTAGGATTTTTTTAAACGTGAATATGTAAGAATAGGTCGCGCTGAGTGGTACATGAATGCTTGGAAAGAATTGCAATAAACTCTTCATTTGTGAAATATCATTACTTTAAATTTTTTGCAGCTTTTCTATGGGATCAGACATGCTTCACAGCGGACAAAAAGCAGGTCCTTTGGTTGCATTCGATGAGTATGGAAATGCAATGGTGATTTCTGCCTTCAGTAATTTCATG
The DNA here is from genome assembly GCF_964204865.1 of Styela clava. Lineage (NCBI taxonomy): Eukaryota > Metazoa > Chordata > Ascidiacea > Stolidobranchia > Styelidae > Styela > Styela clava. The sequence continues at coordinate 409,161 of NC_135255.1, forward strand.
GCACATAGCATGATGTACGACAGTGTGACCTCACAATTATACTATGGTATACTTGGTGGCTTCAAAAGCGTTCCACAACACTACCAGGTTAGTCATGATTGCCAATATTATTGTTCTCTATACCTAACCATAGAAGGGGATTATATCGCTAAACTAAAACTAAATACATATATTCAATCAAAGTGTGCTTACGGTGAATGTTCACCGTTCTTACGAGAAAATCCTTTGTAATATAATCTCAGAAAATGAGTATAATGTTTATCTAGATTGACACAATACTTTACTTTGGAGATGAAGGAATGAATCGCGCAATCGAGGGATGGGGTGAGGTTCTTGCGAGAAGATATGGGAAATCAAGGTCTCGTCGTGATAGCGACCTCACGGTCAAATATCTCGGATACTATACGGATAATGGTAATAATATATGTTTACCATTTTGTTTTTATAAACTGATTTTAAATTACCCGGCACCTTGACTTGTTTTGACAGTCACGTTGCAAGGCGTACAAGGGATTTTGTTGAGGATGGGCATTTGATATTTGAAATTTGTGTCGTCATAATTTGTACTATACACCACATTTAAATCCATCGTGACGTTGTATATCAAATGTAATGTAATACGTCATCATGAACATTTTATATTTCCGTAAAGGAGATTATGACGTCCTGAATTAGTGGCGTGCAACTGTTTATCGCAATGAACCAAAACGAAAATTTTGGTGACGGCGAGGGCCGGGTCATCGAAAAACTTGTTTTAGGTTTCAGCAACACGAAGTTGAGCCTGCTCATTTGTGAGCTGATTCATGAATTTTGTCTTGTACAATTGTTTTTTTATGAAACGCTCACAGCTTCTTTTATTATCAACGATTAGTTGTGACTTTGTTTATATCAACATTTAAATAGAGATCGTCAATTAGCGAGTCATTGTCTATAATATGCTTCACTCAATATTTTTCTCCGGAGACATTTTTCGATGAATATTTTCAGGCCGTAATTGATCCACAATGTCATCGTAACTGGCAGAGTGTTGTGTACAATAGTGTCGCTTTTTGGCACATCACATCTTGATTGGGCATAACGATGAAGTATGTCTTAGACCACTCAGTGATGAACTTCCGCCATATTTTGAAGACCTTGCTCATCATTGGTAGACAGTTTAATGTTTTTAATCACAACACGGCACCGTTAAATAAATATCTCGTATTGAATCCTTGTCACGTAACAGTTCGAATACGACAATGATGCCGTTACAAATGATAAAGCATTGAAACATGATAGGATACCATGCCTATTACTTTACTGGTCACATAAATAGATTCTCGGGCCGAACAGTGGTCCGCGGGCCGTATGTTGCTACCCTTATTCTTAAATGATTTTTTTCATATTCGTAACTTATACTAAGTTACAGTTGTAGGCAACCCACGTACCGCTACTCATCATCTAAAATTAAATATATTTAAAAAATATGTTTTGCTCAGATTTAAAAACAAGTTGGAAAGTTCAAAACTGTCACAGAACGCCATGGTACAAGAAATGTAATATAGTAACACGCTTTTATAGTCGTGAGGATTCTCAAGCACTTTTGTTTTTCACAGCTCCTTCAAAAAACAAATGAAATAAACGATTTCGACTTGGATAATATAGCAACATGTTATAATTTTGAACATCTTTAAAGAATTGTTTGCTGTCTTTTCAGGTGCATATTACTACTACAATACCGAACCAAAAATGAATTATGAAGAAACCATTCTTGGCGTCGTTAACCAGTCAAAATTTGAAGGCATTCCATACAAATATGTTCAGTATGATTCTTGGTTTTACTACAAAGGATTAGGGGACGGAGTCAAAGAATGGGTTGCAATGCCCAGCATATTTCCGAATGGAACGGTGTAAGTTTATCTTTACCATTGCTTTATTGCTGTATCAGAACTCACTCAAATAACATAAGCTATTTAACAACGATTTTGGTAGACTGAAATTTACACTAAATAAGGCCCATTGACGTCGTGATCAGAGCTTGACAAATTTCTCCTTGAAGATGACATTGTGTAGGCACGAGAACATAGATATATTGGTCGGTTACACTGATTTCATTAGGCTTGAGGCTAGAATAAACTTAGAGGACGCAATAAAGTACAAGGGTTTATTATAATTATGTAGATATAATATCTAATTCTGATATCTTAACTTGTCAGAGGTCTTTTTCAAGAACATGGTATGCCAGTTGCAGCACACAATCGTTACTGGGCGTCTGATAACGTATATGCAACACAGAACGGTGGAAAATATAGTTTCTATATCGATACCCTATCGGGAAAAGCTCTACCTGATGACTATGTAAGAACAACAAGTATCAATCAATAATGCATGGCCATAAAATAAAGAGTATTGCAATAGTTTTTAGTTAATAACTTATTATATTGTTTTCACGGTTCGCGATTGTTGCTGTATCTCTTCGTTGTTAAGGATCCTACAATCATAACCTGTCTTCTACCTGCAGATAACAGGATGCAATGCCTTAAATATTCACATCGATAGAGTTTCATCGTGATTGTAAAAAATCAGCATTTGAAAAATAGATATCATATCCACAAATATTGAAATTTAAAATAAAAGAAAACTAATTGCTGATTCATTTCTTTTCAGAGATTTTGGTCAGATTTTTTCCACAATGCAACAAAGTGGGGATTGATATTGTACGAGCAAGATTGGCTAGACATTGAATTTGAAAATATGGATGTATGTACTATCAAAAATAGTTACATGACGCACGAGGTGTTATGTGTGAATAACTTGACAAATAGTCAAATAAATTCATCGTTGAATCACTGATTTATCAAAATGCGAGATAAATTAGAAGTCACGAAACATTTAAATTCATTTGAAAATAACTGTTCGAGGATATGCTAAAATATATCTGATAGGGACAACAAGTCTTCGTTTAGACGGAAACCAAAGGTCAGCTGAAGCCAATGCATGGCCAAATCTAAAAATTCTTTGGGTGATTTACATTTTTTCTTAGACTATACATGAAGATATCAATGTTGGTAAATACTGGTTGAAATCGATGGGACAGGCTGCTGAAGAACATGGAATTAGTATTCAATACTGCATGGCGTTGTCTCGACATATGTTACAGAGTATTGAAATTCCCGCTGTAACGCAAGTAATAAAATTATATTAAATATCCATTTTTGAATGAAATTGCATATAAGTATATAAAAAAATCATTTTTTCAAACTCATTCCCTATGAAATATCAGCACAGTAACTAGATTTTTAACATTAATACGTCATTCCAAACAAAATATCTGAATCTACAGGCCAGAGTAAGCGACGACTACCATCCTGGAAACAGTCAATGGAAGACTGGAGTCGAATCGATGTTTGCAAATGCTCTTCATCTGGCGCCATTTAAAGACACTTTCTGGAGTACTTCAAACCAAACTGGTAGTCCATACGGCAATGATACCGAACCGAATACCGACTTACAGGCTGCTATGGCAACGTTAACCACTGGACCTGTGGGACCCGGAGATAGATATTGTAAATTTTAATATTTTTTGCAGCTAGTTATTAGAGTTTATATAACCCTCTGTGAAATTTCAAACCAAAACTTTCATTCAAAAATTTTGTAACGTATTGAACTCAAACCGGACAATTCAGATATTATTCAGATAAAAAGTTTGATAAATCTATATGAATTCAAATCATTTTATTTTAATTTTTGTCATATAGTTCATATTAATAAATTATACATTTCATACCAAATTATAATATATTCGTTAACAGCCAACATGTCAAAGAACATATTGAAGACTTGTAGAGCGGACGGAATGATTTTGAAACCATCACGACCAATTACGGTTTGGGATCAACATGTGATTAATCACGCTTTTCCTAAGAATATGAAAGCGGGTGAGTAACATGATAAATCAGGATTAATCGTTTTACATTTTGCGAAAGCAAGATAGCAGATCATCACTACGTGTATATACTACCTTCAACAATGTCATCAGTAAATCCCTCACCATTTACATCTACATAATGTTGCCACAATGAAATCTGTAGATATGGGTTCACTGAAACAACTCATTGATGCCAGGGTTATAGTGCCTCCGTGGAATAGAATGTGTTCAAAGCAAGATTATGCGCGCTCACTGTGAAGTAAACATGAGCAATCTTAAGTTTTCTTCTTGACACAAAAGGGCGTAGTATATTTCTTTGTTGTAGATAAATATACAATACTTAAAATAGAATAAGCTAAAAATATAATACAGTAGTATAAATTGATAAATGAAGAATGATAAAATGATTTCACCCTCAGACTGAATATTGAAAATATTTATTTGTAGCTTTACGTCTTTATTTCCAGGATCTCCCAACTTGGATGCTGAAGTTTATTCGACATATACAGACATACCATTCACCAACGGTCCACTACGTCACGGAATCATGGTGGTTACTGATCTGAATGTCACAGATTTTAAGGCTACACCGAGTATTATGTTTCTGGACGAAACGGTAATTATAAATAAAACTGTTGAATGAAGATATGACATCGTATAAATATAAAACTTTTTTGAATTATAGTTCAACTTTCTTCTCTGTAATAAAAGTTTATGTTTCAGAAATATACAGATTATATAGCCTATCACGGCCATCCCGGAAATGATGGCAACATTCACAAGTTCAGTGATAATTCCCCGCTAACAATTCCTAAATGCGGAAGATCAGATTTTCAACTGTGGTATTTTGCACCTGTGATTGAAGTTAGGTCAGTAAATATATTTTTAGTGAGTTTTTTTATTTATTTTGGCATTCGTCAATATAACATAATGCGGATGAAAATGAAAAAATGATGACATTCAATATTTCTCTCAATTGATACACAGCTCACAAAGTCATGTAGCTATTCTTGGCCAGAGGAATAAATGGGTCCCGGTATCCACGCAGAGAATAAAAAATGTTGAACACAAAGAGAACGACTTACTTGTCGATATCGAAGGAATGCCTGGGGAGGTAAACTTAATAATTTTTATGTCCACTGCAATGGCGAATTATCTTCATAGCAATCTAAGTATACATGAAATCTCAGATAGCATTGGTTTATATATTCAGAATTCACGATAATTTTACTCTCATTCGATTTGTTTCGGTGCAACCTGTCTTTACCTGAATACAGCCGTTTGTTGTACACAAAGATAAAAGTTTTCACTGTTAAACTAAGATTCTAATATATATATATTTATTTCTACAGAGGAGAATGGGAAATATACAACTATACATAAAAATCTATAAATCTATGCTTCAATATATTTTCATAATATTGTTAATATCTAACCTCTCTTGTTTCTATAGGCCGTACAATTCGGATTTTCAGTGAATCAATTTGTTGAATTTGTAAACTGCAACATCCCAAGTACTGGAAAAGCCAGAATAAATCTGAATACATTAACATGTAGCGCTATTTGAAAGCCACTATTTCGAACTTGAGTGCAAATACATGACAAAACAAATATAACACTACAAACACTTATTCGTATCACTATGTAGCAATGCAACGGTATAATCGTGGGTAGTGAGTAGTAAGCAGGATCGACATCAAAATACCAAGGTGAACAAACTTCCTTCACATAATATATACCGATCGTTTTATGATTTTCCCATTGCATTGTGCATGGCTAATTGACTATTTATGTCGCACGTTAAAAAAATAGGCAGGGCTGATCGTCACTGCAGCCATCGCTAGAATATGAAAAATATATTATATTAAAAAATAGTTGAAGAACTTTATTTATTGGATATACAGTATATGAAAGAATATGAAATTAAACCTCAACACTGGCATGACAAGTAGACTTTAGGTAAGACGTATTTTGGTCGGATCGAGAGTCTAAGACTCTAAGCAGAATATGTGTGGCACCAAATTCCGCTCAGCAGTCTTACCTGCAGTTAATCATGGGCAAGTCACCTATGCATGCACCTCTATTACATACTCGGTCAAAATTAACATTTCCTATTTTTTATATTTCTGAAAAAGCGCAACGTAATATACATTGATGAAGATTTCCCCAAGTGAATATACATCTGTTCAAACACATATAGTGCATCATTCTGATACTTTCGCCGATAAATCCATCGTGCTTTTGATTACTCGCTCAGCTCTGTAGCAGAAATTAAATTTACGGTACCAGATGCTTTCTTCAATACGGCTTAGGCAGGTGTGTCGTAAAACCTCCCACAATTACATAGTCTTATCGACAGGCTTGTCCATGGGAATGGGGTTCCCACGGGAAACGTCCCATGGGACGGGACAGCACACATTTTTATATCCCGTGGGACACGAAAACCGCATGATTTTCGGGAAAATGATGATAAAACATTTCGTTATGGATTTCGTGTCCATATATTTGAACATAGCTCTCATGTTATTTATAAAGAGCAAAATAAAATCAGCATTGACAATATACTTCGTGAAGGAGCTGGTGGACACGTGTATAATATTTATGAATTTAAAGGTGAAAAGTCTGCAAATTTTGTTGTTTTGCATGTCTCTTCGTACATGTAATCCTATTTAGTGGACGCTAAACCTAAATTTAACAATTTTTATTGAATTTTTTTCTCATGAGAATCCCATGGGATGGGACCGGCATAATTGCTATGGGATGGGACAGAAAAATGTGTCCCATGATCAAGCCTGCTTATCGAAGTGGTCAATATATTGACACTTACGTAGTTCAGGTGAGCCATTAAGGAATTGACTATGCTACGCAAACGCTATAAAAGCCTTATAATTATCACGAGACTAGATACTAGACTAGACTTATATTCTAGATCATTCGAGCCAAGAAGGAATTGCAAGTATCATTGTAACTTCATATAAATTCCACATCCACATATCAGTCGTTAAAATAATTGAACGGTTTATCCAGGGGTTTCAAAAACTAGGTACATGTACCAACAAGGATATATTTCGATTTTTAATGAGATACATTGAATTGAATGAAAAAATATTCTTCCAATAAGTTCTAATCTGCCTTGAAATATTTTTTTATTAGCCGATGTTTAATAATTTAAAGATCTGAGTTTAGGGAAGAAGTTATATCAATCCAGTAGAATCTTACTCAGTCTAAGTACTTTGTCACAAATCATTGGAAAACGATTTAAAAAAAAACAAGTCTTCTCATTCATCACTTGGAAAGATCTCATCCGGAATTTAAAGACAAAGATCTTGTCTTTTTCAAGCATAGATAATCAACGCTGAAATAAAGGTGGCATGTTTTTCAACAAATCAGTACTTTTTTACTAAAGAAGCCCTTCGAAGTTTCTGTCATAAATGCAGAGCAAAAAATCAAATTGTATTCGAGAAAACCTGGTCTGGTCTTACCAGCTGCAAAAGTAGCTTACACATTGTCTGGATGTGAATGAGTAAAAAACTACTGAGGAAATGTCATTGGACATTTTCCAGCAAATGATTAGTGATATTTGTTGAAAAGCAATTCAACTTGACGAGTCTACAGATGAAACAAACTATGTTCAGTCACTAATTTTTGTTCTAAATGTGGGAAAATAAGGCGTTAAAGAAAGAGTTAAAGAGTTTTCGATTAATGTGGCATTAGGAGCAAAAGCTAAATGAGATGATATATTCTGAATAGTAAATACAACATGGTTAAAAATGAGAAAATGTAAAGGGTTGCCCGGACGGCCGAGCTATGTTTTTGACAAAAGTCTGCCTTTAGAGATCGTGTCCTCATTTGATATTTTTGCGCTGCGTTACCCACCGGTTCGCATTGTCATGCAAAGTCTTTCCTGATCAACTCTTTGGCGTTTCATCACTAGTCATTAAGAAGGTGAACACGGAAAACGCTCGACCACTGCAGGCTGCGACAGCTATGCAAAAGGAACTGATTGAACTCCAACAAGATGGCTTCATACTTTAAGAAAAATTTTAAGGATTTTTGGTTTATGATGTGCAAGCTTTATAATAAGGAATTGAGGAACGCACTTTCAGGCACTGCTGTACTTCGATCAACGTGGTTGTGCATTTCGTCATTTATGCTTAGAATAAACTCGAAATACAGATCTCAGATCAAAACGCCTGAGCATGATCTTTGTTTTGCTGCTGTTAATGTTTCCTCCCGTATTAATGAGCTTGTTGCTGAAAAGCATGCTCGTCTATCACATCAGCTAGGCTTATTCAGTCGAAATCTTGCTTGGATTACATTGATACGAGTAACTTAGTGAGCGTTGATTATACAGAATCACGAGGCTTTTCATAGTAATCAAAATTTTAGCAAATTATAACTATGGAAAATAAAAATCGAAACTCCAATTGTCTGAGCACTCTAAGGAGTACCAAGGAACAGAAAGTTTGGGAAACTTTGGTTTATGCGATTAGCTAGGCCGGTGTGAACTTGACACCAAATAATCAGTTCAAATATTGGCAATTATAAATTAGTTTGTGCATAAATTACGAAAAGCAAAATTTTTCCATTGAAACCTATCTCTATACAGGTGGAAGGGGATATTAAAAAAATTCAACAGCGTATATTCTCTAGAAAATTATTAAATGAAACTTTATTTAAGCTCTCGCATTCAGCTCATTCGCGATTGCATTTCCGTCGTGACTTGCATTTTTTATTTGATGATAAAACCTGAGAAAATTTAGAAAATTGATAATGATTTTAAAAGAAGCAGTTCATCTGGTTCAATCGCGATATTGCGTCTTAGAAATTGTGTGAAAATGAATCAATATATCTAAGTATGGGCCAAATTGTAAGTGTTCAAATACTGTTCGTTCATACATGAAAAATATAATTTAACTTGAGTTCAAGCAAACACTCATAATACAACGTTTAAAATTTGTATTCGTAAAACTGTTTGTGTTTACGTGTTCTGTGGGAAAAACCATATGCGCAAATAATCGAGCAATTTGATGTGGGGAATAATATCTGTATTATTTAGACAGGAACAGTGTGAGCCGTAATTGTTATGTTTGAAAGAAGAGAGATAAATAAAAACATCATTGTTTTTATTGTATATAAACAGAAGAATTTCTTTTTAGTATCCTTACTGTAAAATATATAAAATGTAAAAAATATATTATATTCATTATCTGCACTATTATATTAATAGAAAGCTTATAGTACAGATGTACTATTAATGTGTCATAGGTCGAGACATGAGGTACGTTAGCAACTCTGGTTAAAAGAACAACGCTCTTGTGGTTTAAATAACAAATACAGATGCATGAAACAATGCGACCACTCATGGATTTGCTACTAGTAATAGAGATATTAAAAGTTTAACACTTAGGAGAATGTAAGAGTATGGTGGGAGGATATAAAATACTTGATCTCTCCGAACTATATAAAAACTCACGCCTGTTATTTTACAGAGTATATTAACAATATATATGAAAATGCACAGATTTGTGAGATTTTCTTTCATTTTGCTGATATCTGCTGGTTTTAATCTCGGTGAGTTTCTAAAATTTAATTTTGATTATATATGTTTCTATCAGTTGTTCAAGGAACTTTTGATTCATTCTTCTTATTCTATGAGGCGGATCAAGTTGTAATATTAAAAATCACCATGTCTTTTATATTTTTAGGTGACCGGGCAACTCTCGTTTACAAAATCGACGAGTCTGGGGCTTATTCGTTCGCAGCAGCTACGAACTTCGATTTTAACCTAACTAATGGAGACACGTTTTTACAATCAGATAAAATGATGTATTCAACAAGTGATGGCTCGCTAAAATTAGGATGTCAGTACCCAGTCTATATGCTTTGTTTTGTGTCAGTTTAGAAAGAATGTGCCATTTTATGTCATGTTATTAGTGGTAGTTTATTCAATCATGATATCTATTAGGCGTAACAACAACTTCTTGTAATTTACATTTCGGTGAAGTTTTCAATGGATAAAATTTACTTTGCTCATATATGTATAGCCCCACCTAAGTCAAAATGGAACTTGGCAGAATATGACAGATGAAAAATTGTAGCAAGCTTTAATGCTGTCTATTTTTAGCAAGTGCGAAAATATCTGGCAACGATGTACTTGGATCATATCAAGGAATGCTATTCAATTATAATGCTGGAAATGACGCTCATATGCAGGATCATCTTATGGTTTATAATGGAGGGGAGTTTGTAAGGTTTACCCAGGTTAGATATTTCAACACAAATTACGAAGGGTATATACACTTGAATATTAAATAATTTTGATATTCAATACCAAGCAATGCCAAGGCAGGCAGATGTATTTGATAAACCTACAAATAATTTTTTCCAAACTTGGCGCTCTTGCATACATTGACTTGTACACATACTCGCACTATAAACTTTTTGGTGATCGTGGTTAGCAAAACACTTTTTGAGAACATAATGAAAACATAAAGAATATTTTGCATTATCAGAATTACGGAAATAATGGCGTGAAGTACAGCAATATTTCCAATACCGAGGGCGTGCTTTCTTCTTTTCCGAGTTTCTTGACAAACAAAGGAACAAGAAATCTCGGTTTCATACATTTAAATGGAGACATGTGTGGAGCCGGCTTCAGTATATCCAAGTAAGAATATACAAAAGCTACAATAGTTTTTGGCAGAAAATGCATGGTTCAGATAAAGGTATACTAGTGATAACGATATTAAATATACAAACCGAGCGTATAACATTGCTGAAAATTGCTATTCTTATCGCTAGCTTCTCTATGGGTGAAGACCTGCTTCACAGTGGAACATCTGCCGGTCCGTTGGTTATTTTTGACGAGATGGAGAATGTGATGATAATTTCAGCTTTCAATAATTTCATGTCCCATGGAATGATTTACAACAAAACCTCACATCAGTTAAACTTCGGTATCCTGGGTGGTTTCACCAACATTCCTAGAGAGTATGAGGTGAGATGAAAAACTGCGAAAATCCAGGAAAAGTTTTAGGATTTTTGATTAGTAAAATTTTATTTGATATTGGGGTAGAATTCTGGAATCGTGTTATATTTTACTACAGAGATAATTTAAGTAACACATCGTGAAATCCAACGACTTCCATTTCGTACAAATCGAAATACCATTAGCCAGGTGGAATAACCAGAAACAATTGTCGCGGTGTCAGTCAAAATAGCTTGGCACGCAGAATGAGTGCAATTTTCCAACAACATCATTTTATATCACTCCAACATCAAGAACACCTGCTGATTTTTTTTATATTATATTATGTTTTGTGTTTACTATTCTGAAGGACTAAAAAAATCAGTAACCTTTAAATCAGTGGTTCTCAACCTTTTACTGACCGCGTACCACTTTACTGTTTTTACTCTGGCCGCGTACCACCGAAAAATCCCTGTTTTGGCGTATGGAACAATGGCACAAGACACGCGCTAGAGGAGTATTTTATAATGTGGCTCTACATTCTTCGTGACCCAATTCGCAAGACGGACGAAAACATGCCCATATCATTTCGTGGAAAATAGCAGGCGAGGGCGATCTGTAAAGACTGGACTGGTCCATAGGACGTTTCTTCGACCCCTGACCCCAGAAAAATTCTGCCTATACTGTACTATTGCAAAAAAATATATACTTACTTTGAGAGTGTTTTGTTGTGCTGGCGCTCATAAGCTGGTTTACGTGTTTGAAACCCTCATTTTTATTAAAATTAATCAACCATGTCACTTACAGGCGCTGGTAGTTTAGACTAGTCTATTGCAGCATTTGCGAGACTCATTTTTGATTACACAACTAAATTAATGCTCCTTTGAAGACATAATGACAATTAAGATATTTCATTCACAACTATTTTCTTGAAACACAACTGAAAACTGACAAATAACAGCCAAAACTACAAAACGAGGCAATGTTCACTGATTATTGCTGGATACGGAAATAAACAAGGATATTGATGCCGGGGAAAAAATTCATTCAAACATTCAAGGTCGTTCAGCGAATACATACGTATGAAAGATGAAGCGTTGACGGCATATTTTGGCCAACTCAAAAGTTAATTGTTGCAATAATTCAAAGCTGCTCGCGTACTGCTTGATCATCTTCCGCGTACCACTAGTGGTACGCGTACCACAGGTTGAGAACCACTGCTTTAAAGGAATCAAATATTTACAATAAATCATTATCAGTTTTATTCGAACATACTATTGAAATCGTTATCATCTATGCTTTTTTGCTTACAAGTCGCAACTAGTTTACCTCGTGTTAAATGTATTTTCATTTTCAGCTTTCTGCAGAAGCGCAGCGAATGCGTGTGTCTAGCTCGAGTAGCCTACAGTCCGTCTTTGTTTAATTTAAGAAACTTTATTTAGTGTAGTCTGAGAAGCACATTATTCAAAAATCAATTAAAATTGTAAAAATCAAATCTGCAGATTGAGACAATTCTATATTATGGAAGCGAAGGAATAAATCGTGCAATAGAGGAATGGGGAGCAATCATCGGGAGAAGATATGGAAAAACGAGAATGCATAGGCAAAACGACATGACTATTAGCTACCTGGGATACTACACAGACAACGGTAAACATATTTTTGTTAGAAGCTATCAGTCCTATTGCGAAAATGATATATCCGTTTACCTGGTCCAAAATATGTCGCGTAATTATAATTACATTTTCAATTATGATTCAAAAGCTGTAAGAATTGATTGTTCTATTGGAATTTGTTTTCTGTTATATACAAGGCTATAATTTGGTCGCTCATAACTTTAGGAGCTTTCTACTACTATAATACCGAAGTGAACAAAACTTATGAGCAGACTATACTTGATGTAACAACTGCAGCTAAAACATATGGCATACCATTCCGATACGTTCAATACGACTCCTGGTGGTATTATAAAGGAACGAAGGATGGAGTGAAAGAATGGGTGGCTGAACCATCGATTTTTCCGAATGGAAGCGAGTAAGATATGTTTCTATGATAAAATTCTAGAATAAACATCACCAAAATTATTATAAATAATCTACTACGATGACGTGAAATGAAGATACAGGTGCTTTCAGAAGGGTTCCATTACATTTGAACCCACGTACATTTGAACCCATGACAATTGCACCTGTATGCTATTGCACCTATGGAATTTTTTTTGTTTCACGGATAGTTAAACCCATACTAACCCTAACCCATGGGTTTTAGCACCCGCATATAGATTGAACCCGTGGATATACGGATGGGTTCAAATGTACATGGGTTCAAATGTACGGTCACCTTTCAGAAGACAAATACAAAGTTCTGAATGAAGAAAAATACTGCGAGTTTAATGAGTCACTCGCAAATAGTTTCCAGTAAACACTCCGTCGCCCGCTTTGTGATTTTTATATTGCGATGTTATTTGTCATTCAATATATTTTGATTATTACAAATGAGCTGATCACTCACAGTTCACTTACTTTAGTTGGGAAACTTAAAATATATCCATAACTGACGTCATCAATGCAATTAAGGCAATCTATCAATTACATAAAATACAGGAGGTTCATACTTGACAATCTGAGAGATCGATTTAGTAAAATCGAATCAAACTGATATTCTCATTAAGAGCATTATTTGAAGAGCATGGAATGCCCGTTGCTGCTCACAATCGTTACTGGTCTTCAGATACAGTGTATGCAAAAGATAATGGTGGAATGTATTCATTTGATATAGACAATATGACATCAAAAGCATTGCCGACTGACAAGGTAGATATAATTGGGGTATGTCGATGAGTACCAGCATAATCCTTACACAAATGTGAATAACTTATGTATAAAACACACTATCCGACCCTTTATACTTTCGCACTCATTCGTCATTCAGTTTCCATTTTAAATCAAAAGTGGTGGCAAACTCTACAAGATTTATATCTAAATTAAACATTTAGACAAATATTATCAAAACTTTGAAATACGATCTTTACAAAGCAAAATTACAAATGTATATGTATAATTGTGTTTATTCTTGTTACCCATCAACATGAATTATATTTTTTAGATATTCTGGTCTGACCTTTTCCACAATTCTACAGCATGGGGGCTCAGGATGTATGAGCAAGACTGGTTGGACGTAGAATTTGATGGAATAGCTGTATGTCTATAAGTTGCTTACCGTGCCTTTATCATAGATTTTCAATATAGCTTTAGCAATTATTCGGAAATAACGTTGACCAAGTTTCGAATGGTTTCTGTAAATAATATGCATTGCGTAGTACACTTTTAGACGGGTTATACTAAAAACCAGAAAGAGATATAATGCAATCAATATATTTTTAATTATTTCATCTAGTAGGAAATTTTATATTACAGAATTTCAAAACTAACATTCACCTCGGAAAAACATGGCTAATGAATATGGGACAGGCCGCAGAAGAGCATGGTTTAACAGTTCAATATTGTATGGCTTTACCAAGACATATGTTACAAAGCATAGAAATTCCAGCTGTTACTCAGGTATTACCTGAAATCGATATTTTGCTAAACTTTGACAATTTATGACGTTTGAAGTGAGATGCTTTTACAGACATATACGTACAGTGATTGATACATTAATATAAAATTATGCGGTTATTTATGATAACTCATCAAAATTCATCAATTATTCTCGTCGAGCAAGATGATGAATTTGTAACTCAAAATCATTACCAAGTTCTTGGATTTTCCACAAATTATTGAAGAAAATATTTTAAATAAAAAGGTTCAACCCCATTTTACTCATTAAAGGCTCGTGTGAGTGGTGATTATCACCCTGGAAATGATCAGTGGAAAATTGGTATAACTTCTATGTTTGCACATGCGTTGCATTTGGCTCCGTTCAAAGATACATTCTGGAGTACATCCTCGCAACCAGGAAACCCGTACAGCAAAGACGCTTCTGAACCGAACATAGATCTTCAAGCCACTATTGCAACTCTAAGCACAGGGCCAGTTGGACCGGGAGACAGTGTTGGTAAGCGTTATTTTCACAGTATTGCTTCATAATTACTTATACTTATTTGATAATTAATGTATAAATTCCATACAAAAGTGATGCATCTAAATCGAAAAGTTTTAGGTATTCATTCTCACGCTCGTACATTTAATTAGGTTATACTTCCACCCTTGCTTCAACAAAATCATGTCGTAGCGATGGACTGCTACTGAAACCATCAAGGCCCGTTACAATGGTTGATCAACATATTGTCAATAGAGCTTTTCCAAAGAACATGAAAACAGGTAAGAGAAATGAAGGGAATAATGAGCTAAATTTTGGATCCATATTTGGGTTAACAAATGTTTAACTAGATGAACCTAGTTTAATTAATCAGCTTATTTGCAAGATACCCTGAAATACTTGAGTAACTCGCTAATCAGATAAGTACAGAATGCTCGACAATTTGCTATGGCTGTTTCAGTCAATATGATACATGTAGGTCGTGATATTTTATCTTACTTGATATATATATCTACAGTGCATTTATAATATAGGATCGGCAAATATTGATGCTGAAGTCTACTTTACGTACACCGATATCTTTTATTCTTCACGACCTCAAAGACACGGAATAATTCTCGCAACAGATATCAATGTTGACAACTTCAAAGTATATCCCAACTTGATGCACCTCGACACGCAGGTATAGCCCATTTCAGACAAAAATATCTACTTCTTTATACACAAGTTTTGGTACTCCTGAAGTATGCGCACCAAGATGTCGCATAACTTGAACCCTAACCTAGTACACAACCAAGGCTGTGCGCCATCTTGGTGCGCATACTTCAGGAGGTCCCAAGTTTTTTATTTCAATACTTCAACCTTTTTGTTATACAACAATGCGATAGATAAAAATAATTGATGCATTTAGTATGGCAGAAGACGCTTTACACGCATACCCCTTACAATCAATAGGCTACTTATTGTTTCGATTTAGTATTTGGTGGCATTTTCCCCGTAAGCGTAAAGTAAAATTGTTTGCATGACTAAAGCGGTTGAAAAAGCATTTAAGACATTTTAGGCCGAAACAAAGCCGTTCAGAAATCTATAATATACCTATAAAATGAACAAACAAAGATTTTGTGTCGGGATTTTAAAACTATACCGCCAGTAATTCTTGTCCGACCCCGCAACATTGTTTGCGACTTATCGACCCTTTTAAATTGTTAAAAATGAAAAATACAGCAGAAATAATAAGAATGTTACTATTTTTTTCAGGGAGATGTGAAAAACTATTTGGCTTATCATGGACATCCTGGCGATGATGCAATTTTAAACGTGATAAATGCCACATCTCCAATGACCATGCCAAAATGCGGTAAAGCGGACTTTCAGATGTGGTATGCGGCACCGATTATTAAAATGAGGTGGGAAAATATAGGTCATTTAGTTTCCAATTCATTCATCGCCATATCTTAAGTCAAACAGGAGTCATTTGTCATTGATGCGAGTGACGAGTTGGTTATCAAACATTGAGTGTCTAATTTGTTAGTGATTAATACAATAGAAAGGTATTCGTAAACTGAACTGATAAACTAAAATATTCTAATCGACGCGATCGTTCGGAACAAGCCTTGTACGTTTTATACAAGAAGTAAAGTTACAAGATTACCTTAGCATCAAGGCTACGTACAAATTTTAGCCCAAAATTGAGAGTTATTGCCAGGACAACATTTTGGTCAATTATTCCCGGCTTCAACGTATACGTTTGTAGGTTATATTTAAAACTTTCCCATTTCAGTACGGGTACCCGGGTCGCAGTCCTTGGTGAACGTGGAAAATGGGTTCCGGTGTCAGAACAAAGAATAAATCATATTGAACACAAAGGGGATAATCTACTTGTGGATATTAAGGGTGCTGTAAACGAGGTGAAACATTATATCGAGTGAACTTCTCTACAATGGTACTTATGATGAAATAAGAAACAAAATTTTGATTATGTAAAGCTTTCAAGTTTGATCCTTCTGTTGTTTGCTTTGGTAACAAAGCTCTAAGTTAACAGCACATTTGCACCCGTAAATTGCAGCCAGGACATTTGAACATGCATATTTTTGCACCCACAGATTTTAGCATCTGTACATATTTGCACCCCTAAACATTTACACCCACGAATAATGGCACGTATGGACATTTACATCAATGTGCATTTGCATTCACGGCTATTTTCACCCATTACATTTACAACCACAGACATTATTACCCAGGGACATTCGCTCTCGCGGACATTTACGCCCACATATATTTATACCCGCGTACATTTGCACCCATGGACATTTGAACCCACGTTCAGTTGCACAACGTACATCAATGGGTGTGAATGCATTTGGCGGCAAAAAAAGGTGCGCGCAAATTTACCTGGAATAAACGTTCATTGGTGCAAACGTCCGTGGATGCAAAGTTCATGGGTGCGGTATATATATGGGTGCTAAAATCTGCGGGTGCAATTGTCTATTGGCGCAAATGCCCGTGGTGCAGATACTCTAAAATTGAACAGAATGGTATTGCTTGGCATATAGACTTTTCAACAGATGCGAAAATAAAATTGTTTACTTCATCATGAAAACACAATGTTTTTTTTAAGATTCCACTCAAACAATGCATTACAGATACGCGTTTGTGGCAAGTTCTTTTCCTGATTAGACAGGGTCAATGAGAGGGAACTATATACAGAATAGCTCTATACCATAAACATTCATGATTTACTTGACTCGGATTAGTCAGGCTCGGATTCGTGGCTCCGATTAGTCCTTAAGTATGAGCAGGCAAAATTGTATTTCAGTCCAATTTTAAGACATTATATTCATTCAACTTCAAGTCACATGTTGAAAATGAATACTGCTTTACGACTGATTTAAAATTTTGTTGAAATTAACTTTCGTTTTATATTTCAGTTTGTGCAATTCGGATTCTCATTGAACGAAACAGTGGTGTTTGTGGATTGCAACATTCCAGCTACAGGAACAGCTAGAATCAGTTTTAATTCGAGAATTTGTTTTGATACTTAATTCACTGTAGCATTATACAAAAAATACAATCTGGCAACAGTCAAAGTTTATGTTTAATAATAAACCATTCTAGGTACAACCATAGATATAAAAAAAAAAACAGGTCAAAAACATTTGTTTTACGTGCATTAGCGAGCATATTAGTGTTTCGCAAAACAACTAATTATACGCGTCTGTGGTTGGTGACGTAAAGGCTAAACGCATTTATATCATTATACAAAAATCCAATCAGGCCACAGTCAAAGATTGTGTTTAACATAAATACGCCATTTTTTGTACAGCCATAGATGAAAAACTGGGCATTTGTGTTACATGCATTAGTGTACATATTAGTTTTTCGCAAAGCAACTAATTATACGCGTCTGTGATGGGCGACGTTTGTGATGGGCGTATGAGCTCATTGTGAAAACGGAGGCATATGGTTGTTCGTTAAATCAAAACACAGATTCGAAGTATAAAGTCACGAAATTACCACTAATTATTCAAAAAAAGCCAGCGATTTACTTTGCAAAAATAGTATTGAGTGGTATAAAATTGTCAAAATAATTGATAAGTGTGGAATATTCAGTGTGTTTATTTAGTGGAAATGCACAAAAATTACATTCGTTTGTCCATAAGCAACTGTGAGCACGTGACATTTATGATATCTCGTATTTTTGAAAAAGTCATATATTTAAACTTATTGTCCCCTTTGCCCGCGTCGACTATCAATTCAATCTATCTAAACTACACAAAAAGATTGGTTAGTACTGGGATTTCCCATGACGTCGAATCGCCCCTCAAACACCTTTCCATTGGGTGGCGTATACAGATTTTCCATAACAGTGATGCGATCACACATTTTCAGCCCTTTGGCAACGTTAAGAAAATATTAGATAGAGTTTAGGTCTCACAGTAATAACGTAATATTATCCTGGGGCTTCAAAGTATTCAATTTTGTTACAATTTTGATCCAGAAACAAACAAATACTTTTGTAAATATATATAAATATATATACAGTGTAACAAATTTGAGAATACTCATATGTATTAATAAATTCTTTCTAACGGGCAAATCTTCTAAATTGGGACCAGTATAAATATATATATATACTCCTGTTTTTTTCGAAAAATAAATATTGGATTTTAAAAACTTATAGCGCGTAAGTGTTCATCGAATTTAAATAAGTTGTGCGGATACTAGACTTCGATTTTGAAATATCCGGGCAAGTTTCATCATTCCTTTGATTGGAGTATTTTATTTCACACTTGTTTCCTTGAAAATATCATCAGTAATCAGTATTCTATTTTGATTGATCAAAGCAGAATTGCCCGTGGCATATTTTGTATATGGATCATTGAATAAAAACTCGTGATCAAAAGTTGATCTGGAAAATTCGGTGGCAATGTTGAGCTTGCCAGAAAGCAAATTAGATTCAACAGCATCAATAAACTCAAATTTCTCAAACAGTAGGGGAAGGTGGGGCACGCTGGGACATGGGGCACAGTAAAAAATCAGCTCTCACACTAATACTATATTCGGAATCCGGTCCGCGGTTTGATGTTTCAATCCGCCCTTCGGTGAGTTACAACGTCCACGCAAACGGGCAGCGGACGGGTAGAGCGACGCAAGCTATGAGGTGAAATTTGTTTTGGGGGGTTGAAACTAAAGTTTCACCGTTCCAATTTTTCTTTTTTCTAACTTAGCCTTTTCAACGTGACAAACCACCGTCTGATATCTTTCAGCTATAGTCCACTGTGAAATATTTATAACGTTGGCGAGTGGATGGGCCTTCCGAATTTTGCCGATCTGAAGATATTTGTTGATTATGGGGAACAATGGACCGGGGTTCAGTGGGACATGCCCTACATGGCACAATTCGACAGTGTTTGATACAACAAGTGCTTAGAGACCTAGAGATGCGGTATATTTTTATGGGTGACCGTACATTTGAACCCACGTACATTTGAACCCATGCGTATATCCACGGGTTCAATCTATATGCGGGTGCTAAAACCCATGGGTTAGGGTTAGTATGAGTTTAACTATCCGAAAAACAAAAAAAATTCCATAGGTGCAATAGCATACAGGTGCAATTGTCATGGGTTCAAATGTACGTGGGTTCAAATGTAATGGAACCATTTTTATGTAACATTATGGTATCTTTCAACTCATGGTCCAATATGAAATATATTCGAGAATCAAAAATATTTCCAGATTTAGATTCGGATTAGAAAATAATTTAATTTGTAAGCGAATTTTTTGGTGAAATATCTAAAATATTTCGGTTAAACATTGATTTTAAAAATCTTAAATCTTCAAATTTGAAGTCTCCCTGTTCTTTAGACGATTATGCTGATTGATTGCTTATTTTTAAGGGCATACTTCGTTGAATTTTAACAGAATGACCCATTGTGCCCCAGGGTCTGTCCGAATGTGCCCCATAAGTGGGGTACAGTGGGACACTTGACAAACGTTTTTCAAAGCATTTTAGTGGTAAGATGTGTGTCGCAAGGGAATTTCTTAGTCGCTGAATAAAAACTACATTTACCCCTCTCTGCATTTATCCCGCAAAGTCATATGAATGTGCAGAATAAAGGGCTCAAAATATGAAAAAGAAAAAAAGTGTCCCAACCTTCCCCACTTTCCCCTATATCAATTTGACTATTCCGCTATATTTCACGCTGGGTGATTTGCAAATATTATATATATATGGTGATATTACTGGTAGCTATGCATCCAAATTCGAGTTTGGACAACATTTGGGCCGCGCGTGTACGGAGAACATTGTCATAAACTGATTGACTATTGCTAGATTCAGGGAGTCCGAATTTATCTTTCAGGCGGTTTCGTAATTCTGCTGATTATGTTTTGCTAACGTCATGACAGCTTCCTAGACGCACACCAACACTTTGCCTCTTACTAATTATCAGATTGCATAAGCTTTAGGTTACATCATACAACAATGTGTATGACTAAAGCGGAAATACGGTAAAATACCACACATTTTTCTACATATCATATGGATCAAAAAAAAAAGATTTGTGTAATAAATAAGCTGTGACCGATTGTACAGAAGTGAACTGAAAATAGCAACATGGGTAACACTGGTTCCCGTACTTCAACTATACCAACTCATCAGCCAACGGTAGAACATCCGATTGAAGCCCCGGCAAACGCAGGACTGGAGCATCACACAGAAACGCGCCATGAGCATCATAGACGTTCGCACAACGCCCATGCCGCTTTGGCTGTAGATCCATCCCCAGATATGGCAGAAGACTTCAACGATTTATCCACCAACTTGCATATAGCCGCAAATTCTGCTGCAGGATCCCATCATGACACTCCAGAAACTACAGAACATGGATCTACAACACATATAACGACTACCAGTGACCATCCAGACCGCGCGGGGAGTTAGATAAAATAATAGCAGTACACAGAATTTATATCGCAGCCACTATTAACTCTATATATAGACTATTTTCCTCGAGCTGGAACTCGGGACAAAGTCAGGAACGTTCACTCGAAAGAAAAATGACCCACTTAAAGCTGCCGAGAATCTTAAATCTGATTCGTTCAACTTAAGAGGAAAATATATTTATAGATATGGTTACATTTTGTTTTACATGCCTCTTATCTGGTATAAAATAAGTGGCACTAAGATTTGCTGTTAACTCAGTATAAAATCTTAAATTTTGGCAAATGAATTATAATAAAATAGTGTGAGTTTCAACTAAGTGTCGTATTATCTAAGCACCATGGCTATCCGCGCGAAACGACAGAAGAGTGTAAGTAGGAATTGAAACAGCTACTGTGAGAATATTTAAACGACAACAAAACCCCTTTTTATCAAGAAAGATGGATATGATACATAAATATGATTGCCTTCGTCACGCAGATGTTGGACACAGACTTAGAGAAAATCTGTTTTAGGTGTAGTTCACATTGCAGCGGGCCTGTCTGGACTAGACTTTTACTATAATAACGTGTTATAGTTAAAAATCCACACTTAGTGTAATTGTATGCCGAATTGAATGTAAACAGGCGCGGCGGTGTGGCTCATCGTGCTAAGCGTTAGGAATACGCTCGCCACCGCATCTCTGATTACCCTGCGTGGGTTCGCAGGTTCGAATCCCATGCGGAGTATTTATGTGCGAGAGGACTGCTGGACTCCTCGCCGTCGTAGGGTGGTTCACGTAACCGCTGGTCGGTTACGGCTTCCTTCACCATCAAGTCCATGCTTCCGAAAAACAAATATAAAACTAAAACTAATCCCATACCCGACATGGACTGGTAACCGGACGAGAAGCCGTGCTTCGCCATATGGTTAAGCCGTCTTATCGGCTTTCCTCTCCCCCGGGATAAATATGTAAAATCCTATCCTATCCTAACATGCCGGTCGTAGCTGAGGGTATTTTCTTAAAAAGTAAAAAATGCTGTCACTGACCAAGAATTGAATCGTTCAGAAAAACTTTTTTGCCTCACGCAGTCCATACATTTCAACATCATTAGTCAGTTATGGAAAGTGCTGGATATACCATTAGGCGACGTAGGCTGAAGCCAAGGAGCCTCGACATTCGAATTTATATTTATTTTTAAGTCGTTTCTCAGTTTCAACGCTTGTTCAAGAATTTTATACGTTCAAAAATCTTCAAACTGACATATATATATTTTTTAAACGGGTTAATAATTGTCTCAGATATATTCCGTTTACAAGGTTATTGAATACAGTCGATTTTTTCTAAATTTGAACAACCCAACCCCTTTAACTAATTCAAATTAATTGAACAGTTTTTACACTAATAATGCCTTCCATTTTTAAAAGGACGATAAAGCATCAATATAGAAAACTATACTAATTTATCTGAGCAACAACGAATCTAAGAATAATTTTTTTTACTATTTTTGGATATTTTTCTATCATAAACTCGTTCATTAGAAAAATCAGATAATAATTTTTTATCAGTAACGTTCTATTTATCAGCAACTGAGGCCCTGGTTATGGGGTCAAAGGTCAATTCAATTCCTCGCTCTCTTCTAGAATCGCCGATATCGTGGAAACTGTATACAAATGTATATTTATTATTGGCCCCTTTGATACGCATACATCAATACTATTCAGATTTTTCCATTCTCATTAAAAAAGCGAAACCATAACCTGTATTAGTAGGACATCGAAACGCCGATTGTCCTTCATTTATCATAAAATAATAACAAGCACAAAGCAATGAAGACTTGGTTGAACAGATGTATTCTGAGACTGTACAAAATATGAACCACATAAATAGAAAATCTACAATATAAATACACACAAACAATGCAATTACTTGGTAAAAAGATACATTATTGGCACAGTTAAAGAGAATTACCCCATTCCCTGTATCACAGAGACAATGCCTCTAGAAGCAACATAATAACTTAGCATAGTCACTTAGAAATATAGATAAATTTGCTCTCTCATGGGATGATGGTGGCACAGATGTCCAAATTTACTGAGACATATATTCAGAAAAAACAGGTATTTTTTTCGGACTTCACCATCAAAGCACCGAATGGTTACATATTTACCATTTTAAGAATCAAAAATTTTAAAACAAAAAATATGACAAAAGACAGGTAGTAGCAATAACATGATATCAAAAAGTGCACATGAAAAAATTTGGCCACAAAATTGATTCAAACAGGAAGGATATATGCCAACAGGCTCATAAATTATAGTACTTCCTAAGACGAAAAACTACTTTATGTATCAAATAAAACAGAGCACATTTCCTACTCTCATTTCCTGTTTAAATAGGTTACACACAAACTACATTGAAAACTTTGCAATATATTTACTACAGCAGTGCAAAAAATTAACAAATGATTCAGTCAATGATTGACTTTTAATCTGAAAAATCTTCCCATCCATGTTATCAACTTAATTATGCAGGAGAATCTATTTGATTAGGTATATTCTGTATGACTATGTATCAAGTAATTTTGTAAGTAAGCAAACACTCACTAACTATATGGTAATATTTCAAATGGTGCAAATTCAATGAAAATTGTTGTATTTTTATAATTTTTTTATTGATATTTCAAACTGCTCTGCGCCTCCATACCGTGGCATGAGAAACAGTCCACTGATGTTTTCTTGCTGTCTCCCTTATAAGAAAAGGCATATCTTCTGCAACAACTAGTTCAAAATCAGGTAGTAAAATTGATTTCATAGTGTCGAATGCTCTCACGTCCTTACCAGAGGAGTCTTTATATCCTCCAAGCCATTTGCTCTGCAATATACATTTAAATCAGCTCCATGTTACATTACACAATATCAATGGGTTATCCAAATTCCATAATCTTATTCACTAAGAGAACGAACTACTGGTCGATAATGGATTTGTCATGCAGTCGATACACATAAATAGCCCCGCCAATGATTTATAAAATGCATCACACAGTAGAGCATTTATCACATGCATTATAGTCCATAAATTTGTCCCCATCTTGAAAATTTGGGAACATACAGAAAGCAGTTTTACGGTGAGCAAAGTTAAGAAACTTAAACATGCTATGATTCTATGAAACTTAATATAACTTCAAACAATTTAATATTATTTTCAAAATACCGAACTTGTTTGTTCAAATTTGAGAATTATGTACAGGAGCATTTTCACACAAGAACAATCCTATGTAATTCAAATTTGAATGAAACTCCTTATACATTGGGACATTCATCAAATTTAATACATACCTTTGGAGTATATTCATGGAGAAAAGTGTAAGGACTTAAAATAACACAAATTCCACCTTGAGCAACTAAATTTTTAAGACGCAATAAAAATATTTTTGGATCAGGTAATCGACATATTAAATTTGCTGCAAGTACGCAACCGAATTGTCCAATGTCCAGAGGTAGATTGCAAGCATCACCTTGTTTGAAAGAACACCTTGATGTATCCTAGGAAAAAATTTGATGTTATTAAAGTGCTAAGAAAATTACAAACAATGCAAGGACACAATTATCACACCTACGCGAATAGTATTAAATATAAAAGTAAGATAATATAAACTAATAATATTATTTATGGTATATAATCGTGCAAAAACATGGAGTAATCAGCTGACAATCTGCAGTGCAATATCTTGAATATCAATTCTACCAGTTGTTATGGTCAACTAATTGTAAATCAAATAAAAAATATGTAGTATTTACCACATCAGATGGAACCAATGCAACATGCTTAGTAGTCAGGGCTCCTTCAGTAGGAGCTTCATACTCGAGACGACCATTTTTCGCTAATACTTCACATGTTTTTGCAAAGCCGTAACTAAAATCCATTCCGATTGATTCCCTGAAATACTTTGCAAGCTCAAATGTTGAACGACCAACTGCACATCCTATATCAAGAGATCTCTCAACAGAACAAACCTACATAAATATGTGAAAGAACTACATCAGGTGCAACTCCTAAAAGGCCAAAAAAGTTTGCCTTACAATCGTTAACATGATACTGATGAGTCGTGATGACCAACATTTGAAATTAAATCAATGCAACTATTACTTGCTGAATAGTTAGTGTAAATGACTTGAATTAAAAGCATGAAAAAATTGTTTGAAAAGAAAACCCTCACCAGTCTTCCCCTAAAACAGACAACAATATCTCAAGCATTTAAAAAATAAATGAAAATCAAAATTACAACAGCAACTTTAAAGACATTTTTGATGGTTTAATACAAACATATATCATTTTAGATGTAGGCCTATGTATAAATGTTCTAAGGCTATTTATAAATAAAATAATACACAACTGTATTCTCACCATTGAGTCATAATGCTTCACACAAAGCTCTGCACACCTTACTGGGAAATCAAACCCATTTCTTGGACCAATATCATGAAGACAATTGACTTCTGGACCCCCATAATGAAACATTAAATATTCATTTAGAAGCTTTTCAGATTCATAAACATTCCCAGTTTTTGGCTCCGTTGAATTCGTTTTCTCAATCTTCATCTTTAATAATTTGTATGCTGCAACAAGTGCGAGTCCACCACCTATGAAGAACAGTAATTCATATTAACATTACTGTATTATGAAGTTGAAGTAACTGCTGAACTGGGTGATCGGATAGAAAATCCAAAAGTAGACCCTCTATAATACGGTACTGTCAGACTGTACCGTATTCAATACCATGTCTGATGGTACCTAATACAGTAATATTGTAACTACTGAACTAGGGCTGGGAATGGTTAACCGCTTAACCGATTTCAGATGCTTAACGGTTACGATTTATTTTAACCGTTAACTGACATCTCAGGTACAAATCACCTTCATACCGTACAATTTCTTCAAATATGATTACATCAGCGCAAATTTATCTCTTGTGGCATTTAATTCAAAAGAATATTACTAACTGCAGAACTGTGTGGGTAAGGACTCAATTAAATGTGAAAAATAATGGAAGTACCAAGATTGCTGATTATGGAAATTTGACAATGATGAATTCAGAATCAGTTTTCGGTCGATTTTGAAATATATTGTTCACGATTTCATTGCAAAATCGGATATTCAATGTCATACAACAAGTGCGCAGTTGATGCCGTTTTTCTTTATATGATATAACGTTATATCTCGAAGTAAAATTTGCACATCGAACACTGATAATTTGCCACATTAATGACGTTTAACAACGGAATGAGGTTTTCTAAAATACTTCCACATGCCCGAACCACGCTGCCTATCTCTCGCAGCAGAGCAATCATGAAACTATCTCGATTCGTGAATAATTTTAAGATTTTGTATTCCAGTACCGGTATCTAATCTCAGAGTCTACTGATCTACCCTTTTTGCAAGTCTGTTGACTTTTGTCAGTTTGTTTAATATGATTATGGTAGACTACCTACTTAAATTTATAAATTCCTAATAGACTTAATTTTTAGTACCGGTACCCCGTAAGTTTGCTAGCGAAACTATGCATTAGGACAGGATTCACATATACTAGCATAGGATAAAAAATAAAGAAACTTACCAAACAGAGATGCAGCACCTACTAAATACTTCACCACAGACGAGTCTGAACTCTCACTAGTCATCTCTGCCTGTCTTGCACACTACGCATCAGATCAATACCAAAGAATCACGAGCCTTGTGATCGATTGATTGCGAAGTGATTATATTCACTTTGTTGTGAAGAAAGTACGGTACGGTACCGGCAACCTCAGACTTGCTTTAGCTATCACGATGACTTTGTAGAATTTATATAAATACAATCCGACACGGTAAAACGGATTCCTAAGTCTAAATTTTTATTTTACAATTTATAATACCGCTGGTCAAGCCGTAGTAGTATATATTTACGGTCTAACTCAGGGATAGGATAGGATAGGATTTACATATTTATCCCGGGGGAGAGGAAAGCCGATAAGACAGCTTATCCATATGGCGAACCACGGCCTCTCGTCCGGTTACCATTCCAAGTCGGGTATGGGATTAGTTTTACTGTATTGTTTGTTTTCGGAAGCATGGACTTGGTGGTGGAGGAAGCCGTAACCGACCAGCGGTTACGTGAACCACCCAACGACGGCGAGGAGTTCGAACCTGCGAACCCACGCAGAGTAGTTAGAGGTGCGGTGGCGAGCGTATTCCTAACGCTTAGCCCGTTGAGCCACACCGCCGCCGACGGTATATGGATAAGCTGTCTTATCGGCTTTCCTCTCCCCCGGGATAAATATGTAAATCCTATCCTATCCCTGAGTTAGACCGTAAATATATACTACTACGGCTAGACCAGCGGTATTATAAATTGTAAAATAAAAATTTAGACTTAGGAATCCGTTTTACCGTGTCGGATTGTATTTATATAAATTCTACAAAGTCATCGTGATAGCTAAAGCAAGCCTGAGGTTGCCGGTACCGTCGCCGACGGTGAGCCACACCGGGTGGTCCAAACCCAGGCCCGCGGACCCGCCGTTGCATTTTATGTGGCCCGCGTCGCTGTCAGTGAATTAACTAGTGTTTATGGCTATCTGAGGCAACTAGCGAAGTTGAATGATGTGCTTGGCAAGTCTAAATTGTTAACCGGTTTCTATACTTTCGGTCGGGAATATATGCTTACGAAATTGGCTTCATAGAAAATAAAAATTGAATTAGGAGTCCATTAGCCTAGCTTGACTATGCCTGATAACTAGACCAATACGGTTCCTTTAATTACCGGAACGGACCCTAAATTACCGGAACGGACCGGAACGGGGTGGAAAGCATACATAAACCTACCGGAACGGACCTTTAGATGTCTTGCAAATGTCATTTCATATACTTCCATGCAATTTTTATATTAAATCGGCAAACTTGGGGGGGGGGGATAGTGGTAAATTTAATTTTCTTTAATTACCGGAACGGACCCTAATTTGCCAGAACGGAGTGGAAAACCTACATAAACCTACTGGAACGGACCTTTAGATGTCTTGCAAATGTCATTTTATATACTTCCTTGCAATTTTTATATTAAATCGGCAAACTTTGGAGGAGAGGAGGGGGGTCAGTGGTAAAAATAATTTTCTTTAATTACCGGAACGGACCCTAAATTGCCGGAACGCAGTGAAAAACCCACATAAACTTACCGGAACGGACTTGTATATATCTTGCAAAGGATATTTTATGTTCTTCTAGGCGATTTCTCAAGTATAATGAGAAAATTTGGGGGGATAAATGGTAGAAAATATCAATTTCATTTTGCGCCACCTAGCGGATGTAAATTGAGCAATGAATTCCTGAATCATCTCTTATCAATATGAATTAATGATAAAAATCGATAATCAAAACCTTCTTACATGTTATTAGCCCTTTTCCTTGTAGATAAGATAACGTAGTTATAGATTCAGATTGAAACAAATAAAAATTGTTTCCACAAACATTCTTGTGCAGGTGTTGTAACTATGTAGCACAACATGAATATCCACCTAAACCTGTCATTATTAAAGATAATGTTGTTATTTTAGTTCGCGTTCCTGTCAGCCGTAAAGACTGCCGTTCGTAATCTACCGTGATAGATTGCATATTGCTTTGTGTACATATATTTGAGCATCGTTCTCTTGTTTACCTACATACATACAAATCTGATCCTCTAAAATGACTCCTTCAGAATTTACTAATATGCTAAAAATTGTTTCCACAAACATTCTCCTGTGCAGGCATTGTAACTATGTAGCTAAACATTTTATACTGGAACTGGTTAAAGTACGTGACCTTGAATTATAATGAAAGTGGGGATGTCGTTGGATTTCATCAAATATGAATTATTTCTGATATATATGTAAATATGATATATATGTGATATATATATATATCGGTAAATATATAAAACCTTACATAAATGTTTAAATATATCAACAAGAGAGCTATGCTCAAATATATGGACACGTAGAGTCACATAATTTTGATGACGTCATAGCGAAAAAAAAGTAATAGCCTTCTGGAGAAATTTTTATCTTTAACCACTGAAAATTTCAAAGCAATTGGTCCAGTATTCGAAGAGAAAAGCGACTTTTTAAAAACGTGTCAAAGAACAAGAACAACAACAACAACATAATATTGAAACGATCGTTATGTCCACTACGTGTCCAATAACGTTAACATATATGACAAAATACTTGAATTTAAAATTTCAGCATAGAAAAATGCGAGAGTTGACCACGAGGTGAAAACGATTGTCGCTATAGCCTTTTAGCGAGGACGGTTCAAAGTGCTCCTACGGATTACTCTACTGATAACACAGCTTCGACTCCAAAGTTGAAATGCAGCAGGACTGGCGCTGGGCTGTTCGTCATGGCCGGAGATTTCTTTGCGACAGAAAAGCGACATATGTGCCATTTCGAATTAATATTCGAACTATTAGCATCAGAAATTTAAAGCAGATTATTTACGATTCTTGTAATTGTACCCCTAGTTTTTATATCTTCTCCATCAACGTGCCAAGGATAGGAGGAGGACCAAGCCAGTTGGACGATTTTATCGGTATGTTCAACTTTTGCTAGATCAGATAACTTGTATTTTATATAAGGATTAATATATTTATTGAAGTTTACTACGAATGACAAACTACGAATGATAACCTCAAATGGTGTCCATATTTTAAAAGTGTCTTTGTTGCAAAACGCTAAGATCTTGAATGTACCTATATAATATATGAATGAGTCAGGATGATAATTTTTAATTGTACTAGTCGATATCAAATATACCTTTATTACTTTTAACTAAGAGTTCCATTTTCTGGTTCAGATATTCAACGCAAACGTCAAAAGACAGCCTACTACGCTATGTCTAGTGCATTAATATACCCATGTGCCACCTGTTCCATTGAATGCAGTGACGAGTGCATTGAATGTGAAATGTGTGAGACCTGGACACATGCTCCCTGTCTTGGAGAACAACCAAAAGTCATGGAAGTAGGGAGCAAGAAAGACATGCACTTTTTATGTGCAAGGTGCTTGTGCCCGAATCAAAAGTTCGATTACGGATGTTATCAGGTCGCCTATACTTGACCAAATCGTTGCAATGTTTGTTAGACAATCATCGTGTTATACCTTTAGAAGCACCACAATCTGAGAATCATATGGGAGAATATTCAGTGTCTAAGAATATATTGCAAAAGTTTCATCCAATCATGCTGGACTGTTTTACTCCAGTGTACGTGGAAGGCGATGGAAACTGCTTGTACAGGGCAGTATCCGTC
Source organism: Styela clava (assembly GCF_964204865.1). Lineage (NCBI taxonomy): Eukaryota > Metazoa > Chordata > Ascidiacea > Stolidobranchia > Styelidae > Styela > Styela clava. The sequence continues at coordinate 439,826 of NC_135255.1, forward strand.
TCGGTATTTTTTTTTTATATTTGATTTTTATAAATAAAACAATATTGTAATAAACAATATTAACTCAGCAAAAAAGTAATTTATCACAATGTACAATATTGCAAAGAATACTATTAATCGATACAAATACCAAATATCGGAACAAAAAGTAATTTCTCATAATGTATCATAACTTTTTATCAAATAGTCTTGCAGTATTAATACAATACAAACAATAGGAATGTAAAATAAAAATCATGTAGGCATTTGCATGTATGGTTTAAACAACGTTGATACAAAATTACTGACAATAGGAACTGATGACGAAAAAGCTATGCGTGAATCAATCTCTGAAAACTTTCCTGATTCAACTAATACCTGTCTATACCAAACTAATTTATTTCTTATTGTTATTTTTATTATTATTACGATGACTGTTATTTTTGGTTGACGAAAAAATAAATCTCTCTCTCTCTCTCATTTGAAGAATAATGTCGAGGAATTTATGAAGAATAAAGTGTGGCTGAATGTGAGCTAAAGAAAACACATTAATGAGACCATCTTTGGACGTACATGGATAATAACAACTAAAAATGAAGAATCATTTGCAAAAAATCCCTGTCCAATCCAATATAATCCCTGTCGGGTGTTTTTTTTTTGCAACCAGCCTAAACACTATTACAAAAAAATGCTGCCTATATGTCAGAAAATTTAGTAATTGCCCTCCTGTATCTCACATTTCGTGAAATTCAGTAATCAATCAATCTTCAGTTACTTTGTGAACATGAGTTTGAAAAGAAAGCTGACCAATTCAAACAAATTTTTGACTGGATACCGTACCGTATGGGAGGAAAAATATCACAATGCTTGCTTAATATGTCGGCAAGTTGTGTCGGTGACAAACTAAAATGGCCTTTTCTTCTCAAAGTACTGTTCGTCTATTCTTGTCATTATTGTGGCCCGCGAACAGAGAGAGAGAGAGTGAGATTTATTGCCACAAAAACAAAATCAACACTAATATAAACAATAATAACAATAATAGATAATAATATAATGAAGAAAATATTTCATCAGTAATAAACAGCGATTGAATATTGTTTAGTGCGGGTCGGTGTGCAGGACCGATTAAGGTCATCTAGGCTCCCGACCCTTTTGTAAATGCTGTATATAGGGTTATCATGGCATAATATAGTACCATGGGTAAATGCAAATGGGATTAAATAAAATATATATAAGATAAAGAAATGAGTGAATGAGTCGGCAATTTAAAGTTATTATTATTAAAGTTATCAAACAATACAAAAATTATAGTGTGGCCCGCGATGCCGACAACCTTGGACCACCCTGGTCTAACTCATTGCTTCTTTATGATAGCATATGATTTACATATTTATCCCGGGGGAGAAGAAAGCCGATAAGTCGGCTTAATCATATGGCGAACCACGGCCTCTCGTCCGGTTACCAGTCTAGGTCGGGTATGGGATTAGTTAGCCAGCTATTTGTTTTCGGAAGCATGGACTTGATGGTGGAGGAAGCCGTAATCGACCAGCGGTTACGTGAACCACCCTACGGCGGCGAGGAGTCCAGCAATCCTCTCGCACATAACTATCCCCCTATGGGATTCGAATCTGCGAACCCACGCAGAGTGATCAGAGGTGCGGTGGCGAGCGTATTCCCAACGATTAGCACAATGAGCCATACCGCCGCGCCAACGTCAATTGTTACCGTACGTTCCCTTTTGCATCTTGCTGACTAGCAAATGTTAAGGTAAGGTAAACAGGAAATTCGACGCTTGAGGAAACATCCATCGACTACGATTCCGAGTTGAAAAAAATTTGAGTGCCACTTTCTACTTTGGGAAAAAATATTTTGACTCCGACTCCGGATTGTAAAAAAAAAACTCGACCAAGCTCCGAACTACAAAAACCAAATTTTGATAACTGGATAACGCAAACGTTTGTCGTTTTGTGCTTGATAGGATTTTACATATTTATACCGGGGGAAGGGAACGTCGATTTTACTCTCAGCATTTAGTGACGTGAACTTTGTTTTCTATTTCAGTATTTGGGTGGTGTGGTTCTTTGTGAGGGTTGTAGACAGTAGAATTAAACTCCTGTACCTAATATTGTAATTAGGTGACCAGTCGAGGTATATTTGGATTCTCCCCTATTGTTATTGTTTCTGAGATCACTAATTAATTTTGAACAAGCAGTTGAGCTCTCTCCATCTGTTTGCATTCTAGTTGGCCATTTATTTTGTTCTATAGCATAAGATTTTCCTTAATATGGCTGTTCACATTCTGATATCTGCATGCGCATGTTTCCTTTTTTTTCAATGTTGGGTTTCTGATATTCCACATGCGTGAACTTTGTTTTCTGTTTGGGTGGTGTGATTTATTGTGAGGGTTGTAGACGGTATAATTTAACTCCTGTACCTAATATTGTAATTAGGTGACCAGTCGAGGTATATTTGGATTCTCCCCTACATTTTAACTTGCTGTAGTACTATATGCTGTGTCCTGCGTGTGTACAAAGTTTTTATCCTTGGTCGAATTTATGCTGTGTATAGCATGCAAATGTGTAAGGGTTAGTGTGATGTTAATGACTAATGAAGATAATGGCATACATGTGTGTGATTTGACCGACATCGAAAGGTTTTTGCATGGTTTGTGAACAATTTCTCTTGTGTCCCAACCACAATCTCTTCTTTCTCAGGTCTTTCAACTAGCAGTCTAATTATATTTAATTAATATTAATCAATATTTACACAATTCAACAACTTCCACTCAAAGGTGTAGGGTAGTTTTCTATTGATTCCTCATTTGCAATCATTGAATATTGTACTCGCAGATATATTTTTCGTTTTTCAGGACGTCATGATGATCAATTTAAATGCTATCTATGTCAACATGCAGACATGAAAGGTGTATACATCAACAAAACTTGCAGACTGATGAATCATCCGTGATGAATTTGAACTCACCGCAGTGATCAACAACCTCAATTAAAGTTACTTGCCTATAATCCATGACCCTAGAAACTTTACTTGAACCTTAAACACCATATATATTCCCTTAACCAATTTTCCTACCTCTGTATCATACCGCCCTAATTAATTTTAATTATGATTACCGGTACTGTTATTGATTAATAGTATTTAAAATAATTTGGACGTTATTTGGCTTGTTGTGGCTTCTATTTGATGAGTGAAGCAGGTCTAGCCCACCTCTTCATACATCCAACTTGGCAATTCTGATTGGGCAATTTGGCATTAGGTGACTCCAATTATAATCAGCTTGACGATATCTTTTGAGGAATACTTTTCTATCCACAATACATTACTCTTGTTGACTAATTCGGTATCCAATTTGGCAATCCTCATAAAATTATTAATTTGGTGTGGCAAAAGAATTTATTCATTTTTTTTATTTTTTATTTGTTTGTATATTTTCCTTCCTTTTTACTTTTAAGTCTCGCTTTTTTCGCTTCCGACAGTATCATGTCTCGATGATTGTGTGTGTGTGTGTGTGCGTGCGTGCCTTAATTAGTTTTTATCAATACCTTTCCATCTAAAATCTGTACGTTTCAAACCTTACTCTAGGTTTTGTTCGCTTTCCCGATTCTATAATCAGTTACTTTTGTTTTTATCTATTTTTTTTATCGTCTATTGCTGATTATGGAGTCGAAATAAACTTATACTTATACTAACCACCCCACCTCCCAGCAGAATCTCATTCACTTCTTTACCTCTTCGGCTCGGCGGTGTGGCGCATCGTGCTAAGCTTTAGGAATACGCTCGCCACCGCATCTCTGATTACCTTTCGTGGGATCGCAGGTTCGAATCCCATGCGGGGATGATCATGTGCGAGAGGATTGCAGGACTCCTCGCCGCCGTAGGGTATTCACGTAACCGCTGGTCGGTTACGGCTTCCTCCACCATCAAGTACATGCTTCCGAAAACAAATACCTGGCTAACTAATTCCGTACCGGTACCTGACCTGGGTCCTGGACTGGTAACCGGAAGAGAGGCCGTGGTCCGTCATATGATTAAGCCGTCTTATCGGCTTTTCTCTCCCCCGGGATAAACATGTAAATCCTATCCTTTAGGTTTAGTGACTTCATTCGACCCCTTCATCCTATCCTATCCTTCATTTCCTTAGCTACCTGTATAGTTTTCAACATTTTAGTGATTTCAGCCACCCAATAGACAGATAGAAGAAATATCAGCCACTTTTTTTTTTTTTTTAGTATTTAACCATTGCGCCCCCACCGTATTGAAAAATTGTTTTTCAACTAGCTACTTCTGTACCTACTTACAGACTTTATGCGCCTGTTTTTTCAATTTTAGTAACAACTGCCATTTCTCCCCAGTCAGGCAGTTACGGTAAGTTAACTAGACTACCAGTGTGCTCTACCAGGCAGCCAGGGCAGTCAAGGTTCAATCCTGATTAGAGATTACTTTCACTAAGGCTTTATTTCTGTATTTGATGACACGAGGTGAGTTTGAGCATTTAGTAGGTACTTTACTTTTTTGTCTCATGTTTTAAGCCTTGTTTGAAATTATGGTAGCAACTTTCGTACAATTCTGTTTTATGTCTGTATGTGCTTCCCTTGTGTATATATTCAGATATTGTAATCTGTTTGTAGCATGACAGCATGAAGGAGTCCCAAAATATATTATCTTATAGATAATAGTTCTAGTAGGCTATATCATTAAATCTGTCTGTCTGTTGTCAAAGCGCTTTTAACTCCATTCAATTCAAACTCTATACTGCTATATCAAACATTTAAACCTGGCGAAGGTGTTGGGCATTATTCTAAACATTAGAAGAGAGCACGAGTCACTACACCTCCAATCACCTTGCATGGGTTCGCAAGTTCAAATCCCCTAGAGAATAATTATGTACAAGAGAATTGCTGGACGCCTCGTCGCCTGCCAGCCTGCTGAAGTGTGGTTTATAATAAATATGTAAGTCCTATCTATTTAGGCTACTCTGCTACTTGTCCTATGACAGGGACGGCGAACCGCTGACCACCTCGTTTTATTCGTGACCCGCCAAGGCACGACTAAAATTTAAAAAAAATGCTAACAGAGAGAGAAAGAGATTTTTATCATTTCGTCAACCAGAAAACAAGCAATGGTACAATAAAATATATACAAAATATGCAAGTCAATTCGGTATAGACTAGAGCAAGAGATACGACCGTAAGGTGAATGGAATCAGATTCCCCCCAAATTCACTATTAAAGAATCACAGTTAATGTATATAAATCATGTATCATATGATCCGTTTGGCACACAATACATATATATCCGTTGATAATAAGACTCAAATTCAAAGTTTGGGTGGTGATTCTTGAGAAAGAAAAATATATAGACGCAAATTGTTGAATTCGGGCGTTGGAGTTTGGAGAGTAAAAATAAACCAGCGTGAGCGTGCTTTAAACTTGAAGAGTTGGAGTTGAGTTCTGGTACCTATTTTTGTGTCAAAATTCTGTTAATTGACATACTACCAGGGACTGAAGATTGCAGAATGGCGATCGCTCAAATTCAAATTGTTAATCTCGGGCCGGTATGGTAATTTTCAAAACCCCGAATCTTGGACGAATGTCTGCACCGCTGTGTACCGATATCCAGCTATTGGCTCTGACATCGTTTATGAAATAACAATGCAATTGATCTGTCAATTTCTCGTAACGGCTTGTCTCTTACGGAAGTGCATTTGTAGACTACTTTAGGGGTTATACGAGAACTAGATGCTAGTTTTCATTTTATTAGTTTCCCCGCCTACTATGCTGTTGATAAAACAAAATCTTGAAATAAAAACCTAGAAAACTGAAATAACAATGGGACAGTGTAAAAGACATTAATGTGGTGATCGAGAGCTGATCGAGAAATATATCACCGTTTTTCCCCGAAAATAAGACTGGGTCTTATTTATATTTTCTTCCGAAAAATTAAAATTGGGCTTATTTTCGGGGGATGTATTATATTTTCATTTATCAAAAACAAAATTATAAAGTAGAGAACTACAAGATTTTCAAACGTACAAAATATAATAACCGATATTCATGGCACGTTTAAAATAACTGCAAAACATAGATTATCAATCATGTAAAACGTGTAGAAGAGATCTAAGATCGAGTAAATCAAAAAAAAATTCGCGCTATTGACTAGATCTTATTTTAAGGGAAGGGCTTATATTAAAATCAAAATTTTTAAAATTCATGCTAGGTCTTATTTTCAGGGAAACACGGTACTTCTAGAGTGGAATTCTCTCCAAACTCTTTGAAACCGTAAAATAATTTGCCGCATCATGCTAAGCGTTCTTGGTAATTCGTATGCGTATTTTCGAACTTTAATTTCATAAAATCGAGTGCCATAAAAAGTCCCCAATTAAAGTGATGAATAAGTAAAGCCCAAAAATACACTAACAGAAGCTTATAAGATTGTTTAAGAAGTTTCTTATAGATACAAACATTGGTTAAATATCTGTGACCCACTCTCTTCTGTTCGCCGATAAAAATATATTTTTTGACCCATTTATTGAAAAAGGTTCGCCATTCCTGTCCCACGAGAACACATCAATCGACCACAGAATTATTTGAGGTTATTGTTATTATTCTTAAGGAATTTTTACAGATTTTTCATACTTTCTTGTTTTTCTAGATTTATGAATTTAACAATGGATTACATATATATCTGAAAAGATAACTTAATAACATATAATGTCAGAGTTACCTGCTGATAGAGCAAGTCTGAGTCATTCCCATTGTAATGGGATATCTGACTTGAAAAATATGGAAGGTAGTAAAGTTGTACCTAATGGTCTTCACACAGTAATATCTACTGAAGTTGTTTCCAAAGAACTGAAGGACTTGGTTAGGAGTGATGAAGATGGCGTAAAAACAGAATATTCTTCACAAGATAAAATTATGAAGTCAACAAATGAATTGATAGACAAATTTTCTGCCACTATGGCACTTTCATTAATAAACTCAAACCAGTGTAATGATCAAATCAATGCATCAGAGACAAATCTTCCCAAAGAAGCCACAAGAAATTATGACAATTTGTCTGCAGCAAATGGAGAGACTTCACAATTAACCAATATGTTGACAGACTCGACTGTGAAATTCCCCCTCTCAAAAACTGATAGTTCTGGTTATACTGTAATGGAAAAGGATGGAATAATGTATATGAGGTATGAAAGCGAACGGCAGATGGCAGCAATTATGCAGCTCATCACCAAAGATTTGTCAGAACCCTACTCTATTTATACTTATCGATATTTTATCCACAACTGGCCTCATTTATGCTTTTTGGTAAGTACTGTGTGATTAGCTGTTGACATGAAAATATTCAATAGTTATTAAGAAAATTGGAAATTATTGACACTTCGTTTGTTCAAAATCAGAATGCAACTGATAAATCCAATGTTAATTTTTTATTGTGTGTTTGGATTGGATTACCTCATTAAGCTGTAACATTGTTGCTAGTTATATTTGTTGGTGCTAAGTGATGTGCGCTCAATAACTTTTTGCCCATGATATTGGGAGTTTTTGTCTTATGTTGGTGGCTAGAAAACCATCATATATTGGAATTCTGATAATACGCATTGCGAGATCATAATAACAATTGTTATTTTATGAAAAAAAAGATTATGTAAATGTGTACACTGTACAGTCAAGTATGAATTTTTTTAAACTGCATTATCAAGCTCTAATCAGCGCTTTTACAGGAAATATTCAGTTATAAATAAACAGGTAAAATTGCACAGTCCTTGCTGTTAGTTGGTCAAAACTGTTTTACAATGTAATTTATATTTAACTGAAATGTAAGTATAATAAGCCAATAACCACCTAAACAGCAATGATAAAAGTTTCTACAGCTCCTGTATCTTTTCAAGCTTGTGAAGTTTCCATCATGTACACTTTTTTATAGGCCATGCATGAATCTGAATATGTTGGTGCGATTGTATGCAAACTGGATCTCCATAAAAAGATAACAAGGAGAGGATACATCGCTATGTTAGCAGTTGATAAGACTGTTAGGCGGAAAAGAATCGGTATTGATTACTCTACTTCATAGAATAATTTCAATGCTAATTAGGAAGTTTTGCTCATGTTCTGTTGAGCAAGACTTCTAGGAACTCCAGCCATATAAAATGTGCTTGCGATATAAAATGTGTTTTCAACCTTTTTGGTAGAAGCAGAACCCAATGAAACATTCCAGAGGATTAAAGAACGAACCCTCAAGCGAGAGTGCGTACTCTTCCAATATATATATATATAAGCAGATCTGATAAAAACAAAGCAAAATGATCTTTGAACTGTAGCAAATTTAATAATAGTGGCAAACCTAAAAGGCATTTTATTATATCAAATCAATATGCATATATTGATATAGACTGTAAAATTAGAATGTAAACTTATGGAAATTGGAAAACATTAATAATACTATAATAATGCTGTGGATTAGTATTGGATCACACTACTGAATTTTTTGTTACCGGTAATTCAAATCACAATATTTATCCCACTGTCAAGCTATTGTTTGACTCTTACAATTAAACAGATATCTGTTTTGGAGGCTGTTGACTGATTCACAATAATTGGTTATTGGAAGTTTTCATGATTTTCAGAGAGTGCTTTTTACGTTGGCTATTGGAATTTTGTATGTAGCATTCACTACTCTGCTATCTCATCATCACAAAAACAACTTTGATTTTCATTTGGTTTTCATGATTTTCAGAGAGTGCTTTTTACGTTGGCTATTGGAATTTTGTATGTAGCATTCACTACTCTTGCCATCTCATCATCACAAAAACAACTTTGACTTTTGATTAAAGTTTGGTTACTTGTTGTAGGTACAAATCTAGTAAAAATGGCGATTGAAACAATGAACATAGAAGGGTGTGATGAGGTAAGATTCATTCAAAATCTTGTTATGTATATATATTATGGCTTGTCTAGCACTGATCATCTGAAGTAAAAATAGCCATATCTGAATACAGACTCAAATTGCCTGACTGTGTCAGCAATTGAGTGAAACCATGTTTTAATCTTTTGCACAATTTTTTATACATACTTTGAAAATCTTACTATTTCCCCATTCTTATTTTCTGATGTTTGATTTGCTTGCTCGCATATTTAACAAGTAGGTATAAATAAATAAATATAAAATCATCGTATCGTTTCGAAATCTTGTATGTGAACTATGATTGTAGTATTTCGCTGACGAAGAACTTCTTGAGCCCATGTGTTGTGATAGAATAAAGACACATAGTTGATGTAACAATTTAACAGGGTCATAGGAATTATTAACAATATTCATATTTCAGGTCGTTTTAGAAACAGAGGTCACAAATCAGCCTGCGTTGAAGCTATATGAAAATCTTGGGTTTGTTAGGGATAAAAGACTGTTCCGTTACTATCTTAATGGAGTTGATGCATTACGGCTCAAGCTCTGGCTCCGCTAGGCAGTTCAATTTCTTCATTTTGAGTGTTTTTGTTTGAAAAGTTGTTTGAGACCAGATAATGAATTTCTGAAAAATGTGAATCAAAATTTTATGTATATAGAATTTTGCTGTAGCCTGGTTCAATTTAAAATATTCTGCCATTGGTAAATATCTTGGTTATGACATATATAGAGGAAACATCGCACTTATATCTATCAGCTGTTTTTATCAAGGTTTCAGCTATATCAATATTTCAATACTTCATGTTTCATTCTAGTTTATACATGGTTAATTTCAGTGGTCAATCTCATTGTTTAGAATTGATAAATTCGTTTTTGGCTCAGATTTTTGATGCAAATATAATTGCATTAGTGTTTGCGATTTGTATTAATCTAATCTTGTCTTCTTGCTTTTCACCGTAATTAATATGGTTGGGAATTTCTCCATCTGATCAACTCAACTCGAAACTTAGTCATTCTCACATGATGCATCAGTGCAGGTTGTTATGATTGGAAATACTGCAGTTTGGTGTGAATTTTAATTAGGAAAGGATAATTATTTCTCACGGGAAAAATTCCAAATAATGTTCAAACGTGATACGTGACGACGGTAGCCCCATATTGAGTTGAGACATAAATAAAAACTGGAAAAACGCCCTGGGACGCTCCTAAATCGGAATTTGAATATCTAAATGTAGTATATAGCGATGTAAAAGTACGACGTCGGCAGCCACCTTAAGACATGAGATAAAGTGAAAAAACGCCCTGGAGACATCGGAATTTAAGTCTTTTTGAAATATATAGTGATGTAATAGAATTGAAATACTTCGATTTGTAGAAAACTGACAGATTCAAATTTGACCTTCCTGAATCTACGCTATCGTCGCTGCTTGACTGGACTTCATAGAATTATATTTACGTTTAGTACAAGCACCATTTCTGCGAAATAATTTCCGTCTGCAAAATGTGTCTATTTTTGTTCCTTTAGAGATTTTTGATTCTGTTACGCTTTGTGCAACTGCGGCACCCGAAGTGCAACCGATGACCTGCCGGCAGGTTTAACTGGGCATGTGTATTCGAGATTCGAAATTTTCTTTTGAACCAATTTGAATAATTTTCGATTCGAAATGCCCAGCCCTAGTTCGAAATCGAAAACCTTATAGTCGCCAAGACTATTATTTGAATTATAAGCAAAAAAAAATTTGACACACTAACCTGGTTTTCTTTTAAATGTTCCCATGCTTCACCATCAATATTACAACTCGTCATTGGTAAAATTACAACACTTATTTTTACTACGATTTGTCAGATTTGTATCTCGAAACATAAGATGTACGAAAAAGATAATTATCATTGGGTTTGTTACTTCTTTGAGGCTGCTTGTACTTTTGCTTTACATTTCACTAGTTAGTAAAATAGTCAATCTGTTTACACTTTCTACACTCATGTGCTTGGCGTATTAAATCATTGCAACATGCTCCAAATTCAAAACATATATATATATATATATATCACTTCTGCTTTTCTTCTTTCTTTAATTTTGAATCTTCCTCGAAGTAAATGAGTAGTCTCATACCATACGGGAGGATTTCATTTGCTTGTGAACCTGCAGCTTTCGATGGTCTTCATTTTTCGTACACATGCGTATGCGTTTTCCGAGTTCCGGAATTTGTAACTTTTAACTGAAACATTTTGTAATAACCTGGACTCTGATCGAGTTCTCCGCACCATTCATAAATTCCGGGCCATTCGATACCTTGTTTCAGCTTTACTTCTACATACCGGTAGGTCTTAAAACATGCTTCTCAAAAACAAAAAAGTCCTAATTAATAAAATATTCGTTTAATCTTACCGTCGCGTATTTCCTTGCAGGGAAATTGTAAAAAGATCTCTACTTGTTGCATCATTAAACTGAGATTTTTTTGTAGGGTCATCTTTGCAATCGAAAATTGGTAATGCACAGTTTCCACTTTCTTGAATGGTATAATCTTGCAGCTCACGAGACCAATCTTGTATCCATATACGTATAACCAGTGGCGGCGCGTGGTCATTTTGACAACCGGGGCAAGCTACTGCGGGACCAAGTCACCCCCATCTACGGGGACAGGATGAGCGCTGTAAGTTCTCCCATCATTTTATGAGTATAAAAACCATTCCATCGGTAACAACCAATCGGCAAAAGCGACAATTTTTAACGATAAGAAAGTGTCTTTAAAACCGGTCCAAGTCCAGGGATTAATAAATATAGACATAGTTTATTTTGAAACCTCTTTCAAAAGGAAAGGCAATATTTACCCAGATAAATACAATGACATATTAACAGAAACTTCGGGAAAGCAGACAAAACCTAAAATAAGGTTTAAAACGTTACTATGAAGAAAGGAAAGCTAATGCAAAGATAAGAACATGCGTCGCTCACTCATAGATATATATGCTGCTAGACTACTGCTTGAACATATATATATGCAACACGCCGCGGTTTCTCAAAATGCTCAATAACGCGCTGATTAAAGTCATGCATCCCAGAAATAACGTCTCTGTGAATGGATAAAACAGCCAAGGAATTTAATCTATCTTGCTTCATTGTGTTTCTGAGATACGTTTTAATACGCTTCAGCGTGCTGAATGTTCGCTCTGCGACGGCGGAAGAAATAGGCGTCGTCAAAATGATGTCCAGAAATTTTCCAGACGCCGCAAAGTTAGTTACTCGAGTGTTATCTATGAGGAACCCATAGAGCGCGCAAGTTGATGTGATGTTCAAAAAAGTTTGATTGGTGTATATACATCGCAATTCATTTTCCAATTTACCCACGTTTATCATGGGGTAAAATTTGGAGACAGTAGCCAACAAATGGATGGGAAATTGACGTGCAAATTTTGAAAAATTTTTGAGGTTCATCAAAGAGAAAGCGGCAAGGTGTTCAGTGCGCAGACGATCGCCTATTTGATTCACCAGAATGTCACAGCATTCCTTTGCAGACAAAATCAAACGCTGCGTTGTTTGCCCGCGGCGTAAAGAAGCACTCCATGAGTCGTCGTATTTTATTGTTTCCCAGATACGAGATACAGCATCGCAGAAGTCTGAAATACACGACTGCACAGACGCTCCATCCATTAGCCTTGACTGCAATGCGCCGTATAATACATCCACGTGATAGAATATTGTGGAGAAAAAAGCGAGAAAAAATGAAATCTCACCATCTTCTAGCAGACGCTTAAGACCTGCCGCCTCCCTCACAGAGCGTTCGTCCCAAACCGGAGCGCTCTGAATGCCATTGAAACACTCAATGAGACCTAATTTCGGACACGCCCTGCACCACGCGTGATTGGAAGTTCCAACGTGTTGGTGCACAAGCTGGGAGACGGCGGCTACATATCTGGCGAAGGAGGTCAGAACGCTTCGGCGAAACGGAAAAAATGAAGAAAACCCCGAAACATTTGCAAAAAATATACGGACGAGAGGGGTATCAAGACACATATTTTTAATAACGAGGTTAAATTGGTGTGCATAACAATGTAAAAAATGCGCATGAGGAAAATCTTCTTTTATATAAACTTGAACACCATGTTTCGACCCACTCATGACTGCCGCGCCGTCATAAGTTTGAGCTATCAATTTTGACTTCGCGTTGTAAGGCTGTAACACTTCTTTCAGTACAGCCGATATCCCGCAAGCCGTGCGATCAACGATTGGTACAAAGCTGTGAAATCTCTCGGTAGGTTTACCATCTTTCACAAACCGAAAAATCACAGCCAGTTGGGAAACGCACGTGATGTCAGTTGTCTCGTCAGACTGAATCGAAAGGAACTGGCAATTCTCAATTTCCAGAGCCAAATGCTGTAAATAAATTTTATACATTGAGTCGAGCAAATCATTTTGGATATCCTTAGATGTCCCTTTCGAAACAGTTGCGGCATCAAGATGATCTCTCAATACTGTATCTAGGGATGCGGTGTATTCCACCATATCCAAAAATACCCCTCTATTAGAAGAGCCAGCCCGTTCATCGTGCCCACGGCGGGACAGCTCGTGACAACCAATGAACTTCAAAACATCTATCAATCGACCGAGAACATGGCGGTTTTTCTCGACGTTTTGGTTGTGCCGACGAATAGAAACCGCGCGTCCTTCATCCAACTGTGCTGCAATATTAACATTTCCGAATGTTCGGTATTTTACTGTGGGAGATAAAAGAGAGAATACGATATACAATGAGCAACCGGGGTAAAATCGGCGTCGCCACGTCGACGTTCGGCGAAGGCTTTGCGAGCGAAAAATGAACCATGTCGGGAGAATATGGCTAGTGTAGACAGTCTGTGCAACCGATATTGAGGTATTTTTCGAATATTTTTTATTATACCGAAAAGACAACCGGGGCATTGCCCCTTTTGACGCGCCGCCACGTATAACAATACATAGTGACTATTATAGGTACAAAATAAACAAGTACCTACTTACAGTGGCATTAGTAAAATCATCTTTGCTCAGTTACCTTGGTGTGTGCTTGTTGTAGGTATAGGCTCAATGAGGTCATCGCGAGCTTGGCGATGGTGCATATGGAACACCGTATTTTACAAATAAGTTTAATTAATTATTTCTCGACCTCGGCATTTTATCCGCAAAAATTAGAAAACAGCACTCCATGTGCCTTACCTCATTGCTTGCTACCCGATAGTGAGATATAATAATAATCCGAGGGCCCACAGTGTGAATTATAGCGCAAAATCCAGTTGTTTCAAGTTGGCGAATAGCTGGAGATTTAACAAAATGAACATATTTCATTGGAAATATTTTCATCAAATAGTTTTTATATATATTCCCAATCGATTAACGAAGTAAATCAAATGGAGCGTTTTTCTTCAAATGCATCTATGGAAGTAAAATCAAACTGCTAAAAATTACATTACGAAAATGCGATACAAACTACGGCGCTAAGCAAACAAATAAAGTCAAGATAAGGCAGGATTCATCTGCAGAATGTGACTCGGACATTGATCTTGAAGTAACAGTGTCAAATAAAAGCTGGAGAGCTAAATTTATCTGCGCCTTCAAAAACACTTCTTATACTTAACTTGAAGGTCCAACTCAACTGTACAACGCAAGCGAATTCTAATGTTCGATATTGATTAACGATAAATTTTCTTTGTTGACTATTATTGAGCGTAAACTTTATCATTTCATCATACTATGTTCAAATTTAAGATGAGCAAATGTCGTGGTCATATTGCTTTATTGCACTGCTTCCCGATGGTTGCCGACCACTGTTTCAAACTACGCACAAGGCTTGAATTATATTTTTAACTAGATTTTTATATTATCATATAATTTTATATATATTATCTTGAAAGATTATGAAACTGGAATTTGATGAATTGCGCCAGTGTTCCTAAATATCGATGAGACAATAGAAGAATATTATTAAAAATGTTTGATCTGGACAAATCTCAAATCGGTTGATAACAAAAATCTCCGATTATAGGAGAGAATAGGTTATCTATGGCACCCTTATGCACGCAGGAAGTGGTATGCATGTAACAAGGCCACCAAAGATTGGTAACCGCCAATTTTCTGTATTATTTAAATCATAAATATGCAAATTGGCAGAACCAAAACATTTCATTTATATGAGGTTAACGAATATGTATTGTTGTCCATTTGTATTGTTTACGATGATAAAATAATATCTCATCAACGCCAATCAGCCAGGTCTTAAATTTATTTGATACAAGGAAAGCAAATCAACGAAAGCAAACCAACTACGATTACCCGTACGTTCTATCGTCTATTTCGATCCACATGGCGGGGTCTTTGTAACCATTTCCTGTGATTGTTAGGCAAATCCAGAATCAAAGGTGAATAAAGCATGTGCATCTATAGTCAAAGCATGATTTTTGATAAAAATAAACGCTGACGAAAATTCCCGCGCATGCAAAGCTTCTCAGGATAAACATTTTATTGGTCTCGAAACGAAAGCACTCCAATAATAACGATATATATAAAGAAAAAACAAGTGGGACAATATATTTTTGAGATACCCATTATTGAGGGCTCTATCTGAAGAATTTACTGGACAAGTATACAGCACGATTAATCGAGGTATTTTGACAATAGTAATGGTAAAAGAAATTGCCTTTGATTAACGATTTCCTACTGTTATCTACTATTATTTAATATAGGAAACTATGAATTCGAACGAGAATATATTTTATTTCGAACATTAAAATAGAGATGTTCACCAAAAATTTTTGTAACATGTGCTATAATAACATAATTTGAATAAAATTGCCGCAACTTTTGGAAAAAAAAAACTTGTGGGTGTTCTTACAATCCCCAAATATATATATATATATATATATATAGTTTTCATTTGATCTAATTACCGATCTTCTGCGTGTGCATATATTCTCTAAAATTAAAAAAAATAATAAACCCTCGTCAGTACGCAGTACCCTCACTACTACACTTGAAAACATTTTACTCATTAACTCTATGAATCAAGCACAACTTTGCAATAGGCCTTCTCAATAAACCCCTGGATGTCTTCACAGTAACTTGACGCACAGCTCCAAGTTTATCAGATGTAGTTTCCATAATACGTCCAGTCTGCCACTTCCCTCTGGGTATTGTCTACAAGTAGCACAATATCACCAACTTCCATATTACGTTCTTTAGAGGTTCATTTCTGTCGTGTCTGAAGTGTGGGTAAGTATTCTTCGGTCCATCTGGTCCAAAACTGATCAGCTAAATACTGAATTTGTCGCCATCTTCGTCGAGTGTAACAATCCTTTTTGTCGGATATGCCAGGAGGTAAATTACTTGCAGGATTCAGTAATAGCAAGTGATTTGGAGTGAGTGGCTCATCATCTTTCGGATCAAAACTTATTGGAGTGATGGGTCTGGAATTCAACTGTGATTCCACTTCACAAAAAATAGTAGCCAAAGCTTCATCTGACACCAACTGATCGTGTAAGAGAGCAACCAAAATCTTTCGAACAGATCGAATTAATCTTTCGTAACATCCTCCAAAATTAGAAGCAGTAGGTGGATTGAATTGGAATTTAATATTCTCCTGACGCAAAAATTGTCCTACTTTGCTTGAATTCCAAACTTCTATTTCTTTACGTAGGATTTTATTTGCTGCAACAAAGTTACTACCGTTGTCACAGATGAACTTGAATGGTCTACTTCTACGTGCAATAAATCTTCGTAACGCATTTATGAATGAATCTGCATCCATCGAGTATGCAACTTCCAAGTGTACGGCACGAGTATGCAACTTCCAAGTGTACGGCACGAGTTGTCATGCATGTAAATATACAGCCCCACCTCTTGACAGTACTTCGTCCTTGCTTTACAAGAAAATGTCCGAAGTAGTCCACTCCAACATAGGTAAATGGTCTTTCACCTGGTGTGACTCTTTCTTTCGGAAGATCTGCCATAATCTGTTTACTCACTCACTTCTTCTTCGACATAACATGCATTTTCTGATAACAGATTTCACCATAGCGCCTCCTTTAACAATCCAAAATCGTTGTCTCAGAGAAGTCCATGTACCCATGTATCCATGTAATCATACCAGAATGATGTGTAGATACATGATGTTCTCTTATAATCATCTCAGTTACATGATGTTTATGTGGAAGTATAATTGGATGTTTAACATCAAAATCAACCGGTGCATTTCTCAATCTCCCACCAACTCTGATGAAGCCATCTTTCACAATCGGATTGAGTTTATGCAGGAAATTTGCAATCTTCAATCTCTTCAGTACTTGTTTCCCAGATGTACTTCTATGATTGGCTTTCTGCAATGCATCAATAACTTCGCCAAATTCTTGTCTCTGTATGTATTTCAAAATGTCGTCTCCAGCAACTCGCAATTCTTCAACTTCAAGTTTCTCATTGCACTTATAATTCTTCTTCTTCTTATGAAGGTAGTCTTTGAATTGAATAATTCATGCACTTGCCTTTTTCAACTTATACCATGTTGAGAAATGTGAAATGAATTTATCCATCGGCTTCAAAGCGGAATCAGAAACATAATTTGCAACAACTTGTGGCTTCTGGGATTGTATCTTGCATCTCACAAATTCATCAGGAAGCTCAGGTAACTGTACTGGCGGTTTAGGCCAATGTTCGTCTTGCTCTTGGAGAAATGATGGTCCCTTCAGCCATCGTTCATCCATCAACGATTGTACCGACAATCCTCTGGATGCATCATCTGCGGGATTCAAATTTGTAGGTACATATCTCCACTGCAAAGCATTCGATCCATCTTCAATCTTTGCGAGTCGATTTGCCACAAATGTTGGAAATCTTCGTGATGTATTGTTAATACTCAAAAGCACAGAAGTCGAGTCTGTCCAAAACATCGACTCTATTTCTTCGAAGTCTAATTCACGTCTCAGAAATAAATCTAATTTAACTGCAAGAGCTGCAGCAGTCAACATCCAGTCGTGGTATTGAAACAGTTTTAATGGGTGCAAGTCGAGCTTTTCCTAAGAGAAAGGCAACATGAATTTTACCATCTTCATTGATTAACCGCAAATACGATACAGTTCCATAAGCAACTGCAGAACCATCTGCAAAATGGTGTATTTGACGAGTCACAATATTGCCAAAACCAGAAGGTGCAAAAAATCTTTGCATGAATATATTCTCAAGCCCAGGAATATCTTCGAGCCATCTGTTCCACAATAATTTTTCACTATTCGATATTTCATCGTCCCATTCATAATTGTTTCGACATAACTGCTGCATCAAAATTCTTGCTCTAAGTATTACAGGTGCCACTATTCCCATCGGGTCAAATATCGAACTGAGTACAGACAAAATCCCTCGTTTTGTTGCGGGTTTCAATTTCACATTAACATCAAATCCATAACAATCTTCTTGGATATTCCACTTTCTTCCGAGTACTCGATCGATCTTTTCAGGTTCTAAATTTACACTTGACGCAGTGTCTGCTCTGTCTTTAGCAGGGATCTCAGACAGAACTTCAGGATTGGAACTTTTCCACTTTGCTAGATGAAATCCTTTTTTCTCCAGCAATTTATTCGTTTCTCGAACAATATGAATTCCCTGGTTTACAGTAGATGAGCCATTCAGGTAATCATCAACATAAAATTTCGCTCTACTCCTTTGACAACCACATTCTCAAATTCATCTCGATGGTCTTGCGCTGTCTTCTTCAGACTCCAGTTTGCACAAAATGGAGATGAGACGCTACCAAATATGTGCCTGACCATAAAATATTCTGATGGATCCTGTGACAAATCACCTCCAGACCACCACATAAATCGCAATACATTCCAATCCTTCGGGTGCACTTTCACCTGATGGAACATTGCTTCGATGTCAGCCACAATAGCTATTTCATGTTGTCTAAAGCGGAGAAACGTTCCAAGTAGAGAATTTGCCGTATCCGGGCCTCTCAATAGTTGGTCATTCAAGGAAGTATTCATACAACGTGATGCAGCGTCAAAGACAACGCGTACCTTGCCTGGCTTTTGTTCAGAAAACACAGGGTGATGAGGCAAGTACCAAACTGCACCTTTACGGCCAACTTTATATTCATTCGGGATACTTTTTGCAAATCCAAGACTAATATATTTCTCCATAGTATCACAGTACTTCTCTTTCAAAACAGGATCACTCTTCATTTTTCGTTCAATGTACCTTAAGCGTTTCATCGCAACACTTCGATTGTCTGACAAATCAGGACATCCTGGCTTCCATGGCAATGGTAACTGATAATGTCCGTCCACGATTTCAACTGAATCTTCCATCAATTGCAATGCGTATTTGTCTTCCTTAGACATTGATGGAATAGGCGACAGTGAAGCCTTTTTGAAATCACTTTCCCACAAACATTTGATTTGCTGAATCAGGAAGTCTTCCTCTTGCACTTGAACGCAATGAATGTGAACATCATTGTTTCTCTCGTAAGATAAAGCTGGTCCAACCAATGACCATCCTAAAATGGATTTCTTTGCCGAGGGTTCATTGTGTTTCCCTCGCCTCTCATCCATTGTCCAAAGGAATATTTACCCCAATCATCAACATCACATCTTTACACGGTAGAGTAGGAATCTTCAATCCCTTCAAATGTGCATAACTTTGTACATCAAATTGTGCTTCATTAGCTTTAACAGGCACTCTATCAACAGTTAGCACATGAGATAAATCAACACTTTCTCTACCATCAAGTGATTTTACAGTAAAATCAACCGCATAGCCATCTTGTGAGGTTGGTACAGCATTCACAGTTGTCAACGAAAACTGCGTTTTCTTGCCCCTCAACTTCAATAGATCAAGAAGTTGCCTATCACACAAGCAAGCAGTAGCACCTTCATCTAGAAATGCATATGTTTCTATTTCTCTCCTGTTGGCACAGATCTTGACAGGTACAATATTCAAAAAACATCCTGCTGAGCTTTTTGAAGTCGCATATGCTTCAACTTTTGAGTCATGAATACCAGCAGCATTTTCTGTCTGGGTACATGTCTTTTGTTCTCTTCTGTGCAATAACGTATTATGTTTCAATCTACACCCGTCAACAGTACAAGCAGGTGGTTTACGACAATTTCTCGACATATGACCATATACAAAACAATTATCGCACAATCTTGCCTTTCTAACAATCTTCAAGCGGTCACCGTGTGACTTTTGCAGGAATTTGTAACAGTCAACAAGTTTGTGTGACGTCTTCAAACAGTCAGGACAGACATCTCTTCCCTTTTCAATATGTTTTGCACTGGTAACACTGCTGTCAACAGCTGAGGTCACAGCAGTAGAATGATCGTGAACCTTTCTCCTATTCGATGATTGAAATCGTAAACGATATTGCTGTTCTTGCTCCCTTCGAGCTCTCAAGGCTTTCCATAAGGCGTATTTGCAGCCGCAGCCCTTTTCTTCATAAATCTCACCTCCTTATCTTGACCATCCAATTCTGCAACCGATTCTTCCCAGTTGTTCTGCAACTTGAGAGGAAGTCGCAAAACGATGGACAAAATAGTATCAAAATTATCCAAATCCCCAAAATATTTCAAATGTGTCAAAGTGACTAAACATTCTTCTAATGTTTGAGAAAGACGTAACAAACCTTCGTTATCTCCAGGTTTCAACCATGGTCATTTAGTCAACTTTTCTGAATATTTTCCAGCTACAAGCATTGGTCGACCGTATGTCTTTCGGAGCAAATCGCATGCCTCTTTATAACCTTCATCGGGTGGCAACATTGTACAGTGCATAATCAGTTCCCTCGCATCACCTTCGCAGTATTGTACCAAATATGACAACTTTGTACTTGTATCATGTACTCTTCTATCAATATTTAGGTTGAAGTTAGTGATAAACCGGACATATTCAGTCTCTATTCCACTAAAATGCAATAATTCAGGTCGAGGTCTATCAATTCCGTCTTGCAACATAGATGCCATATTGCCCAATAAACTTTCCACATTTGGTGACGATTGATCATGCGTGTTTCGTTGTTGTGGGATTTGTGCTTCTGTGTACGGAGGTCGATTTATTGGTTCATACCGATCCGGTATATTCACATTCACCGCTTCTCTCATATTAACAGTAGAAACAGGTCTTCTAACATTTAATACAAGATTTTCCACTCTGACTCGAGATTGTGAAAACAAATCTGATGTGGACAATTTAGGTCTCACATCTGGAGGCTTTGATACCGGCACTCCTATTTCATTTACCGGTACTTCTTGGTTTTGATTAGGTGAATGTGAACGAGAGATATTTTCATATAATGACATACCTTCACCTCCCTGCGAAGCATTTTCCCATACATCGGCTGCTATACAGGCTGATTCATAAGCATGCTGCAATTCCAAACGCTTTGTACCACCTTGAGCATCCTCTTCGATTTGTCTAGCTCTTATTTCAGCATCGCGTTTCACCTTTTCAGCTTTCATTCGGGCTTCCTGTTTAAGTCTTTGCGCTTCTTGCTCTAGCCTTTCAGCCTCAAGTTGAGCATCTACTTTCAATTTCTCCGCTGCCAATTTTGCATCATTTTCTCGCTTTTTCGCGGCCTCTTTTTCTACTTGCTGCCAAATACTAGCATGAGCAAGTTCTCTGATGGCAATAGCTTCTGTACGTTTAGTACTCGAACTTGAACTGGCACATGAACGACGGGAACTTTTTCCAGAAATTACAGAACGTGGTTCAGGGCTATGTGTCGATGATTTATGGCCATCAACGTCACACTTTTTGAACCAATCACGTAAGTGCACATTAAGTTCTTGAAACTCGCGCAGTTCACACTGGAAAAATTCACTGACATTTCTCCGATCTACTTCAGAACGTAAAGTACTCACATGAATTTCGTGCGCATTTGAATACTCTGTGAACCGTTTGTCAATGTCAGCACTTTTCGATTTCAACAAATCCGATTTTTGGAGTCTGACATAAGTCTCTCAGCATCTTGATATAATTCCTTCATACGAGCACGTAACTCTTCTAAATTTGATTTCGAAACAGATTCTGCGTTCATAATGTACAATTACAGTGCTCATCAAACATGCAACAAAAGTTTAAATGTTCAACAGTAGGATGATTTCTTCAATTTTGACGATTTACCGAACTCCTGCCGGCATTCAACGATTGCTTTACTTATGCAAATCAGATACAGTTGACACGGTTATCTTAATACAAACGTAAAAACAAATCAATACAAAATACTTGCAATAAATAAATAATCGTACACAATTCGGCCTTTAGAAAGCCTACTCAAATTTATGAACACATTTATCAAACATAGTTAAGTAACAAGTCTAACAAAATCAGCCTACTATTAAATAACTTGCGGCCTTCAAATCAGAAAGAGTTACAAATTATAACATACCGAATTTGTCTGCTATTCCAGGCTTAAATTATCATAAGTTGAACATGAAATCATTCGTCAATGAAATCCGAACAAATCAATTAAATAAACTATAACTGTAAAAACAATCACAAAGGCAATCTAATGCTGATAAAATATCCTTAAACTAGGCCTATGTGGGGCAGTCATAATCTACATTATTTAATCGTCCTGCTGCCAAGACAGAAAGTCAAGGTTGCTAAACAATTTCAACTTATTTACAAATTACAACGAAACGAGCGCCACTCTCTGCAAAAGTAAAGCGCTATCTAAAGCAAATTACCGAAACTATCCATGTCTAATCGAGACATGTCTGGGCCAACGGCCGGCAACCAACTTGCCTAATGTTAAACAAGTTCATGGACGCCATCTTGTGCCATATTTGGGAAACGCGAAACAATGGAGTCTTATGGGAAATTTTCGTCGTGTTGTTGTACCGAATCGAATAAGTCCGTTGTTATAAGGGCTAGAATGAAACTGAAGGGTGGACTTTGAACTTTAAGATATATGCTATCTAAATATATAACGCAATTGGGAATACAAAACTATCTAATGCGTTGAATTTGACCACAAACACAGCGTAGAACCATTTTTGGTCATTTTTTCAAAGATTTTATAATGATACGCCAATTTGAGGCTGTAAAATGTCACCGCAACAATCCTACAATGTCATTTGTTCTTCTAGGGCAGCTTGGAGCTCAGCAGTAGGGCATTATGGAGCTTGACAGACGAAATATGTTAACCAGAAAATAAAAACGGCCATTGAAGCAAAGTTGGGTCGGCCGGTATTTTTGACGAATAAATACAACTTTTCATCTGTGACGTCATAAGGAACGCCATTGTCAAATGGTTAATTATGACGATTAGAATGGTCAATTTACTTCGGAAGCAACTCGGAGCCGGTATACTTGTCTTCAAAGACAATTTAATGTACTATAAATGTAATTTGGCCAACATGAAAATATATAAGCATGTACGGCTAAGATTCTACTTCAAAACGCGACCTTCAAAATTTTTCTACCTAAAAATATTAGTGAAAATAATAGGTATGTTTTAATAATTGTGTTGGAACTTCTCATAAGGCGCCGTGTTAAACTGCCGAGAACAATAGGCACAAGATGGCGTCCATTGTCTTAGCGTTGCCTCGCTTATATTATATTATTACGCTTTGGTCTGGGCAAGCAATTGCCACGAAGACTCTCTCAATTGTTTCGTAACAAAGTGTGTGGAAGCACACTGTCAACCAAGGGAAATTACGGCGTCAACAATAACAAATAAATTACTACACAAGTTAAACGGACGCAATGTTTAAGTCAATACAAAAATCAAGTGAATGCGATTCTCGATGTAACATTATAATAGTTTAGTTATTGTTAGATTAATTTAAGGCCGGTTTTATCAATTTTTATCTCTTATATGTTAGCAATTTTTTTTATTTTATTCGTGCCTTGGCGGGTCACGAACAAAACAAGGTGGGTCGCTTTGTGACCCGCGGGTCGGTGGTTCGCCATCCCTGCCTATGAGGGTCTTAGTTTCAAAAGATAAAAAGCAAATACAGTTGTCCCCGCTTATTAAACAACATTCATACCTCGCCATTTTAAAAATAAAATCTGTAAAGCACCAATTCTCTTGCCAGTCGATTATGCCTCAAATCTTCGCATCGCGTTGTTATGAATAACTTTGTGTGCTTTGATTACTGTAACAGTTGTTGATTTACAAAATGTATTATTGACACACGTACACGTGGGTTTATGTTCACCACGTGTTGCAAGAGACTGACCACCAACTGACTTTGGGTTGGAACTGACATGGGCAAACTACGGCCCGCGGGCCAAATCCGGCCCGTTGGGTTATTCAGTCTGGCCCGCCTAATGCTGCCATAAATTTCTGCTTTTAATCAATTCTGCATGCACCACATAGTTGTTGTTATTAAAATCTGTATAGTGCGATAGGCTTGTTAGATTATGGTCGCAAAACTTTTCGTTTCTCGCTTTCACAGCACCTCCTTTTTCGGGTGACCGTACATTTGAACCCATGTACATTTGAACCCATGCGTATATCCACGGGTTCAATCTATATGCGGGTGCTAAAACCCATGGGTTAGGGTTAGTATGGGTTTAACTATCCGTGAAACGAAAAAAAATCCATAGGTGCAATAGCATACAGGTGCAATTGTCATGGGTTCAAATGTACGTGGGTTCAAATGTAATGGAACCCCTTTTTCGCCTTTCTGCGCTCGTTTCAATTTAGTGCCGCAAAAGTTTTATTTAACGTCCCCATAACGCTCGTTTAACGTTCTTTTTTGTTCGTAGCTTACGCATTCTTGCCATGTAATTTAGTCTATAATTTTTTGATGGTTTCTAATAATCTGTTTGCTGCATCCCCTTTCGGCACCCTTGTTCGTGAATATTTATAGCTAAATTATTTCAGACTAATTTTTTTCCACGTGAGTGAGTGAATAGACTTCAGTTTATTTAATTGCAACAAATCTAAACACAGATCTCAACTGACCAATACTCATATATATATCAAATGGTGACCGTACATTTGAACCCATGTACATTTGAACCCATGCGTATATCCACGGATTCAATCTATATGCGGGTGCTAAAACCCATGGGTTAGGGTTAGTATGGGTTTAACTATCCGTGAAACAAAAAAAATTTCATAGGTGCAATAGCATACAGGTGCAATTGTCATGGGTTCAAATGTACGTGGGTTCAAATGTAATGGAACCATATCAAATATGTTTTGACAATTGCCACAACCAAACGAAAACCAAATTTTGATCTTTTAGCTAAAAAATAGCTTCAAAGAGTTGTTGAGATAGCGCTTAAATTTAGTTTTGGTATACGAGGCTTATTATTTTCCACTTGCTTTTGTAACAATGCACATAAAGTTCTATTCCTAAAATGTAACTTTGTGATGTCGCACTCGCATGGTGGGCAAAATTTTGGCGCTTGGTCCAAAATTGCCCATCCCTGGGTTAGAACCACGTGTTATCACTTGCGTCCTTCGTGTATATTGTCGTATCAGGCTAACCACCCTGTCAGCTATTCCTAGTCAGTTCTGGTTCGCCCGACAGTGACTTGTTACTTATCGATCTTAAGATCGGTAAGTATATTGATAGGTATTTGTATGTCTGTCTGTGTGTCTGTCTGTGTGTGTGTGTGTCTGTTAGATGAACGCGATATCTCACGAACGCGTGGTTGAATCTGCTCCAAATTTTGCATGTGCATGCATCTTACCTCGGACCAGTAGCCTATAGATTTTGGGTTAATTATGTCGTATAATTAGCGAGTTATTAACTAATTACCGATCTAAGATCGATAAGTCTTCGGTCTCCGACCGATATTCTCGTATTTGTAATTGATTCGTGTTCCTTTATATGTATAACAATTATTTGTTTTCTTACTGTTTAGAAATCTATTGGTACTGCATTTGTTTATACCTGAGTGACACTAAAATTAATTACCGGCTTTTTCGTACCTCGCCAACTGTTTGGCAGTGGTATCGTTTTCGACCTGATTTTGCAATCCTTGAGCGACTGTTACACGTTTTCCGAGTTATAATACATTTGATTGTATCCAGTCAAGTAGTCTGTTGTTTATGAGAATTTGTAGAACATAAGCTGTAATATTCGTTCCTGAAGGTGCCGTCCCGTCAGACCATAATAAGAAAAAAAACGCGTCCACAAGTTAGATTTTAGTATCATCATCTGTGGCACACTGTAGCAACCGAAAATATGATAAAATTTTAGGGTACACGAGAGAATCTATAAATTGTCAAAGGGGTACCGACGAACAGAAAGTTTGCGAAACTTTGGCCTAGATAAAGGATTAGTAGTAGTACACAAACATTGAAGATTTATATATAGAATATTTTATATGAAGATTCTTGGTAAAAATAAGGTAAAAGAAAGTTTTCCGGAATTTTAGGAACATTAATTAGAAACCCCAAAATTGTAAATAAGGCACATGCAGTAATAGGTGCAGTGCATAGGCAAACGCCGGTAGAAAAAATATTAAGTTCATCCCAATTTTTATGTTAATCGAAAATACTATATATTTACAAATACACTAGTTATTTTAAATACATGGCATCCGAAGATATTGGCCAATGTTGCAAAAAGCAATCGTCTGAAATACGAAATTAACGATACTTTTCAATTTCATGAAATCTACCATTGATTGGTTGAAGTTATGGAAGACATGTTCATCGGATCTAGAACTGTTGATAATTTCCGTTAACATAGTTGACCTACACTGATTAGAATGTAACCTCCCGCATGTTGTTGACAACGCCTCATCCTGAATGTTTGTTTGTAATGCATGGCACAAAAGTCCTTCTCATTGTGACTCATCACAGTTAGCAAAAATTCTTGAAATGATTTAAGCATCAGATTGATGATGGTATTGGCAGATTCAATATTCCAGATTTTACTCAATGTGATCCGGCACATGATGGCCCGTATTATGTATCTTATTTCGCCTTCTATCTGAATAGCATTTGCATTCAGCTGCAACAACTCTGTCTCACAGAATTTTTATTGTCTTTCACATTCTTTATTACGAAGGCTTTGATGCTCAAGTACGGTGGCAGTGTACCCAAATCATCGTTGAGTTCAAATCTGAACATGAAATTGTGAAGATGTATTGTTTATTATCTCTCCGCTGGGAGCAGAAAACTTTACCGGATGACTGACAGTTGTAACGTTAGTTTCTTGGTCAAATGCGCTGTGTTGTCGGGGAAAGGTTGACATTATTTCTGATGCATTATCGACTATTTGAGATGCTTCGTCTGAACTTTCCTCTTCCGAGCAAGATTCTAAAATAAGAAAAATTTTTGATGAAACATTTTCTAGAAAATACTGCTCAAATTTTTTCCCCTTTAAACTTACTTAGTTTATCAGAACAAGCTTTATTCTGGTGCCCTGGCGTGAGTCTTGAACGCGTTAATAACCTCATCTGACATATATATATATATGTGTGTGTGTATTGATATTTCAAAGCTAGGGCACTTGGTCGCGGAAGATAATCATTTTGCAATAGTGATCAAAATGAATATTAAAAAACAAAGCTAGAATAATTTAGTCGAGATTGCAAAATGCGTATATATATATATGTGAAGTTACAAAAATGTTTGTTCATTAAATGATGTGTTTTAATATTGTAGAGAAACACAATGCTCATAGCTTAGAAACAACGTGGGTTACCTTTATGCGGTAAAATCTCTAGCGAATCTTCATTTGCAAGATCTTCGTTTTCGGAAGCTACAACATCACACATGCGAGAATCTGGTCGTTTTTCGGTATCATTGTCTTCGGGATATTGAGAAAGTAGTTTAATGTTTCTTTGGAGGTGTACACCTTCTGAAACCATTGTTCTTTTTGTGTCACCGAATTGAGATGTTGGCTCTTTACGTTCCATCATGAGGTAATGAATTAAATTGTTCTGTCTTCTAAGTAAAATAATTACAAGAAAACTAGCTTATTCGAATGCCTTATAACAGCAAAACAAAGTCAATATCACTATCCAATTTTAGGTCACAGTTTATTATAAACGGGATAAAACGTTTAGTACGTTGGTGCATCGAAAAAATTTGAAGAAACTTTTACATCAAAATTTCACTGCATACTTATTACATAGAATGCTATACAATAACAAATAATATTAATAATAAACATATAATACGAGCAAAAAACTCTTACTGTGAGTTCTTTAAAATTAGATCTAATTTTCTTTCAATTTTCGTCATATTGTTCTCGATGTTGGCTAGTCTAGAATTCGTGTAGAAATATTTTGGAAAAAGTTCCGTTTGATTCATCCCAGTCGATATCTTGCGTTCATCGATCGTGCTTTCAACCGGTGATAAATCCCCCATATTGCCCGCGATAAAGTCAATTCTGTGAAAGTAAATACATTTCTGATTTGAACGTAGACCTAACCAAGCACGTGTGTGAATAGTGTTTTTGGACGGAGTGATATGTTGGGAAGTGATATGAAGTGGTTGGGTGCAGAAACTTGGCAAGGTTCACGAAATATATTGCTGCTTATTTTTTTTGCGATTTTATTCGAAAACGCAATCTAATATTCATTTCTGGTAATGATTCAGGATTCATTCAGAATACTCATGTGAAATGAACTCATGTGAAAAGTATACATGTGAAATCGAAAAAAAATTAATACTCAAAAAAAAAACTGGATAATGAATTTTAATCAAACCCAATGTCAATTTTTTATTATTCTAGAGTTGATCTACTAACACCAATTCTATGATTAGTGTAATGTTCATGTGCAAACGTCATTTCTTTGCACAATTTTTCTCCGACTATTGCTCTATCTAATCAGTGTTAAGCAGCATATATATGTTAAACAACTGCATACGACTCCGATTCATTTTTCTAACTTCAACTAAGTTCTGAAAATTTTGAAGCAAACTTTAGTTTCCGACTCTGTAATAACAAATTATTAACTGCAAAATTATATATATTAAGTCCAAGTACAGAAAGTTGGAAAATGGGAGCTATGTTCCTACTCAAACCTAGAAAATTGCAGTTGTCGTAAACCACCCAGCTAATCTTACCCAACCGCGCTTTAGAACTAACATAGTTTAGTTTTGTGAATGTTGGACAATGATGGCATTCATCGTATTGGCATTGGGAAATGTTATAGCATGCTGCGTAAAAGGCTTACTGAAAGAGCAGACAATACATAATATAATAATATATTAAAAACACCTCGAATGTTTTATGCGAGACAAACCACTGTTTTAGGAAGATTTTTCTTCTTATTTGCTATTTATGGTTTCTGGTCTATTATACATACATTCTGCATAAAAATGCCGGCGAGCGACTTTAGCGTTGGAAACAGCTACACAAACAAATATTTATATTACCAGAGATAGAGAGATCATTGATACTACAATGTACTCCCACTATTGGGAGAACTGTTTTGAAATATGTATTTTAAAAGTAATTTAATTGCTCAAGCTCGAGCTTTTTTTTAGTATTTTAGCGCACCTTGTCTGCAAGCTCTTGACTCTCGATAACATATCGATATGTCCAGATGAATATTGCTCGATAACGTCTTTCACGTCGTACGGCGTCAAGGCTTCTTTAAATTTCCTTTTTGCTACGGAAAATTTCATCATTCTAAAATTTAGCAGTTTTTGAACATTAAACGCTGAAAATAAGGTTACAAATACTGAATCAAACATAAAATTTCCAACAACACATTTCTAAGAAGACCTTGACCGTGAACAATATCCTGGTCGGCAACTTTTTATAAAAATCAAACATACCGGATACCGCGAATTGCATTTTTTTGTGCTTCGGTAAGTCCGACCACTGATGATTGTTTTTCATTTCTCTCTGAATAGTCTTCGTCTGTTATGTTTTCTACATATAATGAATATTCAAATAGAATTTCATTTTTTTTTCGGATCATCTATTCAAAATCTTCGAAGTAGACCTCACTTTGTCGTGAGTTGGTTTTGAGAGGGTAAATTCGACCAAATTGGCGTAAAATAAAAAACGAGAATATCGGTCAGAGACCGAAGACTTATCGATCGAAAGGTAGGGGATCCCCAAAACAGCGCTCTTACTCCATAGTGACACCTTGTGTCCCATCACTAATTAATTAATAACTCGCTAATTATACCTCATAATTCATCCAAAATCAATAGGCTTCTGGTACGACATATGATGAATGCACATGCAAAATCTGGAGCAGATTCAATCTCGCTTTCGTGAGATATCGCGTGCATCTAACAGACAGACAGACAGACAAATACCTATCAACATACTTACCGATTAAAATCGATAAGTAATGAGTCAAATCAGTTGTACAGATTATTTGATAAATTCACTGATGGAATGCGTAACAACTATACAATATACAGTCTGTAAGAATGACGGAAAATACAGATAGTTGGATATATCATGTAGTACATTCATTGGGGTTCAAAAGCGACCACTCATGAGTCAATGCATGAACCATATTATCGGTATTTCAACCGAAATGAAACCTTCCACTTCGTGGTATGCACCGGTTTATCGAGCATCCACTTGCCAAATAGAGAACTTAATACGTACCATTGCTGCTGGATTGACGTTTTGCTGAATTGTTTCTACTGCTTGGCAAACTTGAGAACCGTTCTTGCAACTTTCCAAACGCGGATCTCACAAACTGGAGATATAAATGAGAAGTTTGTTAAGATAGAGAATTAAAAGTTAGCTGAGTATACCGAATCAATTGAAAAATGCTCAGTTAAATTATTAATGACTTTATTGACTTACGTCGCTATTTACATTTTCGTACGTGTTCGCTTTTTCAGTTCCTTCCATTTCAGAATATCGACCTGATGATCCAAACTTCTTTCTCCTGAGGACGTTCTTTTTCATGCTAAAGTTATGAGGCAAGATTTTGTGGGATGTGTCTGTATAGCAGGCGTCTACGTAGTTTTCGAGATGCATGATATTGCGAAGGAAAAGTAAAGATACTGTTGGCTCACCCAACTTATGTTCAGTGTCGGATAATATGGGAATTGGGCAGTTAAAATTTAATGAAAAGATTCATTACAAAAAAGGTGCGTAGCTTTATACATCCAACTCATTACTGTGCTTTACAACTTAACTTGATACGTGTACATTTAGGATAAAGATATAAGTATACTTCAGTCACTTATCATCCTGCTCAAGACAAAACTAACTTGTGTGAAATTTGTCCACGTAAAGATTCCAACCATGTTGCGGTTGATCTTGAATCGACATCGGCTGCGTAACATCGCCAGAAACATTGTATGAGATAAGCTGCCGGATTTCTTCTTCTTGATAAATGTTTTTGTCGATGTTGTTCTTGAACCTTTAACGCGAAACCTGAACCAAGTATTCCCTGGAAGAAAATAGATGATAAATGGATATCTGTTTCCTTATTTAATATCCAATTGACCACTGTGCAGTTGTCAACCAACTTATATGAATTCTACCAATGAAGCACTCCACAACCACAAAAATGTGCATGTATCGATACCGCACACGTCGTTAGTAAAGCCTGATATCATCAAACCTAATAATATTTTAGTCTTGCGCTTTCCACACTAACTACTCAAGTTTTAAAATGCAAAAAGCGCCTATTTGTTCCATCTACATTTACATCCCATCCTATTTACACCGCCACACAATTTGGCGGAACAATCTAAAACTCCAATTCATATCTAAAATAAGATAAGTACTTACAGCTGGCAATGCAAAGAAGGATATTCCGAGAATAGCGAAACAACTAGCTATCAGCCTCCCTATCCAAGAGCGTGGTGTTTTATCTCCATATCCAATCGTCGTTAGTGTTACCTGTATTTGCCATGAAATAAATATTGTAGTATTTAGAGAAAATAATACAAACCTACATTTTCAAGAAGGTATAATCATCAGTAAATGAGTAAAATTTAGGTTTGCTAACAATTATTTTGATCAAAAGGTGTTTGAAATGTAATCAAATTTTCGCACCTGGTTGCCATGTCGCCAAGTACATATAATCCGCAACTAATTGGTCAAAATATCTAACTGAGTGAGGGTTTTATTCCAAGCACGTAACCAATCAAATATTCGATTACATGTTTGCTTTGTTGAGTGCTCGGGACATAAGAACATCATTGAGATTTTCTTTCTCATTGTTGTGGGGAAATTGTTCATTGAATAATATACGATAACGAAATACGTACTTGAAAATCTTAAAAGCTTCCACGCATTCTATAAATTCCAATTGTTATAATCGTATTTTTACATGAAGTGTGATTTTTTGTCACTTAATGAATATTTTCAAAAAACGTATCCCGCCTGTTGAAATTTTAGCGAGAAGAATAAGAGCTTTAAGATCAATGTTATTGATAATCATATATTTATATATAAAATATATATTGCTTATTTCTTTCGAATGCTTTTGTGTTTGTCACGATGATTACAGCAGCAGATATAAGGCTTATGCACAGTAAGTTAAAGAACACCTTTCTCCAATTTTATATATATACTACTAGTTTTACTATTCTTTTGTTTGAGGATGTAGACTTCAGCGTGAATTTAGTAACATCATTATCAAGTAAATGATATTTGTATTAATTTAGTTATATGCATCATCTATTAAGTGCTAAATTTTGGAACCTTTCCACAGTGCAAACTTACCAGACCCCACCATAATGAATCCGCAAACGTTTGGAATTCCTCAGCATTGATGTCCTTTTCAGCTTGATATACAAGAAATGATGCGAGTATTAACGCGAGAAATCCAATGTACCACGCCGTTATTAATTCCTGTTAAAATTAAGATAAAAAATTACAACGTTATATTGGTGTCACAAGATTTTAATTTAATATTTTAACTATGTGTCGAATAAAAACTTTCAACAACTGCAGGCAATCCAGGCAAATCAACAACTCCGGCAGCAATCAACAAATTTATTTGTCTATACTGGAAGCAAATAAAACAGTCACTTTCAATTTCGATGTATGGGTGAAATGATTAATATAATTTCTTGAAAATACGAAATTAAATGAGACGAAAGTAAATTTGGAAATATGCTTATAAATGATTCAGTTCGATTGTTCTGTTCTGTTCTGTTCTGTTCTGAAACATCATTGGCAAGTTTTCGAAATTTCTCACAACTAAAAAAATCTGGTAAAATTCCCAGCAAGCAGGAATTAATGTATTCTATGTGTCAGTTGATTCCGTTTAAAAACTTAAATTTGGGATATTTTACACCTTAGTTAAATTTTAACTAAATGTAACTATCTATATGATATGGGTTTTTAAAAAAATTAAGTGATTTTCTAAATGTGGCCCTCCGCAAAACAGATTTTCTGAATTGCGGCCCTTGCAAAAAAACTTTGCTCACCCCTGCTTTAGAATTTCCCTTAATATTGATAAGCGAAAAAATAATTAACACTTTTTACTTTGCTGTGAGCGTAAACGACAGATGCGAGTAGTTTCCATGTTCCACCTCTTCTGTCCACCCGAACCATTCTTAAAATTTGTAGAAATCTTAAGCCTCGCATCGCAGTGGCAGCGAACGTATGATTCTCATTTCCAGCAAATATTATCACGAAAGATGAAATCACCACAGTAATATCTGGTAAATATTGGCAATACAAAAATGTAGATATTCATTATAATATAACTTTTGCCGACTGATTTCTGCCAGCGGTATAATATTGGTACTGGCTAAAAGTGTTGTTTCAAACATGTTGATTCACACTTTTCCCACTTCTCTCGCATTTCTGAGTTATGGTAGATAAATATTGTGGACCAAATGGTTGAAGTAAGCATTTGAAGTGGGATTCATGCTATGTTCTAGGTTAGGATATATATATATATATATAATACAATGTGAGAAGGTCAGATGTAAGCATATGAATTTCACATAATTGGGGAAAGCGGTACAAATGTGGTACAAGAGAAAAAAGTTTGTATATAGTACATATGTTTTTACCTACCTATGATGCAAAACGGCTTTCTTGCAAAATGAATTCTTCCCATTATGCCTTGATATCTCACCCTGCATCCTGAACTCCAAACTCTCGCAACGAGTTCCGTCGTAAAAACAATAACCAAAATAACTTCCTGAAAAACAAAACACCATATTGTATAATATGAGATTCCTACCACGAAATATTTAGATGGTTTGAATCTGACCCAGAATTAGATTTTTAAAATGAGCGCCCAAGCCTCAGACGCAAGTGAAAACGATCAAACAAACAATGTTTTAAAACCGACCGCAAACATCTCAAGATGTATTATTAAATAATAATTTATAATACCTATTGAAATTTGGTAATTTTAGTAGACCAAGACCAAGTTTGTTTCAGGCCTAATCGTTTGATTTACCTACAATCAATCAATTTTATTTCGGTAACTCTGAAAGAAACAAAACAACAACAAACGGACAGATAAAATGCAGAGAACCTGGAGGACGGGCATAACCTGATTAAAAAAAACAGACAAGTACGTGCCCGTCCACTAAAAACAGTCAAAACAACACAATAAAACAAAAACACGATGTAAAATCGGGCAATACCTTTTGAATCAATTTTAAAATGTGAGACGTGTATGTGTATCACAACAGTGCTTTTCCTACAAAAATATGGAATAAAAAAACACTCGTTGACGTAAAATGGTGATGCTGTAGTTCAATTTCATTACAAGAATAAGACAGTGACAAAAAATTGTTACTAAAAAACAAGCTCGTTAAATAGATTGAATGTTCCATAACAGTCTATGCACAAATCATGGATTGGGCTATCGGGTTCTTTTGTCGTTTTCGATTAGTTCAATTTAAAATCATTGTATCCGTTCCAACGCTTCAAACATTAATATCGAATTGAACATGGAACAAAAAGGCGCTCCAGAAGTGTGTGTACCAATATGGAAGTAACTAATTTTGTACGCCTACTTTACATCAAGTTGTGTAAAGGGACGGAAACCTATGGACAGGGGGTATATTCACATGACTAGCACAAACAGTCCCCGAACTTGTAATAGGACTACATTAAGGGAAATCGGAATAAAATTATGGCCTAACCCTAACCTAGTACACATAGTACGGGAGTACCTCCAAAACTATTAATCAATTTTCGTATTGATAAGCAATATTGAATCGTCACATGTTGACGATTCTAGTGTGTGCATCAGTAAACTTTATAGAAATGCATAAATGTATGAAACTTATACCATGATTTAACATTGTATCAAGGTAATGAAATATATACTATTATCTTTACCATCACAAATAAAATTCTTTTTGCAGTTTGCATATAATCTGGTATTGTCGCAAACACAGTAAGGATCAAAGCAGCGCAAACCGATATAAACCTGAAAAGAAATGTAGTCAAGTATTTTAGATAGAGAATCCCAATGAAATAAATAAAAACTGGCAGAACATATTATGCAATCAATATCACTGAAAGAATCGTAACAATTATTGCAGTGTGATCGAATTGCACATTAGCTTTTCTGAAATGTGTCAGCAAAAATGGGTGAACAGGCTGACTCTTTCTGATTCGAAAACAAACCCGCTTCGAATAAAAATAAATACTTATCTGATCGAAATTTATTAACTTGTTGGAATTAATCACACCATAAGGAGTGATAACGATTATTGTAATATAATTTGTTGAAAAAAACGTCAAATGTTCAATATCAATATCAGCCAATAGAAGAAAGATGTCAGTGATTTGAGAATAATAATAATATAATACGAATAATATATCTTTTCGTTGACATAACTACAACGATTGCATTCACGTCGAATAACAAATGCACTTACGTTAACGTATGGTATATTAGGGATATATTATTCCCTCCCCCAGGTCTTTCTAAGAAATTAAATATTAAAATCATCAATTTTCGAACTTCGTTTTTCCTTCGAGACGGCGCTGTAAAATATATCGGTTTTCCGTGAAGCGACATTTTGCGCTGTCGATATTCCTTTTGTTGAGCCCATTTTGTGGGTGCCATTAGAAGCTGCAGCAAAATCCAAAGTGTTGGAATTTAATAGAAAATAAGTGGAGTTGGATTGGCTCAAAATGTCATTAAAATTGCAATTCCATAATAAAGTACGTGAATCACAACATAAAATAACGAAACTCCTTATAAACAAAACTCGTTGACATATTTATTACAAATTCTACTCCACAAAATCGACATGGCGTTGTACTTATTTTTGTATATCTCTCGCGCTTTAGGCTTTCCTCCCAGTCTTTTTATTTGAAAATCAACTTTTATCTGAGCAAAGTTAAATCATTGGTGCATCGTGATAAATTAGGTCAAGCACGATTGATGATCTCATCTCTCAAACTTTAAAGCTAGGTCTGTTATGTTCTTTTCCTAACATCTAGTCACCACAGTGGCTATATATAATGCTAATATTTCAGGAAAAAATTCTGCGTAGTACAGTATTTGTTTACACATTTTTACAATTTGCATCAAAAGAGAAGTATTACCTGCGCAGCAAGTGAATGCCTTCTCTCGGCTCCTTCTCGCATTTGATTCTTTTCCTCGAACGCATTCTCGTCCTTTTCAAAGCAATCTTCGTCGCCATCATCAACGTCAACTGCAGACTAAAATAAAATAATAGGATGATTATTTATTAAGCTGGAAACTTCCTTAGCGATTGTCGTTTATTTATGAAACTTTACAAGTTCACTTTCGAAAGAGAGGGGAGCATTTTAAAAAGAATTGAATCCACTACCATATAATTATTTCAC
This sequence comes from Styela clava, assembly GCF_964204865.1. NCBI lineage: Eukaryota > Metazoa > Chordata > Ascidiacea > Stolidobranchia > Styelidae > Styela > Styela clava. The sequence goes on from NC_135255.1 coordinate 476,402, forward strand.
GCCCACATTATTTCCACGGAGTAACGCATGCTGTATGCTGGGCAGAGGCAAAACGATTGTACTGATTTTGATCAATGTGAAATCAATATCTGGTCGACTGCTTTTTGTGGGAGGAAATAATGGTCATAAATTAAACATTCCATTATTACTTAACTGTCCTATGAAAATTTTCTGAGGTAAAAACTAATTGACATGTGCCGCACACCAATTAGTAGGTTGATCAGTATACATACAGCAGCTTTCACGTTCACCGACCCGTGAGCTAGTAGTTATCATCCCACCTCTATTCATTATCACTCCTACAAATGAGATCAAACGCCGAAATCAATTTTCCAGGCAGTAATAAAAACGTTACATTTCAATGGTTCAATAGAGGTTAGTTAAAACTTTTGTTATCACCTTTCTATTGGCTTTCGCAATTACTTTTCAAGTCAAATTTGACGTCAAAGCGCTATCTCAATTCTTATTATTACATGGAATTTATAAAATGCAAATTCAATTCATAAAACGTATCAAATTTATCTGGCATTCAACTGTAATTCGGAGCCAGTTACTATAGTCCAAAAAATGGTAGCCACAATCTACAACACAAGAAAATGATTATGTCGATGCCAACAACTTCATTTAGTCTGATTGTCAGTGCTTGTGGAGAGGCGATCATCAAGAATATTAAAATATTAAATTCATTTTGAACATGTCCGGCTACATTGACTGTTGAGGGGGGGGGGGGGCTGGAGTACTGTATCTACATTTTGGCAAATAGTTCCCAATCCTAGTCATCACACTGTACAAAAATGATTTCTACAGGTGGTACGAGGTAAAAATTTTGAATTTTGAAATCAAATCAGAAATACTAAAATAAATTCTGATATTTAGTTGCAGTTATTTTTAATTAACTTTAGACTCTGCTCACATGAAACTTTTCTGACAAGTTTTCCATTTTATATCTAATCATCTCCCTTCTGTCGAAGCTTTCGGGTTCGGAGCCATGTTCTACCTGTACTACGTCGCTGAATTGAACTCGTCGCATATTCCAATCTAAATGTTCAAAAACAAGTGTATAAGAAACTGAGTGAATGTATAGGAAGCTGACAGAATATTCTTGTTGGCGATTCTTCCGTATAAACATAAACCATCCGATATAGCTTCAAACGAGCCACAGAAAACTTGCAAATAATGTCACCAAAAGATAACTAATTCATCTGGATTGTGGAGACTAAAAAGGCAAATTATGTTATTCGATATCACGAATACTATGAAATCACACGGTCTTCGAGTTTTCGGCAATACTAGGATAATATTCATGATCCAGTTACAAATATTCTACAAATTTTGTATATAAAAAAAAAATATAGGGAAAAATTTGGATACTATCGTGTTACCCCGACCTGCTTCTAATTTTTTTTAACCAATATTTTATTTATTTATCAGTATTTTTGAAACTTTTCGTATGAAAGAATACAAATTTTCATATGATATAATCTATGATTATGAATAGTTAAATCCAATGCAATGTTGCTTGCTATAAGATACCGGTCAATCAATTTATTCCATGGCATGAAAACCTCAAATGTCCGGAAAAAGACGCGGCAAAGATTCCAATTTCTGATTTCGATGTCAATAAATACAAGACGCCCAAGTACGCTGCAAATTGTCAGAAAATGGAAATCTCAACGTCTCGCTTCCTGTTGAACAATGGGACACATGCATTCCTGATTCCCCACTGATTTTACCTTCTGCGTCACCTGCGTATTCCTCCATCGGTTCTGTTCTCTCGTCAGTCATATCAGCGTTTAAACTTTTAGTTATGGGTTTATCCATAATACTTGATCATCGTATATCCATAGCCGAGTTTTTATTTGGAACCATACGAACCACAGAGCAATGCTATGTATTTTCGTCACACAGAATTAGAATAATATGGATATGCAAAGAATAAAATTGAACATTCATACTCAAATCAAATCTGTGCTAAAATTGATCCAACAAACTTCACTCCAAACGTGCACTATCCCATAAGCGAAATATGATAATTCAGATTAGATAGTATTGCTATATTGCACTGATACTCTGTTCAGGTCCTCCCGCTTGGCCAACTGCTATCTATGACCTCAAGCTCCATCTATTGCTGCTTATATACATGAACCACGACTCAAAGAAATATGTCTTATCGCGCAGATAACAAGAATATTCATGCAAGGCATGCACATGCGTCTTTGGATCGCGTAAATACTTCTATAATAGACGTGGACAGACGTTGACATTCTTTTTGATTGTCTGGTTTAAAATTGTAATTCAATACCAATTTACCAAAATTATCCACCATTTGCTAGAATATACACCGCATTTCCGAAATCTGTTTCTTCCGGCCAAGACACAAGTTTCGAAATTTGTCTTGAACAACGTAACATAAACCTGACAAGTGATTTACTCGTGATAAGTGCTGTATCTTGGCATTGTACTTAAAGTATTTTCTAGCTTTCAAGTATTGAATTGATAACTTTCATGTTTCATTCATCCGGGCTTCGAAAAATTCACTAAAAAAGTATAATTGAAACTTATTATTACACTCCTACTAAAGGAAGCATGTAAAGCCCTGCATACACGACTATGTATGATAGATAACAGAGGTAACAGTCGTGTAACTTGGCCTTTTTTGTTTCGTACTCAATTTTTGTTCTACAACTCTGGTTACGAAAACTGATTCTGGCGACATTACAAATGCGAACTTGACATTATTTTCACGGTGTGTGGCAAGTACGTGTACAGAAAATATTAACCACTCGCTATCTAAGCTGTATTGTTTATGTTTTTCCACTTTACCAACGTAGACTAGTTTTGTATGAATTTTTTTTATCTTGATGACATCTCCGATATAATTTTAAAAAACGTTTCGTGGTAATTATAGAAATTCTTTCGTACATATCTAAATTTGATTTTTGCGCAAATTAAATGTAATCAATTGTTGCTAACTTACTATAAAGTTATTATACTTTTATTCCGAATCATATTACTTTCACAAACATAAGACTTTTGTCTTAAACTGTTTTCGACTGGGACGCTTATCACAACCCCGATTTAATTACACATCGGGAATGTACTACAATCTGAATCCTAAAATAGTTCCAGAACCATACAAAATATACAAAGATTACCGCTTTAAAAAAGCATTCAAAATTTGAGAAAAAAATCGCAAACGGATTCAAACAGAATGACAATTCGACTGTATTATATCCATAAGTCTAGTCCAGTCGCCTTGCACAATTCAATGTTATAGTGAGGAGTAATTGTTCAAACTGCTCAAGTTCAATTCAACCGTTCAAGTCAGTCCAGTCTCTTTCATAAGTTACATGCCACGATTTATGAATGAACAACACGTGTATGTACATAACAACTATATTTAGAAATCTATTAATGGATGTCAATCCCGATCAAAGCCTATAAATCTGAATAAATATAAGATATACAGACTATGTTATGCATTTTTATCAAGTAAATTTAGGCTGCTGAAATTTAATTAACAACAGTTACGATTTTCAAAATTGTTCTACAGTATGCGCGATTTTTACCGTAGTTACTGAAAACAAAATTCAAACTATGAATAATTGACTAAGTTAAAAATCAGAGCCGCAATTTGTAGCTATCACAAAACCGATCACCTTTATATAAATTGCTATTCCTGAGTATTTTCACTGCAGGCTAAAAGTTACTATAATCGCAACCCTAACAAGTAATTTAGAATGCGTCATCAACGAAGATAAAACTTTAAAAAGACTTTTTGCAAAGACGGCGATGTCTAGTCATCTCGGCCGGATTCACCGTTAGGCAAGGTAGGCTGAAGCCTTTGGAGTTTCGCCCTTCGAGTTTGAACCATATTCGTTCCAAAATTTAACCGGTTTGACATTTTATAAAACTGATATTTGTTTATTTTTAATCGGGTTAATATTTCTTGTCGTAAATATTTTCCATTCAAAAAATTAAAACGATCGAATGAATGAATTTGTCTAAATTTGAAACTCTCTATCCCTTTAACATTGATTTTACTTTAAAAATAAAATACTAATTAAACTGTTTTCACCCTAATAATGGCTTTATTTTTTCATAGCATTTCTAAGCGACAACGAATTTAAAGAGCATTATATCTTTTTTGTTGCATTTTCTTTTGTTTAAAAAAAGAAAATAATATTTTCAAACTACCTCCCTCCCCCCTCTTCTCGCACTACAATGGGATGGGTTTTTAGGGGTTGTGACGTTTTATAACAGCCCTAAGTTTCTTAGAGTGTCTTTGAATTCAGCTTACTAACCAATCTACTTGGGTGATTGGTGTACGTATCCCGTAACTAAAATTTCATATTTCGCGCAATTACAAAAATTATTTTTGGCGTTATGAATCATTTTAAATAAACGCGAAAATGGATATTATGTCGCCATGATAGATTACATCGATCAGTATGACGTCATTGGAGGAGAGGAGCCACACAAATAGAATAACCTCTCATCGTCTAAATCTGGCCCGGCTTGTTGATTAATCGAATAGTGACAAGTTCACAATATATTGGCAAAAGCTGCTCTTACGGCGGTAAGCACTAGTCCACTTTGGTTGCAATAAATGCGAAGTTTATATTTCCATTTTACGACGTTGGTAGATGAGTGCGCCATTGTATGTCAGCTTATCTACGTTAGGCCATAATTTTATTCCGATTCCCCTTATTTTAGTTCTATTACGAGTTCGGGGACTGTCTGTGTTAGCCAAGTGAATACCCTCTGCCCATAGGCTACCGCGTTCATTTTACACAACACAACTTGAACAAAATTAGTTACCTCCATATTGGAACACATAGCGCCCATTTTTGTTCTTACAAAGACTGAAGGCTTAAAATACACCAAAAGGAATCATTCTAAAACGAAACCGACCTGAGTAATTTACTTAGCTCCTTTACGACATTGTTGTTAACGGAATTTAATCTGGACGATAAATTAATTCGAAGACACGTATATATGAGACCTAAAAAAGCATTGATACTGTGCCAAACCTATGCTAGAACACTGGTTTAGGATATGCTTACCTATATAATCTAAAAGTACTCAGCTTATACTTGGAATCTCAATATAATCTTGCGTCATATGCTTAATGTGACATTTTAATCGTTTTGGTGCATTTCAGTGCCAAACTCCCTGCAAATTGATAGCAAAGCATTGAAAAAACGCTTTTCTTTCAGGACCTCATATTCGTAAATCAAAGTAAGAGCAAAATCGTTTACCTTTTGTCACCTATCACGTTTGAAGTCATTGTTGCGTTTTCCGCTTGAATGTCGACCACAAATTGACTTGTGTTCCTGCCCCATTAACAAAACCTTGCTACTTATACAAACGAGCCGAGGAAGCTAATTAGGGTTTAACGATTGAGTTCAGAGAATCTGTCAATTCGTGATTTATTTACTCAACTACTTGTGGCCATGTAAGGGTCGCGTTACATTAACACACTTTATCTGTAGCCCAAACATAATCCGTCAAAAATGTATTTGTGTATTTACGAATTAATCTGTGAAGGAATTTGAACATCGAATAATTATTTGACTATTGTAAGCTATTGCACGTATCTTCCAACGAAAATTATGCTGTTTCGAAACAATAATTGACACATTTATGTTATTGATGCTTTCAGATTGTTCCCAATCGATGATATTTTTCTTTCAGAAAATTCGAGGTTGGAAATGTTTGTGAAGTTATTTATTTATATTTTCTATCTGCAAATATCGACCAAATTTCTAGTTTTTTCACTAATAAATGGATTAGCACCACTACTAAAGAGTTAATTATTAGGATTTAAGAACATTAAATTTGTTCATCGTCATCGAACCAGCGTGGTTCTCGATGACAACGCCACTGTAAAACTTACTCTATATATTCTGGAATTCCTCAATACCCAGTTGTTGAACCTACATTATTCTTAATATCTTCCGAGTAACAAATTCGTCTTATACATTGACGATACAAATTTAGATTTATGCCTCAACATTTGGACACCAATAAATCATTGAGTAACAACTTGGGTGTACAGACTTTTCGCCTGGCGGACGTTTGCCCATTGCCCCAACGAACTTTTCAGATCACAAGGCGGTTTGAGTTATAATTTTGTTTTACATTCGCCTTGGGAGTTGCTCTAAAATGATAGTATACAACTACATGTGTATTTATACTTATAGGACATTTGGGGCATACTTACGGTCTGGGTTGTGCCGGGGTCACAGGTTGCCGGCATATGTCTCTACTGTGGTGAGTACTATCTGCCCGAGGTGCAAAAGTCTGTAAATCACCACGATTTTTTACTGGAGGATTATGTTGCAGTTCTATCTAAATTCGGCAAAAAATAAGAGTATCGTTCCGCAATAATTACATTCTTATAAATTAGTTAACCCACTCAAAATGTCCGTAATGTAAATGTTCGAGGGACCGTATTCATGAAATGAATATATCGAGAACAGTGCGAAGAGAACTTGAACGAAATTTGGTTGTGTTTAAGGGTTTTCTGGGACATTTAATGTCAGAATGCAAACTCCACATGTACAAATCAAAGACAGGCCGACATCCGCTGTTACGACTAGACTACTATTTCGTCGACTGTTTTTTAATCCGCTTGGTCGAACTTATAAGAAAGTTACAAATATGATCAGTCTAATACTAGCTTCGGAAATATGGGGCCCGACGTTCTTGCTTTGTACATATTATAACAGAATTAGTTTTCTAAGCTTCATGCTCCCGTTTATACACTGTATATATCAACAAAAATTCTGTGAAAACTTAAGATTTTTGGAAGTACCTCAACCTCTTCTCAGACACTACCGACCAACACTGTTTCACGTTTTGTGTATTTCGCTTTTCATTACAGTATTAGCATCACTGTAGCAATGAGAATTACAGCACCCTTTCTACTTATAGTTGATGCCTCGAGGAGCTTCTACTACTCGCAAACACACACCGTTTTCACATAAACCTTTGCAGAACTTGATATCTTCAAGCACTGTTTTCTAGCGTTTTTTTATTGACCCGATTCGTAAGTTCATTTTGGTTTATGTACTGAAAATATTGTCAACTGTTCTGCAGCAGCCATTCAATGACCGATTTTAAACGGCTTCGAAGTTCCAATATAAACTTTAAAAAAGAGGCGTTAACAATCAACAACTAGGCCACCATTCCATGTCTGGCCAAGTAAGGACATGATCATTTATTCATATGAATAATCCTGACCATGTATGAAACAATAAATAAACTATGCTTAAAAGATTTAAAGGATATATGCCGGGTGTTTGGCCAAACGTATTCAATTGTAGAGTCATCTGGGCTCTCAAGTTGCCAATAAGTAGGTTGGACTCACGGAAATTATCACAACTGTGTTGTTGAAATGAGGTCATTGAAAGGAAATAGGTAGGAAACCCGTTTGTTTATAATAATGCCTTTTGTTCCATGTTTCATATAAAATCGTACAAGAGCAACCCCGTATTCCAACGACCTGAAATTGAAAACGCCAATAATAAAGTTATCTCTGTTCCTTTCGGTTAGATACGTGTATAATCGAAGCAACTATCTATCAGAAAAGACTATAAAGTCGCAATTGATTAACTATCGTTGTTAATTTATGGAAAATATATTAACGTGATCTGTGATTGGCCTCAATTCAAATGACAAGTAAGTAAATTACTATTCTAAGCACACGTCACATCATTGGAGTGACCTCATCATGTATTTTAAATAGGTCAAATAGGCTACTCGTTCGGGAATTGATAGAAATTATTGATGGTCTATTCCAGGGCTACTCAATTGGCGGAACGCGGTCCGAATCCGGACCTTTCGACTATTCGAGTCGGACCGCGCCTAATTCTTTATTTTGGATCATTAGCCCCACTTTTGAAGTTTCCTTTTATAAAAATCACTTATATAGATTTTATATTAAATATATATGAAAAGAACTATAACGCCATATTAAACAATCTTGATTAGCTAATAATCATTAGTCGACCGAGGAAGTGCGTGTAATAAATATAATTTCTGGAAAGACCGAACCCAAATATTATTGAAGTTTTGTCTGCGGATCTTCGGTAAAAATAGCTGAGTATCCCTGGTCTATTCTATTCAAAAAAAAGGATAGAGACTTTTGGCTTAGCATTGGAGATTGTTAGATAAGACACCAGCCAGTCAACTGTCGCCGATCAATAGCGAGTTTTTTTTCCGCACTTACGATAGAACTCTCTCAGTTCCTTTTTATGCAGAATCGGCTTTAACACTGGATTGACTGTCAGTTATTTAGCATATGTGGACAGGTTTTCCATCATGCAGTACGTCAGTTTTAAGAAAACTGTGGGGTAATATTAAGAACATCTTCACAATAAACGGATCGTGCAAACCTTTGCCACAAAGAAGCAAATGAATGTTTGATGGAATATGCTGAAGAGTTGCAACTAGATGCAAAACTATAACAGATGGGGGTAGATCAGTAGTGTTGATGATCATACCAGGAAAACAACCAGGGCCGCAGTCTATTTTTTCCAATTCCCAACATAGATGTGAGCTGCGCAGATTATGCCAATCGAAAGTAAGATCCATGGTCCCCGTACAAGAATGTTATTGGGAATATTTGAACCAGTATTGTTGTAAGTATGTATGCTCGAGTATCCAGTATTAAAAAGCCATCAAGATTTTGACTATTAAAAAATAAAATGTGAACGAAATGTTTATATTTTGTTTGTTCTTGATGAACAAATCAAGAATGGTTCGTTCGGAATGAAATTTTTCACTCTAACGCAGGAATTTCAAAAAATGAATGTAGATTTCGCTGTGGATGAATATCTAGCCAATAATTTGTATATATTTTCAGCATACTGCAAAGAGGAAATCCAATTAATTCGTCATGTTATAACATCTTTCATGACTTCTGCGGAATCGAAAAAACAAAATTGAAATACAATTCCTCTTTGCGGCTAGGAGGCATCACTTATGTCAAACGTACTAACGATGAAGGTAGACAACGTCGATATGGGGTCTTAGCTTCCTGTCTTAGCGGCCGACGGTGGACTAGAATTTCAAGAAATATTATTCGGCCGGCCGTAATACTTGACTTTCGAATATATATAAGCGTATACCAAGAAATATCTTGACATTGGGTGCGCTGTTTTGCCAACTACTTGAAACTTACAGCAGTTTGGTTAATTGTTAAAAACCGCAATTTCAACTGGATACTGCAGGGGTTGCCGCCAACACGCCGATCGCAACGTCTCGAGTAGTCGATCGCGTCCGATGTTGAGTGAATATAATAACATTTCTTAAATAGAAATAATAACATACCCCAATTTACCTTACCAGTTTCATGCAGCGCCTGGTGTGTGTTTTAAAACGGGACGATTACAGTACTGTACATGGATACTTGGCAATGACACCTGGCAAGGAATTTCCGGCACTTACGACTAAAAATTAGACAGGCCTTAGATCATAATCGTATGATTCGAATAAATCTTAGAAATGATGAAACATTTACTCCGGGTACAATTACATAGTCAAATTAACAAATTAAATGGAACATGAAAAATGCAATTTTTTGTTGCGATTTCATAAAGAATGCGCCCACAGAGTCGAGCTTATTGACAGCAGTGCAATTATTTTATGCGTGTGTGTAGTTATTTGCATATCCAGTACTCATTCGTTTTTGTGTATGAACGTTTTACCGATCAGTCGAGCGCGATATATTTTGAGGATTTTAGTCGATCGCGGTCGAAAGCAGGTTGGCCACCCCTAGAATACTGAACAAAGAGAAAGCCTCAAATAATTTTATAAACATATTTGGTATTTAATGCAAATTGACGTCCAATTAAACCATTAAATACAAATATTTAGCCTCCTCCGTGCTATTATGGTTTTATACACATTTAACCAATAAGCGTCGGTGACAGTAAAAGATGAATCCCATTGGACATGATTTTTAGCGATATGTATCTGTTTTTATCGCACTGTCCAAAACCAATTTTCAATTAATTCAGAAAATGCTAAATATATTTTCACGTTTCACTGCGGTTAGCTATACTTACCTATCAATAACGCTAGAATGATTGTTTGACATTTTCACTTTTCACTCCTTTCCCTGCCATTATACATGAAAATTTACTGAATATTCAATTGTCTCTAAGATAAGTGGGAGTAGAAACTATTTTCATATATGGCATAACAATTTCTAAAATCTTACGGAAAAAGAGAACCGCGCCATAAGCCATTTAATACAAAACTATCACAATGTTTTCACTAAGTGGGTGGCGCAGAGGTTTCTACCAATTTCACAAACTTCCGATGATTGAGCATATTGCCTGACTCAAAATATTTACAAATATCTGTGGGTGGGAATAAACTTAACACAAAATAGTGTTTATATGAATAAATGAAGGACAAGTCTTGATTCAAATATTTACCAGTTAATTTTGACAGACAGTCAACTACCATATGATACGTTCTATAATTAGAAACAAATCTGTTCATTTTGCAGGTGAGACTGGGTTTAATTTTGAATAATAAAGAAATAAGTAAAAATCAATGAGGACAACTGTACTATATTACCCAGAATTTATGAATGTAATATAAGCTTCCACAACTATGCAATTTCTAATAAATTCAAAGACAATAACTACTTCGCTGATAAATATATGTCAAAGTTAGGTTCCGACATAGAGTAGTCAAAACCACTGAGTATCAAGCAAAATTGCAACCATTTTACAAATGGCAGAATGGAAAAATATCAAATCTTCAAACTCGATAGTTCACTCGCATCGACCGAATTTTTTTCAAAATAGGATATCAAACTTCGCGGACATTCTCTTTAAAATAGCATTGAACCTTACAAATTCTTAATACAAAACTATTTGTCCTAACGTATTTTATAACTTTCAACTTGATAACTGTTAACATTTACTGATGATGCTTGAACATTATCATTATTAAATATAAACTTAAATACTTTCGATAACACGCGTCCAATAACAACGAGCGAATGAGTTTCTAAATTTAGAATTACTTAACATCCGATTGCATAGCCTCACTGACGAATGACATATTGCAAGTAAATACAGAAATATGATTGTTCTGAACCGACAAAACTCGAAGCGGAAACTCATATAATAAATTTACATATCGGAATTCTGACCAATACCTACTCCTTAAATTGAGTTGCCACACAAAAATTTCTCTAACTGTACTCCTCCTCGATTCAAAAATACTGCTGTTTATTTGCCAGCGTGATAACGAAGAGAGGCGGCCAATTACTTATGCATCAAAAGCCATGTATAATCGATAGGTTAAATTTGTAGAAAGACCACTCATATCTTTCCAGTGTTAAAAGAGCCAAGTTGCGTTAGACCAGTAAAACAAAACAGTCGGAATTCCTTAATTAAGAAAACGTACATGTCATTAGCAATTTTTGTCACTCAAGATTTTGGCGGGCACATTTCTTTCAGCTGTGAGTAAATCATGATTAATTTACCTCCTTGTAGCTTAATATATCGTCGTCGTATAATATCTTGATTACATAATCATTGCATTAAAATTTACAAAATTACCAATGATCAGTATATGTTAAGTAGCCTCACCTGTTTAGTGTCAGAAAGAATCGGTTTGCATCTTGAGATAAAACGTTACTGATGAAGTGCAACAGAAGCCGGTCGTGATGGAATAATCACATAGAAACTTATATTCCACAGTCTATACGAGTTTGGGTTTATATCTACAATTTTGTGAAGCTCAATTATTCCCTGTTAATATTAGGAGAGATATCTGGAAACACGTAAATACAAAAAAAAATATGTCAAAATGTCTAGAAGAACAAACATAATGAAGAAACTAAGTTGGTAAAATAATTGTAGAAATCCGGACGAGGCGAAATCCATAATATGCTACAATATTTTAACCTGTTTAAGAGGATACGGAATGTTTCTAATTCACATTTTGACAATGAAAAATCTATTTTTTCCAAGCACGATAATATAGATATTTACATTCAAGTTTATACAGCTAATGTTGAAACAATTCGCTGTTCTGCATGATAAATGCTTGATCAAGTCAGTATTATATAATGTATTTCAAACCCGTTCATTACGCCTCATAGTGGATCCAGTATTAGCAGGGAAGTTCAAAGCATATCAAAGGTAAATTCAATTCGGCATATTTTATTCACGTTTCTCAGTGATGGTAATTATGGGGTAAATATCATAAAAGCCGCCAACCATAGTTCGAACATACAATATGAATAATTTATTTGGAATATCGTATTTGAAACTGGCATTATAAACTCAGCAGCGTTTCACACAGACTATCAATTACCAAAAATGAAGTTAAATCCAACATTTTTATCTTGAACTTCTTGTTGGGTATTTTGGATTTGCGAACGAAAATGAAGATGATAATCTGATGGAAAAATCTCATTAGCATATTTGAATACATCTTTTAATCAATCTGAGTATGTGTGGGTAGTTTACAATTAATTCGGGAAATATAAAATGAATGTTTCCAGATTTATCATCTTGAATTTCATTTTAAAGTATCCAAACCACTTTTTTAATCTGATAATCTAGAATGCTTGCAGTTGCCGCGAAATCCTAATTTCATCTGCGAATTTGCATTCTGTTTCATACAGAACTAACACGATGCTATATTTAATTTCTTTCGCAAAATGCACTGGTCGCATGCTACCGACTGTTCTTCATTTATGAGTAAATTCTCACAAACAATATAGTTCTCGCGTGAATAGAAATGATTTTGCAATGTCGCGAAATAATATAATCGTGGGTTAACACTAATTTTCTGAACTGTTTTCCTTTTTTCTGTTCATCTTGGGAGAAAAACCCAACCAAGTGGTGTGGGATAGTAGATAGATAGTGGTGAGGATAGTAACCCTTGATTATAGTATTTAACAATATCGCGACAAAGGAAAATTATCCATACCCACGCAAGAAATATATATCACGTTTCATATATGGTTTGCGATCAAATGTGTTCAACAACGTTGATAATTTCTTAATCGCCTAATTCTAGATATCCATTATGGCTCCCCAGAATCTAGATTGTTCTGTTTCGTTTTATTTCCGAGTGCATTTGAACATACTTGTGAATATATGAACACAAAAGCCAAACGAAAAAGTACGAGTATGGAATCTGTCGCAGTATGCTACCGATACGACAATCTTCACGACTGACGTGAAAGCGGAAAAGCCACCATTTTTAATGACGTCATCGCACATAAAAAAAAAACGAATTTCATAGAGTTCACAGAAATTTGAAATACATAAACGTAATAGTTTTCTAGTGGGAAAGACAATATTCGACAATTTCAAAGCAATTGGTCTGGTAGTTAATGAGAAAGGCGATTTTATCATAACAATAAGCAAAGAACTCCACGAGCGATTTAGAGTTTAGACTGTAGCAATGTATGAAGTTTACCTACTAAATATAAAAAGATTAAATTATGTTGATTTAAATCAGTTAGAGTTAAAAATCAACTTGCATTTTTGCGAATAAACCGTCATTTATGAGGTCACGGTTAGAATAAGGTTGGTGTTATCTCAAATAGGTTTCACAAAACTGGAACTACACAGCGCACATAAATATTCCGCATACAAATGTTCAAGTATAAAATATACCATTCATATATATTATACAGCGCAATCAATTCAATTTTCAATCTAAGATCAACTACATCGGTGTCATCAAATATTCATCAAGAGTATGGCATCAAAAATTGCGAGATGTGATTGTGACATTTTTACTACTAGAGATCAACCGTGTTGAAATGTGTATTGATAATTTCCAATTTGTTGCGAAAATTTTTTTATACAGTAAACATCGTGGAACGCGACGACCAAAAGTCGTGATTGCTGCAAATCAATCAACCATATAGGTGAATTTTAAACAACCAGAAAAGCGTGGGAACAAACGAACTTTAACCTATTTAAAGTTAACATGAAGATGAAAACGATGAAACGTTGTTTATGCTATTTTAAAATAGGGTTTGAACATAAATGGTTGAGACTTTGTGTGATAAATAAGAATTGAAAAGGCTCATACCATAGATCGCAATTTAATACTTCGTTGGCCGAGATTTACAAGCATTAATTTCCAATATAAATTGTTTTGGGGCCCCAGGCAGTGATATATCTAGATACTGTACTGAATATGGAGTTCACGCTTCAACTTTCTCCTACAAGAATAGGATAGGATTTTCATATTTATCCCGGGGGACCGGGAGGAAAGCCGATAAGACGGCTTATCCATATGGCGAACCACGGCCTCTCGTCCGGTTACCATTCCAAGTCGGGTATGGGATTAGTTATATTGTTTGTTTTCGGAAGCATGGACTTGGTGGTGGAGGAAGCCGTAACCGACCAGCGGTTACGTGAACCAACCAACGACGGCGAGGAATCCAGCAATCGCACATAACCATCCCTGCATGAGATTCGAACCTGCGAAACCACGCAGAGTAATTAGAGGTGCGGTGGCGAGCGTATTCCTAACGCTTAGCCCGTTGAGCCACACCGCCGCGCCACAACAAACATTGTTAAATCATTAATTATATTTCAAAACGTTTTTGAATCAATAGGATCATTTAATATATAAATTAAAACAACAACAGTAAAACAAATGTAAAACAACAGAATTTTGAAAACGTTATTTATGGCTATTACTTCACATTAGGTATTCAATCCACAGTGTTTAAGTCTTCGAATCTATTGAAAGTGCGCTTCAGATGTATGACCATCGTAAGTCTTAAAAATTGATTTTTCGTGATAAAGTTACAAAATTCAGATATTCTATAATTCAATTTTTCGAAGGAATAGAAAACAACAACCCTACACGGTGTGTAATATTTTTTGACCGATAGCAAAGATTCTACTGTCAATGACAAAACAGCGTTAAATGGGTTTCATCAATTTCAGACACAAATTCGAACAATTTGATTAATTTATGGATTGGTGAATTCTACTCCGAACTTAAAAGCAAAATCATTTTGCATTAGTGCATGATGGAGTGAATTAAGCCTATTCGTTAATTTGTCAAGGGAACTATTCTTTCAAGATCCCACACGAAACTTTGCTCCAAATAAAATTTGTTTCGTACAAATTGATATGATTTAAAAAAAACTTCGTGAACCTTGGCACTTCATACAAAAGAAGTTTATTATAGTAAAATATATCGTCTACGACAGGGGTCGGCAACCTTTAGTTTCTCTCGGGGTTTAGGTTGCAAGTCATTGGCGGGCCGCACATATTTTTAGAAATGTGGAAAGACCGAACGGATGGTATATTTTATAATAAAATTCAAGCAGTGATATATCTCTCGAATAGAATGTAGATTTATTTCCTCATTGCATCTCATAAAATTCCATTTGAATATTTTCAGCGCCATTGAACCCTTTGCACTTAGCATCAACTTTTCTGCGTTTTGTTGCCATTTGCTTAATTATAATTAAATTATATGCTCATTAAACGAGTAATTGTGAAATATATAATTGTTAGGTTATAATATAATCTAGTCTAAAGAATATATTTGTCCAAACGGATGTTTTGTTACTATAATTTAATGAAGCGTCGCGGGCCGGATTATAGTACTATGCGGGCCGGATCTGGCCCGCGGGCCGTAGGTTGCCGAACCCTGGTCCACGACGTCACTGTAATGAACAACTTCATTAAGCAAAAACCTTCCTTCCAGCAAACCGTTATTTCATACACAGCATTTCTTTACAATTCGCTAAATCTTTAAAAATGATCAAAATCTTGTTCTGCCGTGTCCAAAACATTTCTTCAGGTATAAAAGTAAAGCTCACTTGGAACGGAGTAAAAAAATTGAAGAAATTTTGCAGAATATATACGAAACGATGCTACAAGAAGATGAGGTATGCTGGCGTTCAAAACATGTAGCACGCATTTTTGCGAAATCACTTCACGAATCCACTTAACGTCGCATGAGAACATTTTTGTCATCTGTCATGAAATTTGGGGTTAGAAGTTTGACTAAATATTCGACAACTCTGAACTGACGACTTTGGCCTGAAAACGAAATTTGATTGACTTGATTGTACACAATCAACTAACGCTCTCTTTCAGCGACTACCATAATACAACCTTTTGCTTTCCCGTATAACAGTGTGATGTGATAGTTTCGACGATTTTGAGCATTTCAGTATTCTCATGTTGTTCAATTGGTTTGACTAATTGATAAAGCATCCGCACAGGAAATGTTCGCTGCAAACGCGCGCAATAACAAATTTTTAATACTATTCGTCAAGGCAGTAATATAAAGGACGGCTTCCGAAAATTATGCCATACAAATTGTTTCTACAGAGAACGCAAAATGTATGACTATTTGATGCCTACTGCTTTTCATATGTTAGCGAAGGAGTTGGCTGTCAATATTAACAAACAAAATTGTGACGCCATGGCCCATCCCATGTTTAGCAAGATTTTATATGATTATTCAAATCACCCACATTCAAAGCTGAATCTTCAAAATAAATTCTCAAAATACCTATCGACATATAAATATCAAACAATCGATCACCTTGACTAATACGATCTAGGTATTAGACTGCTTTGTGGCAAATGATTGTCGAGCTTAAAGTTCTACATACAAAGCGAGTTGTTGAATAATATTTCCTTTTCGTAATACAACAAAGCGTGAGCAAATGACAATCATTGACAAATATAATTTTGAATTCAAACTACGCCTATACTGTGTACCTTACTTATGTTATATATAAGTTCGATATATCTCGGTATTCGATCCAAGTGAAATAATTTAACATCCAAAATTAACGAAGGCTCTTCACGGAATCTTGGTAACAAATTTTTACTTCCCATTCCCATCATTTCCAACACCAAAAATATTTAATTTAATCTCTGCAACGCTATATTATCTAGTAGGCTACATTGTCTTGTCACTACGTGCGTGCTATATACGTGAGATAAAATACAAGTTACATTTGTCATTTCGATTACTCTTTCCTTCCTTCAATTATACTAGAACTCATCCAAGCATGGTCTATATATTAGTATTTGAATATTTCATTCACTGACAAACAATGATATTTTACAAACATATCCCCTGTATTGAACATCCATTTCGATTTGCAAGTCTTTTAAATCGTAATATTGGTTATACGTTGCAAAGCTTGCAATGCAAATATAGGTTTATTTTCAATTACACTTTGTCGCATACCATACTTCAATATTTCAAAAAAAATTCGTCTTACTCTTTTTTAAGGAACACAATATTTTATAAAGGAGAATGCGATTTTGATAATTTGACATGCATAAATTTCAAAGTATTTTTTCATACACAAATTTACTGTTTTAAAATTTCTTGATTCACTACTTTCAACCTAGTAATTTCAACTCGCAGACTTTTCTATGTTAATCGAATGGCTCATCTATCCACTGGTAACTGTTTAAAATTCTTTGCACTGGTATTCTACACCACCATTTACGTCGACATATAATTTTGTCCTTCGGGGATTGATTTACAAGGAACTTTACGCACAAACAGTATGTCTTTACAAATACGAATTGGCGTCTACTTGAAGATTCCGAAAATACTAATAATAAACTCTACTAATTTAATCATGAATAAGGAATGGGATGAATGGACAAGGTGTGCTACGAATATTTATCCATCATGGATTGAAGTTGAATGAAACATGTTAAACACCTTATCATGAAATCAATCTTCCAACATAAATTACCAAACAATTTTCACCGTGTAAACGAAATTCAAGTCAACAACAGTTCGGACTTCAGCAAATTGAAATACAGTTTCATTTCTGAGATAAATATAGACAAGCGAGAAGAAGGATCAATTAGATTAGCTACTTTTTAATTTCTTCGAAAATCGATACCTTGTTATTGCAATGTTTGAGTTACGTTTATCAGTGATTTGTTTGACAAATGTGATTTTCTCAAACTATTTGCTGTAATGATCCTAACACGCGAAAAAGTGTTCGAAGACTGTTCATTTATTGTGCTCAAATCATGCTGAACTTCATACATCATGACTAAATCTATACTTTAATCTTTGAATGCGTCTTAACAATGTAATAACCAATTAAAGCCAATTAAACACTTAATGAACTTGTTTACATCATTTAAAAAACTTCAAGCTCAAGATCGACGCCGATATGGCCCATTCCCATTTCTCTTTTAAACTCCCCACAACCTAACGCCTCGCTACAAATTGTACCTTAAACAGACAACCTTATGGGAAACTTGAATTCGACTATGGAAAATAAATTAAATGTCCATAAATTATCTTTATAATTGAAAAAAGTTATCATTTTGATCAAATTTTACAGATTTAGAGACATCTGATGTGAACCCCCCAAATGGGAACCTTGATCTTGGTTAACCGCTCATCGTGTGAAAATCTAAATAGCTCGGCGAATTTGTTGTTGTTAGCTGAAGTAAGAAAGAATCTTTGCACTACGCTCCAATTGACTTAAATAGCTAAAAAATCGCTATGTCATTACTGAAATATAAGAATGAGATGGAGAGATTTATTTACACTAATCGAATTTATCGTGCTGAATCGAATCGAGCCGAACTAAAAATTATCAAAAGGTAAGTGATGACGAATGTTTATATTTATGTATAATAATTGTCGAAGTTATATATCGTTGAAGGTAGATATTTTTAATATTGACCAGATATTCTTACTATTGGCTACTCATTTTCAAATCAACCTGGACAGGCGACGGATAACATTTGGTCCTCACGGACCAAAGCTTACACACTTCGTGCAATAAATTAAACAAGCAAGAAAACTTTCTTATTTTGATTTGTCGTGTGCAACAGGGAGCAAATGCTTTAGCATATATAAATATTCCCGTAGATCCCCAGAGTAAATCCCATATATAGCTATATGTGACTTTGTTTGCTTCGCAATAAGAAATGTATTTTCAATGAAGTTACGAATAGGATTGGGTATAGACCAGGGGTGGGCAAGGTTTTCGAACCAGGGGTCAAAAATGTTACCCATCTAGTCTGGCGGGCCATGTGAGTGTGACGTAAAAAGTTACATTTTATGAACAACATTTACAGTGTTACAAAGCAAAGGTGGAAAACAAGCGTCCTGAGAAAACTAAATTTAACCACAATCTCAACAAATTTATTAGCTAAAAAATCTAAATTTGGTTGTCAGTTTGGTTGTGGCAGCATCATACGGGCCAGATTGAATTACCCAGCGGGTCAGATTTGGCCTGAAGGCCATACTTTGCCCAGGTCAGGTATAAACCCAAGCGCCATTTGAATGGCCTAAATCGTAGATTCCTGTTGGGACACCACGTACATGAATTTCAATTTTAGGGTAGCGCTATAAGTCGTGAACTGTTTTGTGACATCAAGCACATCTAACGACATTCTAATATATTGTGTTCTTCTCTTTGAAGTTTTGAACCACTAACGTGATTGCAATCCGTGATGTAACATGAGGAAGCGCACTGTGACGTTGCATTAGCTAATTTTTTTTATTATTTATTGGTACATGCACGCGTTTAATTAACGACACAAGCCATGGCTATGCAAGACACAAATAGTTGTTTCGATAAAAAAATCCTTAACTGCATGAGAACGATAGAACTTTTTCAAGCTGATCTTAATACCCGAAAGTTAGTTGAGGGTTCAATTCGTAATATTCCCAAACCGAGTCAAAATATTTTTATTACGTGTCGAGGTTTATCTACAAATTTAAAAATTGCATCTAACACAAAAAAGGGTCAATGGGTCACAAAAATCTCATTTAAATGATCATTCAAGTCATGCCAAAGCCTTTCTATCGCCTAAAAAACTAAAATTTCCGCGGTGTCAATCAAGACATTATGCGCAAGACTAATGCAAGTCAAATATGACAACGCTAGATATCTAAGGACTGCCACTTACTTTCGTGCGTACGTTTATAATCTTTCACACCTCGTAGATTCAATATTACTGTCTAAGTTAACTTGGCCAAGTAAATGTGATTCAAGAAGCTCTCTGCAGCCATTCATAACCCCAAGTATTTTGCTACGATTCCGGCTATGCTCTAACAAATAAGGAGCTATCTATTATGTTGCAATTCGATTGACAGCGCACAGATTGGACACGCTTTGTGAGTTTTGACGTCGTATGAACGACACAAAGTTGCTGAACAACGAAGCAGAAGCTTCTGTTTCAAGCGAGAGCAAGAATTCAAAAATCGAAAACCATTCAAAGGTGGGGAACCGTACGTGAGGTAATGGCGTTTTCCGCTTTGTTGAATACACGGGACACAATGTATGTATTTTTTGAATACGTACTCCACATTGATCAACATGAAAATATGTGATAGATTATGAAATTTTTAAAAGAGAGTAGAAAATTTAATAGGGCTGAGCAATTCAACTATTCTACCAATATTTTTAACTATCGTTTGTTTGAATGAGAACGTTTGATTTAACCGATAACTGATTATGTGCCAACAAAATGATTTAAATATCTGTGTAATCCAGACGTAACTTCGAAAAACAATGAAATTTGGAAATAACCGCTTTGGCAACGTCTTCATTTTTTGTTCCAATATCTTCGATGAACACATTCCAAGAATACGATCTTCAAATTTGATGCTTGAAATTATGGCGTATCAATGTTCAGCCAAAAAAGCGATCGATACTTCGGCGATACATACTAAAATCAAAAGGACGTACAGTATAATAAATGTATATTTAATACCAATCAAATTTTACCAAAATAAAAATGCGAATTTTGATATATAATACTTAAATTAAGATTATTGAAACTATTGCTCTAACAAAATTTACTGAAGTCAAAAATTATAATATTTCCAATAACTTTGTGGTCAGTGTCTTTTGCATTTCTTTCTACATATTTCTGTTGCTATCAATTTCTATATCATGGAGTAAACGATGATCCATCGACTTTTCTTCCTTTTGTCATTCGTACATTTGTACAGTGTCGTATCTACATAGGAAATGGACATCTATGCGGATTCAATCGTTGTAATTAGCCTCCAACTATGGAGACAAAAATTCATCAAATGTTAGTACCCAGAATCGATCTGCGGGTCCCACGACATTTCACTTTAGTTTTAAAATGATCGATGTCTCGAATGACCGCAATGCATGATATATTAAGATTGTAAATTTAATTAAATGGCGTTTCAAAAATCTCATAGTGAAGACACGTAGGGAAGAATAAAAAAGAATTTGAATTAGAGAAGAATTTGAATAAAACACCACGCGTTCAATTGTAGAAAAGCTCGATTGCATTATTATATGCAATGGCCTAGTATGCACTTTAATTATATCGTGACTAAATGCCTGGTTAATTTTACCGGGTCTGCAAATTACTCATCCTCGAACACAGAAGGTCGAATCAAATGCGTTTTGTTTTAAATGATGTGTAAATGAAGAGAACTTGGATATTTTGTATTGAACTGCAGGTCCTTTCTTCTTGTTTACTTTATACTTGGGATCCGTATGTGGTAATTGCCACAAGGATACGAGATAGTATTAAAGTGATAAGTAAAAATAACATGATCTCTTTCAACGAAATGGTAAATATTTTATATACTTATATATATAGTATATACTTACCATTTCGTTGAAAGAGATCATGTTATTTTTAAATGAAGAGAGTTTGCGTTTACAACACATACTTTAGCAAACAAATCGTTTACTTTCATTATTTTCTCCCGCTGTTTGAATAAAAAAAGAAATATCTTCAGTTGCGCCAGTCGTTGCAGGCTTGTAGTTGCCAAAATTGACGATAGTTCATGCAAATATCGCGTAGTCTTGTGTAAATGAGATGTATTGTACGTGACAATCTCACAACCAACCAATTATAAGAGAATAAATAGCAAAATAATATTAACTTGTAATCCAATTGCCTACAATCACCAGACAACTGGCATATCCCTGAAATGCAATGTAATAATCAAGCTCTCAAATAACTTGAACACTGTACCTGTGAGAAATATCATTTCATTAAAAATGTTAAAATTAGGTATTGCGGGGAAACTTTGCTAATACGAGTAAAGCGTTCTTAAATGGAACATAATTATTATTTGAGACTACACGTACGAAATACGCCGGAAGTAAGCTTGAGAGGGTTCATCTCTGTCCGCAAAATGGTGACGACATATCTCGCAATTTGCTTGTCAAAGCAAATGAAGCGTGGTATTGGTGCAGTACAGAGCAACACGAGTTCGCACTGAAAACTTCATTCCACTTTTTCGGACTAAATCTCAAGAATGTCTTTCGTGAAATCTTCAAAGTATGTTCTTAGTGTTGGGCAAATATGTGCCGACTTGATAACAATATGCGAGTCATACCCCGAAGAAGATCTTCAAGTTTGGTAAGACTTTACATTATTGTACTAACTTCCGCGTCAGGCTTTGAGCTAGCCTGAACCCTGAATATTGTGTGGTATATAAAATCTGGTTCCATTACATTTGAACCCACGTACATTTGAACCCATGACAATTGCACCTGTATGCTATTGCACCTATGGAATTTTTTTTGTTTTTCGGATAGTTGAACCCATACTAACCCTAACCCATGGGTTTAAGCACCCGCAAGTAGATTTAACCTGTGGATATACACATGGGTTCAAATGTACGTGGGTTCAAATGTACGGTCACCATAAAATCTATATGTCTGTATTCTGTATATTATACTATATTATCTATTTTTCTGGCGATTCCACTGTTCAGCAAATTTGAGCCTTGAAAGATCGCAGCCCTTGTTTCTAATAACGTTTAATGTAGATGAATGAATTTTGAAACAGAAAACTCCCGAACCTGATTGCATAGTCTTCTGCGAACATTGTTAAACATAATTGAACATATTAATTTTCAAACCAATGGTTACTTTTATCAACCAAAAGTCCATACACTCCATTTACATGTTCACGACGTTGAAATAAATATTTACCCAAAGCCCATATTTGAGTTGTTTACCGAGTGTCGCTGCGGAATACGCATTGAGTACTAATCATCTTGCCGCGATCTAATTTCACCGTAAATATGTCGAGTTTTTAGCGTCGTCATAATAATAATAACAAGAACGTTGCATGCATAATGCGACTGGAAGTGGTCACATAATGCAGTTGATTGGTCGTAGTTTGTCGCCGTTATGATTATTGAACGAACATTACAAAATTCCCTCTATAGACACATTTACTATTGTTATCAATAATTAGTGCTCAAGCCCAATATTGGCAGAGAGGTGGAAATGCCGGAAACTTTGCTGAAGTTATTTCTCATCTTGGTAATAAAGTTGAATTCATGGGAACTTTTCCTGACATGAGTAAGATGAAACAATCTATTATGGGAGGTATTGCGGAAGCCAGGTACGCACCATTACAACTAATTGCATTTATTTTGTAATTAAACGGTTTTAGATCAATTTGACCTGATCAAGAATTTTCGAGACGTCAAAAAATTGATGTAATTGATACCAAGAATTCTTCGATTCAGGAAAATCACGTTATTACCATTTTTCTCATTGCTGGAATCATTAAAACGAATAACATTATAAAAATATTCAGATACTGCTTGGCAGAACTCGATCGAGCCCGTGTTAGTTACGAACATCTTGCTTTCCGGGATTGTCAAAGCTTCCCTTCAACATCAAGTGTATTGAGTAAAACAACCGGAACTCGTACTATTGCCCATTACAGGGGGTAAGAGATACTTCAGGGTCTGTATAAAGTTTTGCACCATTATGTTGAAGCTCCAATATTGCCGAATGTTGTCATATTGAATAAATCTTTCCAGTTCGTTATTTTATAAAAAAAAAAATATTGATAATTGCAATAGTAGAAGTAGTCCAATTATTACTTGCTTTTATTACCAGACCGCTGGATGAATTAACCATAGAAGATTTTGCTGTTCTTGATTTAAACAAATATTGTTGGATACATTTTGAGGTAAATATATATACAGTATGAGATTTTAGATTTCATACTTTACTGTAAACTGTGTTTACATAATTTACCTTGGTAATACACTTTTATTGTTTTTGAATTGTTATTATTTAACTACAACTCACTGAGGGTAAATATATGCATTGAACAAAGTTGTAAAAACGATGAAAAATATTATATATAATGTCACACTAAAATATAATAGTGTTAGTAATAGTGTTATATTAAGAATAATCCCAAGTTTGGAGGTTTTCTTGGAAATCTTCTTTTTGTGGGGCTTGACCTGCGTCGAATAACTATATATATAAGATTTGGTCGATAATTTTTTTCCAATTATAGCTCTCATATTCATATATGTATCCACTTGCACTATTGTTTCTAGGGAAGAAAAAATGGCGATGTCATGGAGAAAGAAATCGAAATAATTCAACAACATAATTCAACTAAAAAGTTGGAGGATCGAGTATCGGTGTCCGTGGAACTCGAATTGCCAGAACACGCATCACTCGCTAAATTAATTCCCTTAGCGGATATGGTAAATACCAAAATTTTTGTGTATTATATATTTTTTTAAATGTTTTTGCAGAAGAGGCAAACATCGATCGTTTAATAGGCATATTAATCAAGACAGCATTACAAATATTAGATAGGTCTGTACTTTGTAGATAGGACTGCGGATGATATAAGATATAGTAGTTGTGTTGCCAAATGTCCATATATTGGTAACATATAAATAAAAAGCCGTATCACCTTGCAAGGTACACGAGTTGAATTCCAAATTATAACTACATCAAAAGTAAGTTAACGAAGACATTTCTTGAACGCGGCCGGGATCACGTCATCATATTTCACGGCCCATGGCATAAAACGTTTGCATGGTAAATTTGTTATTGTTTATGCTATTATTATATGCGGAAATGAATCGGACAACAACCTTTTTTCGTTGCATTTAAACACATGCTTCAACAATGCTCAGTGTACTTGCTACACGTATACGACTGACTATCCTTGAATATCAAGGGCCGCAAACGTTTTACTGTAAACTTTGAACACTTTAAAGGGGGCGTGAAAACAAAATAATTAGGAATACTCTTTTTAGTGGCAATGCCACGCTAATATTAGATTAAACAGACATTACAATATAATTGTAAACTTCCGCGATTCGGATGAATTCGCAATAATTCGAGTCGCACTTCACGATTCAAAAGACGTGTCTTCGGGTTTTATACCCAATTAAAATCAAAAGAATATTTTGTTCAAAACTATATTCAACAAACAAACATTGAATTTCATTGAATCAGGACAAAATGCCACGACATGCGTGCCGCCCTTTTCTAAAGTCGGGAACTGTTAATTTTGGCACATACAATTTGTCCGTTTAAAAACCTAAGAATGGGCATTTCGTGCTTTTGAGCGATGTCTACGGAAAAAATCAAACATCAAAATATTGTAGAAAAAACAACAATCTATTTGAATAAACAAATCACTATTTTACAAATTCAACTTACAGAAGTATTGGTTGATTTTCAGGTTAAATTTCAGGGCATCTTAATTGGTCGAAAAAAAGTTTTTTATTATTTGGAATATCGCTTTAATACAGCATTGATTATCAACTGCTCGTCGTAACGTATTGTGTTTTCATCGCTACCGTTCTACGTCGAACTACAAGTATGATAAATTACCCGTTCATTTATTGTATTTGTGTAGTTCGTGTGCGGTGTTTAAATAACAATTATTGAAGAAGCCAAAGATCGAATCGTTGAGGCTCATTTAATATTCATATGTGGAAGAGTAAAAAAAAATTTCCTTCTGACAGATCATCATCAGCAGATATTTCGCTCGTCATTTGGGATTTCAATCTGCCATAGAATGCGTTGCAAAATTGCGTCATCAATTGAAAAAAGGGTAAGGCCTTTAAAAAAAAACCACGTCATATACGCAATCTTGAGTTGCTACTTCATCTCAGAGTTTAGTTCTTTATATTATTGGATATGTAATGATCAACGTATAGTGGCATGTGTTTTGATGGAAACGAACTTGATTGTTTGATGCCCCATAAATAATGCCTGGATACAAACTCACAATATTAAAAGAGTTTCCGTCTGTGACGTTAACATTATCTATTATTATTATGATAATAAAAATGCCCGGAATTTCACTTCTAATTTGGGAGTATGAGTTCGTGTTGGTGTGTGGAACATCGTAAAAAAAGAATTGAAGCGTCAATGTGTTAATCCGACGAATCCGACCAAATACGCCTAAGTCATGACACAGAGGTAACGAATTTATAATTCGGACGTTGGAGCTTGTGTTCATGATGATGCTTGTGAACTGAGTATTCAGCTTGTGAGCTGGTGTATTCTGGGCAAATTATAAATTTGGTAAATCAGTGTTGAAAAATAGTACTAGTTTGTGTCTCACTACGAAATGCCACAAAATCTCTCTTCAAAATTATATGTTAAAAAGATAGCACGCTTCGCCCATGGCGACATGGACATATTTCTTCTCTCAGTGTCACATATCATGGTTTTCATTGTGTAATAATATCCATTGATTGTGTTCACTGCGTGTCATTTACAAGTACGTTTGTTCCCCACTGGCAAACGCCTCAGGGCGAATGACCCACCGCTTGCTAGTGGGCAAGTTCGGATCGCCCGAACAACTGGCATAGAGTAACATGTTTGTCAGGAATATTATCAAGAAATCATTCAACGATAAGTTTTCAATTTGATTTTTGTTTTGTTGCAGTGGAGACATTGTCTGCTCGTGGGGGCATCTCGGTGCAGCTCACGCAAGAAACGTTCCAGATAACATTGAGCAACTTGTACAAGCTGTGAAACCAGAAAGAGTTCTTGATACTCTCGGGGCTGGAGATACGTTCCAAGCTTCTCTGGTACATGCTAGATTAAACGGATTGGATCTCAACAGCACTGTACTGTTTGCATGTGAAGTCGCCAGCAAGAAAGTTGCTTCAATTGGGTACAACAGTGTTATCGGGTTGGGTATAAATTAGAAAGAAAGTTGCAGATAATTGGATGCGATAGCGTAACCAGCGTAATTGAATTGATTTTTATATTACAACAAATCACCCATCTCACCTCAATTTCATTTACACATATTATATTGTTTCTGTAACATTTTACATCAATGTACTAAACTTATTGTAATTTCATAATTGGAAGATAAGAACAATTGTTTGTGTATTCATTTGCAACTACTCTTGGGGCTGCCAGTTATATACCAGCTGTGTTTTAAGAAGATAATTTCTAAATATTGTATGGCATGCCCAAGTCTCTGCTTTCTCCTTTGACAAGCTTTGATGAGAAAAACGCGATAGGCCTGATATCCGTAAATTGCATAAATTTCGCTATGGATATCGCTACGGTAACGCCCAGGTCATAGAGTTGCTAAAAATATCTTTGGTTCAATGGCGGCCGAGCAGTATGGAATAAAAACTATTCCCTTTCGGTTACGAAAAAGTTTTTGGTGGAATACCGGGTCCAACAGGACTTCTAGTATCTTCTGGCATCTCTAAACTAGTGAAGTTGAAATCGATTGGTTCATTAGTTGCGGACAAAAACGATTTTTTCTGACAATTACAATTTGACAAAACAATTTATAGACCGACTTGATGTCTAATGAAGCTTTTTACGGGTGACAAACTACTCCACACTAATTATCCATGAATGCCGAATAAAGCTTTAAAATATACATGTAACGAAGAAAACGTTTATGCTCTAGTTTCTGCCATTTTACAATGCACCCAGAGAATTATATGGTCCATATGATACTTGGGGTGTATCACTTGAAGTTGGATTTGAGATACTCGTGCTCTTATATTTTTAATACTTATCGACTGAGTGAGAACAAATGGATGTTAATTTTAATTGAAGGTTTATATGATGGGAAGAATTTATTAGGTGCGATATAATTATTGGTCAGTTGCATTGTATAGATTCTTCAGACCAGTGCTTTTCAACCTTTTTGGTGGAGCGGGACCCCGATGTAACATTCCAGATACTCGAGAAACCCTCGTGTAATTGTTCATCTGCTTTATAAACATTCATTTTAGGTTTTAAACAATTTGTGCACATTTGCAAAATAATCGCATGATTTGTAATTGTAAATTCAATCTTAAAATCTCAACTCTAATCGAAATCGTGGCGTCGAAGCTGAGCGTCCAAACAAACAGAGGTTACGTTCTAAACATGATGCTAGACGTCCGAACATTCAAAAATGCGAAAAGTGAAGTTTGAAACCATGTGTCCAAATATATAGAAAAAAACGGACCTCCATTACCTAGTGCGGTGGGTGTCAGGCCCGCTTCGATTTTTTGTTTTGGACTCAATCCCCATAGTCGAAATTTGGTGTTCCGTGACTTGTCAATTTTGATTCTGGCAGGCAGATTTGGGCCCAAAACGTAGGCATGACCTATAATATAGGATAATACTGGTCCAAATCCCAATTTATAGCTTTATCTACAGTCTTCACAATTAGGGTTTTGTTTTTTATCAATTCTAAAAAAAACATCGTGTTTTAAAACAAAGGCTTGTTTTAAATCAATTTTTTTCTGTATTTTTTATTGAAATACCACTTGCATCGCCGCGATACTACGCCAAAACGTTGCATTCTGGCAGCTGCACACGAAGCCGGAATTATAATTTCAAAAATGTCAGTAATTTTTTTTATTTTGACTTTTACCACTATTGCGTACATTTATCGCCACTTTATATCTCCACCAAAGTCACAAGATTTACCCGGAATGTTTAGCCGAGATATCAGAGAGACGTTTTGAGTAAGAAAAATCATGAAAATTAGCTCACGAGCCTACTACAAAAGCAATTCGATCAAGTGCAGCCCTTTCGCAAAACGAGTGGGTTGCGATAATGAAGAATATGCTTATATCAGCGGTAATCTACTGATATGAACAATAAGACACCCTAACTTAACCTATGTTAATTGTAAGAGTCCTCCTCAACTAATCTGTTATGAAGCCATAATATGAATATCGAGGTCATGTCTTGACATTTCTCTCATAAAATGAAGTCATTGTTACGGTTAATACTGTTCGGTTAATATATGCTTAGCATACTTTGTTTTTTACGATTGAAGTGAGTTTTGCAAGGTCATACAAACTCATTTACTCGATGGCATTTCAATTTTCACAAGATGGTTTCATCGCAGCAGGGTCGTTCACGTAATGGCTTATCGGTTGCGTATTACTGCGCAAACCACTGAACTATAGCTTGAGAAGGTGTGCATGAGCCTCCATCGATATTTGTGGGATATATTGGAAATAAGAGGCGCTTGGCAAGTTTTTACATCCATTTTTCTCCAACCTATTTAATACAAAAAAATCAAATGGTACAGCCATTTTGAACAAAACAGGCAAAAAAAACTCGATTTAAAACAATTGTTTTAAAAACAATTCTTTTTGAACAAATCCCTATTCACAATAAATCTCACATCTAGATCGCCTTTGATTTGTATCCTTGGCAGTGGTTGTTATCAACAGCGCTTGACTTTCCATACTAGCGATTGTTTCTGGTGTATTGAAACATATCAATGACAGAAGTTGTTTTGCAGTTGATCTACTCATTCTACTGAATATGTTTACCATATAGGTAGGCTGACAGTCCCGGATTTGACAAGCTGTCCCGGCGTCCCGTCCGGTGTCCCAGTTATGCGGTAGGGAACAATTTTTTTTATATAAGTTTTTTTTTTAATGGAAGCATCCAATTTATCTATGATTAACTAGTTAACAGAGGGAGAGAGAACTGCTGTTTTGTTGTGTCATAAGTAATGACACAGCATGAGAGATGTTTATTGCGATAATTTGACACCCAACGTTAACTGCCCTGCCAATAAATTATCAAAATGCCAGAGGGAGGCGTAGAATAACGAGATCAATATTGTTTTCTTCAAACTAAAAAAAAACTGTGCGGCTCATTAACTTTTTAACTGAAGTTAATTCCGTGGATACTTTGTCCGTTTGCGTAGAAAGTCTTGTTGTCAAAATGTATATATAAACTTTTCAAATTTTACTGTTCAGGTAACAGAGCAGGTATCATTCTGCGATTTTGTCATTATGAGTAAAACTATTGGAGTATGGCAACCGCAGGTGTCTCTCTTATGTCGATTATTGAAATGTTCGAATAATTAACTGCTCTTATAAAAAAATTGGCGACTCCGCGTATGAATTAAATCATAGCTAATTTGATGCGCTATATCTACTCGCAAAGATAAGATAGAAGTTTCAGGTCCGAGCTAATGTTTGTCCGATCAACACTGTCCCAGTTTTTTGTTCCAGATACAGATATAGTAAGCCAGCATAATATATTATATATAGGTCAAAATAACCAATCGAATCAAATATTCTCATTTCGGGAGCTTTCCAACATCGTCTATTCTATTCCATTTCACATGCCTGATCCACATGCAACAAAGCAACGTACGTCTACGGAGAGGAAACTCGGCCTCGTCGGTTTGCGAGCACTATGGGATGTTAACGAAGATTTAGGCCGCGAGGCGAGGCCCTGAAAAACGCCTAGAAAGTGAGTTTCGTAGCGCACATCAGGTAACTACCTGAAATGATTTTAAAATGTTCATTAAAAATTTAGTAACAAATATTGCCTTGTTCCCACTTCCAAAAGTTGCACGTTTTACGGAAAAGAAGCTTTTACTACAAGAAATATGTGCTACGATCTGTCCTATATTCTCTACATTTTCGGCAATGAACAATGACTTCTGCATGACGTAACAATTGAATCGAATCAGCTGTTAGCGAGCGAAGGAATATTAGTTATTACTGCTCGACCTTGCGTTGAGTTGGGCAGCCTTTCCATAGCCCTGTTTAGTTATTATTGGACACGTAGTGGACATAACGATCGTTTCAATATTATTGGACACGTAGTGGACATAACGATCGTTTCAATATTATGTTGTTGTTGTTCTTGTTCTTGTTATCCTTGTTGTTGTTCTTTGACACGTTTTTAAAAAGTCGCTTTTCTCTTCGAATACTGGACCAATTGCTTTGAAATTTTCAGTGGTTGAAGATAAAATTTTTCTCCAGAAGGCTATTACTTTTTTTTTCGCTATGACGTCATCAAAATTATTGCCATTGGGTGGCGCTACGTGTCCATATATTTGAGCATAGCTCTCTTGTGTTGTTCTTGTTATTTGACACAGAATAACACACCTAGTGGAGATATTAAAAAACCGCTTTTCTCTTCGAATACTGAACCAATTGCTTTGAAAATTTCAGTGGTTGAAGATAAAATATTTCCCCAGAAGGCTATTACTTTTATTCATTTTAAATATTTCTGTTAGCTCTGTGAGATTTGTTTTTGTTTGCTATGATGTCATTAAACGTTCTGCGGACATCGGACGCCATTTTGTGTCCTACTGTACTGCTTCGCTTGGTGTGAATATATTTGTAGACTGTGATCTGACGGTACGGTAAACCGTACTGTACTGCGAACAGACGTGTCCATATATTTGGGCGTAGCTCTCTTGTTAGTTAAGTTATGCTAAGACGTTGTTGAAAAATGTATAAGTAAGTTATTAAACACTTGTAAATCCTTACCACGGATATGGGCCGTGAGACGAAGCCTTGAAAACGCCCAGAAAACGAGTTTCGTAGCGCACATCTGGTAACTGAATAAATTCTTCAGTTTTGTGTGAAAATGAACATACTGAACGCATTACAGCTTGTTCCACAATCCTGATGCGAAATTGAATATAAGAGGTTCCCGGAAATTCAATAACCATAAGTTTACAACACATACATAAGAACTATGCAATTCGAGAGCCCTACAGCACACTAACACAAATGTATTTCTGTAATGTTTTGCCTGACCAAAATCGGACTTCCTCAGTCAATCATAATTTATTAGGTAGATTACGAAAAATATTGCATACATGTAACTAACAACAAAAAATACTTTAATTGTGTGACAGGAGTCGCGAGTGACCACGAAAGCAGCGACACCAACAACGCTGATTTACATTAGCGAATAAATTTTATGTAATAAGTTAATAACCACAAGCAGTTTACAACAAGAACAGCATAAAAAGCTACATCCATATATAGAAGCTATCAAACGTATTTATTTTTAAGCAAGGAAGTCACAAATTACCATCGTGAGCACGAAAACACAAATAAATCAGTTATTTCTCACTTAGAAATTTACCGGAAAAGTCAAGAAAATTAAATAAATGTACAATATGTACATAACATAGTGAACAGAAATATTATTCTTTTTTCAGTTTATGTGGTTATGTATTTGAACAAAGGCAATATTATTTCTAGACACAGGACTACGTCTACGACACTAACGAATGTCCGAAAAAAATAAAATAAATGATACTCATTAAATCAACTGCAATATCTAATTCACTTTCTTTTGAATTGTTTTCGAAATATCTCGAAAATCGACTTTTCCTCTATAAGTGTACTGTGATTTTTGCAGTCTTGCATAAATTATTTTGACTATTTTTCTTACACTTGCAATTTGCCAACTCAAGAACTGATTTGAGGGCCACATGCTTCTTCAGTGAATCATTGTTGGGTGAAAGAGTATAATCCTTATGTTTGGAACATTGCCGTTTCTTTTGTAGTACAGTATCTAAAATGAGGAAGGAAATCATATTTGGAACAGCATGAGTGTAAAAATACCACTAAATACTAACTAATAACTTGAATACATAATGCATTTTATCTGATGTACTCAATGAGCGTATATATGCTCATTGCATGTACTACGGTCCAGCAGTGTTTGCATACCATTACTAGACTATATCTACACTAAATTTTGATATATCACAGTCTGAAATGCCCTATGACAGTATGAGTATGGACTATAGACTATATTTTAAAACATCAACTGTCTGTCTACAATTTGATTTCTCACCTCTCAATGTTTCCAATGCTACTTTTCTTTCCACTCCGGCATAACTTATCATTGCTTCCCAGGTTCTTGTCGACTATGAATTTAGATTTAGACCAACCGACATTAGTAAAGTTGATTATTTTCTTCTCTTTCACACAACCGTGCATTACTGAAACAGCCATTAATTTCTATTTCCAAATATGCTGTGGCCTATATAGTAGTATAAGTCTGCTGAATAGTCAAGAAGAGTCATTAAATTAATCATAAACTTTTTATGCAAGCCAGAAAATATCGTTGTTTGTGACATATTATTCGGGTCTCGTGTAGTTTCGTACCTAACGTACTTCTAGTGGGCGTAGCATAACAATTTTTTGATATGTCAATCCTAACCCCCATCTGACTACGCCATCCAAAAATTAAATCACTACGACATCACAATCACGGCATAGAGCTTGCCAAATATACGCACGATCGACCGAAACGGCATTGGCGCCGACGATAAAAAACTGACTGACGTTATCGGTCTCTCTCCTATTGGAATCGTTGCGACGAGAAAACGAGAGAACTAACTGTTCGATTTCGGGTGCTCGTTTGCGCGTCTTGGATGACAGTTCGTATAGTTTGAAGGGCTCTATTACGTCACTGTGACCTCGTAATGACGTAATTTTTGGATGGTGTAGTCAGGTGGGGGTTAGGATTGATACGTGAAAAAAAGGTAAGAAACTACATGAGACCCTAACAACGTCTTATGAGCTAGTGCTCAACTAAAATTGCTATTTATGGTAAGGATATACAAGTGTTTGATATCTTACTTATACTTTTCAACACCTCCTTAGAATAACTGAACTAATAATAACTGAAAAAAACTATGGAAAGGCTACTCAACGCAAAAGCGAGCAGTAGTAGTACATCTGATATTCATCCGACCACTGGGGATCCACCTACAGCTGACTAATTTGATTGTTACGTCATGCAGAAGTCTGCGTTCATTGGCCCATGATACCGGAAAAGCAGAGCAAATAGGACAGATGGTAACACATATTTATTGTAGTAAAAGCGTCTTTTCTGTAAAACGTGCAACTTTTGAAAGTGGGAACAAGGCAATATTTGTTACTAAATTTCTAAGAAACATTTTAAAATCATTTTCAGGTAGTTACCTTATGTGCGCTACGAAACTGAAAGATAAATGGCCTCGGCTCGCGGCCTAATTGATATGTATACCAATTTCCTGAGAAAATGTCAGAAAAAAACACTTAAATAGAAACTCCGAATTGGCGCGAATGGATTATTTATTAAAAATTCTCTCGATTTTTGTGATGTTTAGCGAAGGCCATTCTCGATTTTGATGAGAAATATGATCGCCGAAATGAATTTTTTTATTTTGATGACGTCACCACACTAAACTTCAAAGGTAAGAGCGAATCCCATAGAGCTCAAAGGAATTTTTTAAATAAATAATAGTAGCCTAATAGCCAAAACCGGATTTAGACAATAAGGGGCGCAGGACTATGCTGTTTTTGAGAGCCTTTACATTGACTGCATAAAATTCAATGTGATGTCATACTATACGTTTCTTGAGATTGTGTTATGTATTATGTCGTCATAACTTTAAATTTTATATTGCGTTGTTATATTTTATATTTATAGGTACGAAATTTTAGTAGCGGACAAGATAGTACGCTAGTGATCACCTACGTCAAATCAAAAAAACACATTATAACGGCAAAAACGGTCAGTTAATTTAAATTAGCATAGTTTGTTTTTAGGATTAAAGGGTTACACCTACAAAACTGGAGTTATACTTTTTGATTCTTTGTTTTTTAATTTGATTTTTTACTTTTCCAAGAGTGTTTTGAAATTCTACAAAATCGTTTATTAGACCTCCAAAACGGTAAATAATTTGCGGCAAAAAATTATTAACCTGATTTAAAAATATTTCTGTACTATTTTAAACGGGTTTCATTCTGGAGACACATACTTTAGTAACAGTTGAATAAAGTTCAAAATAGAATGTCAAGGCCCATAGGTTTTAGCCTACCTTGTCAATGGTAAAGCTGGTCCTGGTAACAGCCTTTCAGCGACAACAACAATGCTACGTCTCGGATATGTGTTAGGACTAGGATTAGACTTTATCAATCTTCCCCAAAAGACTGATTTGAGACTAAAGAAAATATATATATCCACAGAGTAAAAGCTGACCGATTCGCAATTTTTGATATCTACAGATCTATATGTGCTGTATCATCATAATGCAGTATTATGAGTTTGTGACGCCCGATGTAGTTATATTTTTGTTTATTGCCGTAACCGTGGTTCGTCATATGATTAAGCCGTCTTGTTGGCTTCCCTCTTTCTCGGGATAAATATGCGAGTCAGATCCCTGGGATAAATATGTACCGTAAGTCCTATTCCATTACAGCATTATCATTGAGAGAAATATGTGAGTTATATCCGGGTCTCATGTAGTTTCGTACCTAACATACTTTTAGTGGGCGTAGCTTGACAATTTTTTCATGTATCAAACCTAACCCCCACCTGACTATGAAACTACACGAGACCCTTATACAGTTATACCTATCCTTGGTATAAATACACAAATATGTGGGACCCATCCTCGCTGTCCTTGGGTTAAATATGTCTGTAGGCTATGCTGGAATGCGAGTCTTATTCCAGTATTCTTGGGATAAATATGTGAGTCCTATTATTGGGATAAATAGGCTATGTCAGTCCTATAAATATGTCAAACCTATCCTTGGGATAAATATGTCAGTACCGTACCTGTACTGCGTTACTGTATTCGAGTCCTATCCTTCAGTCCTTGGGATAAACACAGAAATATGTCAGTCCTATCCTCTGGATAAATATGTAAGTCCTATCCCAGGTCAGTACTGCAGTAGGTGCCGTATCCGACTGGCATATGTCAGTAGACTATTTAAGTTTTTTAAAACATGGAATAGTGCCAAACTGTGATTTTATGTTGAGATGATATAACATCAATAAACTCTGACGACTTGAGGCTTTCAACAGGAAGTCGTAAGCGTTCTCGATTTTTGCGATACTTTATAACTGAATGTGTTTGGAAATCTTGGCTTCAAATTATGGAACTATTATTACTGTATTACACCCTTTTGTGCAAGAGGATTGATTGCTTGACTCATCGCCATTCGCCACAATATTCTGCGGCATGTACTGTTGAATGGCTGACCTTTGTCACCAGATACAACATTCACAATGTTTGAATATCTCATAATTCCCCATGTATAGTCTATGATAACGTTATATATTATTATGTTAAACAATGTCATAACTCGAACCATCTTGTAGACAGAAAACCCCGCAGCGCAAAAAGTCTGTTTACCTCATGCTGGTAATACCTTAACCCTGTAGCCTCACCCCCCAACTCGTGAACTCTGACTATGCCTAAATGTGCTAGGTCAGTAGGTTTGTAAATCCACAAAATATATATTATTAGTTTTAAACAACTCCAAAGGCGAGTGTAGAACAAAATATATGACATGTATTTATTGTGTGGTTTTTGAATTCAGAGCCATAGTTTCAAACTGAGACTACAGGACTAAGGTAATAACTAATTTGATAATTTTTCAGCATGAAAATAAGAACTTGATTTCTAAAAGCATCTTTTGTCGCTCGCCCTGATTTTTTCTATCTAGAACAGTCATTGGGCGCATAGTGAGTAAACACAGCAAGGTGTCTGTTCCAACAGACCCGACACCACAGCCTCAGTTTGATACTTCAAGTCGAACGAGCCTCATATCTGAAATTGTTATGGAAGAAAATACTGGACAGATGCCTGATCCTGTTTCACAAAACAATACAGAGCCATGCCTGAGACAGTCAGCAGGAAATGTAGGCTTGGATGCTGTTGTGGATGAAGTTGAGAAAATGGAAACTGAAGATGTTGTTTCTCAAGTCACTGAAAATGGAGGAGAAATGATTGGAAATGGAAGCATATCAGAGAACGATATCGAAATTGCTGATGACAAAGAAAGCATTGAGGATACTGATGATGAATTTGGATTCTGTAAATCAGAAGCGACGTTTAGTTTTTCAGTTCCAAATGTTCATAAGCTTTCTGAGTCTGTTACGAGTCCAAAAACTTTTATTCGCGGATTGCCTTGGAAGATATTAATCATGCCTCGCAGCCATCCAGATCGAACTCCTGGTGCAAAAAGTTTAGGATATTTTCTTCAATGTAATGCTGATAACGACTCAAGCTCTTGGTCTTGTCATGGTGCTGCAGAACTACGCATCCTGCCAGCTAAGAAAGGAGGTGAAATGCTTGAGAAGAAAATTAGTCATATATTTCATTGTAAAGAAAATGACTGGGGATTCAGCAATTTCCTGCCATGGTCAGATTTGATTAACCCTGAAAAAGGATTCATAACTCCCGAAAAAAGTCTTACTTTCGAAGTCCACTGCTTTGCAGATGCTCCACATGGTGTGGCTTGGGACAGTCGAAAGCTGACTGGGTATATTGGTTTAAAAAATCAGGGTGCTACTTGCTATATGAATAGTGTTTTGCAAACACTCTTCTTTACATCCAAACTGCGAAAGGCAGTTTACCTAATGCCGACAGAAAGTGACGATTCTATGAAAAGTGTGTCATTAGCTTTGCAGCGGGTATTTTATGATCTCCAGCACAGTGACAAGCCAGTTGGAACTAAAAAGTTGACTAAGTCATTCGGTTGGGAAACGTTAGATTCATTCATGCAACACGATGTGCAGGAGTTCTGTCGTGTGCTCATCGATAATTTAGAGAGCAAAATGAAGGGAACATGTGTCGAGGGAACAATTCCTGGACTTTTTCGAGGCACAATGACATCATATGTCAAATGCAAGTTTGTCAATTATGTCTCGAGTAGAGAGGAATCTTTTTACGATATTCAACTCAGTGTCAAAGGTCATAAAAATATTTTGGAATCATTGAGAGAATATGTCAAGCCAGAGACACTCGATGGTGATAATAAATTTGATGCTGGCGAAAATGGTATGCAAGAAGCAGAGAAGGGTGTCACCTTTAAAACCTTCCCACCTGTACTTCATCTTCAGTTACTCAGATTTCACTATGATCCGATAACAGATATGAACATTAAAATAAATGATCGGTATGAATTTTTTGAGAAACTTGAATTGGATGAATTTTTAGAAGTACCAGACTCAGCTGACAAAGCAACTTATATCCTGCATGCTGTTCTTGTTCACAGGTAACTTATTTTGGTGATTGGGATTTAAAATATTGGAAATATGAAAAATTTTGCTTCATAAATTTTTAGCATCTCTAAGAAATTTTTCATAATAAGTCAGAGGTGAAAGGTTTATGGATTTTTTTAAAACCCTTGAGCCTTGACAGATATAGGCAAGTTTATGTCTCGGAACTGTAAAATATACCCCGCTACAGAGCTTAGTATGTATCAAAAAGTAATTGCAACTTTGATTTTATTGCAGTGGTGATAATCATGGCGGTCACTATGTTGCTTATTTGAATCCTGTCGGAGATGGCAAGTGGTGTAAGTTTGACGATGATGTTGTATCAAGATGTACAAAGAAAGAAGCTTTTCATGGTAGTTTTGGTGGACGAGATGAGGAAAGTTTTATTGGGAGGCATTCAACCAATGCGTAAGTATGACAGCTGTTACATTTTTCACTGTTTCTATTACTTTTATCCAACAGAGTTTTGCAGATGCAGACAAATTTTGGAACGGGTTATTTTCCTACACTAACTAAGCTGACAACTGTATTACGCAGACTTGTCTGGGTTGCGGTTTGAATTATTAACTGTTAACCTACTTTTGAGCAATCCTATGTAAGTGTATTCGAACTTGAGTTGAAACTGTTCAAAACTGTTTCGAATTAAGAAATGGTTGCAGCAAATTGTGGTTGATGATGAGTATACTTGAAGGTGCTTGGAGCAACTCGTTTTTATTGCCTTCCTCATTTTGGGTTGTGTCCTCATGGGGAAGCCTAGACTATAAAAATCTTTCAGTCGAACAAATTGTAATGGTGTCTTAAAAAATTGCATATCAAAATACAAATTGCGCAAAAACATCACTGGAAGTATTGGACAACCTGTTTATTAATAATGAATCTCTTTGTAACAAGGTAACACACATAATTTCCTCCTAGTTTGCATGTGAAAATCCTTTAAGAAGGTAACGTGTCTAGCGACCAAGGTCATGTCATTGCAAAACAATGAAACTTAATTAAAATTACTGAGACTCTCTAAATATCTTCATGCAAAGTGTGTCTGCCTGTGTTTTAGTAGCAGCAATTGTTAGAGAGACATGGTTTACCATGAAATGTTTAGTTTCAAATTTTAGTGTGTTATCTGTGTACAGTGTTCTCTCATTTCGAT
This sequence comes from Styela clava, assembly GCF_964204865.1. NCBI lineage: Eukaryota > Metazoa > Chordata > Ascidiacea > Stolidobranchia > Styelidae > Styela > Styela clava. The sequence goes on from NC_135255.1 coordinate 515,638, forward strand.
ATGTTATGCGTGCCATCCAATTACAACTGGCTATCAATGCAAGCATCCTTTTTTTGTCCTGGTAAGATTAAAAGATAATTCAAAATAAGGTTATTTGTAGAAACAGCCTGAGATGTGCTCAAAACAAAGCGTTGATTATCTCAGTTCGCTACCAAATATCTCGGGGGAAACACAATGATGCAATGTTTTGTTAGGAATAAATGTCGACAATATTCATTTATCTAATATGATTTAGAAAATTTTGAACTTTGTCAAAAGCCTGCCTAATAGCGCAGATAATTTGTAAAAGTTATTGATAACAATTTGGTTAGATAATCATTCGGTCTCTTTTTTATGAACTTTGAAAACATACCTTCAACTTCAACTATGTACTAACCACATACTGAGACCGCCAGATCAACCTGCGTGTTTCAATTGTATTTTATTTTCGTATAAGATCAATAGACCAGACCAGATAATATAGATGTGTTCAAAATGTCTATAAGAAGCGATTCTTCTATTGGGTCATTATTTGTAAATTAACTTTTCCAATCGTTCATTCCTATAACATGGGAACAAAGGGATTTAACGATTAGGCCAATTCATATTGAAAATCTCAAGTTAATGAGATCAGCTGGTATTAATTAGTGTTACCTGTTTTGTACGAATCACAACTCAATATTATGTCATAACATGACTTCTCCACTGGAGGTGGAATGCAATTTGAGGTCGTTGATTCACATAGCCGAGGCCGTGGTTCACCATATATGGTTAAGCCGTCTTATAGGCTTTTCTCTCTTCCCGGGATAAATATGTAAGTCCTACCCTTTATTTATCAATCACAAATACTATAAAGAAGACTGGGTGACGTTCTCTCAAATACACTACCACATACTGGAATTTAAGATCTCTATATGGACCATTCTTTGTTCTTCAGAATCAGCATGTTTGCTTTTGTGTGTATTTGCTTGGACTTTATTCCTCATTAAAGGAACTTGCTATTGGGAATGAATTTTTTTAGGCCTAACTGGCTAAATATGATAGACTCACACTGTGGTGTGCTTTCATGCAGCACTGGACTTCTTCTAGTTTTCTGTGGAAATACTACAACAGACTTGAAAATGTTCATGTGTATTTTTATCTGCAAAAGAGTGATTCTGTTCTGTGATGAGCTTCTGTCGAAGTTTGGTAATAAAGTTATATCTTGACTATGAGCATTGTTTCACACTCAGATACATGCTGGTATACATTCGAGAAAACAAGCTATCTGAGGTTTTGTGTCCGATTTCTGACAAAGATGTTCCTGAAAACCTAGTAAACAGATTAAGTGATGAAAGAGAAGTGGAAGCTTATCGAAGAAAAGAGAGGTTTGTGTAAAGCTATGATTACCAAATTAGAATCTACCATTGTTAGATTTGATCGGCTTAAACTAAAAAGTTCAACTTGCAGTATTCATTGCAAAACTTTGACCTAAATATATCTTCAGGAAACTAAATTGAAACTAAAGTTACCTGCTTGAGGCTTTAAACCGTGTCGCAGTGGTTCTTGCCTGCTGTTAGAGTTGGACACTTTGTAGAAAATTTTCAATCGAATTAAAATAACCCTGCAAGGCAGGGAAACCTGATGTTCAAGAAAATTGGTTTAATCTATTATCAATATTTTGTTTTATTTTAAAAAGTAATTACCGAAGTAGATGTTTATTAATTTACTGTTTGGTATACTTGAAGGGCGGAAGCACATTTATACATGACAGTAAATGTAATAACTGAAGATCAGTTTTGGGGTCACCAAGCAGAAGATTTATTTGATGTCGAACATCCTTTCTTAACAAGGTAATTAATCAATTAAATGTAATGAATTTTTGGCAAACAATGTGTACTTATGTATGGATAATCAATGAAGTAGGCTATGAATTTTATTTTTTTTATTCATTGTGTCGAAGAAGATGACTGAGTTTGAGTTTCATAAAGTTTGAATTATTGTGGAATTTTGTGTAAGAGGAGTGGGAGTGTATAGTACCTCTCACAATCCAAGAGTGACTTCCTAGTTTTTCTATCGGCAGTTTGATTGGGAGACTGAGTAGGGAAATAAGCATTTCCCAACACTATTGCTAGTCGTTTATTAATTAAATGAAAATGTATCAGTGCTGTCTTTTTATTCATCATTGGTTTATATTCTGACAGAACATTTCGTGCTCGACGCCAACAGAGTTATGATCAATTCATGGATACACTAGCAGACTCGTTTGGTTATCCCAGATCTCACATCAGAATTTGGCCTCTTACTCAAAGACAAAACAGTACCTTGAGACCATGCACTCTGGATGAGCAGGAGGTTGATTGAACATATTATTTGACTGGATTATTTATGTATATTTAATGTTTGGATACTCTACTACCAACATCTTCGAGCTATTCAAAAATATGGGGCCATTAAAATTCAAGTGCTTCTGGTAGTAAATTTCTCAACTGTTTGAAAAATCAAGAAAAGCTGTTTTCCTGTTAGAACTTATTAACTGGCTCCTGTCATTTTTGAATACATTTTTTCATTCGAATACATTGATTTTTAAAAGTTACTTGAAATACCTTGTATTTTTATCTGGATTATAAGCAGGGAGTTTTTTTTAAATTCGTAAACTTTTGACATCACAACACTACTTCATCTGCTGATTCTTGTTTTCAGGCTCGTACTAAACCATTATTTGAAATAGCTGATGGAGAAGTACCTTGGAATTTATGGCTTGAAGTCTTACACAGCGATTCAGATGCAACTGCCTTGCCCCCCTTTGATAAAGATGGAGATGTACTGCTTTTTGCTAAAATGTACCTGCCTACATACAAGTGCATTGCGTATTGTGGTCATTTGACTGTTCCTATATCCGGCACAAAAATGGGCGATCTTGAAGTTGAGCTGCGAAAAAGGGGTGGATTGCTTCCTGACACACCGTTACTTCTTTTCGAGGAAATCCAACCTTCGCATTGTTCACCTATAAAAGATAAATCACTGAATTTGGGTGAAGCTATGGATAAATTAATGGATGGAAATATTATTGTTTTTCAAGTGAGCTGAAATTACCGAACTTGAATTCAAACTAGATGCCTTGTATAATCAGTTGATATATTTATCATTCGCTAAATGGAGGAAATGTCTTGATGAAAGTAAATATGATGATAACTAGCTATTATACTCACAGGCTTTGTCTATGTGATTGCAATAAACTCAATTAGTTTCCAATACTACAATACGTAGATGGGACTGGTAAATTTTTGATAGGTGCGAATCCCTGTATGTTTTACATTTACATCTCAAATAATTGATTACATTTCAATTTTATGTTCAGGTTGATTCACCAGATAATGATAATTCCTCATTACCAACAGCAAAGGCTTTTTATCGAGATTTATATCATAGAGTAGAAGTTATATTCTGCAACAAAAATGATCCGAGTGATCCAGGATTTCTTGTTTCTTTGAGTCACAAAATGACATACAATCAGGTTCGTAAATTTGCGAGGATTACGAAAATAATCTCCGTGCTTTTTGTTGCCTCAGGAGTCTTCTGCAAAACTTATATAACCGCTTACTTTTAATTATTTATATTGGATATAGTTATTTCTCAATTTAGAATCTCACTTGAAAATGTGTAATATGTGCAATTGACATATTAGAAAACCTGATAAAATTAAGTTCAAAGATAAGTTTAAATTTTTATGTTATGAAATTCAATCTGTATAATATGCATTGATGTTACTTGTTGATCATGATTTAATTAAGAAGTATTTATTAACATAACATTTTTGGAAATATAGTTTTAAAATCCTTGAGAAAAAATTTACCTCTTTGGCCATGCCTCCCCAGTTGCTTTTCATTGTTCAGTATCGGCCACCCTGGTCCATGACACATTTCTTATATAGCTCAAAAGAAAATAAATTTACTACTTAATAAGCAGTAGTTACATTACTTGGTATTAATAAGTCATCATGAATTGAAATGGAAAATTGGAGAAATTATTTTTTTATATTTGATATGTAGTATAACCAGAGATTCCATCGATCTGGAACCCAAAATAAGGACGACTGGAAAAATTTCTGCATTGTGAGCAGAAATAGCTGGCTTTCCTATGGCCTCCAGATTAATGTCACAATTACAGACGTCACAGTGTGCGAAGCACTCACCCTTCAAGCTTTGTTTAACTTTGAATTCTTTCCCGTACTCACGAAAAACGTTCTTACATTTGCTCATTTTTAAATTTAGGCTAAAAAAAACACCACGACGACAAAACCTAAGGGTCGCCACACTAACAATGCTTCATGCCTATCTGTGCCTTGCTCTTTGTGTTTCAAATAAGATTGTGTTGCTTTTATGATGCCACAATAAAGCTTTGGCGATAAGACAAACAACACAAAGCTTCCTTTATGAAGTCCAAATAAGACAAAATAAGGACACGCAAGCCAAAAATAAGGACGCAAGCAAAAAATAAGCCAAAAATAAGGACAAACCTTAGAAATAAGGACGGTATGGAATCCCTGAGTATAACAGAATTTAGATCAAATTATATTATCTATAAAACGTGGAAATAAACAGTACCCAGTGGATATAATTAAAATTTTGTATCATGTTCTTTCTCATGGTCTATTTATAATTCAAAGTAAGTTGAAGGTAAGCTCTCAAAACTACATTGCATTAGAGTATTTGATGATTAATGCTGACAATTACAGTGAACATAATTTTTGTTCTCAATCGTCATATAAGTGAATAACAGCCATTGCATTTCTGAAACTGAAATTTAACAACTTCAGATGGCAGTCGAAGTGGCGAAACGCATAGATGCCGATCCAACAATGCTGCAATTTTTCCGAATGCAAACTGTGCGAGAGATTCCAGGGGCAGTAATACGATCACATTATGAAGGACAACTGAAAGATTTATTACAGGTATTGCAATAAATGAAGATTTAATTTTACAATGTCAATTTGTATTGCAAAGACAATGTATAAATTCACACAGCCAGTTGTTATTAGTTTTTGTTTATGTGTCACTGAAGCGATTTTGCCGTGCACTCTTTCCAGTAAATTCCTTCAATGCAACAACATTTGTTGTTTGACTTTCTGTTATTCTGTCAGAGCACAATTTGGCTTGTGTACTGTATTTTAATAATTGATCATTTAAAGACAGCACAAAAGCATTAGCTGAGTGAGGTAATGAATCTAATGATGAATACATGGTTCGTTTTAAGAGTCCCATACATTACTAAAAGTGTTTGTGTAACATGTGGAAATCTTTTTCGATGCCAAGAATTTAAAGTATGATTGAGGGACAGATAACAACATATACACAATATCTTAGATTGGAGCTTACTTACCGACCTACTGTGTTTATTGTTAGAATATTAGGTTTGTTACAACATGATTGTGATAGGCAGTTCTTCAAATATTATTATTTCATGTGCTATTGATTGGGTTTCTACGGGACTAACTACTTATCCTTCTGTGCTTTTGTGTGGTGGACACATATGCATATCTAATGCAAGGATGCTGCAGCAAGAGTGAAGATAACTATCCTAAAGATTCAAGAGTCTTGCTGCACATTAACACAAATATATTTCTGTAACATTCCGTGTGACCAAGGTCAGACTTCCTCAGATACAAATATATATTTGTTAGTGTCCAGCAAGACTCTTGAATCACCTGGGACATTGTTTCATGTTGCAGAATTTCGTGAGCAAAAGGTTTAAAAGAATTTGACAAAGTACTCACTCATTTCAAGGCAGGACTCAATACTTGGAATCTTCTCATTTCTTCATTTTTATTTGTTAGATTTACGGAAGTCGAAAACTCACTAAAAAATTATATTATCAAGAGCTGTCTATGAAAGTTGGTGAATTTGAAAACAAGCGTCAATTCAGATGTGTATATGTTAGTCCAAAACTAAAAGAAGAAGAATTATTGTTATATATCAACAAAAACAGTGATGTTGCGTCTTTGTTAATGGAATGTAAAAAAAAGGTTTGTTTGAAATCAATTTTAATGTCTTGTGAGTTGCACCAACAACTCAAGAAGTTCATTTGGAATGTACGTTTAACATTAACATTTCAAGTTCTCATATCCCAGCAAAGTTCAAAAGGCGCTCGTAAAATTTGCTGGCACTCTCCTTTACTCGATTGGTACAAAATGTTGTTACCGATTGTTGTGTGCTCTTGAAGCACAATACAATGAGCTTCACGAATGGCCCATTAGTTGAGCTGTCAGAAATGATGAATAATTCCTCTTAGGGTCTAAGCGTCAGGTATTAGATAATGTCATATTGAAAAATGCAAGTGTGCATGATTAGTGTCTGTGTGGGAGATCTGACATTGTAAACATGGAACTATCAATTGTTTGGGTTATTGATTCTATTATGTTGGAAATAAGTGCATATGCAAATCAATGAGATCTTCATCAATATTGATTACATGAATGTCTGATACAGTAGATAAATGATGTATGTGTACCTCTATGTGCGTAGCAAGCAGTCATAACTATCATTTATTAAATGCAGTTATTTTGTGTGAAGATGCGAGTTCAGCCTCAGCGCAAACAATTAACTACACTTATTCAATCGTCATCAAAATATGATTCCCATTATGGAATTATTTCCCATTGAAATTTTTTTTTTTTTAAGTTGAATGCCATTTCTCAAACATTTTGCTACTTTTTTATGTTCCACTATTGTACTATGTTTGTTGACCTGGAATCTTTTATTACCAGATGTCACTGCCTCCAGAACAGGATGTTCGCTTGTTGGAAGTTGTCGGAAACAAGATTTTCACTGTGATGCGTCCTGAGTCATCAACTGAATTAATCGCGGCTCATAATCCTGCAACTAGAGTATATCGTATTGAACAAATTCCCCCTGACCAGAAAGAGGTTTGTTTCCTAGGCTTTTGTTTAACTATTTATTTAGGGAGCCTTTAACTCCTAAATTTTCAGCGATGAACAAAATTGAATTAAATGTGAAATTTCTGTATTGTATTTACTTATGTTTATATTAATATTCAATACGGATTATAATAATTCTTTTTTAATCTAACTTCATTGAATGGTGTTTTCAATTTGGTGTCATACTATATATTAGGGTGGTTCAAACCAGGGCCCGTGGGCCACAGCATCGTTATCTGTGGCCCACGTCACATTTGCTGGAGGCTAATCAAAAATCGCATTTGGTGTTTTTTGTCATGAAAATAACCAGAAAAATCTTTTGACATCTTGTTACCTCACAAATATCATTGAATTAGCTAATGTTATAGCTAACTGGGACAACCATCGCAGTTGATTAGTGAGTGTGCTTGGCTGGCGCAAATTGTTAACTAGCTTTCTATCTTTTTGGTTGGGAATATATATAACAATATAGGCATCATAAAAAATTGAATGAGGAATCTATTAGCCTAGGTTGCTATGCCTTATGGACAAACTTATTCCTGCTCGAGTCATTAAAAAGCGAACTCTTTCAAACACAGTAGAAATCAGCTTTTAATAAATGTCCACATATCTTTACAGCTTGCCGAAGATGAAATATTGATTAATGTCGTTCACTACAATAAGGAAATTTATCAAACTTTTGGAGTTCCTTTTCTTATCAAGATTAAGACAGGAGAAAGATATAAGCAGGTTAGTAAGCCTTGAATGCTTGTTACTTTCTCAAAACACTAAGCCTACTGATACTGCAGTAGATATCAAATGTGATATTGATATTTCGGTTCTCCCGTAGTGTGGGTACCAGGTTAGAGTTAGGCTATAGTTTTATTCCGATTTTCCTTATTTTAGTTCTATTATGATTTCGGGGACTGTCTGTGTTAGCCAAGTGAATTTACTCCGCTGCCCAGTCCCTTTACACAATTTGATGTAAAGTCGGCGAACAAAATTAGTTACCTCCATATTAGTACACACACTTCTGGAGCGCCAATAATACTTATAATAGCTAGCCATGTCCTGCAAGCATCGACTTGCGAGTGAAATGCAGCTTTTTGGAGCACTATTCATTTATCCTTTCATCTCAATGATTTTCAATTTAGATAAAAGAAAGAATACGAAATGTTCTTGACGATAAGGATTTTGAAAAATGGAAAATATCTGTCGTGATGCAAGGACAGGTAATAATGGCATCAGTTTTTATTCCTGTGAATTTTGATTGAATTATTTGTACATATAACAATATGTCCTGTGCTTTTTTGAATATTGTTTCAGTGGTTCATCTTGGTCATTACATTGCTGGATGTCCTACTGTTTGTTATATTAACAATTTTAGTTTTCGTATTTAACATGTTTTTACTTCGGTTTAGGCAAGAGTAATTAATGAAGAAACTGATATTCATGTTAATGTTAAGGATTTGATCTCACCTTCTTACACAACACAGGTAGGCTGTTCATTCTCTTTTTTTGCATGGAAACTGTTGGAGATACTTCGATATATCTAAAAATAGACTATTTTGATAATACAAGTATTGATATGGCATTTTTGAAATCTAGTATTCCAGAATGCCAAAAAATGAGGAATAATCAAATCGTAAATTAGTAAAACATTCCTGAGTACTGTGGTGATCTGGTATATCATCTGTACTTTGTCACTGGTGCAATAATTTGTCCATAGTTAATTTTCAGCCTTGAAATAAATGACTTCACTTCTCTTATATCTGTTACTCCACACTTTCTGTAAAAATCTGCACTATTGGTCATTTTAAGAATTTATATCAAGTCGAGTCATAGTTATATATAGATGCATCATGCATGTATGTGCGTACCAATTTTTGCCCCATCTGGTATTGAAAGTGAGCTTTGTATATCCTGCTAATAGGATAGGGTTTGCATATTTATCCTGGTGGACAGGAAAGCCGATAAGACAGCTTAATCATATGGCGAACCGCAGCTTCTCGTCAAATTCGGGATTGGTTAGCCAGTTAGTGGTTTTAGATTCATGAACATGATGGTGGAGTTAACCGTAACGGACCAGCGGTTACATGAAAGACCCTGCGGCGCCGAGGAGTCCAGCAATCCTCGCATAATAATCTTCGCATGAGATTTGGACCTGCCAACCCATCCACGTTAATCAGAGGTGCGGTGGACGGTTATTCCTAATGCATAGCATGATGCGCCACAGACCCGAACCTGGTACATTCAGCCACTGTTTGTCAACCATGGCCACAAAAATACTTGAGTAACTATCCCAAAGTTACACGATATATCTCGTGTTCTGCACACCCTGACCGTAATGTAAGAATTATTCGTGCAAGAATCTCAAAACATGCCAACCAAACTATGTCTTTACAAAGCATCTTTATCTTTTCTAAGTTCTATCAAACATTTTTCTCTGCTAAATATCTTATGTACATTCACTTAAATGGCAATGGCATTCACACATCCCATGCACAAAGCTATATACACACAACAGTTTATTCTTACCAAAGTATATTTTTGTAAAAAATGAGTCACTCCCTACATTGAGAGGATGTACAAAAATCTCTCGCACAACACAGGTTATTCTATACCTATCAATATGCATATGGAACTTTTTGAGGACATTTTGGGTTTCGTTTATTAATTCTCTTATTTCTTTGTACTGACTGTTTAGGTTTCCAGTATATGTAATAAGGCATGGATCGGCCTCGATCACGTAAACAAAGCACCAAAACGTCACACTGGAAGGTTTGGTTATCTGGAAAAGGCAATCAAGATACATAACTAACTTTTATCAGTTGAATATTTTAATTTGGAATTTGTAACCGTCTAATTTTCATTCAAGCTCTTCAAATAGTTATTTGATTTTGCCATCATATAAAGCAGATATCTCTGACAGCAGTTATAACGTGTTTTTAATTAGAAACAACAGTTGATGGATTATTCCAAAGATTACCAGACTTGATAGTTATGTTCTATTTTTATGTACAAAACTGAAGTTTTCTGAAATCTCATGTAAGTTGTTACTTGTTACCTCAGCTTACCCCTGGAATGTCTTAATAATCTTTCAAATATCTGAGCTTATTCATTCTATTGAATTAATGTTATCTTGTTGAAGATTTCATCAGACAGCTTGAATGATTTGTTTTTTAGTCTGTTCGTTTATTCCGATGCCCACCTTCATTAATGGTTTCACCATTCACAAATGTCATTCTTTTTGATTTTTATAATCATATCCATATATGGGGGCATAAATTGATGTCCTAGATGTGACGTGACATTAAGTTCTTGTTTTGCAATATTCAAATTATATACCAGTAATCCAGAACAGTGGGTATGTTATATTTTGATCGGTGTTGTTGAAATTTAGTTTGTACAATGTCGCTCTTGAAATCATTCTTGACTGATATGTTCCATAACTAGATTGTAATCTTCTTTGTATGCTAATTACTTGTTTTTTGAAGTTTTCATCGTACTTACTGTTCGAACAATCGTTTGGGGGAATATGCACTCATGTAGACATAGATGAAACATGCTCAACAAAAATGAACTGTTAATAACAATATAGTTATAAGCTAACATTTGGTTGGAAGTGTGTATCTGCATGAATAAAATACTTCATTTAATTAATAAATATGAATGATTTATATTTAAAAAAAAAAAAGGTAAGGATACAGTTCGTAGTGCCTTTGTATTGAAAATTCGAATTTTATCAATTAAATTTTGCATTATTTTATCAATAATCTTAGAAATCAACTGGAACTGCAACCTATTGTTTTGTATACTTTGATGTTTGGGATATTGTAATGTTTCATTGTATTCTATAGGTTATTTTCAGCTTTGTTATTTTGCTTTGCATTATGCTTGTTTATGTTCAATTCTACAATGCATGCTTGTTGTTTGGGCTGCTTTTGTTGTATAACAATCGATTGAACTTGTAACTTGATTTGGTTCTTGGTAGAATGTGTTGTATAATTATTATTGATGCTATTATAAGTCTTTAAATATTTCTTCTAGTTCAATAAATTAACTAGAACATTTTCTCAAATTGTTATGTGAATGGTCAACATCTTTGCAGCTGTCACAAGCTATTGCGCCCTGTGGTGTCTGTATCAACACCGCGTTCAATATTTCTTCATGTAGGCCATAAACTAGGGTTGCCACACCGTCCGGAAAATTCATGTCCGGAATTTAGGGTAAAATTTTGCGTCCGGGAAGAATTTAAAAAAAGCTCAGATGTCCGGAATTTTACTGTATCTGTAATCGTACTGTGCACACTGCTAATACATAACATTATTTCGTGCCGTGCGCATATTTTTTACTACGAGGTGATGAAAATAGTCATGCACTGTCCGGAATTTTGCTTTTTCAAATGTGGTGACCCTACTATAAACTGTCCCTGCAAACACTCATTTCATTAGGTGACAAAAACGGGAATTTGAAAGACGAGTTTATGCGTCAATGTTGGGTCATCAAAGACCTAAAATGGCTGGTGGCCAAAAAAACAAACACTTTGAAAACGCATTTCTTGTGAAGTCCGATTTACTGTCAGTCATTGTTGTATCGGAAGAAAATAAAAGCCATTGACTTGAATTGATCTTAACCAGAATTCCTGTCGAAGAAACTGCGCACAAACGTTTCTGTCCGCAACTGAATGCCGCTTTAGGAACGAGTAACTTGCACTTATCATAATTGGGATTACGAAAACTGCAATTTTTGTCTCATCAGGTTTCGGCTTTCAACCCGAATATTTTATACCAAAGTGGTCCAAACTCTGGCACGCAGGCCGCATGTTTTTTTTAACTATTAACTCTGTCTGGAATCCAAAGATTAAAACAATTTTCTAACCCCGATGTCAGACATGATAGTCTATTCGTTAATATCACGGAATTTCAAGATTGTTTCTAAAGTGATCAGTATGGTCACGTGTCTCCGTGGGTCGTTAGCAGCAGAAAGCTGTTTAATAAATCCCAGAGTAGCGTCTCCCCATTTACCAGGCGTAGTTCGGAGATTACCTTGTCAATTTCAAACAACTCTACTACACTCGCAACGGCCGTGGCTGCTTTTGTTGTATAACAATCGATTGAACTTGTAACTTGATTTGGTTCTTGGTAGAATGTGTTGTATAATTATTATTGATGCTATTATAAGTCTTTAAATATTTCTTCTAGTTCAATAAAATAACTAGAACATTTTCGCAAAACTTTATCTGAATGGTCGACATCTTTACAGCTGTCACAAGCTATTGCGCCCTGTCCTGTCTGTATCAACCTGCGTTTAGTATTCCTTCATGCAGGTCATAAATTGTATATTCTAGCGCAGTTTGCCCTTGCAGCCACTCATTTAATTTAAGGACAAAAAAACGGGAATTTGTAAGATGAGTGTAAGCGTCAATGTTGGATTATCAAAATGGCTAAACGAAAACACTTTGAAAACGCGTTTCTTATGAAGTTCAATTCACTGTCAGTCAGTGTTGTATCGGAAGAAAGTGATATCAGTTGACTTGAATTAGTAAATAGTAATAACCCGGATTCACGGACGACCAGAAATATGTGTACCAATATCGAGGTAACTAATTTTGTTCGCCTACCCTACATCAAGTTGTGTAAGTAAAGGGACTAACCCTATGGGCATGGGTATAACCACTTGGATTACACAGACAGTCCCGACTCTTAAAAGAACTAAAATCGGAATAAAATTATGGCCTAACCTAGGGTCACCATATTTGAAAAAGCAAAATTCCGGACAGTTCATGACTTTTTCATGACCTCGTAGTAAAAAATATGTGCACGGTACGAAATAACAATGTTCTTTATTAGCGGTGTGCACAGTACGATTACAGATGCAGTAAAATTCCGGATTCCGGACATTTAAGCATTTTTCAAATTCTTCCGGAATTTTCCGGACGGTATGGCAACCCTACCTAACCTAACCTGGTACACATGCTACGGGAGTACCGATTCACGTCGAAGAAACTGCGTACTGACGTGAATACTCGCTCTCCTGAGATCGCCCTTGCTCATAGGAGGCTTTATAACGATCTCGAACATGAGTCCGATCTCTTGCGATTATTGGTCACTATAAGTTGTAGACAACATGCCAGACCGGGACACATCTTCGTTATTTTACAGTGCGTCCTAAGAAGTCAGACGTATCAAATAGATTTGGCAAATCCCAAAATTATAAGTTTTTTAATTTCTACGTTTATGAAGAATTCGTTGTGTTGTTTTTATTTATACGCAAATGTGCGGTACAAAAAAAAAGATCGTAGAAATGTATATACACCCAGAACTCAAGAAGTGCATACTCCCGAGCTAGACTGACCATCGGCTATTGTCATACGACAGAAATTTCACACAGATTATAAAGTGCAGGTTACAAAAGTAAAGTATATATTGCAAATTGGCAGTTGCTGCACAACCTGCTGCTTCGCTGCAGGCGCGGCGGTAATTGAGTGATCGGACAGTGATTTTGTTCAATGGTGGCGGTATGTTAGTCGTTGATGGTGGCAGATAGTTTATTTTGAAAACTCCGTAATACACACAAGTTAAAATTGGGGAATATTCTGGAGAGCTAGAAAGGCCTTGAAAAATTTTAAAACATGAGAAATATTATATGTCCGCTCACCGACACATAAAAAAATTTCAAACACACATAAACCTAGACAAACGAGTAAGAAATAAACAAACCTGGAAATACGCGAATATATTGAACTTTCGGGCTGTGATACTTTTGAAACACTTAAGATAATATTGACTAATTTAATCCAATATAAAGATAACGTGTGGAATGTGATGAAATGATGAAGATAGTCAAAAGCCATGAAAAACTACGCTGATTGGACATTGATCGAAGCTGGGGATAACATAAACAGTCAAATGTAACGAATATTTGATGATGAATTCCATAAAAAAGACTACTTACACTTACACAAAGCACAACTGAAGGCGGAACGCCAGGGCGTGGAATGCTCTTGTCATATTTTACTTCGTTTGTTGTTGGTTTCTTTTATGGTGCTTTTATTATTGTTGTTTATCGTCCAGTAGATTATTAGTTGAGTGCGTTCGTAATCACATTAATTTTATCACATATTGCGCATCACTTGTTTGTTGTAGGTTACAATTCTAGGTATTTCCATGTACAGATATAGTAGAAACTAGAAAGTACGCCCCATGTTAAAACTCCACATCCACACCCAAGTGTTTATGCCCGAATTAATCTTTCGTGTCTCTTTTTTTTTAATTTACTTCAATGTATTGTTTTCTGTTTGGGTTAAGTGGGCACGTGCACCAGCTCGTCTTAAATCTTTATTAAATTTTGCCCACTTTCCTGATTTTCCGTACATTTGTTTGTTTTGCCATGTATTGTTTTGTTGTATAATATTGGAAAATTGAAATAAACTCACTCACTCACTCAAATTGATAAAATCGGCATATATGAGATAGATAAGTAATGCCCAGCATGCAACACTGTCATGTTTTTTTTACATTTTTTATTATAATGTTTTGAATAAAAATTTGGAAGACTGCTTCATCTATTAGGGGTTCTCAACCTTTTTTCTGCCAAGTCACAAAAACGCAACATCACGAAAAATCTACGTTTCAATTGGCATCTAGTTTCAATCAACACGAATTTTCCTCTGGTAGTAATGAAGGATATTAAAAAACAGCAACACACAAAACCTCGACTGCCGTCCAAGTACCCCTGGAAATCTTTTCTTGAACCCCTGGGGGTTCGCGAACCCCAGGTTGAGAACCGCTGATCTATAGATACCCGTACTGGGATTCCACGTTTACCTGGTACATTGGTATCATTCACTCCTATTGAGTGTCACTGTTCAGCATTATATCCGGACTGGATCATTATTCTTGCCATAACATTTCCGTGGTACATCTCTCCATCCCCGTTACTAATTTTTTATACGCCGGCACACATCCCTAATCTATGCTCCAGTTTCCAGTACTCAAATATTTACAGCTACCAGTGGTATTACGTGGTAGATGATCACATGAAATGCATGAATTATGCCAATTCCAAAGTTGGTTTATATAACAGTGTAACGAACTCTAGAATCAGCTCGTTACTTGTCGATCTTGATCGGTAAGTATGTTGATAGGTATTTGTCTGTATGTCTGTGTGTTAGATGCACGAGATATCTCACGAAAGCGAGGTTCAATCTGCTCCAAATTTTGCATGTGCATTCATCTTAGTGTAGCGTACCGGCAATGTATGAAATAACAAGAGAGCTACGCCCAAATATATGGACACGTCTGTTCACAGTACGGTTTACCGTACCGTCAGATCACAGTCTACAAATATATTCACACCAAGCGAAGCAGTACAGTAGGACACAAAATGGCGTCCGATGTCCGCAGAACGTTTAATGACGTCATAGCAAACAAAAACAAATCTCACAGAGCTAACAGAAATATTTAAAATGAATAAAAGTAATAGCCTTCTGGGGAAAAATTTTATCTTCAACCACTGGAAATTTCAAAGCAATTGGTCCAGTATTCGAAGAGAAAAGCGATTTTTTTTTAAAATGATGGAGACAAATAATAACAATAACAACAAAATTTTGAAACGATCGTTATGTCCACTACGTGTCCAATTATCCAGGTTCAGAATATCTTCTAATATGATCTGACCTCTAGTTTCCCTCTCAATAGTCCAAGTCTTTACGCTGTTTTATGTCATTTATTTAACAACTCAAACAGTGAACGATCCAAAACAACCAAACACTCCAAAGGAACGAAGAGCATAAAATAAAAATAACAGATACCAGGCAGTAAAAAGGCAAGAAAGACCATATACACCATAAAAAACACTGACGAACTCTGAAATCGAAGAGACTTTCAATCGAAACTAAATGACCCCTAGAATCCAGTACAATAAACTAGCTACTACCATTTGCAGAACAGGCCGAAAATACCTTATGACAGGCATTTTTAAAAGACGACGAACAATTCTATAGGGTGCACAACATTTGAATAGTACTAATAAAAGCTAATTTCATGATAAAACTGAAAATACTACACTACGGTAAATGAACTGTAATGGCACTGTACTCAAACAATGACATGGTCCCTACGTCAGCCCACTGTCCAGCACAAAACATCCAACAGTCACACAACCACAGACAAACATCCCCGAAGACCAGAGGCACCCACACAGACACTGTAACAAATTTGCAATTTGTCACTTTAAATCATCGAATATTGCCACAATTAGCCTTAAAACCTTGACTTTCGACTTAGCAGCTGTAAATTTCAACGAGCATAAAATGATTCATACTCACGGGACAAATGAAATCATTGCTATTTTTAGACATAAAACTAGGTCATTTCATAACTTTACAAGATAATTGACCTAAATAACCATGCCGATGAAATAAGAAATCATCGTGCGCATCCAAAATTCCTCCTATCAAAAACGAGACAAACTTGAATTTGATTGGTCAAGAAAAACCTTCTTCCCGGAAAAGTAATAAATAAAGATAGACAAATTATCCTCTAAATTGAGAAACCCCCAATTCCATATAAATAGACTTATCGGAACAAAGAAGTTAGAGAGAGAGGAGTGGTGAACGATAGGAGAAAGGTTAGCTGTTCTGGCTAATCCAGCTGTTATCTTATGGGCAATACTATTTAAGGTACAATTATAATTATGCTTTACCTTAGGGACAATGCTATTTAGGGTGTAAATTGTATTTTATGCTTTAAGTCGTGTTTTATAATTTCTTGTTAATGTAAATTTTAATGGTTTAAACGGAGCAATAAAATAACATTAAAGTAAAGATATTGAGTCGATCTGTTATATAAAATTAGCAGGAACTCCCAATTGAGCTCGTATAACTTCTGATTAATATAATTGTTTTATATCGGAGTCTAGACAGTCGGAGCACAATATATACCGAAGTAGTATCTATCAACTGACGGAGAAGATAACCAAATAGAAGCTTTTGGCTACACTGGTGATCCCGAATTGGGAACAAAAATTAGCGACAAAACAATGAGGTTGGTAAATTAATTTACTTATTGTTTCTACAATATAGTTTTAGATGTTAGTATTAATAAAAGCATTAGATGTTAACCCTTTCCATGCGATTTTTATTTTTTATTAAATAATCGTATTTGCTACGCCGACTTTATGCATTTGTACCCCCACAACTAATCGATCGACTAACGAAAAAGTAATGATCCTCTGCTGCCCACTGACGGCTCGTTGGAAAGCTTATTTAAAGAGCTTGCAATTGGCGATTGAAAATTTTTTTTTTTTTCAAAAGGGGTGGTCTGAGTCACAAACAGGATAGAAAAAAGACATTTTTTTTCTTGGGTGTTGAAACTTCAAGCCGTGATAAAAAATAGAAATATTCGCTAAATCCTTTACTGTTACCGCTTCTTGGTTGGCAAACAATAGCATAATATTACTGTAGCAATTTCGTTATCTAACTCAAAATACTTTGGTAGATGGAAGGGATAATATATCTTCTATTACCACCCAAAAAACACCGAAATTTGCATAAATCAAAAACACTCCCTCGTTCCGCCGCAAATAA
This sequence comes from Styela clava, assembly GCF_964204865.1. Lineage (NCBI taxonomy): Eukaryota > Metazoa > Chordata > Ascidiacea > Stolidobranchia > Styelidae > Styela > Styela clava. The sequence goes on from NC_135255.1 coordinate 533,103, forward strand.
AACTCCCATGGTAAACGAAAGCGAGATTTACCGTCGCTTATGTTAATCTCGAAGAAGGCTTCTTATCAATAAACTAAAACCCGGAAAAACTAGACCAACAGTTTGCGACCGATTGCTAAATAAAACAGTGGAGTACATCAACGTACCCGCCGCAAACTAGCGAGTTTTGTCGTGGGTACGTATACGTGCCCACCGCACGGAAAGGGTTAAATAAGATAAATGGATAAATTCGCAAAAATGCTAACACGCAGTAAATCACGGCAAATGCAAAGTCGCGGAACGTTAGAGAGTGAATTTGAACCGTATCGACTAGTGCATGTTACTGACGAGAACATAGACTTACAGCGTGATTTCGAAAATACAATACCGGAAACGAACGCGGGTGTAGAACATAGACCTATTTCCTCTCCAAATAGATTGTCATGTTCATTAGACTCTATGGATTTGACGGAATGTAACGAAGTTAAAAATGAATTTGAAACCACTATGGGCACTCAAAAAGTAAATTTTCAACCACTGCCAAATAAAGAGCTTAACGAATATCCAAATAGATCTATAAGCACATTTACACAAACGAGAGATATTGGACAACCCACTCCAATTGGCGCAACGACATCTAGAATGTCCAGCAGTTCAGAACCGAGAGCTATATTTTACGAGAAACATCGACTTCCAATTCGAGGGCTTTGGGAGTCAGACGTTCAAAATTGGTTCTTCTTAACAGAGCAGGAATTTATCGAGTCAGGAATTACCTTAGACTTAGAAAAGTACAAAATCGTACTGAGATGTTTAAATTCTCCACAGTTAGATCTTGTCAGAGCCAGGCTATCACCTATTGAGACCCAAAACACGTATCCAAAGCTAAAGCAGATTATACTTGATATATTCGCACCCGATACTCGCGAAAAACTGAAGAAAATTTTTTCAGGCCAGTTACAGTTTGAAAGACCGGATGTAATTTTATAACATCTAAAGGATTCATTTATAGGGTCAGATAAAACTAATGAACAAGTACAGACACTAATCAAAAAGGTTTTTGTTTCATTGTTACCTAACTACATTGCTAATGTGTTGTATTCTGATACAAATAAATTATCTTGTGAAAACATATTGTCTAGAGCCATGCAAATCTACGATTCGTCAGAGAAACAATCAAATTATGCCTCAACTTTGCATGTGGAACACATCAGACGATAAGACTAGTAAATTGACCGAATTGGTTACGTCTTTAGCAAAAAATGTGGACAATTTGAACAACCAAGTAAAAAACATGAACATTCAAAAATCTGACTCAAAAATAAATCCAATCCACCGCATTAGCGCTTCAAATTATTCTAGACAGTATGTCAACCCACAAAGCAATAACAGGTACGAGTGTAGAGATTATAATTGAAATCAGTACCATCGAGAAAATTTCAACAGAAATAACTATGCTCCCAGAGAGAACGACAGGAGAGGTGATTTCAACAGAAGTAATTATGTATCTAGAAATAATGATAGAAGAGGACTTTGTCGTTTTCTTTGGAAATTTGGCAGAAATGCAATAAAATGCGATCCACCTTGCAATTTTAATAGAAACAAGCCTTTTTTAGAAAAGGAGTAGGCGCGTTCAATAAATATAAGAGAACACGCCTACTCAAGAATACTCAAAATTCTATAAGATTACAAAAACAACATAAATGTAGTAAATTGTATAATAACGACGATACGTCGCCATCTTGTAGTGATAAATTGTTTTTTGTATATGATTATTTTTCAAATAATACTTTTCTTATCGATACTGGCTCAACCTACAGTATATTGGATGCGAAAAAGGCAGATCAATTTAAAATTAACAACAATTCTGATAAACTAAGAGATTCAGATATACAGACAGTCGAAAATAGAAATTATAAACCTCTAGTGACAGCTAACGGAACCAAATTATCCGTTCTTGGTCACAAGCGGATTGAAATTTGCTTGTCAGCTGAGACTAAATTCATACACCAATGTATCATGGCTAATATAAATTTCGATGGCATTCTTGGTGTTGACTTTCTTTTGAAAAATAAATTGGTCGTCGACTTAGCAAATGGTTCATTGATAAATAAGTCTAATGGAGTTATTATTCCGTGTCAGAATGTTAAAATGGAACCTCCATTATCGAGTTTGCTACCTGAAACTGTAGATGAAAGATATCAGCTTTTATTAGACAAATATCCTAACATTTTAAATCGAAAACATGCATCTCTGAGAGGTGTGAATCATAAGTTCCAACATGATATCATAACCTTCGGGCCGCCGGTTTATTCAAAACCAAGGCCGATCCCATTCAAATATAAAAAAAAAGTTGACGAAGAAATTGAGAAACTTTTAAAAAATGGTGATATTATACGCGGAACAAGTGCATACAGTATTCCAATCAACATCGTACCAAAAGGAGACAACGAGATTAGGATGTGCGTCGATTACGGGAGATTAAATCTAATTACGCGACTTCCTCGCTTCCCATTACCACGATTGGAAAACTTCCGGTCAGAACTTTTTGGTTGCAAAGTTTTTACTAAGTTAGATCTTGAATCAGCTTATTCTAGTTTAAAAATTAACCCTTTACAACGCCACAAAGCGGCATTTTCCGTGGGTTCTTGTCATTATATACCGATCATGCTTAATTATGGCCTAAATGGTGGGGTCTCTACGTTCTCAAGATTTATGCATGAAGTCCTAATCGGAATTGAAAATGTTTTTGTTTATCTCGACGACCTACTAATTTACTGTGAAACTAAGGAGAAAAATTTAGAAATAACCGAAAAAGTATTTAAGCGGCTAAATCATTATGGCTTAACATTAAAATTAAAAAATTGTGAATTTGGAGTTTCTAAGCTTTCTTATCTAGGATACGAAGTAACAGATCAAGGAATCAAACCACTTCCAGAAAAGGTATCAGTTATAGAAAAATTTCAACGACCTAAAACAGTAACTGAGTGTCGTAAATTCATAGGATTATGTTGCTTCTATAAAAAGCATATACCCCATTTTTCGGAGATCATAAATCCTTTGACTAAATTTGTATCAGACAAAAATCTCAAGCGTCATAAACTTAACTGGACGGGGGAATGTGAAATTGCTTTCAATAAAATAAAGCAATGCCTGTCAAATGCTTGTATGATTGCACACCCAAAAGCGGACATCCCATTATCAGTTGTATGTGATGCAAGCAACAATGCAGTGGGTGGATTTTTGACACAATTTGTAAACAACCACCAATCCAACCGAAACACTCAAACGACTGCCCCTCGTCAACCCACGGTGCAGACCATGCCGCAAAAAAAAGGAAGGCCGACAGTGTCACAGCGCCCCCAGTGTCCTCACTGATAGGATACCAAATATTGAAACGATATCACATGACGTCATTTAACAGGCAAAACAAGGGTCGTCACACATGTTATCCCACCATTAGGAGATAATTTGTTAAACAACATTCAGATATGATCTTGGTTTGCAAATGCAAATAGATCTTGGTGTCTAAATTTTTCAAATATATATATATATACCAATAACATGTTGCTTGCCTTCAAACGCCTTGGTTAGTTTATATACCAAAACATTTCAGCCATAAAAGTGGTGTTGCGTGAATGGAATACCATCGATTCCAAAACTTGACTTAGGCTTCAGTTCGCGTATGAAGTTTTCTGTTTCGAAAAATGTAGTTGACTTCAAAAACATAGATCGGTGTTATTAAAGTTAACTCTCGTCGCACCTAGATTTTGGTCGCATATTGTCGCAAGAACATTTTTGTGCCACTTGGGTAGGGTGTTCACTGTTCATTATATTCATTTGCAATTTGTGTATAATACTGGATTCGTGTCCAATCAAAGTGTTTTATTTTAACCAATCAGGTCATTATTTGTTTTTACACTGCCTAATTGATGGTCAAATTTAGACATATATATAGGCTTACCATACGTCCCGCTTTTTAGCGCCTTGTCCCGCCCTCCCGACAAGTCAGCCAAAAGTCCCGCTTTTGCGTTCAGCCATTCAGCATATTACAAATTAACATGTTATTGTTGTCGCTGTGTAGCGCAGGCTAGCCTATTTACTTTATTTTGTTTGTTTCGTTGTTTCCCGCTAACATTGTTAGCAAACGTATAAACATGTAAAATCAATACTAATTGGTCCTGTTCTGAGGTTTACGTGAATGTGACATTGAAAAACGTTTTTTTGAAGAAGGTGTTAGTTATCCACAGAAAAGCATGCTTGGTCGTAGAGGAAAATCCCAATGCTTGAAAACGACAGGCTATTTTATTATTCTTTATTCCTTTTGCTGTACATGGGAAATCTGAATTAGGAAGATATATTTGTATCGTTAACGGCAAGTCTTTTCTATTTTTCGAACTGAACCTGATGTGTAGACAGAGAATATGCGCATGAACTCTCGATGACACTATGGTCAATGAAGAGAGCCGGGATGGCTTTGAATGTAGGCCTATGTAGTAAAATCGGAAAATGTAAAGTTACAAAATCACAGCCAATGGGTCATTTGCCTTTTTGCGTCCCGCTTTGAAGTCACAAAAATATGGTAACCCTACATATATATATAGTCTGACTTTGCGCAACTTACAAAAAAACGCACAATGAAGTTTAAACTGCTTTTCCAAGTGGTAAAATTTGGTTGCGCGGACTATACGCTCCCGTGGCAATAATCTGAAAATCGGAACCCAAATTAGGGAACCCTGGCGGTATAGTGCACCGTTGGCGTCCTTGCCCTGAATCCTTTTCAAAAACATTTTCTCGACACTCGAGCCTCATACACGTAACACGTTTACGGGTCGGTCCCAGGTAAATTGCGATATACATACGTTGGTATAAGAATTGACAGGGTTTCGGTTTGACGCTAGTCAGTTTTACTAAGGTTCACTTCTCAACTGAATGTTTTCTTCAAAGTGGGTGTGTAGACGTTGACGCCATAAAAATAGAAATTTACCCTATTCACTACGAAGTTTTGAATATGAACATCAAAAGGTAAAATAAATTATCATAGCATTGGTAGTTTATTCATACAGCATTACACTTTTTATTAGTACTCGTGTACACGAAACAAATGAATTCCAGTTTCGAATGGGGACTTAATCGGTTACTAACAATTAATGAATTTCGCCATTTATTTCTTTGAAACATAAAGGTACGACCTGGGCTATTGTCACACTTGTTATCACGAAGTCACTTTTGATGAAGCTACAACTGATGACCAAGTTTACAAACAACATTCGATCACCAAACTTTGTTAACTATCCACAGCAGGTGGAATGAGGACGCTGTTGCGCTCTACAGGCCAGGCCCATTAACCTGAAAATAATTAGTAGCTCTGAACCAAACCCTTGGCAGGGTATCATCGTAATTTTTCCCTAGCACTACGTGCGTGCCGATACCGCGCTTCTCTAAGTCTCCAGTCAAAGCGTTTGGTTTCACCATTTGTGCAAAAACGCAATGTCAAAATAAAGATTGAAAACGACACCAATAAAATAGACAAATAAATACTTATTTGCATTTGGAATTTGACGAATACTTCGGCCTGCACAGCAAAAAGTGGTGTTAGTTCCACAATACAGAACGAAAATTTCAAAAAACCCATGTAATGGTATCAGCATGCAAATGTTCAACTTGGCGCTTGTATGCATGCAAGCAAACCTTTTTTTGTATTAAACATTAAGAGAAACAAGCAGCGATCTGTACTCTCTAAACTTATAACGAAATATTTAAAATTGTCAACTCCGATAATTATTCTCAATTGAGTGGAGAAAAGTTTTGATCTCACGTCGATTTGTCCAGATCTTGCATTGTTTATACGCAAGATTCCGAACCAATGGCGTGTATGGCCTGTGAACAATTATTTTTAGTTGGTGTGGCCCTCTTTTTTTTTTGAGTTGTGCATGCCTGATCTATAGCATGTTCTAAAAGAACAACGCACTGTTGATGTCATTGCGCGATTTTCAATAGGGTTATATAAGTGACAATAACTAAAAGATGGGCCCGAAATCGTTAAATATTATCTATAATTTAGGATTTGCATTAATTAATATATTTCATAGTAATTGAAGTAGTAGCAATAGTAATCATGACGCAAACTGACAAATTCAGCCACAAAAATGACATTTTAAAATTAGAGGACAATAAAACATACCGCATAGAACAGCAATTAGTGCCAGAAGCATTCGTTAGAAATTTGAGAACATACATACCAGTACATGACATATAAAAACAACCAGCACTTCAGCAAAAACCATTGGCCAGTTATGGTTTCCTTCAACATCAAGCGCACTCATGTAAAGCGAATAATTGGTTCAGTATTCCCATATCCGTCATCGAAAGACAAACGAACAAGACATCATGGTTTGTGGTATGACTAAGTCATCTTTGCTTCTGGACAAATACGAAATTTCTATCCTATTTGTCAACAATGTGATCACCAGCCACCTGCATCATCTGGTTACCTTGGGTTTTGGCGCTCTCGAAGTATGTGCAAAAAGATGGCGCACAACCTGAACCCTAACCTGGTACACATTAGAGATGTACCGATACCACCTTTGTCGCCGATACCAGCTAAAAACGCCGATACCGATACGCCGATACTATAAGAAGGCCGATATTACCGATACTATGTAATTATTACTTAATTAGGGGTGCTGTGTAGGGCAGACGGGTTAAAACAATGGTCTTTGAGCGTTGTTCATAGTACACAATATTTCAGATCGAAAAAAAAGATATATATGTCGCATAATATGAAATTAATGTTTGGAGTTTGCTTTAACTGATTAAGATACGCTGTACAGTAACGCTAGTAATCTCGGTGTTCAATTAGAAAACTCATAAGCCGGGATGTCAAATTTGAATTTAATGTTAATATCGCGACCTTCGAATATCGTTATTCGTGTTTAAAAGAATATCGAATATCACCCACATATTCTAGCGCCGCCGTCCTACGTTCAAATTAAAAGCATTTTACAAATATTGTATTTCGTGGCTATTCGTAATCGTCGACGCAATAGAGAGAGAGAGAGAGAGATTTATTTCGTCAACCAGAAAAAAACAGTCATAATAATAAAAAATAGTGGCTATAAAAAAGTACGCTTTTTTCGGTGTAGACTGGAAGGAGCGATACGACCATGCGGTCATCGAAGTCAGCCCCCTCCAAGTTTACGCTGATAAATTCACAGTAAAATAAGATTATTAGAAATGGTTGAAGTTCACGACACAAAATTTGAAAAAACAAACAAAAAAATGAAGTAAATAAAAGTAATTAATTTTTTTTCCGTGAAATCAATTTTTAAATGATGAGATTTGAAAGTGAGGAGTAAGACCCACAAATTAAAAAAAAACAATTTTGGCTATTGGACTACTATACTCAATGTAGATTTGGACGCAAGGAGCCAGCCTTACATGTACGAATGAATTTCAGGAGATAAACAACATGGTACTCATGTAAAACAATTGGTTCAAGAGAGGAATCAACCTTCCAACGAGAATATCGGTCAGAGACCGAGGACTTATCGATCAAAAGTCAGGGGATCCCCCAAAAAAGCGCTCTTACTCCATAGTGACAACTTGTGTCCCATCACTATTGATTAATAACTCGCTAATTATACGATATACTTCGCCCAAAATCAATAGGCTTCTGGTCCGAGATATGATGAATGCACATGAAAAATCTGGAGCAGATTCGATCTCGTTTTCGTGAGATATCGCGTGCATCTAACAGACAGACAGACAAATACCTATCAACATACTTACCGATTAAAATCGATAAGTAACAAGAAAAATTTATGGCAAATAGGTGACTGAAAAAATATTATATACCCCAATTAAGAAACAATTTTGGTAAACATACGATCGATAGTCATATATATAAATACAATTTAGGTTGAATAACTATTATTAGTAAGCCTTTCAAACAAGACAACAACTGTGGCCTATTAAAAACTTAAACCCAATATTTAAATAGGTAAACGATGACTATTATTTTGAGCAGCAATAAATCAGCCTGACAAATAAAAGGCAGTTTTTGCAAATATACAAGTAGCCCTCATATATAAGTGGAAAATTGGATAAATAAACATTATTTGAAGTAGCGAGGGTCAACCTCTCAAAAAAAACGAAAGATTTTACAAATGCACAAAATGTTTCTCAATATAAAGAATATGGATGAATTTATGATGTGAAGGAAAGGCAGTTTTTGCAAATACTCAATATAAAAATATGGATAAATAAACTATTATTCAAATCAACAAGAGTTCAGCCTCAATATTAGATGGCAGTTATTGCAAATAGACAAAGTAGTACTCAATATATGAATATGGATAAATAAACTATCATTCAAATCAGCAAGAGTTCAGCTGCAATATTAGATGGCAGTTATTGCAAATAGACAAAGTAGTACTCAATATATGAATAAATATAAATAAACTATTATACAATTCAGCAAGGGTTAGCCTCAATATTAGATGGCAGTTATTGCAAATGCACAAATAAACTCAATATATGAATATGGATAAATAAACTATCATTCAAATCAGCAAGAGTTCAGCTGCAATATTAGATGGCAGTTATTGCAAATAGACAAAGTAGTACTCAATATATGAATAAATATAAATAAACTATTATACAATTCAGCAAGGGTTAGCCTCAATATTAGATGGCAGTTATTGCAAATGCACAAATAAACTCAATATATGAATATGGATAAATAAACTATCATTCAAATCAGCAAGAGTTCAGCTGCAATATTAGATGGAAGTTATTGCAAATAGACAAAGTAGTACTCAATATATGAATAAATATAAATAAACTATTATACAATTCAGCAAGGGTTAGCCTCAATATTAGATGGCAGTTATTGCAAGTGCACAAATAAACTCAATATATGGATAAATAAACTATCATTCAAATCAGCAAGAGTTCAGCTGCAATATTAGATGGCAGTTATTGCAAATGCACAAATAGTACTCAATATATAAGTATGGATAAATAAATTATTATTCAAATCAGCAAGAGTTCAGCTGCAATATTAGATGGCAGTTATTGCAAATAGACAAAGTAATACTCAATATATGAATGAATATAAATAAACTATTACTCAAATCAGCAAGGGTTCAGCCTTAATATTAGATGGCAGTTATTGCAAATCCACAACAAGTACTCAATATGTAAATATGGATAAATAAAATATTATCCAAATTCACAACGGTTCAGCCTCAAAATTAAGGCAGTCAGTTATTGCAAATACACAAGTAGTAATCAATATATGAATATGAATAAATTAACTATTATTTCAAACAGCAAGGTTCATCCCCGCAAAAAATGCATTTTTGGCATAAAAAAACAAATAGTTTGCAATATATATTTGGATAAAAAAAACTATTATTTAATTCAGCAAGGTTGCAGCCTCAAAATCGGATGACAGTATTGCAAATGCACAAATAGTACTCAATATATGAATATGGATAAATAAACTATTATTCCAATCAGCAGACTGTGTGTGTCTGTTTAGCCCTGTCTACAGATGAGAAAACGAAGTTCCTACTTCCTCCGACAGATGGGCCAATATAGGAGAAGAGATCACCCTTACATTCAATTTATATTAATTTAGATAGATATGGTAGTGCAAACATAATTCATCAATGGGAAAATTAAAAGTGCAAGAGAAACAACAGTTTGTTGTTTTGAATTTCATCACAAATTTAATGAAACATTATATGGATTTGTGAGTCACGATAAAGGATACAATTGCAAAATAATTCATATTTTTGACTTAGAAAGGCAACTATTTACGTTACATGTCAAACCACAAAATAGAAATGTGAAAGAAATTATATCTACAGTTGACAAATCTATGTGGGCATGATTGATAAAGTGCCATAGTACAATACTAGGTTACAAAAAAATATATATTTGTGTAAATAATAAACAAGAATAATGAACTAGGGGGACTGCAAGTACAAAAATGATATTTAACAGTAAAGTACCATCAATGTCTTAAAAATAAAAATATAAGTGCCAGTGGGCATTTGCAACGCCAAATTTGACATGGATAAATGAGTTGTATGTACAAAAAGCAATACTCGTATACTGAACTTATCATGGAAGCAATTTAAGTTTTAATAATTGGAACAGAATGATCTAATAGATTAATATTTAGTAGAATGCAACGATATACCAATTGAGCTCAACCATGAATTCTAATAGGCAGATATCCACATATCCATTACTGCTGAGGAAGCCAGAGTGACTCTCGAAAATCCATAAAATTGTGACATTTTTGGAAAGAAGTAGTCGGATGATAACAGAAACTATGGGGGTAGGTTTGCAGATGAAAAAAGATGTAGCACTATGAAACATGACTATTATAGTTGGAGTAGATTTCTATTTGGCAAGCACAAGGAGAACTTTGAAAAGGCCAGTAACGGTGAACGAAGGCCCTGCTATATTATCTAATATTAACTGAGATAAGGTATTACCGGTAAATAGTGCAAACGAATTCATAAATAGCACAGTGGCCATGCTATATAGAACAACAAATTGTGATAAACTAATACATTCAGTATTTATCGATTAGATGTTGCATATATTTATATTTGAAAGTGCTATAGGATGATTCTATAATATCGGTGGGAATGCTATTCCATATACTTGGACCCATATTTTTAATGGAATTGTGGGATACACTTGAGGTAGTCCTGTTGACAAAATAGGCACCTTTACTTGCTAGACGAGTGTTATGTCCATGGACTTCACTACAACTAGTAAAATAGCTGTTGAAAACTTCTGGCAACATACCGTGATTGAACTGAAACATCACTTTAGCTATTTCAAATTTATATACGTCTTCAAGTTTTAAAATGTTTAGTTGTTTATATACTGGACTGAGGCGTTGTCTCAAACATGAGCCACTCATTAGCCTCAAAGCGCGGTTTTGGAGCACAGTAATTCTTCTGAGATAAGTCTGATATGCTGAGCCCCATGCCACAATTCCATATTGTAGGTGCGAGTAAAACAAAGCAAAATAAACGGATCGCAATATCTTTTTTGGTACGAAATGCCTTAATTTGGTCATTGCGCCAATAGTTCTTGACAACCTGCCTGCAAGAAGGTCTAAATGCATGTGCCAGTTTAAGTTATTGTCGAGAATGACTCCAAGGTACTTAACGGAGTCACAGGTATTCAGTATTGTGTTATTTAAGATAAATTTTGGGGTGAATTTTGAGTTTCTTAGGTTTCTGTTACAATTTATCAACAGGACTTGTGTCTTTTGAGCGTTAACAGTGAGCTTGTTTTTAGTAAGCCATTCTGATAAATTATGTAAATCCCCGTTAACCCTTTTTTCCAAGGCGGTCAGATTTTTTGCAGTGGACGTATTGCTGGTGTCATCGGCAAAAAGTTTGGTTAAGGATTCTGTAGCATTCACAACATCATTTATGTGGATAAGGAACAAAGTGGGACCGAGTACAGAGCCCTGAGGGACCCCAACAGATAGTCTTTCTTTTGTTGATTCAAAACCAGACAAATACACAAACTGACTTCTATCCTGAAGGTAACTTTTAAACAACTTATTTGCAATTCCACGAATTCCATAGTGATTTAATTTCCTAACTAGAATATTATGATCGACAGTATCAAATGCCTTTTTGAGATCCAAAAAGACACTACAACCTAGTAAATTCTCTTCTATAATATTATAGTATTGGCTAACAATATCTAAAATCGCGTGTGATGTGCTATGTCCATTTCTAAAACCAAACTGGTCAATATTCAAGATTGAGTTTTTATCAAGAAAAGATTTGAGTCGCTTGAGTAGTAATTTTTCAAAAATAATAGAAATGCAGGGAAGTATTGATATGGGGCGATAATTAGATACGACCTCTTTATTCCCGGATTTGTATACAGGTACCACCCTGGCAACTTTTAAATGATTGGGATAGATTCCCAGAGTCATAGAGGTGTTAAAAAGTTTGCTTATAATTGGGCTAATAACGGGCTTCAGTATTTTAATTAGATAGACTGGAATCCGGTCGTAGCCTTCTGCTTTGCCATTTGCAAGTGAGTTGATAATCATTTCAATTTCTGGTGTTGTAATTTCCTCAAGAAACATTGATGATTTATTAGGTCGACTAAGGTATTCGAGAAAATCATAACTATTGTGATTAGAAAAAGTTGATGCAAGCTTTGGCCCAATTTTAGAAAAATAATTGTTGAACATATTGCAAATGTCAATTGGATCTTGAGTTGATTTATTACAATAATCATCACGCAGTGTGCCGGGATAAGATTTTTTACTTCTCCGGTTAATAATTGAATTAATGGTATTCCATGTCATTTTAGGGTCTTTTTTATGTTTATCGAAACAATTGGCATAGTAATTCTCTTTAGCTCTAATCTTAATGTGAGAGAGAGTGTTCGAGTATTTTTTGTACTGGCGCTTTTCAGACTCAGTGCCATTTAAAAATAATGATTTGTGTAATTTATTCCGAATTTTAGCAGAGCGCAATATACCTGGGGTAATCCAGGGCTTCTGTTTTAATCGTCGTTCTTTTCTAGTTAATTTTTTTAAAGGGGCATGCTTATTAATAAGATTACTCAATTTTAGGACAAATTCATCAAAAATTATGTTAAAGTTATGAGCCTCAATTTCTGAACTTGAACCTTCATTACTGAAGATAATTTGAGCATCAATTAGAAACTGTTCAACATTGAAATTTACCATATCTCGCTTCAATTCTGGCACATGCTTGGGGGGTTCAAGTTTCAGGTCAATCTGGCAAAAAATAGGGCAGTGGTCTGTCAGAGTGTCTTGTAGAACAAATGGTCTCATATTTTTATCAATAATATTAGTATAAATATGATCTAGTAAATTCGCAGTACTACCGGTCACTCTGGTAGGAAGCGTAATCAATGGAATTGTGGCATGGGACCGCAGCATCTCCAGGTATTGCTTTGTAAAGGTGGTGTTTGCATTAAGATTAATGTTCATGTCACCAATAATAAAAAACTTTCTTTTATCTTGGGCTAAATTGTGCAAGGTCTGTTTCAACTTGCTAGAAAACTCATTGTGATCCGAATTGGGATGTCGATAAATTATACCAAGGGTTAGTAAGTAGGGTTTAGCAGCTCCTATAGAAATTTCAGCCCACAGTTCCTCACATCCGACCACATCTAGTTTATATTCGTCAATAAAGTTTGGAGAAAAGCATGATTTCAGATATAATCCAACGCCACCAGCATTTGTATTAGATGGTGTGTGGTAGAAGTCATACCCTTCTAAGTCAATATTGGCCACAGGATCAGATTTTAATTTAGTTTCAGATATTGCAATGAATGATGGGGCCGAATTTAAATCATATATAAGTTTGGACAATTCATCAATATTTTTTTGGATAGATCGAATATTAACATGTGCTAAAATAGTTGGATATTTTTCAAATTGAGTGAAAGTGGTTAACGCATTGTTTCGATCATTTAAGAGAACACAGTTTTTAGCATTTCCAAAGTCAAAATCATCATTATTTAGGACATTACATACCGGTAATACTTCCTCATCAGTAAACTTGAGGCTATCAAGAAAAGGCAATGGATTTGAGCATGTACAGCAGTAGTATGCTGCTCCAAACATTTTTTTGGAATGGTTTTCAGAATTATAACATAAACTATGAGTTCTAGAATCACAGATACTACAGAAAATAAAGTTTTCTATGCATGGCTCTTTACACACCGAACAGGAATATAAGGAAGCCATTATATATCATAAAAAATAAAAATAAATAGTAAACTCACTTAGAATTGTTTATTTCAGATTTTCGATGTCGGCTAACTTTCTAATTGGAACTCTCGGGGCATCTTTATTCTTCCGCATGTAAATGTTACCATTAGTGGTCCAGAGTCGTTCGTATTTGTTATCCTTTTTCGACATACGAGCAGTATATAGTAAATTGTTCCTGTAATCGGTTAAGTTTTCATTTATGTAAAGAGATTTCATGCCAGGTATTCCAAAACTTGCTATGCTGGATGTAGAACGCTTTTTGTCAATGAATTCATTTCTCTTATTCCTGTTGGTGAATCTAACGATGATCGGTGGGATTTTAGATTTGTCTCGTCGGAGCAGTCTATGGGATACAGATATGTCCAGTCTCTCCACATTAATATTCAACAGTTTGCCAATTTTAATGATGATTTCATCAGTTTTTTCACCCTCTTTGTATGGAATACCGTGAAATTCAATATTTTCACGTCTTACATATTGTGCTAGATCTTCGAGGTCCTTGTCGAATCTATTTTGGAGGGCAGAAACTAAAGCTTTAAGAGCATTATTGGAGGCTGATAGCTCTTCGACTTTTTTGTGAAGATCATTTAAATGGCTTTTTTGAATTTCAAAGTCTGCACTGATAAAATCCTGACTTGCTTTCACAGCCTGAACATCATGTTGGAGAGTAGAGTTAACAACATGAATACCATTTAAATCTTCGACAAGAGAATCCACTTTGCTCATCATGGCATCACTCTGATGAAACATGGCTTCCAATCGTTCAGTTATTAGCTGGGTATTATTTAAAACGGATTCATCTATCAGGGTTGTCATTTTTTTATCATGTTCATTAATGGAGTCTTCAAGCAGGTCTTTAATGCTTTCTTCAACAATGGCTTTGATCTCGATTTTTAGGTTATTGGTGATCCTTGCTTCCATCAGGTCCAACTTGTGTTTGAGTTCATCAATTTTCTTGTCCATGATTTCAAATAATTGTTTAAGAACTAACCAGTAATTTAGAATAAATATCTGTGAACTTAATCAAATAGCGAATAATGTCAATAAGTCAAAGGCAACATGAATAAAGAATATCAATCAGCACCAACAAAAGGAAGGCCTACCTATAACCGTCGAGGAGGTTTTTTTAGTAAAAATAACATGATCTCTTCCAACGAAATAGATTTTATAATATTTTACAATTGCAATCATCAATCAATTTTATTCGGTCACTCTGATACAAACAAAACACAAAACAACAACAAAGGGACAAACAAAATACAGAGGACCTGGACCTATTTTGAGACAGTCTAGGGCTAGGCGGTCATGTCAATATATCTATAAAGTAGTTGTGTAGTTAAACAAAATTAATACCTGCGTGGAGAGATAATTGTGTCAGAATTTAGTTTATCGATGTCGACGGACTAAATGACACTCGTACTTGACGACAAACAGTCAGAATTTATACCCGTGCCAAAAGTCTATGTGCAGTTAATAAGGAACCCAATTCCACTGTATGATTTAAAACCGGGCGCCTGATTGCTTTTTGTTATGTGCTGTGTTGATATATTTCTTCATAATTACTATGTAATATTAAAAATGTCAATATAAAAATTTGACAGCGAAAATATCTAAATTAGTTGAACTAGTTTGGCTGGTAAATAGCTAAAAACACGTGAATATTCTCTCACGGGGTGGGAACTAGTATGGCTCATAGCTCACAATCTCTCCAGACAAAAAATAAATTAAAAAGTAGTATTCCAACTAATCTTTTAAAACATTTTGGACCATATCAAAAAGGTAAATATATCGGAAATATCGGCCTTAATCTAACCGATACCGATACATGGCCGATACCGAAAAAATGGCCGATATTGCCGATGCCGATACCCGATACATCTCTAGTACACATACTTCAAGAGGTCTTGGGTTTTTGTAATCTGTGCGAGTAAACACCAGAAACCCCTGAAATCAAAGTATTTTGTTGCTGTTCCAGATCTGGCAATTGTGATTTCTATGTGAGAGATACCTCTATGTGAATGGTACCGTATGGAATATCAAAAGCTTCTACGCCTTTCTGCTGAGTTTCTGGCCTAAAATCTTTTTTCACAAACAATAATCGCTAATTGTTTTCAAATGGGAGGTTTGAATCCCTTCATATGATCAAAACCACAATTTGATATTTTCTTTTCCGCTACTCTGCATCCAAATTGAACACTCTTATCCAAGGGATGCCCTTGTGATCTTGCATGGATCACTCCTGCAATAAAAGAATCACCAGCTCCGATTGTGTCAACAACTCTATCGGGTGGAATGGCAGGTACCATAGTAGAAACATCCCCAACTGTATTTATTCCAAATGCTGCACCAGAACTTCCCCATGTACACACAATTTCTGTCCTGAAATAGCAAGAATAATGATTAAGACATGTTGAAGAATGGAGATCAATAGAGTACCGGTATACACTTTCCTCCCCCAATTTTATGTGTAAAAATCTACATTGTTAAAATATCATAAAATACTGGTAGGCTAAAAAAGTGGAATGAGATAGACACAAAGATGTGAAGAATGTAACCAACATCTGCATTTTGAACTACTGTTTAGTATAATCAGCAGGCTTACAACAGCCCTGTTTTTTGAGATCCTATATATATGTATATATTCTATTTATATTCCATATTCCAATATTGGCATGCATAAAAGTGTTGACCGTTCTTAGTAGCACACTCTCACAGTGTATAAATAAGCAAAAAAAAAATACATTCAACACTTACCCGTTTGAAACCATATTCTTTATTCCTTCAACACATTCTATGGCGGTTGTGTAACCCAAGAATTTAGCATAATCAGTACTAACAAAAACCTGTAGAAAAGATGTAGTTTGTTAACTTACCAAGAATTATTAAATTGGGAGAGTCACATAAAATAATTAGCTATTCTCTTCATATCATTCAAAATAACCTTGTACAAATATTTATTATGAGTCTACAGTAGCCTATATCATTATAACTGGTCCAATACAAAATTGCAGGATAGTTTCAGCTCTTGTAACAGTTTGTCTCTTTTCTGATTTAAAATTGGAAGAATGCATCTCTAATGCATTTACACGCACATACCAAATCAGCCAGCTTTGCGATGCTAAACAAATTAGTCACGTGGGGTTTTTCTAATTCAACAGACATACTAATTTTCTCAGTTTCAGATCTGCTTTCATTGTAATCAACAATCATATTCATGGCAGAAATAATGACATCAATGTTGGGTCGACCCTGTGAATGGAATGATCTCACCATTAATATAAGTGAAAAAATATCAAACATTGTTGCACATTTGTATAACATGCAGATTTTCACATTGAGACATGTGAATCCAACAGACGAACAGTAAAAAGTACTACATTTTCATTTAGTATTTGACAGAATAAATGATCCAAAGCGGGCCTAATATTTGTGGTGATAGGTTGAAAAAATTATTTGGCGAGCAACTATGACTCATCTTTATATAAAATTTGAGCATTTGCCTGAACTCGACTGATTTGAAATTTTTTGAAAGAAGCGGTGAAATTTGTAGATAAATCAGAACTTGGTGTGCGGATGCCATCAGTTGTCTGGCTAAATTTTGTTATTTTGAAATAAGAGCAAGAAGCCAGCCCTATGAATTATAAGCAGCTATGATACAAAATTGGATATGCATAAAACCAAGTCTTTGCAATCTAATTTCCCCAGGCTCATATTCATGATTTTATCCTTGTTTCATGATTATTGAAGAAAGCCTAAATTTTGCTGGAAACTAGATACATGAAATGTCCCAACCATATAAATATGAGAATGAAAGCAATACAAACCTCAAAGTGAAACCATGCATGATCTCCCAGATCCAAATTTTGGAAAGCTTCAACATTTAATTCTGGAAGATCTCTGTAAAATTATATAATGTTAAAACATAAAACCAATGTTACTCTGCCAAACATAAAGATAACAAACGGATCAGACACATTCTAATGAAAAATTTGAAAAAATTGTGTGCCTCATGTAAAGTAATATTGTATGATGTTTTCTAGAAGATTTGTTCTTGGAAAATACAAATACATTGGGCATCAATTATTGCAAAAAGTACAGAAGTATGTACCCTCTAAAATGCATTATTGTCCTTGAACCATTTTGTTTATTCACAATAACAGAAGAAGTTGGAAAATCTACGCAATCCCAGTGATGAACATCACTAATATCAACACCATATTTTTCCAACCCCTGCAAAGCAAATCTGAAAAACAAAAATTCTGATTTCAATAATTTCAACAGTTGTTAATTGACTTATAAGAATATACATTTTCAATATTGTGTACGAAAAATTCACGCCATTTTATGACTGTGAACAAATCCCAAAACTTTCTACACATAAAAAAGGCACTGCCTCGCATACATAATTTTAAATCAAAGTTGCCATATATAGAAATATTTATATCTAAAACCTCTCTTGACCTTTTACAAAATGATAAATACAAAAATGAACGAATGTAACATGCAATAGAAAAGTAGAAGTGGAGCATTTACCTAGAGGCATCAAGACCCCAAGGCAAATCATCACTATTCATAGTTGGTGCACTTCCAATAAATTTTGTTTTGGACCCAAGAATGGAAAGTACAGTACAAGTATTGGCTGCATTACCTCCTCTTTGCCAATAGAGCGACAGTGATCTGTTCAACAAGAAGGTTAAAAAATTTATTACAGGCCAATGCGCATATGAACAGAGATAAAAATTAATTGAAAGATGGAAATGAAAATTCAAGGATAGGATTTACATATTTATCCCGGAGGAGAGGAAAGTTGATAAGCTGGCTCAAGCAAATGACGAATGTCTCGTCCTGTTATCAGTCCAGTCCAGGTCAGGTATGGGATTAGGAATTTTGAGAACCCACAAATCATAAATTTTCAGACCTCTGATCACTATCTTCTGAAGGAAATTTCGAACAAGTATTCACTATATCGACACACACGAGGCCAACACATGCGACAAATCCCGTCAAACTCGTCTTAGAATCTTCCATGGTCAACATAAAAAAAACACTAAATAATAGGAAATCACCAACTTCATTTCAAAATATAACCCTCAATTTCCCTCAGCACCTGTCATAACAGGAGGAAAACAGTATTTAACAAGGCTTACGTCATTTGGGGATGGCGAACCTTTTTTATTGGATGGGTCAGAAATTATAGGGGCAAGTTCACTAATTGCTGTTTCCTTTTAAAATAAAATGGCAGGTACCAGATAATCAGAACGAGCGATTAAGCGAAGGACCAGTGCCAAGGGAGCTGATTAGAATCGAGAAACACAATTGATAGAAATAGATATAATTCGGACCTTGAGTTGGCTCTTTTGTTTTCTTCCGATACAGTGATAGGATAGGATTTACATATTTATCCCGAGGGAGAGGAAAGCCAATAAGACAGCTTATCCATATGGCAAACCACGGCCTCTCGTCCGGTTACCATTCCATGCCGGGTATGGGATTAGTTAGTTACTTGTTTTTCGGAAGCATGGACTTGATGGTGGAGGAAGTCGTAACTGACCAGCGGTTACGTGAACCACCCTACGACAGCGAAGAGTCCAGCAATCCTCCATACCCATCCCCCATGGGATTTTAACCTGCGAACCCATGCAGAGTAATTAAATTACAGGTGCGGTGGCAAGCGTATTCCTAACGCTTAGCACGATGAGCCACACCGCCGCGCCATGATCCTACCATGTCTCAGTGATTGTGTGTGTGTGTGCTTGCTTTAAATAATTTGCTACTTTTGGGTGAGCGAACACATACCGGTACTACATCTATTAACAACACCTTTCAATCTAAATTTAGAAGAGGATAGGGGGAGACGAAAGTCGTAAGACGGCTTAATCATATGGCGGGTATTGGATTAGGATAGGATTTACATATTTCAGTACCGGTATTTATCCCCGGGGATTAGTTAGTCAGTTATTTGTTTTCAGATAGACTACATGGACTTGATGATGGAAAAATCCGTAACCGACCAGCGGTAATCAGAGGAGCGGTTCGAGAGTATTCCTAACTGACTGACTGACTTCTGCCAGACTGCCGTCTGGGTCGGACGTGTTTTTGTTGCTCTGTTAGATGAAAGATCGATCAATGCTGTTGGACTGAGAATGCTACGCGCTGTGTGTTTCGGTATTTACTATTAGATTTGTATCTCGTGATATCAACATAATCAAGGCCCATCCACCGGAATTAAAGAAGTTCATGGATAAAAGATTGGATTTAAAGTTTGTGTTTGGCAGTCGTCGGGTGCGGTCGCATTTTTGAACAGCGCAGAAAGATTAGATTGACAACAATGAACCAGCACTTAAGGAATATCAACAAGTAAAGGCCGAAATATGAAATTGCATGGCAGCATAAAGGCAACATACGGACATCATAACAGAATCGAAAGATGACCACAACAGGGATTGATTCAGATATTTTATTTTGTGACAAAGAGTATGATATACTGCTATTTCTAGACATTCCGCTTGAATACTGAGTATTCAACTATATATGTGTAAATAGTTTGCAGTGTAACTTACAGTGTAACATTTTTAAACATTCATTTAGTGGCATATTTTTGATTTGTTCTCTCTGTGTGTATACCGGTACTGTTTTAACAATGTTGGCCACGTCAATGTATCAATTAGGCTACAGACCTGCTCACGTGTGATTAGTGTTTTTCCTAATAATTGCTTTTATGAGTGTCCGCACATCGAATTTGCCGCCATGGTTTTGCGTTTGTTTGTATATTAAACCACTTATCACCTTTTCCGCAATGCCCAATCAAGCAATCAGTGTAGTTTTTCATGGCTTGGTTTTTCTTAAAGCTTTCATGGCTTCATGAGTATGACTATCGTCGCAAATTTATTACATTCCACTCCCCACATTATCTTTGCATGAGGTTGTAGGTATTGGTCATCATCAACGTAATTATTGAAAGAGAGTACAACAGCCCGAAAGTTATTACTATCGTGTATTTTGTTTTTTAAGAAAGCCCAAGCCTCATTTAATTGGGCTTGTGTTTTTGTGTGCGTGCTGGTGGGCAGGCACATGAGATACTTCATGTTTTAAACTTTTTTGTAGGTTTTGCTTGCCCTCCAGAATTCTCCATTTTTAATTTAGGTTTGTTATGGAGTTTTCGAAATAAACTATCTAAACTATCTATCTATCTATCTAACGCTGTACCTAACTCTTACCACGATGCGCTACACCGCCACGTCAATCTACAATCTGTACCGTACCGGTAAGGCTTTGTTTGCTCTCCCGATTCTATAATCAGGTTGTAAACATAATTAGACTATATTTATTTAAGGAAAAGAAGATTTTGGGTCACAAATACTCAATCAATACCGGTACCGGTACAGCTTACATAAGTATAAGTTTATTTCGACTCCATAATCAGCAAAACAATAAAATGAATGCTAAAAATAAAAACTGATTATGAAATCAGGAGAGCGAACAAAACCTTAGATAAGGTTTAAAACGTACAGAATGTATATAAGATGGAAGGTTTTGCCAAGAAGATGTGGTACGTGTTCACTCACCTAAAATAATTGAAATATTTCACACACGCTCACACGCACCCACACACACAACCATATACAAGTTATTAAGTAAAGGGAACATGAAAAATTACATACTGGTAGTTAATAAAAAATAAATAAATAAAAATTACTTGCCACACCATATTAATAAATTTATCATAGTGCCACTGCCAAATTGATCAATTTTATAAATGGGAGTGAACAGTAAAGATAAACTTTTATAAAAAAATATATTGTCAAGCTGATTATAGATGGAGTCAAATGCCAAAATGCCCAACCAAAGTTGCCAGAATTGGGTGCATGAAGAGGTGGGCTAGACCACTTCATTGCCCAAACTAGAGCCTATTATTGCCAAATTGTAGTCCAGATTGCAATAGGTATTTAAATCTATCACTAACTTTATAAGTATGAGTAATTATAATTAATTAAGGTAGAAAGACAGGGTATAGGAATATGTTGGTTGCTAAGGTTATAAGGTTTTTTTTTTCATACTTAGATATTGACTTCTGCAAGGATAAAGGAATTAGTATTGTTATTTCACAGGATCATTTCTTCATTTAATTATTGTGGCGTAATAGATTCAAGTTTATCGTGGATGAGACATCAGCCTGCGAATTTTGTTGTTGTAGACACCATTTATATTCAATAAACTAGCCATTGTATTGATCATCACAGAACGACCTGAAAAACAGAAAACAAATCTGCGAGTAGGATATTCAAGGGTTACATATTTGGAAACAGCACTACCCTACACTTTTGTTTAGAATTAATTATTATTTCGAGTAGATATTGATTATTAGTTATCTATCTATAAAACGCTAGTTCAAAGACCAGAGTTGAAATATGGTTGGGACACAAGGTGAATTCCTCGCAAACCATGCAGTCACTCTCAAACCACACTGACCATTCGTATGTTGGCCTTCACATCAACTTCACAGCAGAACCTCAACCTAGGATAAAATTTTGTATACACACAAAACAAATCATAGAATACCACAACAAATTAAAATGAAGGGGAGAATCCAATATATCTCCACTGGTCGCCTAATTACAATAATAGGTACAGGAGCTAAACTATACGGTCTACAACCCTCATAAGGTATCACACCACCCATATAGAAACAAAGACCATGCATGTGTAATGTCAAAAATGCAGATGTCAGAGTGTAAACAGCCATATAAAAAATAAATAAATAAAATAATTTGCTGTGCATGCTACAGAACCCGACACACCAACAATAGATGTAGAACAGGTGGAGAGAGATTAACTGCCGGCTCAACAACAATCAGCAGCTGCAGGAGCAATAGCAATATTGTAGCTGTTTAATATTTTCATGAAAATAAGTATGTGCAAGTGAAGAGTGTCCCAACTTTCTATCATGGTCATTCATGAAGGTTCAATATTTTTTGTGTCCGAGCTATCAAAACGTTGTAGCTAATTTCATACGAAAGAGTATATATATCAGTGTGGTTATGGGAAAATAACTTTTAATATTTGGATACCAAGTACGACTTAACTTGTTTCTGAAATGATTTTTTGGATTTTAATGACTTCAAATTCAAGGGGAGAGAGTTCCATAGCTTAGGTCCAATATAGCATAGGGCATGCTGGCTCACAGATTTACTCATAAACGGTATAAATAAATTGGAATTACTTCTTCGATTGGAGGTGGTTTTGGTTAGTATGTCGTCAAAGCAGTTTGACAATGAGTTGTCATGAAAATCATAAACTAATGATAATACTTCAAATTTCATTATGTCTTCAACCTTGAGTATATTTAGCGATTTATAGAAATGATTTACGCTTTCACGTTTACTTTTCCTAAAGACAATTCTTAAAAAATTATTACAAATGCTTTGCAATTTCGAGACAAGTGTTTTATTACCATGGAGCCAGACTGAGCTACAATATCGGATATGACTTAGTAGTAGAGATTGAAACATTGCTAGTAAAGCTGATTGATTAACGCACTGGGATACTTTAGCAGCAACTGCCAAGTTCCTTTTTGTTTTACCAATAACATGCAACATTTGTGATTTCCATGATAGATTTTCATCAAAGATAACTCCTAGAAATTTTATTTCTTTCACTCTTTCAATTTCATTGTCATTGAGCAGTAGTGGTTTTGAACAACTCACACTTTTAGGTAGGTAACATTGCTGGTACATAATGCCTCGTAGATAGGTTTGTTTAAATTTAGGAATTCAGCTCATAGCCCACTAATTAATATTATCTTCTATGCAGGAGGTTGCAGGGCTGAATTCAACCTGCAGCCTTACCGATCACCTGGCCATGCTCATTTAGTTTGGCTCGAGCAAGTCTTCTTGAAAGACTTGTGTGAATGGAAACTACCTATATGTTTTGCCTTCCTCCGATTTTAGAAGACAAATTTATTCTGAGGGATTTCGCATATAATTCTCATTGGTTGTTGGCTGTTTATAATTCCTATTAATTGTGGATTCTGATTATAACAGAGTTAAAAAAAAATTACGTAATTTACTGGCACCTCTTTCTTGTCAATACTCCAAGCTGAGGTAATAAACAAGACAATACATTTATGTCATCTGGAAGCAAAATATGCACACTAATTAATAGTTTGACAACTTGAGATAACACATCATCAGAATATACAAGTTAAAGATATGTATGACCATCACATGGTATTTAAAATTAAAAAATAATTAATAGCGGCTGTGGAGTATGAAAAGTTCAAGACAAAGAAAAGAACATAAGTTTATAGCTCATGAACTCTCAATTTTGCCTCCATTGTTTTGTGAAGGCCAATATATTTCGAGTGGCTGAATTAGTTTACCTTTATGATAACAACGATTTTGTATTTAATATAGCAAGATTTTTTTCAATTTGATTGAAGTGATATTATTTCCCAAAGCAATGCTTGAATCGTCTAGAATAGATCAGTGGTGCCAAACTCATGGGTTTTCGAGAGCCGCATTGCATTTTGGAAATTGTAAAAAGGGCCGCAAACAGTTTTTGATAATGTATACTTGAAAGATATTTTTAAGATAGTTTTAGTTTGTGACATATGTTGTGATGCAACTAAACAGTTGGATTAAGTTTCATTATTTTCTTTAATTTCAAATGCAATTACATATTAATATTTGCATTCCACTATTATTGCAAGTTACTGTATTTATTACAAAAAATCATAAAATTCTATGTACATCCATCAAAATCATTTTTGAACAAACTTTGGATAAGGAAAGAATAATACATACACTAAAAATGACTTATTTTAAATATATGGACCTAAAATTAACAAAAATACTACAGTATAAACTCAATGTTTTTTTTTAATTTCTTTTGTCCTGACGTTTGGTATCTTTTTTGTGTCACCAGCATACTAAGGCCAGGCTGAAATGATTTTGTAGTACCAACTCTAACTAACGAGGTCACATGATCATGGGCTAATCTGGATCTTTGCGAAAATTAATTTCAGTAATGCAAAAAAGTGATTTTTATAATTTCATGTATAGATACAAAAAGAACACATGACAGATTTTTTCGACAAGACATTTCGCACCACATTGCGTGGCATAGGATTGCTTGAATTATTATTGATATTGATTTTTAGTAACTAAGTCGTTGTATAATTTTATTTTAATATACAAACACATGAAAATTTTCTGTTCAAAGTTGCTCTTCGAATTTGTGATATTGACTGCTGAGCTTATTGTGCTTTTTCATTGTATTGATGGAAATATGACAAATTAAACAATGTGCTTCAGAATTTTGTGAAATGCAGAAATATTGCAACTCTCATTTTCTTTGAAAATGCCACCTTCTTTATGTACTTTGCGTTTAATTTAATCACTCAAGTGTTTTATTCAAGTATTCTTTTGCTAGCTTAATGAGTATTCTTAATTGGGTAAAAATGTGGACAAAAAAAAATTAATTTTCCAAAACTACTTTCAGTAAATTGTTTTCTGTGTGGATAATCAATTTTGAAAAATCTATTACATTTAGATAGAAAAAAACTTCCAAAATACTATTACAATTATTGCTAAGCGTTCGAGGGCCGCACTGGAAGTTCTCTGGGGCCGCGAGTTTGACATCCCTGGTCTAGATTGAAGTTGTCCAAAATATATATAACAGTATTTTATCATGAATCATGATTATACCCTTTCCTGAATTTCTTCTATAGTACTACCAAAAGTTGATGAACCAAATATAACACAGGTGTAGTGAGTTAGCCGTAATCCTCATTTTTCAAAGCTGTTTTAAGTATGTCTGGTGTGTTTTGTGCCTTTTTACAAATAGGACCGCTTATGCAATCTCACGCTTTAGAATTTTTTGATATTTTCCTTAAGCCCTGCAGGATGTGGGTGCCATACACAACTCTACCGGAGGGTCAAATGTCTTTGCATGCCTCCCATAGGTTGTTCTTCTATTGCAAACATTTATGGAGTACTCTAAATATATTTCTTGGAATCACACGGTCACTGATATGTAGCCAGACTTCTGATATCTCCCCTTCTGCTGTAGTTGTCCTGTGAATAAGTAATAGGAAATTGAGCTTAGACGATTAGTTGAAACTTTTGCTTTATGTCGCCTTAATTTCTTGATTGATATACATACTATTTTTGCTATTGCGTCTGGTGCTGCAGGAGTCTCACAATGCTTAGACAGGTTTGTCCACATTCACATCTGAAGAAGGAGAGGAGATTTATTAATTTTCGTCAAGAATAAATGAAGCAGTCTATATGATTTAGAATGGAAAAGCTAATAAATCCAATATCTCATGTTTAATGTAAAAAATGTTTTACTGAATTTGGTATATAAACCAACTAATAAAGGAATTTAGTCAGAAAATTACAAGCATTCGTGACTCCATATACTTGAGAGATCAGACTATACAATATAGACCGGTATGAGTGAAATGTTAGGTGAACTTGTTAACTCTTTGATTCAATCCTCACTGATTAAAAAAAATCTAAATGGAGGTGCATGAACTATTTGAAACCCTAAGGGGTAAGTAAATATGCAATTTTGGCAAATGGGCAACTACGTACCGTACTGAATTAATAACTTCGTAGTATTTGACAAAAGCTGGCTTTCCCACATTTACTTAACAGTGCGATGCCCGGGTGTGATATACAACAATAGTATTTACCTTGCCTTTTTCCGATTTCTTTTTACCTCAACTTTCCAAAATATCATTAAAATCGACAACAACTGTCAAAGCCGGCACGAACACCATTCGTGCTATGCTTGAAAGCAGCACACATCCGCTCGTTTTCGTCTCGTCAAGTATGTGCATTGGAGCGTGCTATCGGATACGATCTTCGGCCAAAAATGCCGTAGTTGCGCATCATGTTGTTTAATGTCATTGGTGGGGACAACACTAAAAGGCTGAAGGAAGAAACGGATGAAGTGGAGGAAAAACGGAAGTTCTTCCGACGAATAATGAGGTGGTTGAAGTCACTAAAAAGATGAACACTAAAAGGAAGAAGTAGGTGAAATTTCTTCCGACGAATAATGAGGTGGTTGAAGTCACTAAAAAGATGAACACTAAAAGGAAGAAGTGGATGAAATTTCTTCCGACGAATAATGAGGTGGTTGAAGTCACTAAAAAGATGAACACTAAAAGGAAGAAGTAGGTGAAATTTCTTCCGACGAATAATGAGGTGGGTGAAGTCACTAAAAACTGAACACTAAAAGGAAGAAATTTCTTCCGACGAATAATGAGGTGGCGTAGGTCACTGAAAAGCTGAACACTAACAGAAAGAAGTGGATGGAATTCCTTCCGACGGATGGTGAGGTGGCTGAGGTCACTAAAAAGCTAAACACTATAAGGAAGAAGTACGTTAGGGCTAGATGATATTTTGTCCTATCGATTTTGAGGCGGTTGAAATCACTAAAATACCGAACATTAAAAGAGTTAAATAGCCAAAACATATCCCGACGGAAGTGAGATTGGATGAAGACCCTGAAAGCGGACTGATGAGTAGGCATGCCACTTTTAGATTTATGAATTGAATCGATTCAAATCGCATTTTTTTTCGAATCTGATTTACGCGATTCGAAAGAAAGAGAGCCGTTTAGCGAAGAAAAACAAACACTCCAAATAACACCAATTGCCAGACGGGATTGTAAATAAATTTTTCGTTATTTACTTTTATTAATCTGCCTTCATTCATTTTCATGTTCAGCGCAACACACCCTGATCATCACTCGAGATGTTGACGTGCTGTGTGGGTAATTAATTTCCTTCAATCTGTCAGTTGAGTATTCCACTGAATGATCTAAGTTTCTATCACACGCAAATTTAAATGGATCGTATACCCGAAAGTTCGTTGCAATTTTGTTAAAAATATGCAACAGCACATCTTCTCTGCGACTAAGTTATGATACGCCTTGACATGAATTGATAAACGATCAGATACCGACTTCTAGAAAACATTTAATTTTGATTGAAATTCAATTTAAACTCCGTTGAAATTGAAATATTGGTACTACTCTGAAGTACGCGCACCAAGATGTCGCACAACCTGATCCCTAACATCGTACACCAGTGATTTTCAACCTTTTTTGTATCGCGGAACACTTTTTGGACACGTAGTGGACGGAACGATCGTTTCAATATTATGTTGTTGTTGTTCTTGTTCTTTGACACGTTTTTAAAAAGTCGCTTTTCTCTTCGAATACTGGACCAATTGCTTTGAAATTTTCAGTGGTTAAAGATTAATTTTTTTGCTAGAGGGCTATTACTTTTATTTATTTCAAAATTTTATGAAATTTGATATTTCGTCTAAAATTTTGCTGTATTATTTTTTATCCATGGGAACACGGATTTTAGTCAGTGTCATGACTGGCTGTACGTTTTGATTCTGCAAAATTCTTGCTACTGGAAATTCAGAACTTTTTTGAGGGTACCGGTAGCGTCAAAGGTACCGGTAAGGACTGATTCGCTCTGGTCTAACGTGTCCATATATTTGTGCGTAGCTCTCTTGTTTATTCCAAAATTGTGACGGAACAACAAATGAGATTTTCTGGAAATAAACTACATTATGCAATTAACTGACATCGATCATTTCGGAATAAAATAAATTAACGAAATTAATAATAGCTTGTCAACTTCAGCTGGAAAAGACGTTACACATATTCCGATTCGGAGCTAGGAACAGAAATGGTATTTTGATGTAATAAATGGGCCTGTTTCGAAAAGTTTCAATATTTTATTCTGGCTGGAATTTAATTGAGAGAGACAAACACGCAGCTCTTTCTCGATGACTCTCAATTTTTCGTGTTTTTTATACTCTTATGGCGGCCAAGAAAAGGGTGGGCAAAATAGAATATTTTTTTCGAATCAAATAATTCGAATATTCTTAACAAATACCGAATAGTCCAATACCGAATATTTTTTATACGCAGCAGGTCCAGAACGTCGCCGCCATGGATCGCCGTTGTATTTTGTAAATACAAAAATAGGAATCAAAAATTAATAATAATCGCGCAGTTGACCACACATCTATGTACATAGATTGCCGTGGTATTGTGCCCGAATATAATTAGTTTTTGATTCCGTTTTTCATTCCTTGAACTTAATATCTGTTTTTATAAATTTTGCAAGCAGTTCACGCACGAAGACTTTGAATAATGATGTATTAGTCAAATCGAAGACCTGTTAGACCACTGGTTTTCAACCAATGGGCCATGGGCCACTGGTAAGCCTCAGAGGCATTTTGAGGTGGGCCACAAACATATTATAAATTACAAGGTTTGTTGATTGGAAAAATTGATTTGATAACAAAATCAGTTTCAAGCGTCATGAAAAACAAGATATCTATTTGCAAAACATGCCTCGCCGTAACCCACCCATTGTGGCGCAACATACCCATTATACGGCAGGAACAGCTAGATATGAATATATATATAGTAATTTGTTTGCACATTACATCAAAATTAAAAAGAATATAACGAGAATGTCATGGCCTTCAATATTCGCCAGATTCGAACTGAGCATAACATATAAAAAATGAACAAAAAACGAATCCACGAGGACATTGTCTCATAAATACGAAGCGAACAAACATTAAATTACCCAATTCCTAATATATTGAATTTTCAAGTATTCCTCACTATCCGTCGGAATAAATTTCATCCACTTCTTCCTTCTAGTGTTCAGCTTTTTAGTGACTTCGACCACCCCTATTATTCGTCGGAAAAAATTTCATCACCTTCTTCCTTTTAGTGTTCAGCTTTTTAGTGACTTCAACTACCTCATTATTCGTCGGAAAAAATTTCATCCACTTCTTCCTTTTAGTGTTCAGCTTTTTAGTAACTTCAACCACCTCATTATTCGCCGGAAGAAATTTCATCCACTTCTTCCTTCTAGTGTTCAGCTTTTTAGTGACTTCAACTACCTCATTATTCGTCGGAAAAAATTTCATCCACTTCTTCCTTTTAGTGTTCAGCTTTTTAGTGACTTCAACCACCTCATTATTCGCCGGAAGAAATTTCATCCACTTCTTTCTTTTAGTGTTCAGCGTTTTAGTGACTTCAACCACCTCATTATTCGCCGGAAGAAATTTCATCCACTTCTTCCTTTTAGTGTTCAGCTTTTTAGTGACTCTAACCACCTCATTATTCGCCGGAAGAAATTTCATCCACTTCTTCCTTTTAGTGTTCAGCTTTTTTGTGACTTCAACCACCTCATTATTCGCCGGAAGAAATTTTCATCCACTTCTTCCTTTTAGTGTTCAGCTTTTTAGTGACTTCAACCACCTCATTATTCGTCGGAAGAAATTTCATCCACTTCTTACTTTTAGTGTTCAGCTTTTTAGTGACTTCAACCACCCCATTATTCGTCGGAAAAAATTCCATCAGCTTTTTAGTGACTTCAACCACCTCATTATTCGTCGGAAAAAATTTCATCCACCTCTTCCTTTTAGTGTTCAGCCTTTTAGTGTTTTTTAATTTTTCGCCTTTGGGAACACTTCAACTTCCGTTTTCCCTCCACTTCATCCGTTTCCTCCTTCAGCCTTTTAGTGTTGTCCCGTAAGTGGACATAACGAACGTTTTGCATTTTATGCTGGCACTCTTCTTTATCTTATTTGAATTCTTATTGGTGTCGTTATGAAAAAAACACTTTTCTCATTGATTTCTGGACCATTGGCTTTGAAATTTTCAGGGGTTAAAGATGGAATTTTTCCCTAGAAGGCTATTACTTTTATTTATTTCGATGAGCTGCATAGGATTTTTTTTTTAGTGTTATGACGTCATCCGGATTTGCCACTAGGTGGCGCTACGTGTTTATATATTTCAAAGCCCTCTTGTTTTGTAATAACTGTTCTCTCGCTATGAATGCGACTGCATTCTCGCTGTAGCCCAGTGGTTCGAAAAATTCCATGACGGACCCCTTGCAATTTTATTAATGATTCCCGGCCTTATGCACCAAAACAATACAGTACCATAAAAGATCACAAGTAACAAAAAAAATGTGCCGTATAGTGAGAAGAATATAAAGCGCAATACTCACGACATCCAATCTGTTTCGATATTTGGTAAACGTGCGAAAGGGCACCGCCAGCTACAGCTCTGCAGTTAATAAACCTGTGGCGGCATGAATTGAACCGTAAATGTATGATTGAACCTTCACTGGAATATCACAGGCCCATAGCTCTGTGTCATCACAATGGGGCAGTGTGATCAAAACAGAAAAAAGGTGAAGACTCGGTGTCTCCGGCGGGGATTGCAAAGCAGCAAAAGGCAACAAATGTGTATTTGCAAATTAAAGCACTTAAGTTTTGTATTGTCAATCTATTTGTCGTATTGCAGATTTGTTTCGCGGACCCTCCGAAAGTGCTTCACGGACCCCAAATAGTCCGCGGACCCTAGTTTGGAACCACTGCTCTAGCCGATATCCGTTTTTGGCAGCTACAGAGGCGTAGCTTAGGGGGGGGGGGGGGGGGGTTGGGGGGCAATGGGGTACATATGCCCCCGAGCGCCAAAATAGGGCTTGCAAAAATTTCACAACAAGGGTAAAAAACCGGTCACAGACAAGATTGCACCGGCGGCAGACATCTAATCTTAGTACATGGCCAACTGCACACTTGGTCAGACCCCTTACGTCGACCGGCGACGTCATCAGGCACATAGCTCGCGCACGGTCAGATTTCCATCGCAATTACATGACCAAAAAAGCTGACGGGGAAACAAAGCAAAAATTGATTTGGTAACGTTAGGTAACAAAATGCATGGGGTTAGTTACGTGGTTCTGTATCGATATCGATACAGTTTCTGTATCTATCAATTCCGTATCGATAAGTTTTTGCCTGTGCACTGCGATGTAAGTTGATATTAGTTCTGTGCTGGAGACGAAAGGCAACGGAATCTGGTTGAATGAAGTTAAACAGCGAAGTGCTGGTAATACATGTTTTGAGTAATACGTGGTTTTGTATTTCGCGGTAAGCTGCTAAACGTTTTCAGGTATCCCACGACGCAGACCTAAGTTTTGGTGGCAAAGGATTGTTCAGTTCTCGTCACAGTGATGTTCTAAGTCAAGGGTCGGCAAACTTTTGTCGTTCGTGAACCAAACTTGTACCATGTTTCCCACTTGTACCACGTGTTCCATTTGTCCTACGTGTCACGGAGAAGTGGGACACGTGTTACACGAGGGGTATAGGTGGGACACGTAGTACAAGTGGGACAGTAGATCCATCAATCAAAAGACTTCTTGTTTAATTTATTTTATTCTTACAGGTATAGCTATGATAGCAGCAGGGATTAGAACCTGGATTGGTGGAATTAGGTTGGATTGGTGGAACATTGCCGTTTTCTTTTGTAGTACAGTATCTAAAATTAGGAAGAAAATCATATTTCAAACAACATGAGTGTAAAAACACCATTAAATACTGACTAATACTTCTCATATACCGGTATAATGCATTTTATCTGATGTACTACAGTCCTGCAGTGTTTGCATGTTAGACGATATCTACACTGAATTTCGACATATCACAAGAATCGTCATTAAATTAATCATAAACCTTTCATACAAGCAAGAAAATATCGTTGTTGGTGACATATTATTCTAGGTTCAGTTACCGTACCGTACCTATTTAACAACGTTTTATGAGCTAGTGCTCAATTAAAATTGCTATTTATGGTAAGGATATGTGTTTAATAGCTTACTTATACTTTTTAACACCTACCTAGAATAACCCAACTGATAATAACTGAAAAAGACCATGGAAAGGCTACTCAGATTCAACTCAACGCAAAAGCCAGCAGTAGTACATCTGATATTCATTCGACCACGGGGATCCACCTACAGCTGACCAACTATAATTGTTACGTCATGCAGAAGTCTGCGTTCATTGGCCCAAGATATCGGAAAAGAGATAGTGATTTATTTCCGATACAAGTACATAATACGGTAGGCATAAGCAAACAACAATAAGCATAAAAATATATACGGCAGGGGACGGGCAAGACTTCCAAGGTCGACCGACCCCTAAGGAAAGATTCTACCAGGACAGGACACTCTAAAGCAGGCATCATAATTGCAGTAGGGGAAAAAAGAAGAGAATATAGGACAGATGGTACACATATTTATTGTGGTAAAAGCGTCTTTTCCGTGAAACTTATGGAAATATGAACAAGTCAGCATTTGTTACTAAATTTCTGAGGAACCTTTTAAAACTATTTTTAGTTAGTTCCCTTATGTGCGCTACGAAACTGGAAGATAAACGACCTCCCGCATGTCACCATAATCATCTCTTTCCTGAGAATAAATTTTCGTTTAATCACGTGACAGAGTTTCTTTGGTGCGTGTTGTGTGTGCCTTTTTCCTCCATAGTCAGTTACAGTTAGGACATGCCCTTCTTTGTCGGTCTTTCCGTTTCTCTGCTGGCTGTGTTACCCGCCGTTAACTGGCTCGCTGCGGGATAAGTACGGTGGGTTTACAACTTAAGTATAAGTATAAGTTTATTTCGACTCCATAATCAGCAAAACAATAAAATGAATGCTAAAAATAAATAAATAAAAACTGATTATGAAATCAGGAGAGCGAACAAAACCTTAGATAAGGTTTAAAACGTACAGAATGTATATAAGATGGAAGGTTTTGCCAAGAAGATGTGGTACGTGTTCACTCACCTAAAATAATTGAAATATTTCACACACGCTCACACGCACCCACACACACAACCATATAGAAGTTATTAAGTAAAGGGAACATGAAAAATTACAAACTGGTAGTTAATAAAAATTAAATAAATAAAAATTACTTGCCACACCATATTAATAAATTTATCATGATTGCCACTGCCAAATTGATCAATTTTATAAATGGGAGTGAACAGTAAAGATAAACTTTTATAAAAAAATATATTGTCAAGCTGATTATAGATGGAGTCAAATGCCAAAATGCCCAACCAAAGTTGCCAGAATTGGGTGCATGAAGAGGTGGGCTAGACCACTTCATTGCCCAAACTAGAGCCTATTATTGCCAAATTGTAGTCCAGATTGCAATAAGTATTTAAATCTATCAGTAACTTTATAAGTATGAGTAATTATAATTAATTAAGGTAGAAAGACAGGGTATAGGAATATGTTGGTTGCTAAGGTTATAAGGTTTTTTTTTTCATTCTTAGATATTGACTTCTGCAAGGATAAAGGAATTAGGAATAAAGGAATTAGTATTGTTATTTCACAGGATCATTTCTTCATTTAATTATTATGGCGTAATAGGTTCAAGTTTATCGTGGATGAGACATCAGCCTGCGAATTTTGTTGTTGTAGACACCATTTATATTCAATAAACTAGCCATTGTATTGATCATCACAGAACGACCTGAAAAACAGAAAACAAATCTGCGAGTAGGATATTCAAGGGTTACATATTTGGAAACAGCACTACCCTACACTTTTGTTTAGAATTAATTATTATTTCGAGTAGATATTGATTATTAGTTATCTATCTATAAAACGCTAGTTCAAAGACCAGAGTTGAAATATGGTTGGGACACAGGGTGAATTCCTCGCAAACCATGCAGAAACTCTCAAACCACACTGACCATTCGTATGTTGGCCTTCACATCAACTTCACAGCAGAGCCTCAACCTAGGATAAAATTTTGTATACACACAAAACAAATCATAGAATACCACAACAAATTAAAATGAAGGGGAGAATCCAATATATCTCCACTGGTCGCCTAATTACAATAATAGGTACAGGAGCTAAACTATACGGTCTACAACCCTCATAAGGTATCACACCACCCATATAGAAACAAAGATCATGCATGTGTAATGTCAAAAATCCAACGTTAAGCAAAAAGGGAACATGCGCATGCAGATGTCAGAGTGTAAACAGCCATTTGAAAAATAAATAAATAAAATAATTTGCTGTGCATGCTACAACTTGAATATATTTTCAGTGATTAATGCCTTCCTGAACATTGCCCATTTTGTATATCTTATTTTCTAAAACATTCTGACGTTACGGTACCGGTATCCGACGTACGGTACCGTACCGGTATTGGTGATTGAAGAATCAAAGATAAGCTGTACCGGTAACGACGAATTAAAGAAGGTAGGTATGACTGTGTGATGGTACCGTACAGACATCAAGTCAATTCGTAAAAGTCTTTTGAACAGACTGACAGACCCAGTTCTGAACCACTTATTGTTTCCAGAATTGGGAAAAAGTAAACGCAGTACCGGTACCACTGCTCAAATATTGTCAAACAAATATGTTCCATCCAATTGAAAGGGTCCAGCTGCACAATAACACAAATGTATTTTTGTAACATTTCATCCGACCAGAGTCAGACTTCCTCAGACAAGCAGTTTACAACAATTTGTACAGTTTGTTGTAAACTGCTTGACTGAGTAAGTCCTACGGTACTCCTGTACTCTGGTCGGACAAACGTTACAGAAATACATTTATGTTAGTGTGCAGCTGGACTCTTTTATTCTGTAATTGGATAGAATAGTCATGTTCATTCCAGCTACAGTATCCTTGCAGTATAAGCATACGGATCCACTAGCATAAAGGCATAGAGAAAAAATAGGAAGTTAGTCCTGCGGC
Organism: Styela clava; assembly: GCF_964204865.1. Lineage (NCBI taxonomy): Eukaryota > Metazoa > Chordata > Ascidiacea > Stolidobranchia > Styelidae > Styela > Styela clava. The sequence goes on from NC_135255.1 coordinate 568,513, forward strand.
ACCCAACTCAAATTTAAACAAAAATGTGATGTGAAATTTTTATGATTTTAAGAAATCTGTCTGATATGAAATGAAATGCCGTGAAGGCTACATTTTAGACTTCCAGAATGTTGAGTTACCGTATCTGTTCTTGCTTTCTTGAATTATCCGAGCTGTCACTGAATCGTGCACCAGTGTTCTGGTGTTAGTTCACATATTTATCTTCCTGTTTATTATGTACGGTAAACCAAGTCGGTAGTTCTATTGTAAGCTTACTCAGTACTATGCTGTTCAGAATATCGGTTTGGAGAGGTTAAGACCAATGCTGGTTTCATTCATTCATTCACACATTTGGTCCCCTGAACTCATACTGATGATCCCTGGTTTACAATCTCTCTGTGATGATGTCATGTACAAAATATACAATGCCCTTAAGTTAGTTCGGCACAGTTCTCAGATCCCAAGAATATCAATTATAACGATGAATGCAAACCTCTCCTTGGCGCAACGATATGGCTCATCGCGCTGAGCGTTAGAAATACACTCGCCACCGCACCTCTTGCTTGATCTGTGTGGGTTTGCAGGTTTGAGTCCCATGTGGGGATAGTCACCTGCGAGAGGATTGCTGGACTCCTCGCCATCGTCGGGTGGTTCACGTAACCGCTGGTTAGTTACAACTTCCTCCACTATCAAGTCCATGCTTTAGAAAAAAATTAACCAACTAATCCCATACCCGGCATGGAATGGTAACCGAATGAGGTGCCATGGTTCGCCATATGGTTAAGCCTTCTTATCGGCTTTCTTTTCCCCCGGGATAAATATGTAAATCATATCCTTCACAAGCCAGTCAGGCCTAAAAGGAAGCGCAATCTAAAATTGACATTATTGGATCTGTTGAAAAAAAGAATCAGATTTACCGAATGAAAAAATTTGATTGTAGCATTTGCGAGTATTTAGCAAAAACTACAATTTTGGTCACATGACGGCCTATGCACGCCGCGATTGGTTTATATTATTGAGACCATCATGGTGCGATATGCTGTCGTGCCTGAAGTTATTGTTTCAGAGACATATAGTGTTTGTTTTATTGAACCTATTGTCTGGACATCGGAATCGCAGAACTGTGCCTGACTGCAAGAACAGCATTTTATTAAATTATACTGGGAATCTTGCTCATACTTTATTATGGTATATGTTCAACAATACATAGTCACGGATAATTACGACTTATACAAATGTGCGAGTTTTATATTTTGAGTGTCTTAGTGTTTATTATTTTTGCTTTGTAGAAGTTGCTTCGTTTTATAAGTGATAACAAGGGAAAAGTGCTGGATGCAGTTCATGAACAATGTCTCGCTATAGCATTTCCTTGCTTTTAGTTTTCTGGGAGGGCAATACATGCTTTGGGAATTATTTGCTTTTTTTATATATTTTTATATTAAATTTCGGTTTGAATCACACTGCCACCTTAGGCCTATTTGTCATATTTCTCTACATATCACCAAACCAAATGTGACCTAACAATAGTAATTGAATTCGTCATACTCTGTTTTGTATAGGTTTAGGCTCAGTTTGTTGCCATTTGTGTCATAATGTTGTCAAAGCATTATATACCTATGGACACAGAATATATTGTGAACAGCATATCAGTGTTATCATTTACTGACTCTTCAACTATGACACTTTAATGAATAATTCAAAAAGCACAATACCATTAGGTTGACAACTATATTTTAACATTTACGTCTGTTTGCAAGAGCCACGTCCAAATTTGTGCACGTTCGCCTAGAATTGACAGGTGTAGTGTGTAATCCATGACCGTGTAGTTGATGAAGCAGCACACCAGTGCTGTGCACAAGAAATGTTTTGCAGTGAATATGCTTTCTGATATTTGAGGGGAAAATACTATTAGAATATTTTACCCAGTCGTACTTGTATGTTTTAATAAGACATGAAAATCATTTGTAAATATTCGTGATGGTCTATTTATGAAGCATCTTTTAGCGTTGCCTTCCATTCTCAGTTCTACAGTTACACATTTTTTTGTTTATATTTATTTCAATCTGCCAATATATTTAATTTATTTAAATTCTATCACAGCATTAAACTAAAATACCTAGTTCAAACTATTCTGTGTAGTATAAGGTACAAATATGTCACAAGCCGCGACAAATGGACCGAATTTGGAAAACCAAATGGCCAATTTGGACATAAATTCTCGAGGGGGTGGCAGAAACTATGGAGGAGGACCTCAAGGCAACTATATGCCACCGCATATGAGACAAGAATATGGGCGGTCTCGAGGAAACCCACAATATATACAAGGACCACCTCAGCAAGCACCTCAGCAGTATGGTGGTGCTCCAATGACTGGGCCTAATGGAGAGCTTAGATATGGCGGACCACCTCAGGGTCCACCAGGACACATGCATCCAGGGCCACCAATGCCTCCAATGAATCAGCCATATCGGAATGGCAGGGCTGGTTTTCAGAATGGCATGATGCGTGGTGGCCCACCGCCACGATTTGGGAATGATCGAGGTTATGGTAGCCGAGAAGGTGGTTACAGAGGCTACAATGATAGAGGAGGTTACGGAGGCAGCAGAGGAGGATACAACCGAGGATATGACAATCGTGGCATGAATGACAGATTTCAGGGCGGATGGGGAGGGCCAGCACCTCGGGGTCCATTGCCAGTAGCAGATCGTTGGTCTATGTTGGATGGCCCTGATGATGGCTATGACGTGTATCACAATCCAAGATACACTCATGACGAGGGGGATCGTCTTGCTAAGAAATGGGATGAGAGACGTGGTGGTGGAGATGCGTTTGCTGACACGGAAGATTGGAGTAAGCCATTACCAAAAAACGAAAAGTTGGAAAAAGAGTTGTTTTCTGGATCTAACACTGGTATTAATTTTGAAAAATATGATGATATTCCTGTTGAAGCAACTGGAGATGATGTACCTGACCATATCGATACATTTTCTGAATCTGAGCTGGGGGAAATTGGCGAAATGAATCTGAAGCATTGCAAATACGATCGACCGACGCCAGTACAGAAATATGCTATCCCAATTGTTCAGAAGGGAAGAGACTTGATGGCTTGTGCACAAACTGGATCTGGAAAAACAGCTGCGTTTTTGCTGCCTTGTTTATGCAACATCTATAAGCAAGGTCCTGGAGAATCGCACAATGCAACTCTTGCCCAGCGTTCAGGAAGGAGAAAGCTTTTTCCTTTGGCTCTGATATTATCACCCACTCGTGAATTGGCTTCGCAAATTTATGATGAGTCACGGAAGTTTTCATATCGTTCCCATGTTCGTCCTTGTGTGATCTATGGGGGTGCAGATGTTGGAGCACAAATGAGAGATTTGGATAGAGGTTGTCATCTTCTTGTGGCTACTCCAGGACGTCTTGTTGATTTCTTGGATCGTGGAAAGATTGGATTGAAATATATTCGATTCTTGGTATTGGATGAAGCAGACAGAATGTTGGATATGGGATTTGAACCACAGATTAGAAGAATTGTGGAAGAAAACAAGATGCCAGTGAAGGGGGAAAGACAAACACTTATGTTCAGCGCTACATTTCCCAAAGAAATTCAAATGCTAGCTCGTGATTTCTTGGAAAATTACATTTTTCTTGCAGTTGGAAGGGTTGGATCAACTTCTACAAACATCACTCAAAAGGTGATTTTTCAATTATATTACTCGTGATAAATGTTTATTGTCATTATAATTACTTGCTTTCTATACTATTTTAGTCAATACTAAATTCACTTTTAGTAATCTTATGTTTCAGGTGGTTTGGGTTGATGAAGATGAGAAGCATAAATTCCTTTTGGATCTGATCAATGCGACTGATGCCAATTCGCTCACTCTGGTATTTACTGAAACAAAGAAAGGTGCAGATGATTTGGATGAATTCTTATATTCTCGTAAATACAAATCAACCAGTATCCATGGTGATAGATCCCAACGTGAACGAGAAGAAGCTCTGCAAGCTTTCAGAACAGGTAATAAAATTTTCAATTGTATCTTATAGTATATTAATCATACCTCTTTGAAACCCCGAGATATTATTCAGACAAAACTAAGTTACAGAAAATTTGGCACTAGTTACTAAAACTTTTCATATCCATCTTGAAATATGATCTTAATAAATGCTCTACTGTGACATTTCTTGCGATATACTTCAACCAACGATCATAGGTGCAATTACTATAGTCGTTAAATTTTTCTTATGTAGGTGAATACCCTATCTTGGTGGCTACTGCTGTGGCTGCCCGTGGATTGGATATTCCCAATGTTCGTCATGTTATCAATTTTGACCTACCAAGTGATATTGATGAGTATGTGCATCGTATTGGTCGTACTGGTCGTGTTGGTAATGTTGGTTTGGCAACTTCATTCTTCAACAAGAAGAATTTAAACATCGGCAAGGATCTAGTCGATTTGCTCATGGAAGCTAACCAAGAAGTTCCACCTTGGCTGGAGCAGATGGCTGTCAATCACCAGAAGGGTAAACCAATGAGGGGTGGTGGCGGAAAGCGTTTCACTGGAGGTTTTGGATCTCGGGATTACAGGCAACAGTCCGGCCGAGGGGGCGGAGGAAGAGGAACAGGCCAGAGGGGTATGATGCCCGCACGTGGAGGAGGAGGAGGAGGAATGGGTGGTGGTGGTGGTGGTGGATGGGGAATGCCATATTATCGTGGTAATGATTATGGAGGATCATATGGCAGCTCTGGTGGATCGGAGGACTGGTTTGGTAATTAGACAATCTTCTAGCTAACTGTTCTCTGTTGTCACTGTACTTATGAAATAAGTACCCATTAATTAGGCAATAACTGTATATAAATGTGCTGTCGTCCAAAAGATTCATGGAGGTGACAAGAAACAGAAATCTGGTTAGTAATACTCAATTCAACGATTCTTTCAATAAGTTAATTTGCCAGGGAGCCCTTGTAAATATTGTCTAGGTTTCCCTTGTTATTACCTGCATAATTATGTTCTGTGTGGCAGATATTTTGTTGTGGGCTGGTTATTAAAATTTTTAGTCACAATAATTTTGGGATCAAAACTTCCCAACAGCTGTTGAGATACAATGCCGATTTGACAATGTACAAAAATGTAGTATTCTTTAAGATTGATTGTAATTTTACCAGAACCCGCGAACCAACCATTAGACTGACAGGATAGATAAACTCACAGCTGGATTGCTTAGTTTTGGTACCATTTTTGCGGCGATTACCTTATGTACTAGAACCAACATCATTTTCCACATGGCTCTTGTGTAAAGTGTCGCACTCTAGTAATTTCTTGAAGATGTCCAAATTTTGTATATATCACAGCCAAGAACAATTTTTTTGGTTGTGAATATGCGGGACAATATGTACACACTTGCCAAGAATGTTTACTGTCGTAAATATTCTGCAAACTATTTTGATTCAATAGTGCACTGTACCTTTTTCAGTCATTAATATTTACGGAAAAGTGTATTCTATGATATTTTTTTTACTAGTATAAATAAATTGTAGGGCACATTCTCGCCTGTGTTTAGTCAAATTAAATAGTGATCAACCAAGTAATAATTAAAAATTCGGGGAATCCAGAAAGTAATATTTTACAATTTGGTTTAAATTATTTATTACAGTAAATTGTATGAACTAATTATTATTACTTCTATCATGTTGATTTATAGAGTAATCTTTAAGTAATCTTAATCCAAATTTTGGAACCTTGAATAATTCGAAAAGATTATTTTGAGCATTCCAGTAAAAAATTTTCCAAGAGTATATATCAATCATGAATGCATGACAAAAGCTTATGTGTGAACTGTGAAGAATAAGTTGATCTCACTTGAATGTTTCATATTTAGTATAGTTCACACTAGTGCTGTATTTTTTTAAGTATGCTGTGCTTTTTTATTCCTTTGTATCGCGAAAACCACTGTGAAATTAATGCTTCCCTAAAAGTATATACATGGAAGTTTTCCTCACGGAATGGTCCATTTTATACCTCTTTGCACATATTTTTGCATAAATCTTAATTTATTGATTGTAATATGGAGCCTTTCTGAATTTTGTTCATTTTTGACAAGAACTTTGAGAATCAATAAGATTTTTTTATTCTTGGATTATTGTCATGCTTATTTTATACCAGTCAAAAACTGCCCTTTTTATTTTTTAAATTGTTATGCCTAGCTTCTTCGACATTGAGCTGCTTTTAGTATTCTGTTGTAAACTAGCTGAAAAGTTCATTGTGTTTTTTGTTTTTGAAAAAATTACTGTGCAATCTAGAGGTATGAAACATATCGCGATTTCAGAGGAAGCGGGCTCTAATAAGAGCCATAAAATAACTAGCCCGCAATTTGCTTTATAAATGTGGGCATATCTTGCACAGCATGCTTTTTATATATTTTTACAGCAATGCGAGGTTATTTTTGTTTTAGGAACATATTTCATAAATTTAGGGAGCTGGATTCCCAATGCCAAATAGTAAATGTATCAGTAATGTATAAAGTTATTGCCTATATAAAATATTACAAAATTCCAGTGCTCTTTGTAATCTGGTTTTTCTGATATTAGTGTCAATATCACTTTGTGATAAAATCATGGATATAAAATTTCGTAAGAGTATTTTTATAGGAAATTGACGGTCGGGCTCTAATTGTTTAAACTCAACTGGTAATTATTTTACAAACTTGCACAGAATGTAAGTTTATCGAAAATAGAAGCCGACATCCTCATTTTTAGATGTCATTTCAGCCATGACACTGACACTAATGATTACATTAGACTGGCAAATATTGGGGCAATAGTTAAAAAGTTTTGTTAAAAGTAAAATGTACAATTGAAATTTGTGATTCACTTTTGAATTCCCATTTACAGTATTTTCCAGTTGATGTGCATTTGCTGATGCAGCAAGTGACTTGGCCTTAGAAATACATATAGAAGATTTAAGTGCTTTCTCACAAGGTCTGATGCTTTGTATATTTAAATTAATGAGTCTTTTTTTGACATGGTACAGTGTGTATTTAAATATTTATGCGACACAAAATTAGTGCAGCCATGTGGTAGATTAAAAAATAAGTTTGATATTATTTGTTTTGTAGCTGTAAGTGTTTTACAGTCTTTATAAGTTAGAGCTTATGTCAAAAGCTTTAACAGGATTTGACAGTTTCATAAATTTTGCAATATTGTATATCTAAATATCCATTGAGGATGTTTGTATTTTGCATAATACTATCACACATCGAGAAACGTGATATGTTAATTACAATCTTATGTAAATTTAGCTACTTTGATATCTTCAATCAATTCCACAAGTTTGGCATCAATTTTAATCACTTTAAGGCTACAGTTTTGAACTGTTATTCTAGCGTTATACTTTTATCATTGCTTTCTGGGACGTCACTAATTCAAAGATGTTGGCTTTCTCATGTGCAAATGAATTATAAATCAATGGTAGAGGTGCTGCTGATCTGTATATCATACTTATAGGCACCTACTGTCTCACAGCGATTTGTGCATTAATTTACATGGCTAGAAGCAATTTATACCCAGTATGCAGGTATTAGTATATGCGTTATGGCTTTGTCTATGTCAATAATAGTGATTTGAATTGATTGCTTTGCTGAAATTGGTTTTAAATTTGATAACACTTTTCTTACCCATATGAAGATACACGACTGCTATCCATTAATTGTTTTTGTTGCGTATAAGCTCATTCCATTTGTTAGTTTTCATGAGTATTCAGCTTTGGAACCTGGGACTAAGGTGTCAGTACATATTGAATGTCACAACAGTTAACACTATCAGGGAAACACTGAGTAAGAGTAAATTGCTAAGCTTGTGTAAATTTTGGGTTTGTATGCTTCTTGTTTAAAAAAGATCACTGACTATGTGTATCGATACCTTCTTTGGGAAATCAGTGACGTACATAGTTTAGACGCCAGGTTATATAACAGTGAATTTGTCATATGATAAGGACTAAGTTCCGAAGTTTTCGATCACTCCAAAAATCCGTGACTATTTTTAAAAACACGTCATCTGTTGCAGTGCTTTATAATGCAACCACAAAGTCCACAATGGTCGAAAGAACGCGAAAACTTCCATTCCATTTGGTTGCTAGTATACTCACATTAGTTTACGATCTTAGGACATTTCTTGCAGCTGGTTTTGCGATATATTACATTGCAAAAAATAACCCGGCAATGTTGATATTACAAATTCTGCTTATTAACACATTTCAAGCATTCAGTAGAATGGTTTGCTATCACTGACATACCATATGCAGTTGATATCCACCAGAATTCAGTGTTTTTCAACAGGTGTTCCTTGAGAGACTTACGGGTGTTCCGCGTCAAATTGTTTCATTTTTTTATATTTCATAATAACAAATCCAAATACGTTTCTCTACGAACGGACTTCCTAGTTTATTACCGAAACAATGGCAACAAATAAACAGCAAAATGTAAAAGGAAACGTAACAATTGAAATTTATTCAGGAGCCATTTTGGACATGGTCTCGAACATTGCCTCATTGGTCAACTTCTACCGTTTTCAGAACTTAGGTTTAAATCAAGCGGTATTGTCTTAATAAAAAAAATTCTCAAAGCTGGACCACGCGTGGGAACTTTGGTTTAATTGAAGTACCGTAATAAAGAAAAAGAAAAACTATTACGATTATTTCAGTGTAGGGGAGACCGGGTTGGTATACGGGGCTTGTTCAAACGGTCGAATTTTCTACGAGATGACGCGCCCAAATTACGTGATCGCTTGGCAGCAAGCAAATCGCGACCAACGTCGCCGTTTCACCTGCTGCGGAGCAAGGAGTTAGAGCTAGTTTTGTAATTTGTAGAGCAATATCGTTCAAAATCGGATGCAAATTTTGGCCTAACTAGAAGGTTAATTTTTTTGTTTGCTCATGAATGTGAGGTACCATAGGGCAAGGCGATTCGGCTGATATTGCGCTAATGGGAACAGGTATAAGAGGCTGACATTGGCAGAGATTCGGCTGCAGGACACCAACTGTTCCGGTTAGGGCGGCCATTTTCGTTCGACTTGTCACGTCGGGATCAGTTGGAACTTTACTGCAAGGGGCAATATTTACCGTTTCAACCTGCCCCGTGTGCCTCACATATCGATTAGGCCGCTATCCCAAGCTTATTGAGAGCAATCAGTCGCAGTGTTGTGCCATGTTATGACAGTCGTAGGTGATTACGTTAAGAATTATTGTCCTAACATTTATCCACAGTTTTATCATTTTTTAGTGAGAATAATTCAACGAGAAATGAGGAAATACAAACGTAGAAGTTAGCGAGGTCAAACTTTAAAAACAGAAATGCTGCATGCGGTAAAGGAAGTTGTAGAAAATCAAAAAACCATCAGACTGTCAGACAAGTCGGCAACAAATTTAGTATTTCCCATGTGACCCACACTAGGTATGTTAAAAAGTATAGGAAGGATTCTGATGTTGAACACGTAGGCTACAAGCAAAGCAGACTTGTCTTCAACGCAGGAAAGGAAAAAGAATTAGCAAAGTATGCAATCAGAGCAGCCAAATTGTTTTTCGGTCTCACACCCTTGGAACTTCGGAGGTAGCGTATGATTTTGCGAGGGCGATAGAAGAAAATCACGAGGAGAGAAAGATACAATACCGTGAGTCCTGGGGAGGGGAGAAGCAGGCTGGCAGTGATTGGTTCTCAGATTTTATGAGAAGAAATAAGAACATATCAATTAGAACACCATAATCAACATCAATAGCACGGATGTCTGCCTTCAACGAACACACTGTAAGGATATTTTGTAACTTGTATGAAATCATGGACGAGTATCATTTTAAGCCCTCGATGTTCCACAGTGCAACGTCCAAGCTTAATTTTTGCAGAGAAGGGCACTCGTCATGTGGGGACTGCCACTTCCGCTGAAAGGGGAACCATGGTAACGGTTCGTTGTGCTGTAGTGCGATAGAAAGTCGACGAATTTTAAACAAGGGAGAACGCATCACAATATACGACATTCCACAACTGGCGTCTCAGAGCTTCCACAGTCGTTTCCCAAATCAAATATAGTCAAGCGGATTTTCCAAAACAGGTATCTAACCTTTGGATAGGAATATTTATGTCGAAGAAGACTTCTTCCCATCTCGGGCCACTGAACGCCCATCCCCTGAAGAAGTTGCCGTGGAAAACCGAGAGCCATCGCAGGTCGAGTCTGAAACCGGCGTGACTTCAGAAATGGTCCGACCAATCACGAAACCCAAGCTACAGGCGCGAATGATCGGTGTGAGAAGAAAACAGAAAAAAATCCTGTATCTTAACTCGAACCCATGAAAAAGACTTGGCTTTAGCTAGATATCTGAAAAAGAGCTCATCTAATACCAAAACTATACAACGCATGATCCCCAGGAAAAATGCGATGGTCAATGATGAATCGACCTCGGATGAGGAAGAAGTTATGTCTATTCACGACACCACTGATGACAGCGAAAAGGTCGAATCATTCGAGCAGGGTGATTTTGTTGTGGTGAGATTCCGAGGGTTTTGATCCATCGCGCACTATATCGGAAAAACTCTAGAAGTTTCTGGTACGAGCGACGCAGAAACCGTAGAGATGAAGACAAGATTTTTGAGAGGTGAGACGAGTGGATATGAGAAGAACCGATGCCATGGCATTTTCGTACCCGTGTGAAGAGGACGTCGCTTTGCATCGAAAGGATTACATAACAATGAAACTTCCTGCGCCGTTGCGCATAGGCGGCACTGCCAGGTGTGCAGAAAAACTAACTTTTGCAATAGATCTATCCCCATATGATCCTCTGTGAACTCCAGTGGTTGAATTTGAAAATTTTCTTTGAGTTTGTTAACTTGTTCGTCATTTTTTCTTTTACTTTTCAACGCGCCCCATGACTGGTCCAAGCTATCCCATTCTCGGGGCATGTTGGAACGAATTACATGCGCACATTCGAGGTCCAATTTCTTCCGGAGGCAATGCGTTGAGGGGCATTATTTGTTACTGTTAGGTGGGGCAAGAACAAAGGTACATTGTCAGAGTCGTCCTCGGTACGTTGATTCCGCGCCGAATACCGCTGATTGCTGCACTAGAAGAACGAACGTTTCGCAGAAAATATTGACGGGTGGCTAACTGGACCAGTTTTTGCGTTTGCTTGAAAGAGGCAAACCGAAGCTATTTGCAATCAGTTTTGGGAAAGATGACAAAAAGAGTACGAGAGACAGACTTTGGTGGCGCGGTGTTAATTGGCGGAAAGAGCAATGAATCTGGGAAAGTGGAAATCTGAACTTGTTTCTCTACCTAGAGCAGCGTTTCCCAAACTTTTTCGGCCACGGAACACTTACACTCATTATCTCGCTTCGCGGAACATCAAAAAATGATAGAGTAAAATTGATAAAGAAACATGGTGTAATGTGTAATCCAATGGGTTTGTCGTGGCGAGTTGACAAATGCGCCGCAAAAACTAACAGAATTGTGTTAAACTCACCTAAAATATGATTGAATATTCTACATATTGCATTTAATATAAATGTTTTATTGTTTCTAAATTTAAATGCTGTGCATATGTCAATAAATTCATTTTACCTTTCTATGTCGTTACTTTCCATTACGTAGTGTTTGCCTGTAATGTTACGTCTAATTGAGATAGAAGTACTTGCTGCAATTTCGCGAACTGCAGACCTGCAGTTTATTTATCTGCTGAATCGAGTTTAGCGAACATGAGTAATTTTTTCAGCATTTCAAAGTAAAACCAGGCAGAGATGGAGGGAGAAGAGTTGACCTTTTACCTTTATTCTTTAGACCTACTTGTTTGCCCATAGCAAAACCAAGAGGATTGCTGTAAACTTAATAATGAACTTAACAGTCAAAAAGCTAGGCCGATTGTTAAGGAAATTGCCCCTACCCTAGTTATTCCGCTTTAGGCCGACGGTGACGCGATGTTGGGCGACAACTTCACGATCCCTAGAATTCCATGGCGACCAATTTCGACGTATTTTTGATTCTTTTTCCACGGAACACACAGAAGACGCTCGCGGAACACAGTTTGGGAAACGCTGACCTAGAGGATATTGGCAACTCAATCTGACGCACTCGTCCGAACTGTCGCAGTTGAAACTACGTACGACATGCGAATTCCGCCTCCTAGATGAATGAATTCCGGTGAATATTAATGGGGTGGCTTCGTTGGCAATCCGACGGTCCTAAATTTCAGATTAGTTCGGGATTGTTCAGTTGTATATCGTCATCGTGATGAGTATCGCTAGCTCGTCGTCGTCATCAATACTGTGTTGTTTTTCTTGTATCCGACGAGATGGCATGATTTGTCTTTGATAATTTATTTGATGCTAATTACTTCATTCATATTTTAGTCAGCCGTTTCGAATATTCTCAATATGAGCAAATTATACCTTTAGTTTAAATTTCCTGATGGCTGATAGTGACAGATAAAAAAAATTATTATTTTTAACAATTCATAGTTAGATATTTGAAAAGCGTTGAAAAATAAATGTAATGAACCTATTGTCTGGACATCGGAATCGCAGAACTGTGCCTGACTGCAAGAACAGCATTTTATTAAATTATACTGGGAATCTTGCTCATACTTTATTATGGTATATGTTCAACAATACATAGTCACGGATAATTACGACTTATACAAATGTGCGAGTTTTATATTTTGAGTGTCTTAGTGTTTATTATTTTTGCTTTGTAGAAGTTGCTTCGTTTTATAAGTGATAACAAGGGAAAAGTGCTGGATGCAGTTCATGAACAATGTCTCGCTATAGCATTTCCTTGCTTTTAGTTTTCTGGGAGGGCAATACATGCTTTGGGAATTATTTGCTTTTTTTATATATTTTTATATTAAATTTCGGTTTGAATCACACTGCCACCTTAGGCCTATTTGTCATATTTCTCTACATATCACCAAACCAAATGTGACCTAACAATAGTAATTGAATTCGTCATACTCTGTTTTGTATAGGTTTAGGCTCAGTTTGTTGCCATTTGTGTCATAATGTTGTCAAAGCATTATATACCTATGGACACAGAATATATTGTGAACAGCATATCAGTGTTATCATTTACTGACTCTTCAACTATGACACTTTAATGAATAATTCAAAAAGCACAATACCATTAGGTTGACAACTATATTTTAACATTTACGTCTGTTTGCAAGAGCCACGTCCAAATTTGTGCACGTTCGCCTAGAATTGACAGGTGTAGTGTGTAATCCATGACCGTGTAGTTGATGAAGCAGCACACCAGTGCTGTGCACAAGAAATGTTTTGCAGTGAATATGCTTTCTGATATTTGAGGGGAAAATACTATTAGAATATTTTACCCAGTCGTACTTGTATGTTTTAATAAGACATGAAAATCATTTGTAAATATTCGTGATGGTCTATTTATGAAGCATCTTTTAGCGTTGCCTTCCATTCTCAGTTCTACAGTTACACATTTTTTTGTTTATATTTATTTCAATCTGCCAATATATTTAATTTATTTAAATTCTATCACAGCATTAAACTAAAATACCTAGTTCAAACTATTCTGTGTAGTATAAGGTACAAATATGTCACAAGCCGCGACAAATGGACCGAATTTGGAAAACCAAATGGCCAATTTGGACATAAATTCTCGAGGGGGTGGCAGAAACTATGGAGGAGGACCTCAAGGCAACTATATGCCACCGCATATGAGACAAGAATATGGGCGGTCTCGAGGAAACCCACAATATATACAAGGACCACCTCAGCAAGCACCTCAGCAGTATGGTGGTGCTCCAATGACTGGGCCTAATGGAGAGCTTAGATATGGCGGACCACCTCAGGGTCCACCAGGACACATGCATCCAGGGCCACCAATGCCTCCAATGAATCAGCCATATCGGAATGGCAGGGCTGGTTTTCAGAATGGCATGATGCGTGGTGGCCCACCGCCACGATTTGGGAATGATCGAGGTTATGGTAGCCGAGAAGGTGGTTACAGAGGCTACAATGATAGAGGAGGTTACGGAGGCAGCAGAGGAGGATACAACCGAGGATATGACAATCGTGGCATGAATGACAGATTTCAGGGCGGATGGGGAGGGCCAGCACCTCGGGGTCCATTGCCAGTAGCAGATCGTTGGTCTATGTTGGATGGCCCTGATGATGGCTATGACGTGTATCACAATCCAAGATACACTCATGACGAGGGGGATCGTCTTGCTAAGAAATGGGATGAGAGACGTGGTGGTGGAGATGCGTTTGCTGACACGGAAGATTGGAGTAAGCCATTACCAAAAAACGAAAAGTTGGAAAAAGAGTTGTTTTCTGGATCTAACACTGGTATTAATTTTGAAAAATATGATGATATTCCTGTTGAAGCAACTGGAGATGATGTACCTGACCATATCGATACATTTTCTGAATCTGAGCTGGGGGAAATTGGCGAAATGAATCTGAAGCATTGCAAATACGATCGACCGACGCCAGTACAGAAATATGCTATCCCAATTGTTCAGAAGGGAAGAGACTTGATGGCTTGTGCACAAACTGGATCTGGAAAAACAGCTGCGTTTTTGCTGCCTTGTTTATGCAACATCTATAAGCAAGGTCCTGGAGAATCGCACAATGCAACTCTTGCCCAGCGTTCAGGAAGGAGAAAGCTTTTTCCTTTGGCTCTGATATTATCACCCACTCGTGAATTGGCTTCGCAAATTTATGATGAGTCACGGAAGTTTTCATATCGTTCCCATGTTCGTCCTTGTGTGATCTATGGGGGTGCAGATGTTGGAGCACAAATGAGAGATTTGGATAGAGGTTGTCATCTTCTTGTGGCTACTCCAGGACGTCTTGTTGATTTCTTGGATCGTGGAAAGATTGGATTGAAATATATTCGATTCTTGGTATTGGATGAAGCAGACAGAATGTTGGATATGGGATTTGAACCACAGATTAGAAGAATTGTGGAAGAAAACAAGATGCCAGTGAAGGGGGAAAGACAAACACTTATGTTCAGCGCTACATTTCCCAAAGAAATTCAAATGCTAGCTCGTGATTTCTTGGAAAATTACATTTTTCTTGCAGTTGGAAGGGTTGGATCAACTTCTACAAACATCACTCAAAAGGTGATTTTTCAATTATATTACTCGTGATAAATGTTTATTGTCATTATAATTACTTGCTTTCTATACTATTTTAGTCAATACTAAATTCACTTTTAGTAATCTTATGTTTCAGGTGGTTTGGGTTGATGAAGATGAGAAGCATAAATTCCTTTTGGATCTGATCAATGCGACTGATGCCAATTCGCTCACTCTGGTATTTACTGAAACAAAGAAAGGTGCAGATGATTTGGATGAATTCTTATATTCTCGTAAATACAAATCAACCAGTATCCATGGTGATAGATCCCAACGTGAACGAGAAGAAGCTCTGCAAGCTTTCAGAACAGGTAATAAAATTTTCAATTGTATCTTATAGTATATTAATCATACCTCTTTGAAACCCCGAGATATTATTCAGACAAAACTAAGTTACAGAAAATTTGGCACTAGTTACTAAAACTTTTCATATCCATCTTGAAATATGATCTTAATAAATGCTCTACTGTGACATTTCTTGCGATATACTTCAACCAACGATCATAGGTGCAATTACTATAGTCGTTAAATTTTTCTTATGTAGGTGAATACCCTATCTTGGTGGCTACTGCTGTGGCTGCCCGTGGATTGGATATTCCCAATGTTCGTCATGTTATCAATTTTGACCTACCAAGTGATATTGATGAGTATGTGCATCGTATTGGTCGTACTGGTCGTGTTGGTAATGTTGGTTTGGCAACTTCATTCTTCAACAAGAAGAATTTAAACATCGGCAAGGATCTAGTCGATTTGCTCATGGAAGCTAACCAAGAAGTTCCACCTTGGCTGGAGCAGATGGCTGTCAATCACCAGAAGGGTAAACCAATGAGGGGTGGTGGCGGAAAGCGTTTCACTGGAGGTTTTGGATCTCGGGATTACAGGCAACAGTCCGGCCGAGGGGGCGGAGGAAGAGGAACAGGCCAGAGGGGTATGATGCCCGCACGTGGAGGAGGAGGAGGAGGAATGGGTGGTGGTGGTGGTGGTGGATGGGGAATGCCATATTATCGTGGTAATGATTATGGAGGATCATATGGCAGCTCTGGTGGATCGGAGGACTGGTTTGGTAATTAGACAATCTTCTAGCTAACTGTTCTCTGTTGTCACTGTACTTATGAAATAAGTACCCATTAATTAGGCAATAACTGTATATAAATGTGCTGTCGTCCAAAAGATTCATGGAGGTGACAAGAAACAGAAATCTGGTTAGTAATACTCAATTCAACGATTCTTTCAATAAGTTAATTTGCCAGGGAGCCCTTGTAAATATTGTCTAGGTTTCCCTTGTTATTACCTGCATAATTATGTTCTGTGTGGCAGATATTTTGTTGTGGGCTGGTTATTAAAATTTTTAGTCACAATAATTTTGGGATCAAAACTTCCCAACAGCTGTTGAGATACAATGCCGATTTGACAATGTACAAAAATGTAGTATTCTTTAAGATTGATTGTAATTTTACCAGAACCCGCGAACCAACCATTAGACTGACAGGATAGATAAACTCACAGCTGGATTGCTTAGTTTTGGTACCATTTTTGCGGCGATTACCTTATGTACTAGAACCAACATCATTTTCCACATGGCTCTTGTGTAAAGTGTCGCACTCTAGTAATTTCTTGAAGATGTCCAAATTTTGTATATATCACAGCCAAGAACAATTTTTTTGGTTGTGAATATGCGGGACAATATGTACACACTTGCCAAGAATGTTTACTGTCGTAAATATTCTGCAAACTATTTTGATTCAATAGTGCACTGTACCTTTTTCAGTCATTAATATTTACGGAAAAGTGTATTCTATGATATTTTTTTTACTAGTATAAATAAATTGTAGGGCACATTCTCGCCTGTGTTTAGTCAAATTAAATAGTGATCAACCAAGTAATAATTAAAAATTCGGGGAATCCAGAAAGTAATATTTTACAATTTGGTTTAAATTATTTATTACAGTAAATTGTATGAACTAATTATTATTACTTCTATCATGTTGATTTATAGAGTAATCTTTAAGTAATCTTAATCCAAATTTTGGAACCTTGAATAATTCGAAAAGATTATTTTGAGCATTCCAGTAAAAAATTTTCCAAGAGTATATATCAATCATGAATGCATGACAAAAGCTTATGTGTGAACTGTGAAGAATAAGTTGATCTCACTTGAATGTTTCATATTTAGTATAGTTCACACTAGTGCTGTATTTTTTTAAGTATGCTGTGCTTTTTTATTCCTTTGTATCGCGAAAACCACTGTGAAATTAATGCTTCCCTAAAAGTATATACATGGAAGTTTTCCTCACGGAATGGTCCATTTTATACCTCTTTGCACATATTTTTGCATAAATCTTAATTTATTGATTGTAATATGGAGCCTTTCTGAATTTTGTTCATTTTTGACAAGAACTTTGAGAATCAATAAGATTTTTTTATTCTTGGATTATTGTCATGCTTATTTTATACCAGTCAAAAACTGCCCTTTTTATTTTTTAAATTGTTATGCCTAGCTTCTTCGACATTGAGCTGCTTTTAGTATTCTGTTGTAAACTAGCTGAAAAGTTCATTGTGTTTTTTGTTTTTGAAAAAATTACTGTGCAATCTAGAGGTATGAAACATATCGCGATTTCAGAGGAAGCGGGCTCTAATAAGAGCCATAAAATAACTAGCCCGCAATTTGCTTTATAAATGTGGGCATATCTTGCACAGCATGCTTTTTATATATTTTTACAGCAATGCGAGGTTATTTTTGTTTTAGGAACATATTTCATAAATTTAGGGAGCTGGATTCCCAATGCCAAATAGTAAATGTATCAGTAATGTATAAAGTTATTGCCTATATAAAATATTACAAAATTCCAGTGCTCTTTGTAATCTGGTTTTTCTGATATTAGTGTCAATATCACTTTGTGATAAAATCATGGATATAAAATTTCGTAAGAGTATTTTTATAGGAAATTGACGGTCGGGCTCTAATTGTTTAAACTCAACTGGTAATTATTTTACAAACTTGCACAGAATGTAAGTTTATCGAAAATAGAAGCCGACATCCTCATTTTTAGATGTCATTTCAGCCATGACACTGACACTAATGATTACATTAGACTGGCAAATATTGGGGCAATAGTTAAAAAGTTTTGTTAAAAGTAAAATGTACAATTGAAATTTGTGATTCACTTTTGAATTCCCATTTACAGTATTTTCCAGTTGATGTGCATTTGCTGATGCAGCAAGTGACTTGGCCTTAGAAATACATATAGAAGATTTAAGTGCTTTCTCACAAGGTCTGATGCTTTGTATATTTAAATTAATGAGTCTTTTTTTGACATGGTACAGTGTGTATTTAAATATTTATGCGACACAAAATTAGTGCAGCCATGTGGTAGATTAAAAAATAAGTTTGATATTATTTGTTTTGTAGCTGTAAGTGTTTTACAGTCTTTATAAGTTAGAGCTTATGTCAAAAGCTTTAACAGGATTTGACAGTTTCATAAATTTTGCAATATTGTATATCTAAATATCCATTGAGGATGTTTGTATTTTGCATAATACTATCACACATCGAGAAACGTGATATGTTAATTACAATCTTATGTAAATTTAGCTACTTTGATATCTTCAATCAATTCCACAAGTTTGGCATCAATTTTAATCACTTTAAGGCTACAGTTTTGAACTGTTATTCTAGCGTTATACTTTTATCATTGCTTTCTGGGACGTCACTAATTCAAAGATGTTGGCTTTCTCATGTGCAAATGAATTATAAATCAATGGTAGAGGTGCTGCTGATCTGTATATCATACTTATAGGCACCTACTGTCTCACAGCGATTTGTGCATTAATTTACATGGCTAGAAGCAATTTATACCCAGTATGCAGGTATTAGTATATGCGTTATGGCTTTGTCTATGTCAATAATAGTGATTTGAATTGATTGCTTTGCTGAAATTGGTTTTAAATTTGATAACACTTTTCTTACCCATATGAAGATACACGACTGCTATCCATTAATTGTTTTTGTTGCGTATAAGCTCATTCCATTTGTTAGTTTTCATGAGTATTCAGCTTTGGAACCTGGGACTAAGGTGTCAGTACATATTGAATGTCACAACAGTTAACACTATCAGGGAAACACTGAGTAAGAGTAAATTGCTAAGCTTGTGTAAATTTTGGGTTTGTATGCTTCTTGTTTAAAAAAGATCACTGACTATGTGTATCGATACCTTCTTTGGGAAATCAGTGACGTACATAGTTTAGACGCCAGGTTATATAACAGTGAATTTGTCATATGATAAGGACTAAGTTCCGAAGTTTTCGATCACTCCAAAAATCCGTGACTATTTTTAAAAACACGTCATCTGTTGCAGTGCTTTATAATGCAACCACAAAGTCCACAATGGTCGAAAGAACGCGAAAACTTCCATTCCATTTGGTTGCTAGTATACTCACATTAGTTTACGATCTTAGGACATTTCTTGCAGCTGGTTTTGCGATATATTACATTGCAAAAAATAACCCGGCAATGTTGATATTACAAATTCTGCTTATTAACACATTTCAAGCATTCAGTAGAATGGTTTGCTATCACTGACATACCATATGCAGTTGATATCCACCAGAATTCAGTGTTTTTCAACAGGTGTTCCTTGAGAGACTTACGGGTGTTCCGCGTCAAATTGTTTCATTTTTTTATATTTCATAATAACAAATCCAAATACGTTTCTCTACGAACGGACTTCCTAGTTTATTACCGAAACAATGGCAACAAATAAACAGCAAAATGTAAAAGGAAACGTAACAATTGAAATTTATTCAGGAGCCATTTTGGACATGGTCTCGAACATTGCCTCATTGGTCAACTTCTACCGTTTTCAGAACTTAGGTTTAAATCAAGCGGTATTGTCTTAATAAAAAAAATTCTCAAAGCTGGACCACGCGTGGGAACTTTGGTTTAATTGAAGTACCGTAATAAAGAAAAAGAAAAACTATTACGATTATTTCAGTGTAGGGGAGACCGGGTTGGTATACGGGGCTTGTTCAAACGGTCGAATTTTCTACGAGATGACGCGCCCAAATTACGTGATCGCTTGGCAGCAAGCAAATCGCGACCAACGTCGCCGTTTCACCTGCTGCGGAGCAAGGAGTTAGAGCTAGTTTTGTAATTTGTAGAGCAATATCGTTCAAAATCGGATGCAAATTTTGGCCTAACTAGAAGGTTAATTTTTTTGTTTGCTCATGAATGTGAGGTACCATAGGGCAAGGCGATTCGGCTGATATTGCGCTAATGGGAACAGGTATAAGAGGCTGACATTGGCAGAGATTCGGCTGCAGGACACCAACTGTTCCGGTTAGGGCGGCCATTTTCGTTCGACTTGTCACGTCGGGATCAGTTGGAACTTTACTGCAAGGGGCAATATTTACCGTTTCAACCTGCCCCGTGTGCCTCACATATCGATTAGGCCGCTATCCCAAGCTTATTGAGAGCAATCAGTCGCAGTGTTGTGCCATGTTATGACAGTCGTAGGTGATTACGTTAAGAATTATTGTCCTAACATTTATCCACAGTTTTATCATTTTTTAGTGAGAATAATTCAACGAGAAATGAGGAAATACAAACGTAGAAGTTAGCGAGGTCAAACTTTAAAAACAGAAATGCTGCATGCGGTAAAGGAAGTTGTAGAAAATCAAAAAACCATCAGACTGTCAGACAAGTCGGCAACAAATTTAGTATTTCCCATGTGACCCACACTAGGTATGTTAAAAAGTATAGGAAGGATTCTGATGTTGAACACGTAGGCTACAAGCAAAGCAGACTTGTCTTCAACGCAGGAAAGGAAAAAGAATTAGCAAAGTATGCAATCAGAGCAGCCAAATTGTTTTTCGGTCTCACACCCTTGGAACTTCGGAGGTAGCGTATGATTTTGCGAGGGCGATAGAAGAAAATCACGAGGAGAGAAAGATACAATACCGTGAGTCCTGGGGAGGGGAGAAGCAGGCTGGCAGTGATTGGTTCTCAGATTTTATGAGAAGAAATAAGAACATATCAATTAGAACACCATAATCAACATCAATAGCACGGATGTCTGCCTTCAACGAACACACTGTAAGGATATTTTGTAACTTGTATGAAATCATGGACGAGTATCATTTTAAGCCCTCGATGTTCCACAGTGCAACGTCCAAGCTTAATTTTTGCAGAGAAGGGCACTCGTCATGTGGGGACTGCCACTTCCGCTGAAAGGGGAACCATGGTAACGGTTCGTTGTGCTGTAGTGCGATAGAAAGTCGACGAATTTTAAACAAGGGAGAACGCATCACAATATACGACATTCCACAACTGGCGTCTCAGAGCTTCCACAGTCGTTTCCCAAATCAAATATAGTCAAGCGGATTTTCCAAAACAGGTATCTAACCTTTGGATAGGAATATTTATGTCGAAGAAGACTTCTTCCCATCTCGGGCCACTGAACGCCCATCCCCTGAAGAAGTTGCCGTGGAAAACCGAGAGCCATCGCAGGTCGAGTCTGAAACCGGCGTGACTTCAGAAATGGTCCGACCAATCACGAAACCCAAGCTACAGGCGCGAATGATCGGTGTGAGAAGAAAACAGAAAAAAATCCTGTATCTTAACTCGAACCCATGAAAAAGACTTGGCTTTAGCTAGATATCTGAAAAAGAGCTCATCTAATACCAAAACTATACAACGCATGATCCCCAGGAAAAATGCGATGGTCAATGATGAATCGACCTCGGATGAGGAAGAAGTTATGTCTATTCACGACACCACTGATGACAGCGAAAAGGTCGAATCATTCGAGCAGGGTGATTTTGTTGTGGTGAGATTCCGAGGGTTTTGATCCATCGCGCACTATATCGGAAAAACTCTAGAAGTTTCTGGTACGAGCGACGCAGAAACCGTAGAGATGAAGACAAGATTTTTGAGAGGTGAGACGAGTGGATATGAGAAGAACCGATGCCATGGCATTTTCGTACCCGTGTGAAGAGGACGTCGCTTTGCATCGAAAGGATTACATAACAATGAAACTTCCTGCGCCGTTGCGCATAGGCGGCACTGCCAGGTGTGCAGAAAAACTAACTTTTGCAATAGATCTATCCCCATATGATCCTCTGTGAACTCCAGTGGTTGAATTTGAAAATTTTCTTTGAGTTTGTTAACTTGTTCGTCATTTTTTCTTTTACTTTTCAACGCGCCCCATGACTGGTCCAAGCTATCCCATTCTCGGGGCATGTTGGAACGAATTACATGCGCACATTCGAGGTCCAATTTCTTCCGGAGGCAATGCGTTGAGGGGCATTATTTGTTACTGTTAGGTGGGGCAAGAACAAAGGTACATTGTCAGAGTCGTCCTCGGTACGTTGATTCCGCGCCGAATACCGCTGATTGCTGCACTAGAAGAACGAACGTTTCGCAGTTTTTTGAAAATATTGACGGGTGGCTAACTGGACCAGTTTTTGCGTTTGCTTGAAAGAGGCAAACCGAAGCTATTTGCAATCAGTTTTGGGAAAGATGACAAAAAGAGTACGAGAGACAGACTTTGGTGGCGCGGTGTTAATTGGCGGAAAGAGCAATGAATCTGGGAAAGTGGAAATCTGAACTTGTTTCTCTACCTAGAGCAGCGTTTCCCAAACTTTTTCGGCCACGGAACACTTACACTCATTATCTCGCTTCGCGGAACATCAAAAAATGATAGAGTAAAATTGATAAAGAAACATGGTGTAATGTGTAATCCAATGGGTTTGTCGTGGCGAGTTGACAAATGCGCCGCAAAAACTAACAGAATTGTGTTAAACTCACCTAAAATATGATTGAATATTCTACATATTGCATTTAATATAAATGTTTTATTGTTTCTAAATTTAAATGCTGTGCATATGTCAATAAATTCATTTTACCTTTCTATGTCGTTACTTTCCATTACGTAGTGTTTGCCTGTAATGTTACGTCTAATTGAGATAGAAGTACTTGCTGCAATTTCGCGAACTGCAGACCTGCAGTTTATTTATCTGCTGAATCGAGTTTAGCGAACATGAGTAATTTTTTCAGCATTTCAAAGTAAAACCAGGCAGAGATGGAGGGAGAAGAGTTGACCTTTTACCTTTATTCTTTAGACCTACTTGTTTGCCCATAGCAAAACCAAGAGGATTGCTGTAAACTTAATAATGAACTTAACAGTCAAAAAGCTAGGCCGATTGTTAAGGAAATTGCCCCTACCCTAGTTATTCCGCTTTAGGCCGACGGTGACGCGATGTTGGGCGACAACTTCACGATCCCTAGAATTCCATGGCGACCAATTTCGACGTATTTTTGATTCTTTTTCCACGGAACACACAGAAGACGCTCGCGGAACACAGTTTGGGAAACGCTGACCTAGAGGATATTGGCAACTCAATCTGACGCACTCGTCCGAACTGTCGCAGTTGAAACTACGTACGACATGCGAATTCCGCCTCCTAGATGAATGAATTCCGGTGAATATTAATGGGGTGGCTTCGTTGGCAATCCGACGGTCCTAAATTTCAGATTAGTTCGGGATTGTTCAGTTGTATATCGTCATCGTGATGAGTATCGCTAGCTCGTCGTCGTCATCAATACTGTGTTGTTTTTCTTGTATCCGACGAGATGGCATGATTTGTCTTTGATAATTTATTTGATGCTAATTACTTCATTCATATTTTAGTCAGCCGTTTCGAATATTCTCAATATGAGCAAATTATACCTTTAGTTTAAATTTCCTGATGGCTGATAGTGACAGATAAAAAAAATTATTATTTTTAACAATTCATAGTTAGATATTTGAAAAGCGTTGAAAAATAAATGTAATTTTCATATGTAGTTTTAAGAAATATTGAACACGTTTTCCAAGAGCTATGCCAGCCATGGATAAGACCGACGAGCAATCATACTTTTCAGATTACGATCCAAGTTTGACTTATATATGTCTGAAATAGTTCATTGTTCAATACAATCAAGAACTACAATTTCGTGTCTAGAAAGCATTCAATAGTAATGGGACACCAAGTCTCGCTTTCCAAATAATAAATAATAAATTTTTTATCTCCGGTTAAACACTGTCACTATCAGCCATCATGAAATTTAAACTAAACGTACAGGGATGGTCATAACCGAATACTTGACTATTCTGAATACATTCTTAAAAAATATTTTCGAATCTGGAATTCTTTTTAAAATACCAGAAAATATATATTTTATTCACTTTTCTAAAATTCAAAGACATAGGAATTAAGCTTTATTAATATTATTATAATAAAGCAGATATAAATGTGTAATATAATTGAAATTTGTGGTTCTTTCGCTTCTGAGAATAGAGAATTTATAAACATTACAGTATTTATACTTATACTAGCAGGTACAGAAAAAAAAATAGGCGCCCAGTGAAATCAAAGTCCTTTTAATAAAGCTCAAACGGCTAATTTTAGCTATAAATTCTGAGCGTTTTCTGCCAGCGTGATTGCAACTGTAACTGTTAAATATTTTTAATCAAAACGTGGACAGCGACGAAAAAATTAGTACGTGATATTCGAATATTAAATTCGAATAGAACGTCCGTGCCTGTAATATTTCGAGATTCGACTAAAGTTAAATAAATAATACGCCGTTATAATATACCTAATTATATTCAGAGAAATATCTGTCGTTATTTCTCCATAGAACATGACGTTTCGTCGCATAGGCCCATAGGGTGGCCTTGTGCGTGATTGACGCATAAGTTCAGAAACATTTGAAACCAAATCTCAACTAAGAGATTATAAACTCGTTATTTATGATTTAGAACAGGTCTACCAGGTGTCTGACAACGAGTTTTTTCAGCCCGCGTAGTTTGAGTTTCTTCCCAATTTTTCAAAAATGCTGAAAATGGTGCGTTTCGCAAATCTTTTGGCGATGCCTAATTTTGAACATTTAGCGAAATTTTCTGGAATTGTATTTGTGTTATACCGTTTATAGGAGAAAATCCAAGTTAGTCAAAAACAAAGAAAATTGCGCGAGATGAACGGTCAACTTAGCATTAGCAGTGTTTTAGGGAAGTATATATATACCAGTATCTGTATTGCTAACTTTGGATGACTTAACTGACGACGGTTCTATAGCACAACAAAATCTTCGTGGATTTTACGAAAAGTACGAATGCGAGATCTAAATAAACTCGTGGTAAATGTAACGAACTTAATAAGTGTATACGCTCTTTTGCAATATATTGAGTTGGAAAAGTTGAAGAAGATGCTCGGACCTATGCGATGTATTCTAAAATCGTCTCAGATAACAATAAATGGCAGTGGCGGCGCGTGGTCATTTTGACAACCGGGGCAAGCTACTGCGGGACCAAGTCACCCCCATCTACGGGGACAGTATGAGCGCTGTAAGTTCTCCCATCATTTTATGAGTATAAAAACCATTCCATCGGTAACAACCAATCGGCAAAAGCGACAATTTTTAACGATAAGAAAGTGTCTTTAAAACCGGTCCAAGTCAAGGGATTTATAAATATAGACATCGTTTATTTTGAAACCTCTTTCAAAAGGAAAGACAATATTTACCCAGATAAATACAATGACATATTAACAGAAACTTCGGGAAAGCAGACAAAACCTAAAATAAGATTTAAAACGTTACTATGAAGAAAGGAAAGTTAATGCAAAGATAAGGACATGCGTCGCTCACTCATAGATATATATGCTGCTAGACTTCTACTGCTTGAACATATATGCAACACGCCGCGGTTTCTTGGAAGCAAAATGCTCAATAACGCGCTGATTAAAGTCATGCATCCCAGAAATAACGTCTCTGTGAATGGATAAAACAGCCAAGGAATTTAATCTATCTTGCTTCATTGTGTTTCTGAGATACGTTTTAATACGCTTCAGCGTGCTGAATGTTCGCTCTGCGTCGGCGGAAGAAATAGGCGTCGTCAAAATGATGTCCAGAAATTTTGCAGACGCCGCAAAGGTAGTTCTTAGAGTGTTATCTATGAGGAACCCATAGAGCGCGCAAGTTGATGTGATGTTCAAAAAAGTTTGATTGGTGTATATACATCGCAATTCATTTTCCAATTTACCCACGTTTATCATGGGGTAAAATTTGGAGACAGTAGCCAACAAATGGATGGGAAATTGGCGTGCAAATTTTGAAAAATTTTTGGGGTTCATCAAAGAGAACGCGGCAAGGTGTTCAGTGCGCAGACGATCGCCTATTTGATTCACCAGAATGTCACAGCATTCCTTTGCAGACAAAATCAAACGCTGCGTTGTTTGCCCGCGGCGTAAAGAAGCACTCCATGTGTCGTCGTATTTTATTGTTTCCCGGATACGACAGCATCGCAGAAGTCTGAAATACACGACTGCACAGACGCTCCATCCATTAGCCTTGACTGCAAGGCGCCGTATAATACATCCACGTGATAGAATATTGTGGAGAAAAAAGCGAGCAAAAATGAAAACTCACCATCTTCTAGCAGACGCTTTAGACCTGCCGCCTCCCTCACAGAGCGTTCGTCCCAAACCGGAGAGCTCTGAATGCCATTGAAACACTCAATGAGCTCAGACCTAATTTCGGACACGCCCTGCACCACGCGTGATTGGAAGTTCCAACGTGTTGGTGCACAAGCTGGGAGACGGTGGCTACATATCTGGCGAAGGAGGTCAGAGCGCTTCGGCGAAACGGAAAAAAATGAAGAAAACCCCGAAACATTTGCAAAAAATATACGGACGAGAGGGGTATCAAGACACATATTTTTAATAACGAGGTTAAATTGGTGTGCATAACAATGTAAAAAATGCGCATGAGGAAAATCTTCTTTTATATAAACTTGAACACCATGTTTCGACCCACTCATGACTGCCGCGCCGTCATAAGTTTGAGCTATCAATTTTGACTTCGCGTTGTAAGGCTGTAACACTTCTTTCAGTACAGCTGATATCCCGCAAGCCGTGCGATCAACGATTGGTACAAAGCTGTGAAATCTCTCGGTAGGTTTACCATCTTTCACAAACCGAAAAATCACAGCCAGTTGGGAAACGCACGTGATGTCAGTTGCCTCGTCAGACTGAATCGAAAGGAACTGGCAATTCTCAATTTCCAGAGCCAAATGTTGTAAATAAATTTTATACATTGAGTCGAGTAAATCATTTTGGATATCATTAGATGTCCCTTTCGAAACAGTTGCGGCATCAAGATGATCTCTCAATACTGTATCTAGGGATGCGGTGTATTCCACCATATCCAAAAATACCCCTCTATTAGAAGAGCCAGCCCGTTCATCGTGCCCACGGAGGGACAGCTCGTGACAACCAATGAACTTCAAAACATCTATCAATCGACCGAGAACATGGCGGTTTTTCTCGACGTTTTGGTCGTGCCGACGAATAGAAACCGCGCGTCCTTCATCCAACTGTGCTGCAATATTAACATTTCCGAATGTTCGGTAATTTACTGCATTGTCCAGATGCTCCATAGAAGATTGATGATCCCTGGCACGCTCGGAAAGATGTTTAAGATCTCTTAAACCAAATTTACACCAACATGAGTCACGGGCGGTAGCAAAAAGTAGGCAATAAAAACAAAAAAGTGCATTTTTGTCCTCGCTGTAACACAACCATTCGTGTTTTTTATACCAAGTTTCTGCGCAGAATGTACGCCGACGCTTTCCTCCGTCATGGGATTGTTCCAGTGAACAATTTTTTGGTTGATAAGGCCCAAGACGTTGTACCTCTAATTTTTGTTCCAGCGGCAGCTGCGAAAACGGAGTGCGAAGTAGTGTATCAACCTTATTCATTATGAGGTCTAAGGCTAAGAAATGCGAAGCCGGAAAGAAGTGAGGAGCTCAAAAGGAATGTGGAAAATCGAAAGCAAATGGACTAAAGGTCTTTAACTGATTCAAATAGCGAAACAAGCGACAAAAACGAAGGCGAGGAAACTCTTCAAGCAACCAACGAACGAGAAGGAATGCGTGAATATGTCAACACGTTGTTGTAAGAAACGTCGGCATTGTGTCGTCATAATTTTGGGGCTAGCCCCGATGATTTAGTAAAAGAAACAGAAAACAAACGAGACAAACGCGGCGAGTGGAAGATAAAAGAGAGAATACGATATACAATGAGCAACCGGGGCAAAATCGGCGTCGCCCCGTCGACGTTCGGCGAAGGCTTTGCGAGCGAAAAATGAACCATGTCGGGAGAATAGGGCTAGTGTAGACAGTCTGTGCAACCGATATTGAGGTATTTTTCGAATATTTTTTATTATACCGGAAAAACAACCGGGGCATTTCCCCGGTTGGCCCTATTGATGCGCCGCCACTGATAAATGGTATCCCTCTTGATTGTTGGAAAATATTCAGGTCGGTTTGACTTGATGCACTCCCGTCTTATTAATCACTAATGTGCTTTATCGAAATTGTGGTAAAGTTTGCGAATTATAATAAAAACGGCTCCCGAAAGCACAGGAAAGATGTTATGAAGCCCGCCCCACAAAAACGCACGCCTGATTAGAATCTGGTGTAAACTATGTTCTGTTCTTCAAGAGAGAACCATTAAAGATGGCAACAAAAAGCATAAGTTAGTTACACTGCGTAACATAGTTTTTGTCCCTGGTTTCTAATTAGTTACACCCCAAACTGACATTAATTTTCGTTTTGTGAAAATGGGAGGGGGATTTTCCCCAAATCAGTTTTCTGTAAAAAATTATAATATAAAACAAAACAGCAAACATCTTTACCATTACAATATATTCTGGTGATATTTTTTAGGTCTTGATACTTCATAGATGCGATTTATATGTAAGAAATTTATAGCGAGATAGCGTGCAAGAAGGGCAAATATTGAATGTACGGTAAATCAATTTCTGGATGGGACAAGTTGTAGGTTTTTTTTTATGTCGCCTTCACCGCCGAAAAAAATTGTCTTCTCAGTCATTTGGGCCTGTTGTAGTGCGAAACTGTGCGTCTCAACTATCCTGATGGCAACATCAACATAGAGGTTCTGGAAAGTCACTTTGTAAACCCATTAGAAACTGTGCCATTCCAAATATCCAATTACTGGCCACTCCAATAGATCATGCTTCGAAACAAACTAAGGATATTTGTTATTTTAACAAATTAGCATACAGCTGTATTGAGCTGCCGAAATAGATTTGACTGTGTGGAAATAATCAGTAATCAGTAGTTTATTTTCTCACCATACTAAATGCACACTTGATATATAAATTGCAATAAATAAATAAAAAGGCATTTCAGGGTGAGGGGAGCCGCGAGAAACCAAATTTGGTTATCGAGCAGCGGCACCCATAAGCAAGTCTAACAAGGAAATAATAACAAAAAAAAAAGTCGAACTGTGTATATACAGTATCATATATACGTTAATTTGAAAATAAATATAAATACGTCAAGGCATTCCAACCAGGTATGCCCAGTAATCTCGCGTTTCAACAACAACAAAACAAGAAACGACTCCGTGCACCAATTATCTAAGTAGCCATGACGATAGCTGCAAAGTAACAATGGTACCATTGTGAAGTGACTGTGGTCGTATGTAGAACATTGTATGGTGCAGGGCTACAGTTGTTTAGGTATCAATGGTAAAAATGAAGTTTCACGAACAGGAAGCCTACCAGTAGTATGGTATGCATGCAACTGTAGTACCGGTAGTCATAAATAATTTTACCTTTTATGGTAAGAAAATTGAACTTCAGTGTGTAACTGGAAGGCACATGATCAATGAATAAATGGTATTCTACAAGATCAAGGTAGGATTAAATTTCATGTGGAACTAACCACTTCATACAGAACATGGAAAAAGCAAAGGTAGGTAGATTGATAAAAATCTAATGTCAGTCAGTTTATGACATAACGATGCCAAATGTACAAAGATAAAAAAAAAATAATTTACAATCGAATATGGTTTAACATTAAAATGATGTTATTAAGGGTGCCAGTGACCAAGATCTTAGTAACTTAGATCAGGC
Source organism: Styela clava (assembly GCF_964204865.1). NCBI lineage: Eukaryota > Metazoa > Chordata > Ascidiacea > Stolidobranchia > Styelidae > Styela > Styela clava. Next base: position 598,621 of record NC_135255.1, read on the forward strand.
TCAAATATTACCAATATATAACTGACTATTTTACATGACATCACAGTGCATGAACTATGCATGGTTTCTTCCTACATGATATCCTCTCATTCACACAGTGGGTCAATCAGAGATGAATCAAATATGTAAAAAGAAACAATTCATAGTAGTAAATAGGTAATAAAGAGGTCATGGTCAGGAAAGACAATATGAGCTTTGCATTGGAAGCATGACTGATTGTAAATGCATATAGCAGGACAATTGTCATTTAATAAGAGAATGATACCTAAAATTTTTGATTTAGGTCAATATTTTAGCAAAAGCTCGCCCTTTGATATATTGGGTGAAATTAAAAATACAGTAAATACTTTTTGTAAGGCTGGGTCCATGTAACATACATAGGTAAAAACATTTGTTTGATTACACGATAAATTCCAAAATTATATATTTCAGGTACTCTGGATCACTGGATCAAGTCGACAGTGGAGCTGGCAATGGCGAAGAAAGTTCTGGATCCACTTTAATCGGATGAAAAGGCAGCAGAATGGTAAAGGGAAAGCATGAATTTTTTGTATTTAAATTTAAAGGTGTCATAAGATGAATGACGAAGGCTTTGACCTATGCTATTCCAAATTACAACTCCCCTGTATTTCAAGGAGTTTTGGCATTTGCTTGATGAAAATCGAGGGACAAATAAATTGGATTTAGTCGATGAGCGTGTATTATGCTCATGCACGTTACTAAGCATGACGAAATAGTCAGCAAAAGCTGGGGGCAATTGGTTATTGTTAAATTGGTGCATAAGTTTAGAAATCTCTAGTTTATAGATGTCGGACAATTTTAGAACCCTGGTCTTGTGGTATAGGATATTCAGGTTAGAACGAATAGATGCCCTACAGAGAATTCTAACAGCCCTATTTTGTAAAATCTCTAATTTATTCAAGTTTGTTTTGGTAGCGGAACCCCATGCAGCTAAGGCATATTGGATATGACATTGAAAAAGAGCCAAATATACTGTTCGCAGAGTCGAGTCGTTTACATAATGCCTTAACTTCCCTAGGATCCCGACTGATCTTGACAATTTCTTATGCAATTCATTGGTATGAAAGTTCCATTTTAATTGATTGTCAATAGTGAGGCCAAGGTATTTATAAGAGTGAACAATTTCAAGAGGGATACCTGTAATTTTGATTGAGATGTTCGCATGTCTGGCTAGAGATTTGTGGCCGAATAACATGACTTTGGATTTTTGTATATTCACAGTAAGTTTATTGGAAGTCATCCAATCATATACTTTATTCATTTCAGTGTTCACCTTGTCTTGGAGAATACTCGGATCTTTTGCACTGTAGAGCAGGCAAGCATCATCAGCAAACAATTTGCTCAAGAAATTGGAGCAGTTAGACATTGGAGCAGTTAGACAGATCATTTATGTAAATTAAGAAACCAAGAGGACCTAACACACTACCTTGAGGAATTCCGTGATGAATGGGCAACATCGGAGACTGCTGAGAATCCACCTCCACATATTGGAATCGACCCGAAAGGTAATTGCTTAATAGTTTGCCTGTAGCACCTCGAAAGCCATAGTGTCTCAGTTTTTGGGAAAGAATACTATGGTTGACAGTGTCAAAGGCTTTTTTTAAATCGAGAAAAATACAGCAGACAAATTCGCCTTTGTCAATTTTATCATAAATAAATGATGTTAGATCTAAAATAGCATGACTGGTAGAATTATTGGTTTGAAATCCAAATTGACGTTTATTGATCAGGTTGAATTTTGTACAAAAATTGATCAATCTGCAATGTAAAAGTTTTTCTAAGATAATGGCAATAGAGGAGAGGATGGAGATTGGTCGGTAATTTGAAGGGTCATTATGCTTACCACTTTTGAAAATTGGTTTCACTCTAGCAACTTTTAAAGAGGAAGGGAAAATACCCAATTTGAATGAAAAATTGAAAAAATGACTGAGCACTGGTGATAGGATATCAGCAACTATTTTTAGGAAGTGTGATGGAATACCATCAGGCCCAATTGCTTTTCCTTTTTTTAGATTCAATATCATTTGGAGGACCTCTGCAGGAGTAGTTACTTCAAGAAAGAAAGAGCTTTGCAGAGGAGCACCCAAGAAGTACGCGAATGATTTTGAGCTATGAGGTAGTTTATCTGCAAGCTTCTTCCCCACTGTTGAGAAAAATTTATTGAATTCGCTAGCCACCATGACAGGGTCTCTGACTGTAGTACCATTATCGAGTTTCAATTCCGAGATGGGGGTATCATCTCTGGACTTGATTTTGATAATTTCATTTATAGTCTTCCAAGTGTGTTTTACATCACCTCGGTTGTTTTTGAGGATTTTATGGTAATACAATTGTTTTGATTTTCTCTGCAAATGATTTAAGATATTTTTATATTTTTTAAAGTAAAGACGCTCAAGTAAATTTCCTTTTAAAAATTTTTTTTTGAACATTTGATTTTTGTGTTTGATGGACTTGCGAATCCCCCTAGTTATCCAAGGCTTCAAGTACAATTTATTTTCCCGACGTGATGCAAGTCGAAGTGGGGCATGTTTGTTGATTAACCATTTCAATTGGCCAAGGAAAGAATCGAAAGATAAATTAAAATTTGCTTTACAGAGAGCGGTATCAATGTAGTTGTTACACATCGACTCGACCTCAGATCTGAAAGAGTCGCTACAAAATTTTGTCAAATCTCGCTTCATCCGAGTTTTTGTCTTGGAAGAAACATTTAAACCAGAGATTGTACAAATTACAGGAAAATGGTCAGTAATATCACTAAGCAAAATAAATGATGAAGAGACATTACCTATGTTATTTGTATAGATATGATCTATGAGGGTGTGGGTGGATGATGTGACTCTAGTTGGTTTTGTAATCACAGGCAATACGAAATAGGACATAAGCATGTCCAAATATTTAGCAGTGGGATTGTCATGGGTGTCAAGTAGGTTGATGTTGAAGTCACCTAATATTACAAACCTCTTTTTCGCCATTGCCAGCTTCTCGAAAACAAGAGCCATTGCTCCAGAAAATGAGGGTATATTACATTTGGGGTGTTTGTAAATGACACCAACTACAAATCTCTGGTTGTTCGAGTTAAGTTTGATCTCTACCCACAAGTCCTCACAATTTGGAAATCCTAAATCAAATTCTTGGATCACCTGGTAATCTAAGTTGCTTTTAAGATAAAAACCTACACCATCAGCTTGGGTAGGAGTAGGAACATATATAAAGTTATATCCTGGGATGTCGACATTTTCGGCCATTCCCCCAGCTTTAATTCTTGTCTCGCTTAGCGCAATAATATGTGGGAGATAGTGAAAATTTGATGTCAATTCGACTAAGCGGTCAATGTATTTTGGTAGAGATCTGATGTTGAAGTGTACCAAAATAAGGTCAGATGGTAGAAATCTAGATGAGACCTCACTGATCTCGTTTAACTCGAGGTATCGACAGTGAGTTGTACTAACATGATGATGTAAATTGTTAGATTCCCAGTTCATTTTGGAACAATATATAGGTACATCATGGACAGTAGACATTGAATCGTATTGAATAAGTGAATAAAAAGTATACACAGAAACTTGTTAATAAAGGGCTTACATTGAAAGTGGGGCCTAATAGCAACAATAGAGTTAGATTTAAAATAACAATAGATAGAAAATTACAGTGGGAATTACAATTAATCAACTTATCTGATTTTTTGCAGATCTTCTTCATCTGATATCGACAGGGTATTGGTATCCTTGTTTTTTTTCACCAACACTCGCCCATTGGAAGTCCAAAGAAAGGCGTACCCACATCGTTTTTTCAGGATCTTAGCTTGATAGAACAGGTTTTTATTTTTTTCTGTTAAGTTTTCCACAATAAAAGCTTTTGATAAATTGGTTAAAGGTGATTTGTTGGAAGCAGTTCTTATGAGGTTGCGATTTTTAAGAATTTTGCTTCGGATTTTTCTGTTAGTGAACTTGGCGATTATTGGCTTGTGGATATTAGAGTTGTGAGTGGGACTGCGATGTGTAACTGAGATATCAGATGGTTTGATATCTACATGAATCAGTTTTCCTATTTCCATTATTAGTTTATCTGTGTCCTCATTCACAGCTGGGGCAAGACCATGAAACTCTAGATTGTCGAGTCGAGAGCGCCTTTCATGTTCCTCCATTTTTTCTGTGGCATAATACAGATCTTCCTCAAGATCATAAACCAAATCTTCTAATTCTCTTATTCTTTTGTCACAGTTTATAATTTTTCCTTCCATAAATTTCTGCTTTGCGGATAATTTATCGAACATATCCGACTGAAAATTCTGGGTTTCCTTGATTAAGGCAATGTCCTCTTTTATTTCCTTTAAAGATTGGATTTGGTCTTCCATACATTCTTTAAGGCCTGGGCTTAGGGGTATGTATTCCGAAGTAAGATTTGCTGTATTGAAGTTCTCAGCAAGGTACTTGGTGATTAGAGATGGTAGTTGGCTTTCTATTTGTCTCTGGATTGCTTCCTGTAGATTTTTTTGAAAATTAGGTCCCTCTTGTTGATATGAAACAGGACCTATTGGGGAGAGGCCAGGGTCTGGTAGGCTTCTGCTTAGACGAGGTTTCGGCTTCGGCTTTTCGATGTAGTTGAAAGCAGCCATGTCAGTTTTGGAGTTCGACATATCGCTGATGTAGATTGTAAATCGTCAGTGATGTTTACTATTTAAGTTAGACTATAAGCTATTTTAAGATCTTAATCAAAACAGCAATAAAGCTTTTCGACTCTCGCTAAAGCCCTCAATAAAAATCCCGATTTTCACAAAACCAGAACCTAAAAAGGGAGCACCCCTACAACATGAATCCTAACCGGTACACACATACCATTTTCAGGTAGTGCGCCATCTTGGTGCGCATACTTCTGGAGGTCCTAAAAAGGAATAGTACCAGTAGTCATATGGTTGGGTGGTAGGATATTATTATTACCAGGAAGAATATCAAAAGGACCAAATAATTAATAATTTCATATTTTTATTGCATTTTGAAACAAAAACTTGCATAATAATACAGTAAAAAAAAAACTAAAAGATTATGAAAAAAAAAATTGAAAGAGATAGTCAATCATGTACTAGGGCAGGTTGATCTAGCGAAGACAAGATTTATAATTCTTGATGTGACCCGTGATGTAGAATGATGGATGGGTGATTTGAGAAGATTGGTAGTTTAATTCCCAATATCAAAACATAAACAGTTGCATTTATTGACAAATTCAATCTTTCTGCACATGCTTTGAAGTAAGACAAATATGGCAAGATGCACTACATGAGCAACTTCGCATCTATATAATTCCATTCTTCATGCAGCCAGTTTTGAAAGCTTCAATTCGTTCCAGAATATATGCCCTGTGAAATGATGCAACAAAATAACTGGATGAAACTAAAACCTTTTAATACACTGCTAATAGCTTTTTGTTAATCTATCTGGAACAGTAAACTACCACCCTATCTTACAAAGCAACATTAATGAGTTAACTATTGAAAAATGATCATCTTTTTATTTATGCAATATATGGTTGTTCAGGTGTGCTAGAAGAATAAAATGAATGAAAGATTTCTGCTCTACTGTAACTAACTACAAAGGATATCTAACCTTGCTCTTTTAACCATTTCAGAGCCTGTCCATCTAGGACTATAAGGATAGTTTGAATGAGTAACTTGATACAACTCTCCTCGTTTTGTAACGTGGTAAGCAGATTGAAATATGAGTTTCGGCTGCTCTTGTGGAAACAATCTGCTGAGAGTGACTGAAAAATACAGTGAAAAATTTACTAAAAATCATCACAAGATTAGAACATAAACATAACTTTCTTTGTAAACAATTTAGAAATAGAAGTTATTGGTAGTGATAAAAATTGGGCGCTCCATAAGTATGAGCACCAAGATGGCGCACAACCTGAACATAGTATGTGTACTACCAATAACTCAAATTACAAAGAAATATTTCTAAACTGGATGTTATAGAAGCAAAGTTTAGCAATGAACAAAAGTGGTTATACTAATATATCGATACTCCCAAGTAGGCGAACCAAGATGGCAGACACCAGAACGTAGTAGGTGTACCAGATTAGGGTTAGGCCCTAATTTTATTCTAATTTTCCTATTTTTAAGTTCTATTACGAGTTCTGGGACTAGCCAAGTGACTCCCGTAGTATTTGTACCTCAAATTATGGCCTAACCCTAACTTGGTACAAATACTACATTCAGGTGTCCACCATCTTGGTTCACATACTTCGAGAGTACCAATATATCTAATGCCTACAAAAATACTAATCGGATCATAAATCATGACTGTGAAAACTGAAAAAGTTGATACCATATTAAAAAAGCTACCGGTATGTCCTTTTTGAAACTTTTTCTGATAAGTATACCCTTATATGCATTAACTATTAAAAAGAAAAACAAACATTTTTTTCTTGATTTATGTCAATGTAAGTAGCATCTGTTTAATTTTAAGCGTAATATTTCCTGATACAGTATATCATGATTCTGCAATAATACAGATAGAAGACCGCTGTTTTTGAGCAACTATTTATACATGGAATGATCAGCTTAATAACATACCATGAACAAGGAAGTAGAAATCTTCATGACTGAACATCAGGCTAATCTTTCGAAAATCTTCTGCATCATACTCAAGAATATTGCTAAAATTTAAACAATTAAAAGAAGTGTAAAACAACACTTGTTATGATAAATGAAATTACTGTTTTATCAGCCATAACATCAAGTTGATCAAAATTAGAGATATTAAGTATTACAACTGTACAAAACATATAATTCTCATTTCTATGTTGAAAAATTGCAGTAAAACATAGGTAATAACCTCGAAAACTGACAGAGCAATGATGCCACATATTCTCTTCTTTTTGAATGTCCATTTTTCAACAAAGCCACTAATTCTTGAAGATTTTTATGAACTGATTGAATGTATTCAAGTAAAATAGTGTTTTGTCGACTGTAGTGCGGCAACTTCATGGCATTTCGACCTCCCAATACACTGAATAAGAAGTTTTGTTTTAACAAAGTTTCTTCTATTCCAATATTCCTGAACACTGAACAGATATGTGCTGAAAACTCAGTGCTAAATATCACAAAATGGGTTACTGCTAATAAATGCCAAAGTGTGCATATCAGTCAAACTCCAGCCAGTACATAGACATAGACCAATACAATTATTTTAATAAGAGTGGTAGAAATCTACCTATGAAAGTTTAAATTTAATCTTATTGGGCACTTCTATGCACAACAGACTATTTTAAAAAGATGATGGTACCTGGAATGTAAAAACATCAGTTATGAATGACGTCTGTGATTAAAATAGGATGTCAACAAACATAACATGACTTACTGTTCCATTCTAGGAGGCATGTATAGTTGGGGAACAATTTTTCCACTGTTTGCAGTTGATCGAATGAACAATACTGGTTGGAGAAAACCAGGATCAATGGGAGGTGAATCCTGAAAAGCATTTGATCATCAGGATCAAATTGAGACAACAACCATATAAATCAAAATCTTAGTTCAAATTATCTTATGGAACTACAACTGCCATTCAATTGTTTTATATTGACTAAAATTGTTTTAAAAGTTAGTTTAAAACGCTTAATTAAAATTTGCTAGCTTACAATTACATTCAAACATCAATGAAATATGTGATTTGGACACTTCAAAAGCAGATGTTAAAATTTGCTTGTTTATCAATCAGATAAAACACTCCACAACAATGAAATATATTTTGTAATTAATAGGTTGAAAGAGCACTTATCTATTCTCAATATATGAGTCATTCATGCAAATATTATTCATGATGCTAAGGTATTTGACAAGCCAGCCAAATTCAGTTCAATTTATACAATATATATATATAATGTATAGGCAATATCCAGGTTTGATACATAAAACATATACTGGCTCCCAGAACTTTTTCACTTCTTTAAACAACTAAAAAACGTCAAATTTCTCATGTTACAAACCTTGAAACAGATGTCAGGAATTTGACTTGAATCCAATTGGATCTGAACTAACACACTGAATGTGAATCGAGGTGACTGAAAACAATAATTCATGAAAATGTCAAGATTTAACAGTTCAGTGCTGATTTTATCTTATAACATGTTTATTTGGCTTTGGCAACCTCTAGAAATTAATTCCACGGAATACCTCAATGAACAATTTCAGTTGAACTATATATATATGTTCTTATGCACTTTGGGCATGGCATGGCACTCACTCTGGCGTCGCCAAACTAGTTGATCACTGAAAAAATACTCAAAAACGTATTTGTTTATAACATGACGTTGGTAAACACTAGAGCTCGATCGATATCACTTTTTGACGCCGATACCGATATAACGCCTAACAAGTGGCCGATAACCGATATGCCGGTTTTAAAAAAAATCATATTTTGAGCCACAAAATGGGCTTTTATTATGTACCTCGAAAGTCTGTAGTTTCATTTTGATATTTATTATCATTGCAGTAAGAATCTCATTTAACTAACTCCAGTTAATGCTTGAACAAATGTTATTCTGTAACTTTTCCTGTGACTTCAATATCAGTCTAGCCTTTTCCAGGAAAGAGAATTGTTAATCTGACGTTTTTAAACATAACTGTGGCCGTGTGCATATGTTGAGGGTGTTGGAAAATTATAGATTGATATTTTTTTTAAAGTGAATCGAGATAATGATAAATTCCTTCGATATTGTGATAGCATATGTGCAGTATGTGAAATTTTTAATAACTATGTTTCATGACTCTCAATACCTTATTTAGTCAATTATAATGGATTGAGTTTTTTTGTGTAATTCTCAGCAAAATGATAAACAACCATCAATCAATATTGATAAAACTGTTACCCCAGAAATTCAAAATTCAATTTGGAAAGGTCACAAATTCGCAACTACTTTGATGACATTATTGCTTTGAGCTATCTGTACCATGTTTGTGTGAGTACTCACCGGCTTCAACTCGATTTTATTTATAGAACCACCGTTTTCTATTGATACTAAATTTGCTTTTTTCTCATTGTGCACTCTATCGAAAACGTTACTCCTGATAATAACTTTTCAGTTATGATCATGCATGAAATGGCTAATCATGTGCCAACGGAAATTAGGAGAGACACCTTTTTAACGCAAAATGAAAGCGAGAGAAATATTGGGAAACCAGCAGTTATGCAGAGGCGAGAGCCGTTGAAGCACGCATCCCAGCGCTTGCCGAGTATGGCCGTTATATATTGGCAAACACTGAATATCGGCTCGATATATCGGTCGAACTCTAGAACACACCCTGTGATACAGTGCGCTAGGAACAAATACGAAGTCATTTGTATGCAATAAAATGCATAAATAAATGATGATGAGCCAATGAAAGCCTATACCAGGACGACCCCAAAGACAAGTTTCAAGTGTCCAGTGCGACCCCAGGTCAATATATATTTCATGAAACTTTAGAGCTTCTTTCACTGGCTTTTTGAATTTGGTCATGTTGTGGTATTAGGTAAAATAAGCTAAAACCAAACAGTGATGTCACAATAAGCACCTACAATTTCTATAGCATAAGCATAGAGCGATGTCTATGGGCCTGTTTTACAATAAGCCATGGTACAAACTGCTAAATTTAACATGGTTTGTCAAATCTTAGATGTTTTGTACATCCATTTTCAACCATACCTTAGCGACCCCATGACCTGTTTGCAACCTTAGCTACTTATCACTTCGACCTAATTTGGGGTCGCGACCCCTAGTTTGGAAACCCCTGGCCTATACCATCAATTAACGCAGAAAATGAGAGCAATGACAATGTTACTAAAAGTTTTGGAGCATAATTTTTCTTACACCATATCGATCTTCTTCCTTTACCACACAGGCATCTAGAAATGGATATTCATTTGAAGCTAGTACTTCCTCCACATTCTTTGACAATTTGGGATCAGCTTCCGACAATAGTTTCAAATGATGTTTCTTATAAAGTCTAGAATAAAGAGATTTATAAAAAAGTGTACCTTGTGCACTTCAACATAAATATAAGTTTTTATCAACAGTAAGTCAGTTGACTGTATTTTAGTCGTAAGAACACTCTTTGTTAAGTTTATTTAATTTGTGTCCAGTTTGTATATAGCAAAAACACAGTTATTATATGTTATTGAAGCAAAGAAGCATGAACAAAAATTGATCATGAGACAGCAAAACAGAATCCAATCCTCACTTTAAAAGGTCTTTTAAAACATTCAACAGCGAATCAGATTCCTTCGAATTCCAATTTATTAAATGCGGAATGTCTTCATAATCAGGATCAAATCCATCTTGATCAGATATTAGAAAATCTGGCAATTCTTCACAATCAAGTCCATCAAACAAAACTCTCCCTAAATAATGTAAATATAATTCGTGGATGAAAAATAAGCTTAAAAAAGTCACAAAAGCCCCGAACAATATTATTTATTAATAAGTGACCACTCTGAGATTTGGAATTTCGTTACCGATATCTGCATTGAATAAAATTAACTCCTACAATACAAATATTTTACAGGTGTCACTTCTGGGAGACAAGCTCGAGAAATTATTTTTCAAGTTTAATGGGAGTTCTTTCCATCAAACATCACAATCAAGGTCTAATGAAGACCTGACCTGTGGTGAATAGGGCTGGGAATGGTTAATCATGATTAATCTTGGATATAAATAAAGTAGTAGGCTAGTATTTTATTCCATCAACAATGTAGAATGGTTCATACACTACATTTCAAAAGTGGTATTGACCAGTGAATAATTTGTCTGTGACTTTCTATGTTTTGTGCCTGATAGGCAATATTTTCTGCAGATTACATGCCATAATATATACATACATTGTAATGTTGCTCCTGCAAATGGTATGCAAATCGTGAATATATCACATTCTTCACTGCCAGTTTCAGAAGAATTTTGTGATGTACTGAAAAGAGAAATAAAGAAATGAATACAAATGAGCAGTTAAGCACTTTTTATTACTACCAAGCAGTGCTAATGCTATCACAGGCAGCATAGTGGTCAAAATGAAAAAAATAAAATTATCTCAGTACCAAAGAATTCTTGACAAGGCAATCATGCTTGTGTTTTCAATAACATGAGACTAATTAATTAGGTCACAACACATGGTCATTTCACCTGCTAGTGAAATCCTTGAGAGAGGCTTTGCCAGCACAAAGATTCAAGTCAGCTTCGGTCAATCGAGATAACAACGGTTCAATCCAGGGAAAAACATCCATTTCACAAATTTCATCCATTCTATCCATTTATATGTTTTATTAATAATTGAGTTCTAAAAAATTATATATTTATAGTTATTCATCTCAAAACAAACGAAATATAAACAAAAATCTACAATATCTACAGTGAAAACCATACAAAAATAACCAAATTAACAGTGAAAATATATTAAAAAGTTTATCAAACAATTTGGAACAGTTAACAATGTCTAGATAGGGATGTTAATCAATAGGAAATTCAGAAATGTCTGTTCTGTTCATATTCAACTAAAGTAGAACTACGTATTTAAGTACCGTATGCTATTTCTGGTGGATTAATATGATAGGTACAATATAAATTCATATGGAAAAGTAGCAAGCATTTTTAACTACACATTGTCTGCAATAAACTAAGAATACTACTGATATGCACAATGAAATACATCCATAAAATTACAGTGCATAAATCATGAATGACAGATTTGAAAAACACTCATTATAGGTAAGAATAATATACAGTAATTAAATGGTGCACTATTATCAACTATTGTTCTCATAAAACTTTTATAGGACTGATAAAAACCTACTGAAAGCATGAAAATGTTTCTCACTACGGTATGTTGGTGAATTGCCAAACTGATTCAACTTCAGAGCGACCCTTAATTTCTCTAAAACTCGGGTAATTGAGTTGTTACCAGTGGCCTACATTGTGCCTTAGTAAACTACTTTTATCACATTCACAAGATATTGGACATAAAAAACTTTCAGTCTTAATGATAATAAGAAAACATTCAAGTTAACTCCAGCATGCAAAATAAACAGTCTCATATGACTATTTCAGGAACTCAAATAGCATCAAAAAAACATGTTTTATCAGATGGGAGCCAGTCAGGTGAATGAATGTAAATGTTACACTTCAAAAACATCCTTGATATTCTGTTTGTCAATTTCAGCATTGTATGCATCAATTTCTATGTTTTCATCTCTGAGATACTCATCAACAAATTTTGACATATTGGGATGATGCATCATTTTGTTGTTGTCAAACAAACTAACATAGAATGAGCCATTGTAAAAAAATCCTTCAGGAAGACGTCGGGTGGAATTTTCTTCATGAATCATCTGAATTTCGTCTTTCGTTAGATGCTGTTTTGTCTTGTGACATTTCTTACTTGGTTTCTGCCTCCCACACTTCCGTAGCCAATCCATTAGTGCATCCTTGTTCAAATCCATGCCTTGAAATTCCAGATAATAAGACTTTGATTTTGAAGTACTGTTCTTTGAAGATGGTGGGGTGGGAAGTGTTGGTTGCTCAATTTTAGCATTCAGAGAAACTTCATTCATAGCAGAAGCAAAGCTGACTTCAAAATCTTGATTTGGTGAATCTGTAAATGCTACACAACCACTTACAAAACATACCCCCCCAGTAGGTTGCTGCAATGCCAAGGAGGTTTTAAGGCCTCTTGAACGAGCGCAAAATGTCCCTTTTATGAGTGGTTGAGAAAATTCAAGGACAACTTTGGAAACGGAAGGATTACTCAATTTTGATTCATATCTTCCTAATGACAATGCTGGTCTGAGCATAAAGCGTTCCTTCTGCATCCTTGCACTCATGAAACTGTCTTCGGCCAAGATGAGTTCAAAATCACTCTTTCTTATCAATTTACCACCAGGACATATAAGAAATGCAGCTTGTTTGTTCATGCTGCGGAGAAGTGCTTGCACCAATGTTGTATTTTTATCATTGATTTCAGCAGCCTCAATTGATGGAGTAAAAAAAGCAAAATTGCTTACTACTCCAAGTAAGCACTGATCAAAGAACTTTGGGTAATTTTGTCGTTCTGTGAAATTGATAGATTTGGGCCAAATACAAGTTGTCACGGCTCCAAGTTTCATCTGCTCACGAATAGATATATCAGGATGATAGGTTATGCATTGAACGATCTCACACAAGTCAAAAAATCCAACCGCCAATACGACAATTCGCAGCTTTTTCCTGGCTGCAGCACTTGGTCTTGCTACATGTTTACGTCCAATAGCCTGAGTGAGTTGTTCCACTAAATTTTCCCTGTGTAACATAAAGAGTGTCTGTGATGTGTTATTAACTGGTCTAATAACAACCCATCTGACTTTTTCTTTGTTCAAAGTCACTAGTTGTCGGCTAATATTTTCAGCCCCTGAAGATGGCAATCCAGCAATCAATGTTACAGGTACTTTTTCATCCTCCATTTTACCATTTACCTCATTAGAAACAGAATTGTTTCCAAAAAGGATAGACATGGTTGGTCGTGGTATTGGTAAACCTCCCGCAACAGATGCTACTGTCAAATGAGAAACAAATTCTTTTACAGTAGTATTTGCAGATATAGCAGATTTCTGGAACGTTTCTTTGGTTACATCAAGATGCTTTTCATGAACATTTTGAATAATTTTATACATTTGGTCAAGATCAGATGACAACGACTTCATGTGTTTCAATATTCCATCTGACACAGAAGCATGCACAACACATGCGTAAAACTCTTTATAGGCTGGTGTACCTGGCATGAGGGCCAAAATTATACACTTACTCGCCTGGGTCAGTGAAACATCTGCCATTGTATTGATTTCTCCTCTGCATTGTGCTGGTATTCTTGTCCAGAATGTCCTATTTTCTGGCAAATCAAAATTTATCACAAGAATACAGACTTTACCAGGGGAATTGCTATCATAATATTGAATCCCAGTTTGTAGTAAGAGATCTTCCATGTTTGCAGCATTCAGATAAACACTTCCATCTTCATTAAACCGAACATTAGCTTTACAAGGAGAATACATCAGTGACTTGGAGCACACCACCAAATCTTTGCAGTAAGCTAATGACTCCTGTCCATCAAACTTGTAGTCAGATTTGACAGTCTCAAGCAGCCATTTTTTGTAAGATGGAATGTCTGATGTCAAGACATTAAAAGCAGAATTCAAACAAGATTGTTCTCCATCAATAACTCGAAGCGATGATACGATGAAAGTATCACAAAACACAATAGAACCAATTGCTTCACCGACATGTGAAGTTTTTATGTTTTCAAGAGCAACACGAATCACATTTATATTTTGGAAAGATTTTCCTTCATTGCTCCGAAGTACCTGGCCAGTTTTATCACATGATATAATTTTGCATTTCGCATCAAAGACCAAAGATCCTGCAACCCCCTTCGCAAGTAAATACTCAATGACTTTTTTCTCCGCTTTTGGGGCATCAAGTGATGATACATACTCAGAAATAGCAATGGAAGCACCTTCAACGCATGCAGCATACAAATTCACAAGGTCATTAAACTCCTTGTCATTCTCACCAGTGCTACCACTCTTAAAGAAGTATGTTCGAGTGCACACCAGAGGACAATTAGGGGCAATGCATTGCATTACCATATGGTATGGGAGAGACTTCCCCTTTCCTGATGTAGATTTAATATTTGTGCCCATTGCCTTATATTCCTTGCTTGATCCCAGAGAGCGTGTTCCAAACATCACATATGGTTTAAGGGGAGGGTCCACACTGGCCCTTTCTTCATGTTTAGCTATTTGGCCATGTTTAAAATAGCATTGGAGGGGTTCAAGAACCTGTTCTTCTTTCAACTGTAAAATCATTTTGCATTTCATGGCATTCTGAATCACATTTGTAGCTTCATACCAATGACGTTGAAATAATCCAAAAGACCGGAATATTGTGTCTTCAAACACAAATGGATCACACTGATTGTAAACAGGCAACAGGAACTTCCTCATATTTATTACTTTGTGATCAAAAGAAAAATCTTTGCCAACACCAATATCTTCAGAGGCATATGATTGCATGACAGGCCATTTTTTGACAGGTATCTCACAATTTCCATTGGTATCATTTGCAGTAACAGATCCACTGTATGAAATGCCAATTGTATCGCTCTTCCTCAGCATCGAAATGAAGCTTTTCACTTTGTAATTCTCTTCAATGTCAGTGTCCCGAATTTTGTTTTTTGCATCTTGTAATCGGCAATAAATCTGTAGATTTTTCCAGTGTGTAACATAAGGTAGAATATAGTTGTACAACAATGAACCACAATACAATGATACAGAATCAGGTCGAATGAAGAAGATCACATCCTCAGTATCTTCTTCTTCTAATCCCGAGTTTTCTAATTCAGTTTGTCGATTTGAAAAAAATCCAAAAGTCAAATAGTTTGCAAGTTCACGACATCCCTCGTTAAATCTTCCATCAACACCCAGAACTACAAGAATTGCATCCACTGATTCTTTCGAATTCACATTGTTTTTCAACAAATTTTGAACACTTCGAAGCCTTTGGCAACTCAATGAAGTTGAAAACTTATTTCTTTTTGCAATTGGTTTAATGATATCAGTCATTTTTAATTTATATAACGAAATCCTATATGAATGCATCAATGGAAAAAATATATTATTGAAAAAACAGCAAATGATACTCCTTGTCTGGACCCTAAGGTCATTCTGTCATTACATCAAATAGCCGGGTCTCATGTACTTTCCTACCTAACATACTTCTAGTGGGCGTAGCATGAAAAATTTTTCACGTATCAATCCTAACCCCCACCTGACTACACCATCCAAAAATTACGTCATTACGACGTCACAGTGACGTAATGGAGCCCTTCAAACTATACGAACTGCCATCCAAGACGCGCAAATGAGCACCCGAAATCGAACAGTTGGTTCTCTCGTTTTCTCGTCGCAACGATTCCAATAGGAGAGAGACCGATAACGTCAGTCAGTTTTTTATCGTCAGCGCCAATGCCGTTCGGTCGATCGTGCGTATATTTAGCAAGCTCTATGCCGTGATTGTGATGTCGTAGGGATTTAACTTTTGGATGGCGTAGTCAGATGGGGGTTAGGATTGACATATCAAAAAATTGTTATGCTACGCCCACTAGAAGTACGTTAGGTGCGAAACTACACGAGACCCAAATAGCCTACAACAACAAATCATAATCAACTGCATATAGGAAGAAAACCTTGGTGCAAGAACAAAATAATAACAAAACGATCTAGCTAACTTATATGTACACTTCGTTTCCAATAATTGAATTGAATAAACCACTAAGACAGGGTGGGCAAAATAAAGCTCACTTCACAGCCCACTAACTAAGTCCATTATCTGTAACTGGACCCCCTCAGGAATTGTTGTAAATTGTAACCGGTAGGCACTTATTTAGGCACCTCGAAAAAAAGGTGAAATGGACGTAGTAACTCCTAGAAAAATATTGACAATTTTCAACTAATTAATTATCATTTTAAAAGTTATTACGCCCATTTCACCTTTTTTCGATGTGCCTAAATAAATGCCTAAAAAAGTGCCTACCGGTAACAATTTATTATTTCTAAATTCCAGTACTAGACTCAAGTGCATCTATTGGATATTTACCCAGGCTAATCAGTGTGGGTAATATGTTTATGTCTCTGTCTTTTATTAGTGATAATTGCCATTTTCTTTATTTTTCGAAGTGCCTAAATATGTGCCTAGCATATGTGGTGACCAAGCGCGTGCGACTGCCTTTAATACTACGTTTTAAATATTGTTATTGAGTTTGCCCGTTGCAATTTGCGTTTTCAACATTTCATTTGACCATTTTTAACTAATTAATTATGTTTTTAAAAGGTATTACGCCCTTTTTACTTTTTTTCCAAAGTGCCTAAAAAAGTGCCTAATTTGCAAGTGCCTACTTTTAGTCCGTCCTAGGCCGCGAGCCGAGGCCCTGAAAAACGCCTAGAAAGTGAGTTTCGTAGCGCACATCAGGTAATTACCTGAAAATGATTTTAAAATGTTCCTTAAAAATTTAGTAACAAATATTGCCTTGTTCCCACTTCCAAAAGTTGCACGTTTTACGGAAAAGACGCTTTTACTACAAGAAATATGTGCTACGATCTGTCCTATATTCTCTACATTTTCGGCACTGAACAATGACTTCTGCATGACGTAACAATTGAATTAAACCAGCTGTTAGCGAGCTGATGAATATTAGTTATTTCTGCTCGACCTTGCGCTGAGTTGGGCAGGCTTTCCATAGCCCTGTTTAGTTATTATTAGTTAAGTTATGCTAAGACGTTGTTGAAAAATGTATAAGTAAATTATTAAACACTTGTAGATCCTTACCACGGATATGGGCCGTGAGACGAAACCATGAAAACGCCCAGAAAATGAGTTTCGTAGCGCACATCTGGTAACTAAATAAATTCTTCAGTTTTGTGTGAAAACGAACATAATGAACGCATTACAGCTTGTTCCACAATCCTGGTGCGAAATTGAATATAAGAGGTTCCCGGAAATTCAATAACCATAAGTTTACAACGCATACATAAGAACTATGCAATTCGAGAGCCCTACAGCACACTAACACAAATGTATTCCTGTAATGTTTTGCCTGACCAAAATCGGACTTCCTCAGTCAATCATAATTTATTAGGTAGATTACGAAAAATATGGCATACATGTAACCAACAACAAAAAATACTTTAATTGTGTGACAGGAGTCGGGAGTGACCTCGAAAGCAGCGACACCAACAACGCTGATTCACATTTGAGAATAAATTTTATGTAATAACCACAAGCAGTTTACAACAAGAACAGCATAAAAAGCTACATCCATTTTATAGAAGCTATCAAGTATCACATGATTTATTTTTAAGTAATGAAGTCACAAATTAACATCGTGAGCACGAAAACACAAATAAATCAGTTATTTCTCACTTAGAAATTTACCGCAAAAGTCAAGAAAATTAAATGAATGTACAATATGTACATAACATAGTGAACAGAAATATTACAATTTACAATTAATCTTTTTTTAGTTTACGTGGTTATGTATTTGAACAAAGGCAATAATATTTCTAGAAACAGGACTACGACACTAACAAATGTCCGAAAAAAAAACAAATGTATGATACTTATTAAATCAACTGTAATATCTAATTCACTTTCTTCTGAATTGTTTTCGAAATCCACTATCTCAAAAATCGACTTTTCCTCTATAGGTGTACTGTGATTTCTGCAGTCAATACAAAAACAAAAATCTGTGCAATTTAAGTTGATTTTGGCACACTTTCATAAATTATTTTGACTATTTTTCTTTGCAGTTTGCCAACTCAAGAACTGATTTGAGGGCCACATGCTTCTTCAGTGAATCATTGTTGGGTGGAGAGTATAATCCTTATGTTTGACAGTGTTAAATAGACGTGCCCTGGTTTCATTTACATTCTTCATATCCTCTTCAAATTCCTCAGCTTTATTTATTAATACCTCGTTCACCTCAAAAGATCTTCATAGTCGAGGGAAAAAAATGAATTGAAAATCTCAATGAAGTCTCCAACATGAATTTGATGGGCAGTTCCAATTGCAGAAAAGTGCTAAAGTATTTCAATATGAATAGCCCATCTAAGCTGTTTGCAACTATTATGATTCTCATATACTTTTAAGCTTCAAGACTTCTTGTTTAATCCATTTTATAGCACTGATAGCAGCAGGGATCAGAGCCTGCGTTAGGTCGGATTGGTGGAACATTGCCGTTTTCTTTTGTAGTACAGTATCTAAAATAAGGAAGAAAATAATATTTGGAGCAGCATGATTTTAAAAATACCCCTAAATACTAACTAATACCTTGAATACATAATGCATTTTATCTGATGTACTAAATGAGCGATTATATGCTCATTGCATGTTCTACAGTCCAGCAGTGTTTGCATACCATTACTAGACTATATCTACACTAAATTTTGATATATCACAGTCTGAAATGTCCTATGACAGTATGAGTATGGACTATAAACTATATTTTGAAACATCAACTGTTTGTCTACAACTTCATTTCTCACCTCTCAATCATTTCCAATGCTACCTTTCTTTCCACTCCGGCATAACTTATCATTGCTTCCCAGGTTCTTGTCGACTCTATGAATTTAGATTTAGAACAACCGACATTAGTAAAATTGATTAATTTCTTCTCTTTCACACAACCGTGCATTACAGAAACAGCCATTCATTTCTATTTCCAAATATGCTGTGGCCTATATAGTAGTATAAGTCTGCTGAATAGTCAAGAAGAGTCATTAAATTAATCATAAACATTTCATGCAAGCCAGAAAATATCGTTGTTTGTGACATATTATTCTAGGTCTAGCCTTCCTTGGAGTTACCGCACCGTACCTATTTAACAACGTCTTATGAGCTAGTGCTCAACTAAAATTGCTATTTATGGCAAGGATATACAAGTGTTTAATATCTTACCTATACTTTTCAACACCTCCTTAGAATAACTGGACTAATATTACCGGTAACTGAAAAAAACTATGGAAAGGCTACTCAACGCAAAAGCGAGCAGTTGAGTACATCTGATATTCATCCGACCACTGGGGATCCACCTACAGCTGACTAACTTGACTGTTACGTCATGCAGAAGTCTGCGTTCATTGGCCCATGATACCGGAAAAGCAGAGAAAATAGGACAGATGGTAACACATATTTATTGTAGTAAAAGCGTCTTTTCTGTAAAACGTGCAACTTTTGGAAGTGGGAACAAGGCAATATTTGTTACTAAATTTCTAAGGAACATTTTAAAATCATTTTCAGGTAGTTACCTGATGTGCGCTACGAAACTGAAAGATAAATGGCCTCGGCTCGCGGCCTATCCCGCTTTCAAGACGTTTCCGTTGAATGAAAACATTCTCGATAGAAACTTGCGCCCGATGGACTTTCCCCGAGCATCGACTTCCTTGTTTACTTCGTGACATTGGCAAATCAGCAAGATGCAAAAAGTGACCTAACAATCCCTTTTCCGCATCCGCTCAGACACTTTTCTCACTCAGACAGATTTTCAAGCGTGGTTGTAAACATTACCTCGCTTTCGCGTTTTTGAACTCTATTCGTTAGTTTTCAGTTGTGTTTCGGAAACTTAAATATAAATCAGATAATTCAATGATCACTCTGTCTTCCTAGGTGTTTTAATTTAATTGCAGTATTAAAAATTAGTGTAGAAATAGCTGTGGTAGACTTGCCTGAAATTGTCTACCGGTATTTTTAAAATACAGATTGTTGTATGCGATGAATCATAATGATGGTTTGAAACACATACCCCATTTTACAGGCGCCAACTCGCAAAATCACTCTTAAAATAGCCCTGAAAATTTTGCAATGGTAAAGTATATGGAGAATTTTCCGGGGGTCAGAGGTCGGGGAGAGGTCCATTGCTTTCATCAGCGTGACATGTTATTTAGGCCGTAAAGGCCTTTACGTTTGTTGTTATTTTCCCTAAAACGCAAATGTTCCACAAATTTGTTCCACGATAACGATGAAAATTATTTTGTTTTTGTACTCGCGCGGAATTGTGAATCCGACGTTCATCGGCGGCGAGTTTCTAAAGAAAACGCAAATTTTTTGATTGAAAAGCGGCAATTTAAAATACTGAAAATAAAACCGTAAACAAAACAGTTTAAAACACGCTTTTCTAGGCAGTGAAAATCGTAAAATTTCGTGTGCCTCTGGCACACATTATGTTTGGTCCTCGTTTAAAAATATATTGTCCCTAATTGAGGGCGGGATTTGCCTGATTATCCATTACTTTAATTAAATTGCCGTTAAAAATTTTTGTGTTAACATTATACAAGGTTTGAAACATCATTTTCTCCCGGGCTGTGAGAATGTATATAATATAATTAATCTAAAGTATATGCAATCAATTTTTATTGTGCTGAAATAAATTTTACTCTAAGATTTTACGTCACATTTATGCGTTTTTCGAACGGTTTTAATAATTCGAGTGGCGGCATTTTGATTGAGCGGAGTCAGTGTTACACCTCTCAAATTTTTTTGTCGACGCAACCGCAGGTTAAATTGAAAACAATTAAATTAATAAAGCAAGACATTTCAAATATGCCCGTATCGGTCACGAATTCATCACTTTGCACAACAGAAAAATATATTTTCGTTGTCATATGATGTTTAAATTATTTTTTGCTTGGAGGAATCGTGGACTATGGGCCATGCACGTCCACACACCCGCGAGTAGAAACGGGAATAGGATTCTGACCTGTTTTTAGTTATTTATCAGCCAAACGCTCAAGTAATTTGGCTATTTTACTGTCAAATTTTCATATTGACGTTTTCAATATTACATAGTAATTATGAAGAAATATATCAATAGAATATTAGTGGATTTTGGGACATAATCTCGCGCACGTAACTCAATGTATCAATTTGATAGAATAAGTAGGCTAAACATTCATTTATTTTACCACCCTTGTAGCCAAAGCTTGTGATCAGGGATGGCAATACTCATTGACTATTTTGAATACATTCTGAAAAATATATCGATACTGAAATTCCGAATACATTGTAAAATCCCCCACATAAATACTATTCACTTTTCTAAAATTCAGGGACATAGAAATTAGGCTTTGATAATGTTATTATTGTAAAGCAGTCATAAGGCATGTGTGATATAAATGAAATTGTGATTTTCTTGCTTCTAAGGAAAGAGACTTAATATGCATTACAGTATTTATATCTATAAATTGTGGTGTTAGCTGAAAGCACACAAATAAGAGCAACTAGGCTCCTAGTTTTAAACCATAGAGTAGAATCGGAGTCTTTATTAACAGCATACGCACATTTTGGCACGATTATAAATTCTGTCTGTTTATCGTCAAGCGAGAGTGTCATTTACTCCATCGACATCGTTAAGCTAAATTTCGACATCATCATCTCTTTTCACAGGTAATAAATATTGTGATTCCACTAATTTTAATTTTGTTTAACCGTAAATATATACTATATATGTCCATTAAATAGTAGGGATGGGGGAGCTCCAGAAGTATGTGCACCAAGGTGGCGCACAACATGAACGTATTATTTGTGTTCCGCATAGCGTTCAGGTTGTGCGACTAATAATCGATAGCCGATAACGATAACTCGTTTCCATGGTAACCAGGTATCCTGTTATCAAGGGCAATTGTCAAAATGCCCTTTTAATTATATTCCTTACTTCTTAAATACACATCGGTTTACTTATCTTGGAAATATCCTTTCTTGAAGTAATGTTTCGTACACTTGGGTAGCAATACGGATGATGCCTAGTTTCCATGGCAACGAAGAGTTTTCTTGGATGGCACCATACCCAAAATTAATCAGAAGATGCTACTGTACATGTGTGCCAAGTTTCATGCTTGCATCCAAAATTGCACAATTCTATCATATTTGAGGTCTTATCCTACAACAGGGATGGCGAACCTTTTTCAATTATCAGAAGTATAAATTATCAGAAATTATAATTTTATCGCGGAAAAGAAGAGAGTGGGTCACAGATATTTAATCAGTATTTGTATCATCTATAAGTAACTTCTGAAACAAATCTTATAAGTTTCTATTGGTGTAGTTTTGGGCTTTACTTATGCATCACTTCTATCAGGGACTTATTATGGCACTCAATTTTATGAAATTAGAGTACGAAAACACGCATATGAATTACCAAAAAAGTTTAGGATGAGGAAAATTATTTTACGGTTCCAAGGAGTTTGGAGGGAATTCCACTTTGATAGTGTTATATTTTTTAATCAGCTTTTAACCACATTAAGGCACTTTTACACTGCCCCATTGTTATTTCAGATTTCTAGGATTTTATTTCAAGTCTGAAAGATTTTGTTTTCTCAACGTCAATGTAGGTGGTCAACTAATAAAATGCAAAGTATCATCTAGTTCTCGTCACTGATATGTTACCATTTTTATTTTTTATTCGTCCCTTGGCGGGTCACGAATACAACGCAGTGGGTCACTTTGTGACCCGCGGGTCAGTGGTTCGCCATCCCTGTCTTACAACAACTGGACATCATCATCTTCATATTAAACTTGGGGAGAGCAAAGTTAAAGAGTCGACTTACTAACATTTTACCCTAGGCTCGTGGTCGGCAAACTTTATGTACTACAGGGTCGTCCAACCCGTGGCCCGCGGGCCATATGTGGCCCGCGGAAGCCTTTCGAGTGGCCCGCACTGTATTTTTCGGAATTGAATAAAACAAATTGAGTATAACTATTAGTCGAGTGATGTAGTATGCAAAGATGTGATACAACAGATTTGTCTATTTTCATGAAATGCGCTCTGCCAGCCCTTCCAAACGAACCATGAGTGCAATTTTGAATCATAACCAACTGGGAGGAGATATCGATACATAGAGGCGCATAGTCGCTACGTACATACATAAAATTCATAATACAATTATAAAAGCGAGATAGGCCTACTTCGTGGCAGAAATAATCGCAAAACAATCGAAGCCATTCTCACGTTGAGAATTTGTTAAGCAATGTATTGTTTGGATTGCCAATGTTTTATATCAGGAAATAAATTAGGCGTTTGCAAGAATTATTCTGTCAAGTCAAACGATTCTCGTAGTGTTGATGAGATTGGGAATTCTATAGCAGAAATCTCACTTGCAAAAGCAAGAAAGTTTTCATCGTATTCCTTGGCGCTTGACGAAAACACTGACACCATAGTCTGCTTCTCATCACGTGGGGAGTTAATGATGGTTTTGAAATTACTAAAGAGCTCGCGGCCATTGTCCTGATTAAGGATATCATTGGTGGCGCCCCATCAATGGTTTGGAAACAACAGTTTTATTGTTCTAATAATTGAGAAAGTTTAGCGTGAGGGTTTTGTTTGTTTTTTCATTAACCTGTAGTCAGTGTGTAGCAAAACTAAAACATAACTACCATGTTAAGTGGCCCGTGCACTTATTAGTAAACTACATGTAGCCTTTCGGCCAAAAAAGTTGGCCAACCCTGATGTACTACTTACGACTAAATTGGTCGCCATGGCTATTTCGGAATCGTGAAGTTGTCGTCTAATTGGCGATCGTTCACTGTTGCGTCACCGTCGGCCTCAGGGTTGAATTATCCGGATAACGGTTATCCGGATAACCGGTTAACCGAGAGTTATTTTGCTATCTAATATCCGGATATTATTGTGATGGTTAACCGGATAATAGAGCAGTATAAATAATGCATATGCGCATTAGTGATTTCTATATTTTTTGTTAAGTGGCAACTGACAATATATAGTAACAACTTTCATTCACACCACTCTGCCTATATTTTAGCCATCCGTAGAGTGAACATCACTATTACATGCCGCTCGATTTTTTTGTTACGTCTCGTAAAATATACTTATAAAATTAATACTTTGCGACGATTTGTGAAGATGTCGCTGCGATCATGACACTGCCTGATATTACCGCTTACTTTTTCAGTTGATAATAATTTTTCCATTGCGTAAAATATTCAATTTGTTGCCGATTCGAGCATTTTAAAATGTCTTTCCATATTAATTGTGTTCATCTATCTCACGATTACGTCGACTTACGTTAAAATAAAAGCACTTCTACTGTAGATATATATGAAAATACGTGGTGAGCTGCACGAATAAATACAGTTTTAATTCGTATTTTTGCGATCTTGCGAATTTATCATATTTGAGCTATTACTGTAATTCCAATGAGTATAATTTATTTAGTACAATAAATGCAGATGTTAATATATCAACATATTCGGGAGAAAAGTCGGATGCGGTCACGTCGGTATATAACGCCGAAAATTGTTTTATTTCGCCCGGAACTGAAATCGCGTAGTATGTTATCTATCGTCCTATGTATCTATCGTTGAAAAAAATAAATCTGACTGAAATTAAGGCAGTAAATGCTAACGAAAATACCACGACTCTTGATTTATGAGTCAGTGATAGGACTAGTTCGTTTTTTTTAACATCATCATTTTTTTTTGTCATTAAAAATTCACGGACTTTTCTCCCCCTGTATTATATTTTTTTTTTGGTACTTCTCACCGAAATGAAATGTTCGAAATGCATGATTTTGTGTGTTCGTGCTTTCATTTATATGTATGGTATTACAGTATATATGTACAAAGTTCGTCAATATTTCGTCGTGCAAGAAATCATTAAATATTACAGAACACAAAATACTATACTATAGAACTTTGTGATGGTTTTCGGTCAATTCTCCACAAAAATCTTGTGAAATGGGTTCGCTAAAATTAGCAGTAACTATCCTGTTAACCGGATAATTGAAATACGGGATACTGGGATATATCCGATATCCAGATAGTAAAAATTATAGGTATCCGAACTAACCCTAGTCGGCCTAACTTTTTTTGGGGGGGGGGGGTGGATTTCCATTAACCCCCGGCCTAGCATTTTGACTGTCAAGTTCATTATGAAGTTTGAGACAATATTTTTGGTTTTGCTACAGGCAAACGCGTAGGCCTAAAGAATAAAGGCAAGCAAGTACTTCTATATCCATTGTTACGTAACATTAGAGGCAAACGCTATGTAATAGAAAGTGAACGACATAGAAAGGTAAATTTAACTTATTGATTCGTATACACGGCATTTAAAATAAGAAGCAATAAAACATTTATAACAAATGCGATATGTGAAATATTTAATTATATTTTAGTTATGTTGAACACAATTATGTTAGTTTTCGCGGCGCATTCGGCAAGTCGCCACGGCGCACTAGCAGCACACCCTTTGGGAACCGCTGCATAGTATTCTTCATCAATTTAACCTTTTATTTTTTAGTGTTCCGCGAGGCGAGATAAAAAGCGTAAGTGTTCCGTGACCAAAAAAGTTTGGGAAACGCTGTATAAGTATATAATAAGTTTAAGTATATTTTGATTTTCCCGCAAAAAAATCATACACAAAACATAAAACAATGAACACACAGAAGATTGGGAAAATCGGGGAAACTGGCAAAACCAGTTTAATACACCAGTTTAATAATACAATACCAGTTTACCCAAAAGGTTTAATACATGTAAATATACATGCGCCAGTTGACCCACATTCAACACACAAACATATATTCAAAATAAAAAAAGACAAAGACACGAACGGGTATCGTTCGGGCGTCAAACTTGTGTAACATAAACACTCGGTGGGTCCCAATTAAAAAATACACTTTGATAGGATGGAATGCATGGATATGTTATATGTATCACAAAAGTGCTTTTCCTACAAAAATATGTAATAAAAAACACTCGATGACGTAAAATGGTGATGCTGTATAGTTCAATTTCATTGCAAAAATAGCACAGTGACA
Source organism: Styela clava (assembly GCF_964204865.1). NCBI lineage: Eukaryota > Metazoa > Chordata > Ascidiacea > Stolidobranchia > Styelidae > Styela > Styela clava. The sequence continues at coordinate 625,020 of NC_135255.1, forward strand.
AAAAATTGTTACTAAAAAAAAACAACTCTGTAAATAGATTGAATGTTTCATAACAGTCTATGCACAAACATGGATTGGGGTATCGGGTTTATTTGTAGTTTTCGATTGGTTCAATTTAAAATTATTGTATCCGTTCCAATGCTTCGAACATTAATATCGGATTTCCACGAACGACCACCATTCCAAAACATCCGTGACAGATCGTCCACCATTTAACTTTAAATCCAATCTTCTTTAATTCCGGTGAGCTTTGATCGAGTTAATATTACGCGATACAAATCCAACACTAAGTACCGAAACATACATAGCGTAGAATTCTCAAATCTCGGTCAAACAGCATTGTTTGATCTTTCATTTAACAGAGCAACAAAAACACGTCAAACCCAGACGACAGTCGGGCTTTCCCTGCACTGTACTACTGGGCCAAATGTGCATGTTCACGGTAGCGTTCGGGCCACGTTTATTTCCGCCTATAAGCAATCTCCACATTATTAAACTTCAAATTATGACGTACCTGCGACTCCTATTTCTATGTTAATAACAACCAATGTTAGTCGAGTAGGCCAAACGACATACAACTTGGGCTTGCGCTTATTACTATAAATAAAAAGCCCTACAGCAGCTAATTTTCGACATAGGTCCGTGTGCAGATAACTAATGTATGAGCAAATTCCGTCTGTATGCATTAAAAGTGAGGTCGTCCGAGGGCTACAAAAATTTGTTCGCCAGTTGCATTCGTCCCGCAGTTTGCCGGCCACTGCCCTAGGCCAGTGGTTTTTAAATAGGAATTCCGTGGCACCCTAGGGATATGTCAATACATTTCAGGGGATTCCGCAAGTATCCATTTAAATCTGGCAGTCTATATTAATATATCTGTGTATATATATAATGGCTATATTGTTTAAATATAAATAAAAGATACTCCCGTAGTATGTGTAACAGGTTAGGGTTTGTCACTAATAAATTTGCTACACTCCAAGATCATTTCATTTTGCCAGTATTAGGTTTTATTTTGTTTATACTTATACAATTCGAACAACAAAAGACAATTGAACTAATCCACAGTGGTTTTTCGAGCCTCCGGAATGTTGAACTAGAATTTCGCTCCATCAAAAGGGATGAAAACCACTTCCCCAGGCCAAGATTCTCAATCAATTGGTTAACTTAAAACTGCAGTTGCACCAAATATCGAGAAAATTGCCACAGAGAAGTGCTATCGAGTTATTGACCATTTTGCGAAACGGATGCAAGTCTGTCTCCAACACCAAGGGGGCCATTTGGAACATATTCTAGCTAGAAAGTGCCTAACTTTTGTAAAAAGCGTCTTTTGGTATAGTCACACACAAGCATGAGTTCATGCTCAAACAAACTTGAATAATTTTTTTCTTTCATGGAAGTACTGTAATTAATTAAATCCGAGGGAAAGGGTCACTGATTACGGAATCAAGAGAGCTAGCTTAACTATAGGTAAGGTTTATAACGTATAAACTTTGAATAAAAAGTTGTTGGTGAGGTAGTGGTAGCCTACTTGTCCACTCACTTTAAATGCGTTAATTCACAACACAATCACACGTACAGAAACAAACACAGAAATATAATAAAATAGAAATCAAACAGAATAATTTAAGGAAACATTGTTCAATATAAAAAATAAACATACGCCACGCCATGTTAAAAATTTGATCCTAATTGCCAAATTGGAATTACAAATCAATAATGAAATTGTATGAGTGTTTGAGAGGCATCTTGGCTTGAGCTCTTTTGCATAATGCACATTTCATTCGCCTTTTATATTGAATTCAGCTTGTTGGCAAGATATAAATGCTCTCTACCTGACCCGATATCATATCATTTAAACATTATCGTGATGCTGTTTACGTCTTGCTCTAATGTCCTTTGAATTAGATCACAAAGCAAATTGATAAAAGGAATCGAGGGCAATGTGCTTGCATGTATATGTCACTGCACAAAACCTCTTCTATGAAACTTTCTTAACTTTTCCAACTCATCAGAAACAATCTTCATCTGAATCTAAACAGTACTTGGGTTGTTTTCGTGATAAGTGTCATTTGAATAGTAGGTTGAATCAATGTCATTATATAATGTGAAATAATCGGGTAGCACATTTAAATACCAGCTTCAATAAAGTAGTATTGCTATACGCAAAACCACATAAAGGAATATCTAAAATAGATTTTACGACACACCATTACGCACAAGTATTCCGCACTTTTTATCTCCCAGCTATGCTTCGCAACTATGCACGAAAAAATTTCCCAAGAATTTTAGGAAAGTGTGGATCAGAAGTGACATTGAAGAGTTTGGTAGAGTTTGATAAATACAAATATATACTGATATAATGGTATAAATAATCGATATGGGCTACTTTGTCATACCTGTTACAAGTTGGTAATTTTGAGATACAAACGAGTCTTATGGTATAGTAACAGAAAATGTTAAATAAAAAAGTTAATTAAAAATTATCAAAGCGTATTACCCGAGCGATCGGAAGATTAAGTTTGCAATGCGTGATTGAAGTGAGAATTTGAAAAATTAAACTATTCATAAATATCGGAATAGTGTTGCTGATGACTAAATCCTGGTAACAAGCCTACTTTGACAACCTTTAATAATGTTGTATCAATCCTGTTAGATTTCTGTTATACATATTATCCTGGACTCATCATAAGCATCTGTGTGTTTGCAATAGATATATTTTTCTTCCGGTATTTCGAAAGTGAAATCCTGCTATTTCATTGACGGTTATAAAATTGTAAGGTTTCGGTTACTTTTTGTTTGCAAAATTCTTAGTCATCGCTTTGCACAGCATCGACTGAAATATCGATGAGTAATTCAGTTTGGAATTATTTACCCTGTTATTATCAAAGCATACAGCACCCGCGTATGTTAGAAGTGACGTAGGCTGCCCGGTGATTCGAAAAACTTCCCCTACGCAAGACTCATACCTCGTTAATGAATATTTTTTTTTGAACGAAACCAGTGCGTAAGCGTGTTCAATTGCCTAAATTAAAACTATATTTTTGAAGAAGAACGGGAATTTTCAATGAGGATGTCCGGTAAATGCACATGTATATATATATTAAAGTGCAGGGGCGTTGAATTTTCAAATTGCGTGAGGTTATTAAATAGGCAGGAGATATCGATAATCCGAATTTATAAAATTATATCTCTCGAGATAACGGGTGCGAACATTACCATTTGCGAATTAAGGTTTATCCCGTCTTGTGCATTTTATTTGAGTTATGAGGTTATTCGAAAAATGTGGGCACTTGTGTTCGAATAAAATAGGCGAGTAACACTTGTCATTTGAATAGTTTGAAATATTTGACTTTAAATGCATTGAGTAAATACCATAGAGCAAGGAAAACTAATGGTTATATGCGTCCAATAATTTATGGTCGTGTAATGGTTCGTTAACAGTAGTCCCCACATATTATAAGCAATTTAGGTATCAAATACCGCATTTATAGCTAAAATAATTCATAATTTGAAACGCGTAAGATATTTTCCATTATGGACTGGATCGTTCGTGTTTGATATTGGGAAAGGGTTGACGAATATCCCTCATGCTACCGAAAAAATAAAATGATGGGGCATTATAGGGTACAGCTTATTGAATTTTAATGCTATTAGGGAACTTAAAAGAGCTGGTTGTTTGTTTTCTCGGTATTGGGCTGTTTTTACGTTGAACATTGCCCATACATTGACCTCGTCGCAGTGCCATATATAGTCCATGGCCCATGGAAAAGGGGTTTTGTACCTTATTATATATATATCATTATTGTTTAGATTTCATACATTACAAGTAAAAATATTATCAATAATGTCACGCGCACTCGTGTTTACCACTCTTATGACAACCATTGGCTGTCTGTTTGCCTTTGGTGTTTATTCTGTTAAGAGCTTCTTCTGGAAAATAAGGCATCAGGAGGCAACTTTTCCCGGTGCAGGTATGTACGTCATATTTTACTATAAATGGAAAATTATCAACAGCATTATTAGGCATACCAGCTGTTTGAATTTTGTATATACGCCTAACTTTCTATACTAACTGTCCTGATTCTTTTGTGCTCAATATAAACACAAAATAAATTCAAAATAGTGTATATATACTTCTATGATAGTTGAACATATCACTGATGTCAAACATGACAGCCTTTTTGCAAGGAATAAGCTTCGAAGCGTTTTCCCTATGATTTTGATACACAGTCATAATTTTATATCCTAAATATACATAATGTTATCTGGACCAGGCCCAAATTATTTTTATTTGTGAGGAATCAACTTTTAAAATTTCAGGGATTTTCTATGGAAGTCCAGCCCAAGTCACAGAGAAGTATGAAAATCACATCTATCCAGCACCGTGGGCGGTAAAAATGATTTTTATATTATCACTATCTTTTTATTTTAACAGATAAGAAATAATAGAAATGAAACAATTTATGATTACCATAAACATTTCAATTTCTTTAGATTTCGATTATCTGGCCAGTAGTTTTATTCTGGAATATTTCTGCGATGGTTTACATGCTTTTTCAAAAATCACTATCGTTGCAACTGCCACCGGTAAGCTTAAACTAGATATCTTTTATTTTTATTGATTTCATACTTTACGGAGCAATTGCGAATGTTATTTTATTATTGTATCAACTTACATGGACAAATGTACTCGAAAGCTAAGCAATCTCAATTTATTTATGAGTTTCATAGCGAACTAGACAATGGCATTCCTTTTCTTCTTGAGTTAAAAATGCGCCATCTATTTCAGAGATTGTATGTAGCATGGGCCGGAGCCTGGTTGTTAACCACTGTCTGGACTTTTTTATTTGACGCGGAATCTCACATTGCAACGCTTCTAGTGGTTTTGACTGTTGTCATTTTATCCGGTTCGTGTCTTCGAACAGCATGCAAGATTTTCTACGCATACGAAAAGAACAGAACAAAATCAACTGAATCAAAAACAGGTAAACTCCATGAATCTTCAAGGACCGAGTTTGTATTTTTGGTCCTATATTTGTGTAAAGTATTTGAGTAAAATAGAGTATAATGTTATTGGTATATTTGACCGATGTTATTATTGCAACATTCTGCTTATGATATTCTATCCATTGTGCATACGAGGAAATGGTGAAATATATTTTTAGCAAATTTTGTAATATGAATCATATTTTTCTATTTAAATTAAATTAATTTTTGTTTAAACTTTCCAATTTTTAATGGGACAGATATGAATCATCCGTTTCTCTTCCTCGTTGTTGAATCGCTTGCGTTTCTAACCATGTGGAGTGTTGTTGCCTTTGCAATATCTATCGCGTACGCGCTGGCTTACAAAAATTCTTTGCACTCATCAGAAGCCATCCTTACAGGTGACTAATTTACAAATATCAAAATGAAAATTTAATTGCAATTTTGATTTGAAAATTTGCATTGTTGTTCTTTTATTTTACAATTTTAATATTCAGCTCTATATCTTTACCACTTTCGTTAGTCACGATACCACCACTAAATCTCTCAACCCGTATTAACTTGGGATGACACAAGATCCGAGTATCCAATCATGTCCCAGATGTCGGTCGAACATTTCAGAATATCGTAATAGATTTCAGATAGGTTTTAGAGCTGAATATTGGACTAGGAAAATGTTATCACTAATCAGAAGAATCGAGGGACAATATGGAAGGAAATCTTACAATCTCCGTCTCTATCTTTGATTAACGACACGAGATTATCACAGCAAATATTGTCATTTCAGGCCTTCTCACGCCAGAGGAAAGTGCAACCATGGGAGCAATATTCATTCTATTGGTCTTTACCATCTGGTGGACTCTTGATATTGCATACTGGGGGATGGCTACACAAAGCATCCGCTTTCTATACCCTGCATTCTGTTTGGTTATGCTTTCTTTGGGAATTTCAAATTATTCTACGCAACAGGGTAATTCACCTATAAAAAAAAATTTCAAGATTCTATCAGGCTACTTTTGTTTAGCCCGAATGCATTCATAAAACACTTTGCTTTCCCGTTTGCTTGTGCGAGATAAACACCAATATTTGATAATGTAGTGTGAAGGGGGCGCACAATGAGCACAATTACCCGTGACCGATGTATGTTTGTGACAAGTACCTACATTGCTATATGTCTTTCCACTAAAATGACGAGACAAAACAACTATTGTATTGTATCACTGAACAAAAATGTGGCAAAGTGAAAACATGCTGCGCCCTATTGCAGAATGCATTTTTCGTGAATATTGGGGATGTCTAAACTGCCCATTTAGTAGGTATATGCCACAAATGACAGACCTTTGTATCTACGTGCTGAATAGGTTAATTGCAACTCCGCACCAATCACAAAGTCAAAATAGGTTCAAAACAAACTGTATTACATTGGTCACGTTATGAAAATTGTTTAGCTCATTTCCGGCATGGCTAAATTTTTTATGACAGATGCGATTGCCACGTCAACAATTTATGCAGTTGAAAAAGTCAAACGATCCGCAAAACATTTCCTTCTTTTTTCTCTGCACCCTGTGACAAAAATAATGACCAATACATTAGAGGAAACTAATGTTGTTCGAGTTCACGTAGTATGTAAATACGTCGTATTCTTTTTTCGCGTCTAATAGATATCAAAATGTAACTTCAAAAATATGAAACAAGTGAACAAATGAAAATACTATTGTTTTGGAATGATTTATTAATAATAGGGATATCAAGTATGTGAAGGGTTCTGTCCATGTGACTGATTGGATGATATTTCTGTACATTTTTCAGTTCATTAACGCACTGATTGCTTTCCAGGGATGAGCCTGAACAACGCCCTGTGCTTTGGAACTTCTGTGATTTCGCTGGTCGCTATGTTATCACGTAAAAAGGCGAAAGATATATGTATAAAGCGACTGAACAAAAAAGATGATAACGATGGTTGTCATTTGGACAAGAAAAAAGAAATTTCATACTCAAAGGACAAGTAAAAATATTCTACTCCAGCTTTCTTATATTGGACAATGTTTGAGTGTTCATAAATTGAAAAGGCGTCAATTTGTCTGCCCGCTTTCTTGGCAGGAATACGTCATCATCACAAGTGTTTCCAAAAGATGATTTCCTAGAAAGTCACCTAGACCCAACTGTATTGCGTGTTTTTGTACTATAATAGGACGATGTTACTTATTTTTTTCTTTATTTGAGCTAGCAAAGCTTTTATTCAGCTATTTTTTATAAATATGTTTGTATAACTATTTTTATAGAAATTAATTACTGGTAGTCTTAGAGACGTCAGCTTGGCGTACTTAAAAAGCTTCGAAAAACTAAAACACTGAGGTCTGAAAAAATTTTGAATCATATTTTTATGGTTTTCCCAGCAAATTACCAAAGTCTTCTCAATATTTAATTGATTATTCGACGCATTTATAAGTTGTCTAAAAAATTTCCTTTGTCGTTTCTCTTATGCTGGTCTTGTTTATATGACTTTTTTTCTTCTTTTTGCATATTTAAATCAATTGTATAGTTGATTGCGGAAGTTTAAGTATGACTTCAACACTACTTTTTTGGTAACTCAATAAACCACTACTATTGGTTCTAATTCTCAAATTTTATTCTCTGTCGTTCTGTTACTCTCTGTCTGTGTGTACCTGTATCGTTTAAACGGCTATACCGATCTGGATGAAACTTCTGACGTGGGTTATCCAGTCACCTTAGTAATGTCATCTCATCGAAGTGATTTCTGTTTCCATGGCAGAAGTGGAAAACGCGCCGAGTGTAATAAAATTTCTAATTTTCTCGTTAAGTCAAAATTTGAAATTCCGAGAACTTTACCCTGTGTGAAATAAATACTCTTTCGAATAAGTCGTTTCATCTCGATAATCCATATAATTGGAAAACGTCAGAAATTTTGAAGAACGTGTTTTTATAATTAGGCACAGTATACCGCGCAAAGGAACTGGCGGTTTCGCTTATTTCGGTTATGCTCTTCGATAATTTGTGCGGCTTAGAATAACCGGTAAAGCGTTAGAAACACGCATACTCAGTACTTTTTGTACTCTTCGCTGCCGTAGGGTGGTTCATGTAACCCAAGGGTCGGCAACCTTTTGTCGCTCGCTGGCCAAAATTAAATTAATATACAAGTCATTGGCGGGCCGCACATATTTTTAGGAAGTCCAAAACCGAACGGATAGTCGTTGAATCATAGTTTTTCACACAGATCAGATGTTAAATTTTAAGCAGAGCGCGAAGACTGCGCCAACTCGTGAACTCAACTTGGTCGTCTTACTTGAGGAAAAAAAAATTACAAATGACATTTAACGAGACACTTTTTGTTGCATCACGCTTTTTCAAATGGAACATTGGATGAAGCCGAGGCTAACACATATCATGGATGGGTATCACCCATCCGAGTTCTCAGCTTGTTCTTTCTAATGTTCATTTTCGAAAATAATTGTTTGCTTGCATATTTACTTCAAAACATCGATGTAAATTTAATTTTTTCGCATGGTTTGTCAAATTTGGATAGAGTATTCTATGGAGAAGATACTTTCTAATATAAAAATCAAGCAGGGATACATCTCTCGAATAGAATATAGATATATTTCCTAATTGCATTACATCTCAAAAAGTTATATTTGGATATTTTCTATGTCATTGAACCCGCTGCACTCAGCATCAACTTTTCTGCGTTTTGTTCACATTTGTCTAACTACTATTGAACTAAAGGCTCATTAAACGAATAATTGTATATACAGTATACTTGTTAGGTTATAATATTATTTAGTCTGCACGTGTCTCACAATAAATTACGTAAAGAATATGTTCGTCAAAACAGCCGTTTTGTTATTAAAATTTAGTGAAGCGTGGCGGGCCGGATTACATTACCTCGCGGGCCGAATGTGGCCCGCGGGCGGGCCGTAGGTTGCCGACCCCTGAATTATAACCCTTGGATACGGCTGTTCCACCATTCAAGTTCATATACTGGTATTAGTGGTATACCAAGTACTATACTATACCTGACCAATCTAGTAACAGGACGAGAGATCGTTATGCGTTCCCCTGTATGACAGTATGAATATGATGAACAATCCTATCCTATCAGATTTGACTATTAGGCGTCGGGGGAAATGTTAATTAGATCTTGTACAGTATGTGTATATGGGCCTTTCGCTTAAGTTGTATAATCAAATCAGCCTGGCTGGGGAATTTCTGGAAGAACCATCTTGTCAAATACGAAATTTCGGCAAATGTTATAGCAACATTCAGTTTGAAGTCGATACGCATAACCTACAGTAACCATCACAATATACCAGGGACCATTCTTGTGGGGATGTTTTCATAGGTGCGGCGAGGAGGTGTTTTTAAACGACTAGCAAGGCTCTTTATAACTCATGTTGAATACGAGAGCAGAAAATCTGCTAAGAAGATCAGAACGCAGTGTGGGAGAGAATTGGAAACTCCAGAAAAACGTGAAAGCAGACGATTAGCTGATAAAATGATGTCTCAATCGGAAGGATCGTTGGGGACACCAGAGAAACGTGGAGGCGGGAGGATGAAATCAAGCATAGATGAGCCAAGCATAGTGTGACGACTCTTGTTTTATCTGTTAAATGCTGTCATGTGATATTATTCCCTTATTTGCCACTTGGGACACTGGGGGACGCTGTGACACTGCCGGTTCTGTTCTTTTGGGTGTGACTGTTACCGTGTGATGTGGTTGGTACCGGTACAGTGTGATTAGTTTTCGGTTGGATTCTGGTCATGAGTGTCTGAGGGAGCGCCTCTGGTCTCCGGTTGGTCTCAGGGATGTTTGTTTGTGGTTTTGTGACTGCGGGGTGGGGATTTGTTGGATGTTTTTATGCTAGACAGTATGCCAATATTATTGTTTCAGTACAGTGTCATTGCAGTTTTTTTAGCGTTGTATTTTTGGTTGCTGTCAGGGAATTACTATTCAAGGTGTTTTTTATTGTGTATATTCTGTTTTCTTGCATTGTGCTACCTGGTACTTGTCGCTTTATTGTATGCTTGTCGTTTTGTTTGGAGTGTTTGGTTGTATTAAGATTGATAATTAATAAATAGAATAAAATAGCATAAATTGAAGTGAATATTGAGAGGAAACTTGACGTCAGATCATATTGGAAGATATTCTGAACCTGGATAATTATTTCATAAACTGCCGGTACGCTACAATAGAAACAATATAACCAGTTAATCAGAATCTGATTTCTATAGCATTAGAAAGGTTCCATCCATGAGTATCGCGGGAATTTAATTGAGGAAGTAGTATCGAGACTGAAGATTTTAGCATATTTTCGTTTCATAAAACAACACAACCCACTATTTCGACACGTTAACTTTGACACCACAAAAGCTACGCTACGCTTGAAGATTAAGATGAATGGAAAACTTCTCAATCTTTTGCTGTTCCCGATGTCGGAACTGAACTTAATATTTTAATGGAAAATGGCAAAATGCTATTGGTACATATGGATCATTTTGTTGTTATGTTGTTCTTATTCTTGTTGGTTTTTTTCTTCTTCTTCTTATCGTTATGAAGAAAATGGTTTTCTCTTTAATTACACGATCAATTGCTTTTCAGTGGTTAAAGATGGGATTTTTCGCTAGAAGGTTATTTCTTTCAAAAATTTCTGTGGGCTCTATGGGATTCGTCGAAATTTGAACACCTTGTGGCTGTTCTGGGGTCGCATTAGTCTTGAAGATTGCGGTACCGGTGTGTACTGTGGCAGGTTGCATAAAAGTAATACTTCGTTTTGGCTTTCGTGTCCACATATTTGAGCATTGCTCTCTTGTTATCTATTACAACGACGGAAATAATGTGATTGATTTTATTAAAATGTCTGGCGAAAGTTGGAATACAGGTTACATTGATGATACAGCTATTGCCTTATTGGCCCCCCTACCAAGTCCAAAAGCATATCCCAAGTTACAGTTAGACTTTCATCAGCGAAAATAAACTACCAGTTCGAAAAATTCAAATGCTAAGAAGAACAAGATGCTATTTGTTGCTGTTGCCCCTACCGCCGGTCGAAAATTCACAACGTGAGAAGAATTCTTCCTATATTTGTTTCCAAATGGTACCTGAAACTATTTAAACGAACAGATCTCGGATATTAAGTATTATTTTCAAGGCGCAAAATTGAATACCATGACAATGATTCGGCAACTGGAATCACGAAATTTGTTCCTTAATTTGAGCAGTGCAGAGTCATGTTGGAATGATTTCATTAAGATGTTTTTGCAAAGGGAACTCAATCAAGTTGTATCAGACGAAACTATAAGAGAGCAATGTTCAGATATATATTTGGACACGCTGGCAAAAACGAAATATATTACCCACAGTTTCACCAAAAGCCATATCAGGGACGAGGCAGAAACTCTGCAACTTACTAGCCCATGTACCCGGACTGCCCTAGCGTTATCAAGTCCCGCGACAATGATGCGTCTTGTGTCAATGTGATTTAAAATGCTATAGATGATTGGAATAACAACTGTAGAATAAAAACATTAACAGTACTACAAATCGTCACCGATATCGAAAAACTGTCGCGTCGCACTATTTTGCAATATCAAAACGCACGACAGCCGTCCCACTAGGGGGATTCAAAACCGTGTTCCACGAGTAAAAAATATTATAGCGAAATTTTGAATGAAATATCATAGGATTCATAGAGTATCTAGGAATAAATAACAAATACTAGCCTTAACAACAATCTTATATCACTGAAAACTTCAACGAGATTGATCCAGTAGTTAAAGATAAAAGCGATTTTTCATAACGACGAGAACATAACAAAGAATTCTAACAACAACATAATATTCAAACGGTCTATATGTCCACGTTCCACTAAGAAGTTTGGACACATTCGAAGCCAATAAGATACTCACTCGCAACATTACTGATGTTTAGCAGTGGTTCTCAACTTTTTTTAGTGTCAGAGCCAAATTTCAAACCTGTGAGCTCAGAGGCAGTGCTTTTCAACCTTTTTCGAAAAGACCTTAGTCATTTAAAACCCATCCTACGCGCAAAAATGAAAGTGACGTAAAAAAATTGCTAAAATATTGCTAAAAATCCCAAATATATATATATATATACAATACGCTCCACAGTAGGTGGACATAAAATTTATAAAAGAATGGTAGGCATATGCTTGCGCAATAAATTGACATATATATAACGAATTTGGACATATTAATGAAGAGGTTGCACCAAGGATGGCAAAGTTAAGCTGCCGGGTACTTTAGAAATAGACTCCTTACACCTCTAGTTCCGCCGGCTTTTTGGGCAGCCATGGCGACAGTCCACAAATGCGACTATGGACAAAAGAAGGCGAATCATACTGAATACTCCAATCAATAGCTGACGGAAGAGAGATAATAACTAATATATTTACTTTTTAGATCTAATTTGAAACCGTAATAGCCTAAAGATGTAATGGTACTTGGTAAGGCATTCCACAGTTCCACACCCGTGTATTTTATGGATTTCTGCGTTCTGCTTGATGAATATCTTGGGACATAATATGAACTTGACGAAGCTGATCTAGTAGAGTATGGGAATAACTCTGCATCGTGAAAATTCCCGCGAATGCCACGGGAATCTTGTTATCGAAGTACTGGTGCATGAGTTTCAGTATCTCAAATTCATGGATATGACCAAGCTCAATAATTCGACACCTGTGGTATAAAGGATCTAGACTAGATCGGAAAGTTGCATTAAACATGGCTCTAATTGCTTTGTTTTGCAAAACTTCTAATCTGTGGAGTAAAGTCGATGACGCACTACCCCAAGTTATAATGCCATACTGCAAATATGACTGGAAAAGAGAAAAATAAACCAATCGGAGAGCTGGCATGGTGAGTAATTTTCTTAGCAATGCAACTTTCCAGCAATGTAACTAATGTGTGATGTTCATTTCAATTATTCATCAATATGGATACCTAGGTAATTGTATGACTTGACATTTTCAAGTGGAACCTTGTCAATAATAATCTCAAGCCGAATTTCATTTTTTTCATTTATTCTGGGACTAGTTAAAAAGCATTTTGATTTTTCAATATTTATGGTGAGTTTATTTCTGGTCATCCAAGTTGCAATTTTTTGCATTTCAGAATTCATCTGCAATTCCAAGTCATTTGGCGAAGCTGAACTTCCGAACAAACCGGTATCATCAGCGAAGAGTTTGACAAGTAATTTAGTGGCATGAGGAAGGACATTGACAAATAGAATAAACATTATCGGTGCAATAATCGATCCTTGTGGAATTCCGCATTGTACAGTCGAAAGTTTGGAGCAATTCGAACCAAATTTGACACATTGCTGACGTGAACTCAAATAGCTCCTGAAAAAAGTTCACAAAAGAGGTTCACAAAAAATGATTTCCACAATAACAACAGAATTGCCTGCCCCACATAAGGAAAATGCAAACCAAATGACATTTTCTAAAGTTGCTCTGTCAAAACCTTTTCTAATTAATCGATGTCCTGGCATTGTGACGGGAAACTCCAGACATGCGTTAATGCTTGCATATTGTGCATTTATTTGCGACAAGCTTCTAGTTTTCTATCTTATTGTTTATTAGAATATACCTCACAGTTTTCGGTACAGACCTTGTTCACCCGGTCGACGTGGTATGCTCTTCAAATTTTTGGTACACACTGGGGTGTAGGTACTATACATCCGACTGACGAGCACTAATCGAAAGCAGGGGTCGGCAACCTCTTGTTGCTCGCGGGCCTAAATTAGGGGTTGTAAATCTTGGCGGGACGCACATATTTTTTTAAGAAAGTTAATAACCGAACGGGTGGCTGATGAATCCCATTTTTTACACAGATCAGAAGTTGAAATTTGAGTTTTCAAATAGCGAGCAAACACTGCAACGACTCGTGGACTAAGTCGTCAAAAATTACAAATGACATTAAATGTGACACTTTCGCTAAGTACGAGATCCGCTGAAATGCGTTTACGGAACCGCCACAAGGTGCGTACATTTTGGTGATGTCATAGCACACGAATCGCATAGAGCTCACAGAAATATTTTTAATAAATAAAAGTAATAGCCTTCTATCGAAAAATACTATTTTCAACCACTGGAAATCTCAAAGCAAGTGTTTCATTAATTAAAAAAAAACGATTTTTTTATAACGATGGAAAAAAGAATAACTAATGAAGAACAACATAATATTAACAAGAGAGCTACGCCCAAATATATGGACACGTCTGTTCGCAGTACAGTACGGTTTACCGTACCGTCAGATCACAGTCTACAAATATATTCACACCAAGCGAAGCAGTACAGTAGGACTTCCAACTTTCGCTAAGGCGGTACGGTAACGTCCCCGCAGAGAAGAAAACCAACATTATTGCAATACTGTACTGTACAGTACCGGTACCGTAGTAAGACAGCGTAAGGAAGAAATCGTAGCAAAGTACCGTAAGGACTTCGTTACGAACCATCGACGTTCGATGGAACGTGATCAAAAAGAACAGGATTGTCGGCTATGCGTCCGCAGAACGTTCGGCGACGTCATAGCAAACAAAAAAAATTTCACAGAGCTAACAGAAATATTTGAAATAAATAAAAGTAATAGCCTTCTGGAGAAATTTCATCTTTAACCAGTAAAAATTTCGAAGCAATCGGTCCAGTAATGAAAGAGAAAAGCGTTTTTTTAGATTTTCCACTAGATGTCCAAAAAGTGTCAAAGAACAACAACAACAACAACAACAAGACCAACATAATATTGAAAAGATCGTTATGTCCACTACGTGTCCAATAAAACGATTCATAGGTCCCCTTCCGTGTCCAATGATCTGCTCCTCCAGCGCAGATTACCATAGGTTGTCGACTACTGCTCTATAAGGTTCGTTTTTTTTGTGTGCGAGGGAGTCATCAAAATTAAAAATCGCGCACCTTGTGAAGGTTGCGTGTTCACGATCTGGTGGTCGGGAACATTGCGGTACCGGTAGTATACTGTGAGAGATTGCGTAGCTGTACTACTTCGCTTTGGTCTTAGTGTCCATATATTTGAGCATCGCTCTCCTATTGAACACGTTGTAAACCTATGGATCGTCATGTTATTATGTTTTTGTTATTCTTCATCTTGTTGTGAAAAAATCGCTGTACTCATTCACTAAGACTAATGGACCAATTACTTTGAAATTTTCAGTGGTTGAATACTGAATTTTGCGCTAGAAGGCTACTGCTTTTATTTATTCCTGAATTTTCTATAAATTCTATTAGATCTGATATATATTTAATCGAAAATCCAGCTATATCTTCATTTTTTCATGGGAACATGTAGTTTAATCCGCCAAGCGTGACGGCTGTTTCCGATTTGACGCGACGCTACGCGAAACTTTGTTTTAGATTTCGTTTCCATGTATTTAAGCATCGCTCTCTTGTTTGCTTTGATAGTAATATTCAGGTTGCATGATAATAAATCTTAACCACAAATATTATCCTGGTCTGAAATTAACGGAATCTAGGGTGGTTCATACATCATATTCTGGAAACAAAATCTACAGTCTTGGTGGTTGTTTTCGAAATCACGCCTTGGTCGCTCTATGACGTCTACAGTGCAAATGCTTACAACGACTTGGGGAACTGAATATTAGGAAAATGCTGATTGCTTTCATCTCGTCCTAGATTTTATCAGACGGTTTGTCTATACATATCATGGATGTTATCAAACAAAGTCAACCTGTACCTGTACCCTAGAGACCTATAACCATTCTAATAGTTAACAGTCGGGATTTAAAGTTATATCTACTTGCGAAGCAGACATATCGCTTCATTTTAGCATTGAAGATTCCTGTGGAGAACTACTGAGTCAGGATAGGCCTCGTTTCCTCGACCTTTCACAGGTAATAAAGTCTTTTTTTTTAAGTTCCTATCAGCTGAAGCCTTGTCGAAGCATATAGTTAGCAGAAACTCATAAAATTAATTCCAAGCACCAAACTTGTCTAAGGAGGAGCTAGTACACTCACTTACATAAATATCGTGGAGTTATCCTGTCCATCATATTCAATTATTAAGTGCGAGACCACACAATCCCTGTTAACTGTACAAATCTCATAATAATGCCTCTCAATTTAGCTGCACTCCTAAACGGTAGAAACTTTGTTGGAACAGACGAATATTTTTATTGTTTTCTTCATTTTACGCTAAGAAATTAATTGTTATAATAAGAATAAAACAAAAACTTGGAACGCAAACAAAACTTCACCCAGGACTGTGTAACAAAATGCAATCACACCAACCATGGACAAAAATGATTCAATTTGAACTCAACTTTCAACAATATGTGTTTCATTCATAAAAACAACCACACTGTATAAAATATAGATTTTCCTAACTTTCTTGTGCAGGTGTTATACAAATAAATATTTGTTGTATGAAATTCGTTAGTACCGTGATGTTCATTCATTATCATAAAATGAAAATTTTAGAAAAGTTAGAACTCATTCGGTTCTACGCGCACTGATGCGTTTGAAAAAAGTCAAAAAAGACGCAACTGGATCATACCACAACATATATGATTTCGTGTCGAATATACATTTCGTTGTGTGAAAAAAAAAATTTGCGTGAAAATCTAAAAGGCTAGTTAAAAATATAGATTACCGTACTAGTATTGATAATGCAAATGGTACATTGATTCGAAACGTTGCAAAACTGAACAAAAATGAAAAGAAAATAATGATTGCACAATCGAACGCGAAATAAAGAAGACGACGCTGACATAAAATCTCACAAAAACAGCTGTGGTCAAGGGTGATCTGCTTATAAACTTATCACTTATGCAAGGAATCGTCTAATATTTTCGCCTGTCGTTAAATGAGGTAAACTATTATACACTGTTGTCACAGAAAATTATTTTAAATGATATATGCCTAACCTAATCAATGTATCCTAATTCAAGTATTCGGATGGAAAAAGAAAGCTGTTCTAAATCTATATCCAGAGGTAAATTTCCTCTTGGTTTTCAGTAATAATAACCCAGTTTAAAGCATATATGGCATATTTGATCGCTCAGGGCACGACCGGAATTGGTATGAAATGTTTGTACAAAATGTCATAAATTCACAGGACCGATTACAGTCCATCGTTTGAGATTTAATATCAGAAGTATTTTTCCCGAATCTGCGTTGTGTATCATACCAAAAATCAATCACCAAAATGGTTTTCCGCAATACTAGTGGTCGGCAAGATTGAAAAAATATAATATTTTATGACCGTCAATTTTCACCACAAGCAGATTTGCAATGCATGTTGCTACAACATATATATTCTGAATACTGCATATATCGGTTGATAGAAGCTTATCCGCCCATGGGGCATAACCTTGCGTGTCTGACTCCTTGGTGTATTCGACCGGAGGTTGTGAACAGGAATGTCAGCAATTCCAGCTTCAAAGCTGTTCGGACCCGTTTAGTCATGAACAACTCATGATTTCAACAGTACTTCTTTGTCTGACGTTTGTTTTTCGGTTCTCAGAGTCGGGGGGCGTTGTCGATACTTCGTCTGAAGCATCGAAAGCGCCCTCGACATGACAACTGCCGACATTTGTAGGCGATGTGGTCGGGGTCGATGTATTGTCCGTGTTGTCATTGAATGATTCGTGAATCGAGGCTGATCCAAAAACACTTTGTTGTGATGTTGGCGATGTGAAGGAAGATGATGATTGAGATGATGCTTGTGATGACAGATATCCTGAGTCAACACTCTGTCTTCTGCGTTCTTTATTTCTCCATTTGAGTTTTAAATCACACGGTGCAGACAGGGTGAAAGGTGTATTTGTCTTAGTGTCCGTTAATGGCTTCGATTTAGTAGATGTATATGTAAAAGATGATTTATATATAAAACGCGGCGACGTCATGCCAGCTTCGTTACATGAAAAGGAGGGAACAGTTGACAATATTGGACAGGTCGCTGGTGACGTCCTTGTCTTTAAACTACTAGATGTAGGAAACGACGGACAACCATCTTTGTCAACATTTGGTGACGATAACGTTAATGGTGACATGCTCTTGATTTCCAAAGTATCATCACTTTCATCTGGTGTGACCCCTTCTCTGATAACAGAGTGGCCAGGAAAAGCCGAACTTTTGTTGGAATTCATTTTCAACCCACCACAACTGTCTGACATGTGCGAACAATCAAAGACTGGTACGGGAGTATCCATGCCTAGAACACCCGGTATGCTAATAGGAGCGGTGGCCCCTTCTGATTTATTGGAACCGTTTTTAGACGTAGGTGGAGATGTCGTGTGCGAATAAACTGGTTTAAGATTTAGGTGAAATGACTTTCGAAGGATCTTGGGACTTCTCGAATTCACAGAAACGAATTTATGTGGAGATCGACTTGAAGGTTCCGAATAATCGTAATACGATCCCATGCCAGAGAAAGAACCTCCTCGTTTCACGCTAGTACAATGTTCTACGCTAGCTAACTGGTCGCCGAGACTGACGTCACCGATCGAAGCGGAACGTTCAGTTCGAGCTTGTTCGAATCTCCGCTTCATATTAAAGGGCGACTGCAATATTTCGCTGGTTATTCCCCCACCACTAGCACTTCGTCTGTGTCGTGTCACTTTTGGTGCCGAAAGATTTCCGGGATGCCACGTTGGAGTTTTGCTTTCATTTTTACTTCCCACCAATAAAGTGACAGGATTCGCATAAGGTCTCAGAAATTCACCGTCATTTTTTTGATTGCTTATGGAACTGTCGCTAGTATTACATTCCATAGCCTGATGACTAGTTGAAAACGAAACACCCTGAGAGCACGGTGAAATGAAAGGTCCAGACGTATAAGTTGGAGTCTCGGAATCACAAGCCATGTTTTCATCTTTTTCAAATCCATCACTACCGAGACGTCGGCTTGAATCTGGAACACGCGTTGTTGTGGACGGGGAGTCAACTCTGATATCCACAAGTAATCTTCCAGACTTACTTCCAAACATGTTTTTTGAATTCATAAATTTGGGCATAGGTGTATCGCATTTTCGATTCGAACTGTTGTTATTTGCATTGTTCGCTAATGAGAAAGACATTTTCGAAAAAGTAGGCCCTTTGCGACGTCGACAAAACGACGATGTCGGAGTTGAGATTTTGATACATGACTCTGATGACAATTGCAAAGGTTCGCTATCTTGTGTTGAACACTGGAAAGAACATGCAGGTGGCATGGAAAGCGGAGAACAATCGGATCCGGTTTTCAAAAAGCTGAGACGTAGAGATGTTTTGCCGGGATGATCTCCTATTTTATTTTGTTGACAACTGAAAGTTTGTTGGGAATCTTCTTCGCTGCCCTCAGATAGCGATCCAGTCCGTTTGGAAGAGAGGTATCCCGTTGATTCAAGATTTCTTTCAAATTCCATCAGCTGACCAAGAAAGTTGAAATTCGGTGATATTGATGGTCTCTTTTCTTTTACAAATCTGCAAGAAATGTGAAAGTGCATTTAGTAAATGTCTGTGTAATGTTATCAGAAGTAATTGGCCATAGAAATTTTAAACTGCATATTCATTCACAGCAGAAAATAATTCAAAACAACATAATAGACAGAAATGGGAAGCCTTGCATTTTCAAAATCAGAATAGTTGTAAAACTCCACTCCATGAATCCACTCCTAGCGCCAATCATGAAACAATCCAATTTTTAGACCTGTCGGAAGTCTACTCCGGAAACCGATGAAAGGCCAGCGGGCATTTTCGAAAATTCGGAATCACTGACAAAAGCCGCGTTCAACTTCTACAATGTAATTCGTAATTTGCCCATGGGCAACAAAATACCTGTCTTCTCCATGTATGGACAAGAACATAAAAATGTAAATTGATTTCAAGTGCCGTGTGTAATAACTATGGCAGTATTATTACCACGACAACAAGTCCGAATACCAAAAACGGTACCACACGGTCCATAGATAAATCAAACTATAATGTCGCATTCCTCATTGGTCTGTTGAAAAAAAAAACGAATTACCTGTATGCGTCCTCGAAATTTATTCGTAGGTAATGTAAAACGTATGCAATGGCGACTGTAGCAGATCGAGATACACCTGCTAAGCAATGCACAATCACACGTTGGTTGGATTTCCTTACTTTTTCTGAAAAAAAATCGATGTTTTTTAGCGCTTGCTCAAATCATATATTCAACAAAAACTGAGACAATTTTGGCTGAAACCGCAAGTAATTGTTATCTTTCTTCAATAAACCCCCCTAAACAATATGCAACTGATGTATTGTAACTAACCTATGAATTCGATGGCTTCTTTGATGTATGGCGTCATTTTCTCTTGGTAATTATCTCGCACTGATATCCTATGAAAGTGACTGTCGTCTATGAATTCAGGTTTTGTACACGTTTTGCTGACGTTCAACACATACGTGATGCTGTTAGATCGCATCATTTTCTGTAAAACGGGTAAAGTTAGTTAACGTTGTTAATTAGTGCAATGTATTCGTCATGGGGCTTTCGCATAAAAGCATTACTTGATTGACTAGTCACTAGACAAAATGAAATATTATTTTTTTCCAGCGCTCTCCTGACAAAAAAATTGCATTGTATTACCAGGTAAATTGGCATGAAATGTCACGTTTAGCGACCAATGAGAAAATTCTGTATTGGCTGTCAGAAACGATCAAGTTGTGCGATATTGCGCTGTATGGTTTCTAGTTTTATTAACAACAATACCAATGCTGCTGCATTACGTCACTGTCCTGATTAGTATATGACGACACCGCTCTATGCATATTTTCCGAGTATATGTCAGCCAATTGATACTGATGAATTGTGACAGACCATCTGCGCAGAACTCTATATAAAACATACGTAGAATTTCGAAATATTGCTATTTGGTAATAATCTATAGGTGGTATGGTACGTTGAATAATGAGAGTTGTCCCGCTGAGCGCCTTTTCGGGGTTGTTTTTTGGAGTTACATTTTATATTTTGACTTTTGAAGAGTAAATTCCGGAAATTATCGTGTCAGTTTCTCATTAAAGTCACCTACATAACATAATCGATAGGTTGAGGTATATATCAATCAAAAATATCGATGGCGTATAATATAGGCCAAAGGCGATTTTTGAAAATGGTTAAATGTCAAAATAATTTCATCTGCATGTATCATAATCGAGGCTCTGATAAGGCATAATAAATTTATGTAACAGTGCTCTTCGGGCTGGGTATCAATAACAACAATTTTTATAACAATAATTCAAAGCAATGTGGGGTTGATATGAATTTGGCATAATTACAAGAAAAATAATTAAGAGATGAATTACGTGTTGGCCAATTACTCCTTTAAACGTGATTTCACTCTAGGTTATATAGCCTTGCACAGCGTGTAAGTGGATATAAATCTAATCTGTCCAGATTGGTTAAAAGCAAATTGTTTCAATATTATTCAACAGCTCTTGTAGTTAGTACTATTTTAAGAATTGACTAATGCTGGCCAACGTTGGTCGGGCAGATAGACTACGGGCATTCTTCTCGTTATTCAGAGAAGATCATTCGCGAGTGAAATGTTTGACGTTGAGTCATTGAGACAGCGAACATTGAAAACCCATCACATCCATTTTCGTTAATATGACGTCATGATCTTAAATGGTTTATATTTTAATCCGCTCATTGCGACACCGTGTCACACCGTCTTTTAAATTTTGACGACAAATCAAAGTTATCCTATTCATAAGGTAACGGCACATATATAATACACCAAATTAGTTACTTGAAATTTGGGGCGAGTACAGAAAGACCAATACGGCGCTCCGTGTGCGAAACAAAAACGCAATTAAAAATTAATTGTCCAACAAATTAATAATCATAATCACGGGATAAATTGCCTAGACTAGATAGACATGATCAAACTTCTATTTTGAGATTAACCTTTCGTTTTAAAACATTGTTGTTGGGCTATAGTTAAAATCCGGGTAAGCAATTGAATTATTAGGCATAGATTAAAACAAAGAATAGTATAAGGGTTTTTGTTAATTTAAGACAATTTTGCCATACTATAAAATAAAAATAAGACCATCTTGGATATGTAAGATTTTGACATACCGATTTGGGTATAGCATGCACAACGGTAATAACAGCTTATCGCCGAGTTCAAGCAAAAATGGTAGCGTATAGTCGCTATCACCTACTCAAATCGCAATCATAACACTGCAATTAATCAGGGATAAAAACGAGGCCAAAAACATATCATATTATTAGTAATAATTTCAACCACAAGTAATGATAAATGCTTTCATATTCACCTCATCGACAACGTCTTTTTGAGATCCAAGAAACAAGTGAGGAAATATTTGAGTAGCTCCCACATTTGATAATGCAGAGAGACATGGCTGAGAGAGTGTGCCTCCCCGAGTCGTAGTTGTATCCACTCCCATTACAGTTTCCTATACAAAGATACTCGTGAAAGTCTTTCTTATTATTTACATATTTAACTAGCATGAAACTTGCTGAAAATCAGTGAGTGTAAAAATGCTACCAATAATGACGAATATTAGCTGAGAAGAGACGTTATAATTCCATAATTTCGCTTACGACTTTTTTCACTATCTTTTTGTTCGTTTATACATACCTAGTATTTTAAAAAGGTTAGTAAAGCAATCTCAGCTTATTCGATTTAATATTTTCACTATTTAGTTTTACACATTCAAATATGGACGAATCGGAGCTTAAAATTTTATTTCTATACAACGCTCAAACGCAGTCCCCATTTGTAATTGTATTCCACTTACGTTAGATGTTTCAATTTCAGCAGCGATATTGTTGCTTTCGTTTGTTGGTGTGACTGATTCGTCTTCGGTAACAATTTCGTAGTTATTATTATTGTGTTTCACTGGTACCAAAGTCGTTGGTAAAAAATTCGGTCTATGTAATTTGAGCAGCGAAGACAAATCAACAGGTTTACTCCTGTGTATGCTGCTACCACTACTACTGTGCACCTCTGTATTACTCCGAAATAATGAATCTGAAAAGAAAAAATGGCAATCATTATATTTTGCGAATAAAACAATACAAAGTATTGTATCTGTTACACGCACAATCTTTTCGTATAATACGAATGGAATATACTCAAAAAATGACTGCTGCACAATTTGTTGAAACGAACTGAAAGCCAAATTTGATATATTATAGCATCGCGTCCCTTAAATTCAAACTAAAATCCAACCGAAATCGATCGATTTTTTGGTCGTCTGCCTGAAGCTCAGTACACTGACTGGCCTGCAGTACGCTCTAGAAATGTTCATGCGCGAGGAACATACACGTAAAAGCGACTGACTGTGTGCTTCACATATTGACTAACGGTCGCGTTTCCTGAATGATACGAATTAGCTCACTGGCTGCCTTGAAACCGCGCAACTGTTAGTAAGTGTGGGCTCCTTTGAAGTTATCATGCTGCTGTACCATGGCAGTTGATTAATATCACTACTTGGGCTACGCGCTCGTCAAATTTCGACAAACATTTTTCTCGGTAACGATGTATTAGCAATGGACTTACATATTACTAATTTACAATGTAGTCTAGCCATTATTCGGAATATTATATATCCCGCTATCGCTAATATTATACAAGCTATCGCCAGCACAAAACATTTCCTTCCCCACAAACAGCCTCCTGCTCTTGCTGAAAGGACAGTTTCAGTATGAGCAAAAATGTATAAATATGAGAGAGTTCGAAAATAGATTACGTATTTTCTTTGCTTTTTTCCCTTTTTCGCTCTCTCGCTTTTGTTCATGCGAACAATAAGTCGGTTAAGCATTACGTAATCTGAAATATCTGGCAAAAGGTTGACTTTAAAATCGCGTGCGATGTTTGGTTCTACTCAAGCATGGTAGTGTATACAGCACGCATATCGAAATGTGATTAGGGACATGTCATACATGAAACCACTAAAAACGCGTTGGTTGAATTATCTCAGGTCATATTTAAAACACAATGCCTGCCTCTAAGAAACACGACGGGTTTGTTCCCGTTAATTTTTTTTTTTATCTTAGCAACATACACCAAATCGGCTCCATGTGAGCGTAGAGCTATTATCATATATCTAAATCTAGTTGTCGCCAATGAATCAGCATTATGGACATTACACATTATCACACAGCTATCGATGAATACAAAAGAAAACTGGCCAAACAATTTCGATTTGCTTTGACAATAATAAGAGATGTAAAGCCAACCTGAAAAGTTTCTAAAAATAATTATTAAACGCGTACACTCCAAGTCTATAGTGATAGAAACATATAGTATGAATATTCCACATATGGTTCGAAGACCATATGACCGAACTGGCGAAGTGATAACACCATATATATATATATATATACATCAGTAGATCTATGATTACAATGTTCAAATGACGTAATAATCAAGAAAACAGGCTGCACAAGTCAATAGGCCTGACGAATGCAAGTTGATGAAAAATCGGAATGACTGGCAAGTTTCCTCATTTGAGTGTAAAAATAGCAAGACCATGAGCCTCAGTTTGGCTGACGAATAGGTTGTCACATCGATTTTTTAATATAACGCAACCATTTTACCGAGTCATATCGTTCCATATTCCATATGCGCTTAAATGAAGAGGGTAATTGGGCTCACATGTACAAAGAATAAATTCAACTCTCAAGAGGATTTTACAATTCGTCTAAACATTTTAATGACGTAATCGCGAATGTGGTGCGGAGACGTAAAATAGCGCCAGACTTGTTCAGCCAATATTCCAACATACATTTCAGGGTTAAACTCAACAACCTCGGTCTTAATGTCATACTGTTTTGACAAATAACGTTAATATAAATATTACTAGTTATAAAATCTGCCCATCCTTTATCAATGATTCAATACACTGAAGAGCAAAGAGTTTCAAACGGTGACCGTACATTTGAACCCATGTACATTTGAACCCATGCGTATATCCACGGGTGCTATCCGCGGGTGCTAAAACCCATGGGTTAGGGTTAGTATGGGTTTAAATATCCGTGAAACAAAAAAAATTCCATAGGTGCAATAGCATACAGGTGCAATTGTCATGGGTTCAAATGTACGTGGGTTCAAATGTAATGGAACCTTTCAAACACATGCCTATAATAGCATATATCAACTCTTGACAGGGTCGAACTTTTAACAGTAACTACGTCAGAAAATATGTGCGCTGCTATTATCACACATTTGGCTATGGCCATTAATAGAGAACAACACGTCCGCCCTGTCCAGCAATGCTACTTTTATGACTCGGAATTATTAACAGACATTCAAAGCCGCCGAACGACATTTGACCATGACGTAATCGACTATTTATTCCATCCATTGAAGCAAGCATTGATTTAGTAAAGTATTAACATGGTTTATATTTATAAGGATTATACTAAACCCGATTAAATCCGATAAAGTAGGATATCAGTAGAATAAAAAAATCGGTAAAAAATATCTGTTAGATTAGCGAAGACTTTCATATGTCTTTTGGGATATCCTGAACTCGCAGCAAGTCCGCTTCTCGGGCATGTGCCCTATGCCTTTTTATTTAGTGGGGTCAACATTACGTTATTAAGACTTTTTGCAGTACAGTTGGTGTTAACTTGTTTTTACCGTCATGAACAAAATGGAATGGTACTTTAAATCCTTGCTTGGAAAAGAATATACTGTATCGAGAGGAATATACCAGAAATATCGATTTTCTCACTGAAAGGCATCAACTAACGAAGTATTCCATGGGTTCGCAACAATAATATCTGACCATGAAATGAATTAACTCCCAAAACAATAATGTTTATGTATCTCATTTACCATAGACATCAAATTGAATAACATTGTAGTTTCTCGACCACGGAGTGTTGACAGAGCTAATTTTATTAATTTGAATATCGGCATTCTTGTATAAGATTATATATATTGATACATATTTTACTCGAAAACAATAATATTTCTATTCATCAAATTAAGTACGTAACCTAAGGCAAAAGTCAGGTTACAAACTTTTTGTTCAAATACAATCCTCAATTCCAAAAATAACTCGATACCTATTTTCTTTCTTCTTAGGCACAAAAGCTAAACGTAAACACTCAAGGGAATACATGAACTGTCTTCTCACGCGAGCGCGATAAAAAGTGTAAACAATGCCTTGTTGGATATTTACAAGGTAATGGATTACATAAACTAATCGTCATTGAATCAAATTCCTTTTCGTAAACTCTGGCCATATATGAAAACGTCTTCACAAATACATTCACTTGTTCGTTAAACATGAGCGGCATACTTAATCGATTCGTGGCCAGCAAAGAAAATTTGCTGAAATGTAGAAATACATTTGGGCTATAGTTGATTATTATCGTATTTGAGCCTAAGTAGTTATGAAATAATATTCTTCGAAATAAAAGAATAGAAAAATTTTGAAAAAATGTCCTGAAGCACCATATTGTTAGTGTAAGTCATGATGGAAAACTACAAAATGCACAGTGGCGCGTATGACATAAATGCCCTGGGCTGCGTAAACATGATAACGGTAGATTTCTCAAACAATAGAAGCATTGTGCGTTTTTTACCAGGTCATAATACGTAACCTGTTCAATTTTTAATTTTGTAGCGTGAATTATCGGCATATCAATTGATAACACAGTTCCTATATATGTATAAAAACAATTGAATATATCAGTTTTGTGATGTTGGAAAATGATATGATATATTTTCTCAACGAGAAGTATCGCCGTTCAGCCAATTCAATTGATTGTATTATGGTGCCGAGAGGTACGTTTAATATCCGATACAGTTTATTTGTAAGTTTCTGCTTAGTACTATGAACTGAATGGCCGGGCGGTATGATATACTAGCGTATTAGGCCAACCATCAGCAGCACGTTTTATCTTTATTCGTACATGTTACACAATAAATTCATAACGATAATAATGAATAACTAACAGGAAAGTTACTCAGTGCTTTCTCCACAAGATACATGATTAGGAAATTTACTCTTCGCAAGGCGTGGGTCGTTTTACTAGGACAGATTACTACAACCAAGCTATCAGTATACGAATAAATATTTGTTTTGAGTAGATCATTAACCAGAAGTTTAAAATTTAAACATTTCCTTTTCGTATTTCCTCCAGCGATTTTAATATTTGCAAAAGTGAGTTAGTATTGAATTGTGAAAAAAATACATTGTCGAATTCCCACAATGGGAGAAGGCTGTGCTTGCTCCATGTCCGACAAACTTTTTACCACCATTATGAATCGCTCGGTTATTGCACGATAACGAATGCACGAGAAATCTTAACTACAGCAGGTCATTCTACGGTGTAAACTGAACATTGTGAAAAATAAATGAAGGTAGTAAGTAGTGTAAAAGGCAAAAGCAAACAACAATAACGCTTACTATGTAAACTCTATTGAGGGTTATTTAAATATCACTTTAATGTTAACCATTTACTCGGCAGTCGACAGTAAATGACAGTGAAAAACCATCGAATTCGTGGATGAAAATCAATCGTGTCTTTCGTAGTTGCTTATATACTTCAATTTGATCACGCACGATGATTACCTGATCCCATAACACTAAAGCGTTGAAAAGTACAAATATGTGCTGCATATCAGGTCAATATCACCGAAAAACGTAGAAGGTGACATAAAAAAAAACAATATTCATTTCATACATAGGAAAATGACGCTATAGATCAGGATAGCGAATGATCTTGGTCAAACGATCACGGGTCAGAACCTTTTTTGAGTTATTAATTTTGAACCCTCGTTTCCTTGTCTTGTGGTGTTTATCTCTTAAAAAGACGACGACGACGCGGCGTTTTCGATTCTCTATACTATGACGTCAACCCCTCGCGTGCGAAGCTTGAATGTGCGGTTAATGAGTCAAAACTAGTATTTTTACAGTTTTTCTAGCTCGCCGCGGTGCGCTGTCAGAATACAACTACAAAAACAAAACAATTTATTTTTGAAATGATTTAAAATTTAAAATGATTACCGTGACAGCAAAAACCGAAGCCCAGCTTTATTCAACCAAAAGTTCCGAGATATCATCTCGATTTATCACTTTGCTATTTACTATAATCGTAAGGATACCATTAAATTCAACGCGAACGTGTCAAATTTTCGCTAAGACTGGTACTGGTAAAAGAAAAGCGGGATGCGATAATTGGCTATTGAATAACGAATCAGAGAAATTAAAATATTTCATTCAACATTGGCCAAAGCTTCCTATCAATCGGTTCAAAAAGAATTATCATCATTTGAATACATTCATTGCGAACAGGGGCTCAGTTATCATCATACTAGAATGACTTATCTCGGATACATTTTTAGAAGTGATACCGATATTTGATACCATTACCTACGGAATTTTTGACAAATACGTGAAACTGAATAATAATAGGTCTGAATCGGAACATCGTATCATTGTATTCTATTGTATTTTACAAAATTAGGCTTTGAATAATATTGTATATCATTTACAAACGCACCCAACTTAAGAGTGGACAACCTTCGTCTTGTGCTCGACTCATGTCGAGCCGGATCATTTCTGAAAGAATTAAATCTTTCATACTTCGATTTTTTTTCTGACAACAGTTAACGAATAAGGTTCCAAGCCTTGGCGCGTCTTGTACCATATTCATATATCAGATGAAACAAGGACAATAAAGAAGGTGGTATAAATTCCAAAAATGCGGGCACTTATTTCTACCTTGCAAGATGTTTTTATGACAGTATATCAGATACGGACATATTTTCAGCAGTCATTGTAAAAACTTCTCAAATACCAAATCATATCTACATAGCGCCAAGAATCAACAATTTTCACAGTTCGCCAAATATCCATTGTTGAAGCGGTTTGCTGATGGCTCTTAACAATGACGCAATGGTTTTTTAAAAGTACATGAAACATCTGTTCGCTCACAATATAAGTTCTGCCTAAAGGATAGGCAAGAAACCAGGGTGCTTTGAATAGGACTATAATATGAAACAAAATATATAGAATGGTGTCACAGCCAGCGTAGTCGACAGCCGTGTGGCAAGACCGACGGCCTGTTCGTCATCAAAACAATTGGTCACGGTAAGGTCGTGGGCTTCAGTTTCGGAACTCCTGATTTATAATTCTGTAATAATTCAATATATCAAAACCATTACGTCACACCCGCTATAGATTAGAAGGCTACATACGACAGGTGCCTATATGTGACTTAGGTGAGGTCGTTTGGATGAATAAAATTTGTACCCACCTGAACCAGATTACCCATTTCACATAAAAGGGCCTATTTACGATATACGCGGCACATTCATTATGTCGGGCCACTCAATTACAACTTTATGTTAGTTACCTTAATGCAGGTTCCACGATTGTGATTATCTAGTAACAGTGATTCATGTAATTGTGTATGTAGTGTATAGTATATGTCCAACCGAGGTTATCATACAACTGCTCAGGGACAATATTGGTCACGCCCACGGTATAACTTTTCCGTGTCCAGAAGAACGAACAATTTCATTATGAGCAGTGAATGTGAAACCTTACAGGGTCAAAACTAATGAAATTCACTTTATAACACCTGGGTGTCTGTGTATTCTAGGATATCGGATTAAACAAAGACATTCGGATGGCACTGACGTGTCTAAAGTGTGTTAGTAACACAATCGCAGCCACAATAGCAAAATGCCGATTTGAACAATGAGAAGAATAGATAACAAAAGACATGGTATGCGCGCAATCTACCACCCGCAGTCGAAACAATACCGCTCCCCCTCTAAAGCTTTCAATATAGTATGACGTAGCAACTATAGTAGGTGTCAACACATTGTGCTTTAAGACTTTGCTTTTTGGAAATTGAATAAAAACATACCTTTATTTATTTATTTTATTCTGTTTATCTCGTTGCTAAACCCGCACCACTAATCGTTTAGCGGAGCGCTTAAAAATGAATCACGTAATACCGAGTAAAGTTAGATAATTGACGAAAATTACAGCACAGTAATTTTAGATAATTCGACGGTCGCGTGACAAACCATCCCACAGAAGACAAAAGCATGAACAGCTAACATAAACAATTCCTCTTCGTTTACTTCTTTCGGGAATTTTGAAAATTCAACCAAATATCAATTCCAAAAAATAGATATAAATTATTCATAATATCGCACTTTTCAGTCATGGTTGAACATGCATAATTATTGTTTGTTTTTGTTGGGGAGCATATTTTGTATAATACAATCGTGAAAGAACTATTCACTTCAACATTTTATTCGATATAATTTTTTTCTTGTAGTTAAATCTTTTTATTTTATGAGTATTGGCCTGAACATAGAGCTAGTAAATAGAAAAGTATCAGTTTTTGACGACGATTTAACGGTCTATCAAAAACTTGATCAAACTTCTATCATTTTAAATATATGCACTACTACGAAAGCTCAAATATGCGTCGCATGCGATGGAACATCCTGACAGCCGATTAACATTCCTCTAATTAGCAAAAATCCCAACAATCCCAAGTGCATTTTACAGCAAAATCAAAATTTAAATGAATAATAAAGAGAAAATATTTTAATAATCACTCAGATCCTTGATGACGACATGGAGGTTATTAATTAAAATGTTGCGTGCAGACCAACTATCCTGACCACACGACGAGAATTACCAGTTAGCACGTTACAGGTAATATAATACTACCTCTGTAGGTAGTGATGAAATTGAGTCAACGAAAATAGTATCACACGTTTGTTCTACACTTTTTCATGCGCAAAAATCAGGATAATTTGAAAATACCTCAATTATGTGTCAGTATTCGACTAAAACAAAACATAACTGACAAGCACCGTTTTACTTCTAATAACAAATAAGTGTTGTTGTACATTCCCTGTATACAAATTTCGCCAAAAATTAGCTTGGTATAATTTAAAAACCCACACATTAATAGAGGAGATTAATTTCAGGTTAGCGCCTCCTTTAAAAAACTTTCTTTGCAAGACGGAAACATTTTGGGATTGTTTTTGAAATGAGCAGAATAATCGTAGATTTTGACTTTAAACGAGTACGTAAATAGAAATAAAGCTGGAAATTGAAAAATTGAGTTCGTTTAAACGTAGAATTTTAGCGGACGGAGTTGAGCACTTGTTGACGTTTAAATACCTGAAACACATCGCTCGTACGTCTACAGCAATACAGTTTTTAAAGTTTTGTTATTCTGCATTATTCAGTGCATCAAGAAATATGTTTCGTTACCTGGCCTTATCTTTTTCCGTCCTTCAATGGATGCCGGCAGTGACAAATTTCTTGAAACCGGCATGCTCTATTGTTCGTTTCTTCTCTACTTGATATCACTGTATCGATTTTTCTAACAGGACAAATTAAAGCAGATGTAGATTGGTCGAAATCACTGACAAAATGTTTCGTGAAGCTATCGCGTGAAAGTTTGGCACGCTCTGTTGAAGTGATGTCTGTTCGTCGTTCCGCGGCGTTGAGATGCGGTATTCAGGTATCCGAGCTAAATCTGACTCAAAGCACCAAATATGGTTTTCTTCGTTGAACGTGTTAAGAGTTATAACGTCTGATTTTTAGGTCGTGTCGCACAACAAACAAATTGACTAAAAATGCGATAACAATCAAAATCTATTTATTCCTAAAGTTAAGATAGGTTAAAGCTAATAAAGAAACAAAAACAAAATTGAATACCACACTACATAGCTCGATGTTATCTGAGTACGGCAGTAATTTATACGCTTCGGGCTAATATAGAAATGCCAGAAAAATTTTTGACAGACATACTGCGATAATCAAACTGATGGGAATCTGCCTTCAACGGGCAAAAAATGGTAATCAGTTAGTTCAACAAAATTTTGCAGTAATTTTCTACTTGCCCGATCGTTTACATAAGTTTTTTGCATTCGCTTCGCATCTATACAAAGCTAATTTTTGCGCCTTCAGAATTGTATCCCATTTATTTTTGACCATCTTTACTGTCGAGCTGCTCAAGTATTTTGCCAAGCGCTTTCTATCGACATTCGGCCGTAGGAATAAATTTATTGGCTATTTTCTGCTCGTCAGTGGCTACTGTCGACTTTCTATCAACACTTTTGTCACATTCAGTCGGAATACGCAAACGAACGAAAAGCAGACTCAAACCCAGAATACTTTGTCGGAAAATTCAATTTAATTAAAATTAGCATTTAAGCATATAAAGTAAAATTTAAACAACATAAAGTATTGCAAATTTTGAATTCGGTCAATATATGGCGGATGTCATAAAACACTACAAAAACACAATCATTTTCGATTGACTCCACCCGTCTACTGTAAATACTTTTTCAACCCTTTTCACGTACAGTATACAAAAATTGTCAAAACTGACCTCCTACTATGCGTTTTCTTTCCCATATTGACATAAACTGGTAAGGCCTGTGAGGCAACCATAACTTCGGAGAATGATTCTACATTTTCGCAGTTGAAGTGACAATTTTAACGTAGGTGTAAAAATCGCTTTAACACCCTCAAATTCGTGCGTTACACTTACAACTAAGATTGAATAGAATTATTACCTATAGATGACATCTATGCTGTAGACATTCTATTTTTATATTCATCCTTTTGAGGAAACTTGCTCTACATTGCCAATTGGATAGTTATATTGGCTTTTTAGGACTTCTTGTTAAAAACAAACGCTTGACTTGGGTCGCGACGACATGATAACCTCAATCACTTTTCGATCTCAATACTAACTGAATCAGAACGCTGTCGTATGGCAAACTTGCTTATTCTCAACTAATACTGTAGTACACTTTCATCTGGACTTTCTGCGAAACAAGAGAGAATGCTAAAATATATGGACACGAAAGCTATATTTTTCGATTTTTTCCAAACAAGAAGAAAATGAAAAAAATACTAATAACAACAATATAATAATACCAAAACGATCCATATGTAGATTTCGTGTTTAAAACAATACATAGGTCTATTTCGTGTCCAAAAAGGAGTACACTCACTGCCTACACGGACCACTTTATCACTATTTCCCGTCCGATAAACTTTTGTATACCTCAACATCCATTATCTCAATGCCTTGATTAAATATTTAAATGTATCTCAAATAATACAATTGCATTCTCCACCTATTCATATCAGGAAAGCCGGAAAATTTAGAAACTATATATATGTAAAAAGTTAGTACATGGCGTAAATGTAACTTTTGCAATCTGCCGAATAGTCGATGAACTACGTTCGTATCGACCGGAAAGCGCTCAAGAATGGCGACCAAATCCTATAATTGAGATAAATTCAAACTCGTATCCACTCTTGAACAAAATCAATACCAAGGGTAGCGCAATGGATGAATTAAATGAATCAAACAATTGACAACTAGTCACAATTTAGGCTAGGGAAAGGACTAGTCTAGGCTAGAGAAATGAGCAAAACTTAAATTGAAAGACTTCAGTCAAACCGAAACTAAAAAATATATTCTGCTGGCCTCAGTTAAAATTTGTGTATCTTCTCAACGATGAAGGTGAACACAAAATTCAATACTATCACATTCTTACCACGCATTGCTGTACCAGAGCTACCATAAGGTACGCATGTAGACTACTTTCGTATATAACAACCACAGACGCTTTATCTAAACACTCCTACATTCCAATATTTACAGAATGGTTCCGTTCCACATCGCGCAGTAGGTAAAGTAAACCACTTAAACTCCTTCAACACTTTGTTTGCAACTTTCTTCAAGCAAAGAAAGTTGTTCGTTTTCTTCAGTTAGACCACGCAAAAAGATATAAACAAGTCTTATATATGCCCACCTGCCTTGAGAGTATCGTACTATAATACAGTAATATATATTCCTTATTATATTCCATCAGATGTTATCTATTCTAATGTTTATCGCTGAATATCGACATCGCTTGCGACAATGCCAATCACATAAGTCCGAAGTATACAACTAAATATGGCATATTTTGCTCATAGTAAAATACAAATATTTTATTCTCAGCTTAGATACCTCCCATGCACGGTTACTGTTAGACACAACCTAGTACATTTTTTTATTCAATAGTCTCCTTGAGGATACAAAAGAACGAGAGATGATTTGGAGAACGAGCACACTAAGCTACGTCATCGCCTAAGAGAGCGTGCAGGACGACTCTCCTTATTCTCTCTATTTTATGAAGGAAAATTCCGCGACCTTGTGCGATGTTTTATCAAACATTCCAGTTTGAACCGCTCCCGCTTTTACTATCCTTTTGACAGAAGAGTGCGATGACGCAACGACACTGTGACGCAGGGAAATTTTAATTGATGGGGCGTTGTTGACGACCCTAAAGTTATACACCAAAGATCGCAGTAACATTCCGTGAATTACCAACGAAAATTTATGATTTCTGTAATTTGGTATGGGGAGAAATTTCGAGTCCATTCATATTTTTGTAATATTCGCGTGGACAACCGAAAGTTAGTTATTGATGACAGTTTCGAATGATGATATTTAGTAAACACATTGGAAAATTCGTAAAATACCCTCAGCTGAAACTTAAAACACCTTTGACACTTTGACAATTATTACTGAAGTTCCATACCAGTGGAAATTCGAGTTTGTTCAAATTGAATACGATAACAACAGGCCAATGAATGTTCACCTCTAAATAATACAAGAACTTCAGAACTTTGGAGAACTTTAGTTAGAGATACCAAACAATAGTGAAACTCCAAATTACAAGCAATTCCAATTTATGTTTTGCAATTTTATAGCATTAGTTGATTGCTGCCAGCGTGTTCACATTCAAGAAAAGTATCGTTAACTCATATATAGTAAATCGCAGATAACTTTTCGCACAATGCTCGCAATTAATTAGATGGCCAGTAAAGGTATATAGACACGGGTAAGACATACCACAAACCAGGAAATTGAATCAGACTTATGTTCATGGACGAAACTCTGCTCAAATGGATAAACTTCACGTGAACTTACTGGAATCATTACGTGCATTTATTAATAGTTGTACTTATGCATGGCTTTTGGAAACTAGATTCATTACATCATATCCAACGAATCGAATGAATTTGGTCCTATATAAGTAGGCAAATGATTTACCGCCAAAATTAAAAATGACAAATCAAAAGCATGAAGACATAGAACTCCACAGACTTATTGCGTCACATATGACGTCATGAAACGCACGCGCATAAATGCACGTGTTGCTTGGTGAAAATTTACCCACCAAGGCATGATAAACACTCACCATTCACGGCACCGATATATCGACGTAGATTATGGGTATCGGTTTAATTATATTGGTATTGAGTCGAGAATTTTGCACAAATTGATATTATTGCTATTTCAAAAAGCTATAAAAACGTGAAATTAAGAAGTACGTTACTACGATTAACATTCCGAAACAACACCCTATTTTTTTATTCAACTTGATTAACAACTATGTCAACGCTGTAGCCTGCTTTCCTGCTACACATATGACAAAAATATTCATTCTGCTAACATATTCGAACGTCACGTTATGTCGCCAATAAAAATGTGAAATATACCCATTAGTTCATAAGTCTGACTTCCTGATCCTGATAGATTTAATGAAGTTTCGTTCATTACTAACTCGCTTCATTAATTTTTTTTGACTCTCTCATTACGCAATATGTTCATTTTCTAAGAAACCGCAGAATCACGCTTTTAAAACATCGCCATCGCTAAGTCCAACTGAAAGATATTATTACAATCGGAACTCGCAATTTTGTTTTCGTTCCGATGTTTGTTCAACGTGAATAAGATCAGAGACTTTTTGACACAGCCCCACGAGTAGATGACTCATCCACATCGGTCTGGTGGGTCCGTCTTTGTGAATCGTAGTCTTGTGATAATACAGTAGAGCGTGATATAGAAATTTGAGCATATCACGCCCATCCATGCTAAATGTAGTTTTAGACGGACACTAAACGCACGATAGAGTCAACCATCTTGAGTAAATTAACTGAATTAATTTTTTTTTTGGTTTCTGAATATTTATGCACAAATATTTAGGAATGCAGGTTAAAGGTTTTGCTTCGCTAATCTATGCTGATAAACAATACTTTTTTACTCTTTTTCACAGTATTATACACTAACAAAATAAGGCAACATTAAATTACGTAATAAGCCACGTAATTATACATATCCGTAAAACGATTATGTTTAATCTGTAAATATTTAACGAATTCTTTCACCAAATTTTGATTGAGCTTTTCAGATATATATATATATGAATCACATCATGGAAGTCTTTCTCTAAGCCACGGGAAATCAATAAAACCGATTTGCCAAAAATATATAGCTATTCAATTTTATTTTAATAGCTGAGATTAATTATTGTCTTTCATAACGCTATCTATATCACAATTGGTTATGATTCGCTTTTTGAAAAACAGATGTAATTCAAAGGAATTTTATATGAAATGTATGAACATGGGCCCCTGAAAATGTTCGAAACTATGACGTTAGTACGGTTGGAAATGTATAGAGAGGTAATGCTATAGAATTCAATGCTCCAACGCTCAAAACACAGTTTTTTGGATTTGAGTTAAATGACGTTGCTTGCTCATAGCTCATAATCTTCAATTTTAATAGCCTAATAAAGAATAAATAATCAATAACCTACGTACAGACATTGTGTCTAGGATAAGTATTAATTAGTAAAAGTCATCACGGAGGGAGAAATTATCAATTTATGTGGAAATCGTAATAAATATAGGCAAATGGTTTAATCAATTTATGGGTGAGATTAAACCAGACTTGGTGAAGACTTCATCCTATACACAAATCACCGATACGATAAATATTACGCTTCAAATCAGCTGTTTGCCGAAAAGTACTTCCCCCGTTGAGACTATAGAACAATTCTGCAAGCGGAATTGATTAATATAAAAAAGCGTATCAGCAGAAAAGGAAAGAAAAAACGGGCAAAATGATTTGAAATCCACAAAGGTATCATATTTGTTGAAGTGTTTTTAATTTCATACATTAAAACAACTTGAATCTTTTTATTTATGGGTCATTTCCTCAATTCGTGTTATGGTATTCGGTCATATGTAATTCAAAAATAACTTGCTTTCATTTGCTTGTCGACAAAATATTATGAAGTTAAAAAACTTTCTTTGTCCAGAATGATTTCTGAACTTTGAATGAAACTCTTATCTATGGATATAATTTCATAACATGAACAAAGTTTAATACATCACAAAAGACTTGATACGCTTTCAGTATATACTGAACTGTTGGTAACTTATACTAAGAAACGTTTAGGCATCACGACATGGGAATTTTCTTAATCAATACATTATATTTCTTATTTATATTTATTATGTAGTGCGTCGTCATATTTAATATTATATTCAATTATGTGTACGCTTTCAAGGGAAATTGAAATAGCTCAATAAATTATCACGTGCGAGAATGAATGATCATTATAAATGAAGAATTCTACAGATCCGACCCTGGAATAAACCATAGGAAATATACACTATATCACATTTGTTCAGTTTGAACACAGTTTTCTACTTTGCAAATTGTTCAGTCATGGCGCAATACCACACGGCATTAATCATCAAATACACGCCCGTGTACCAACATTACAATGAACACGCATTTAGGCATTCGAATGTTGACTAAGCCAAAAATAAGTAAAAGTAAATGTTTCGCAATAAACCGAAGTAATTTCGAAACATGGTGTTGAATCATCAATTTATAGTAGTTTTAGTCTACTTAATGTCATACATCAAATAGCGTATAGTAAAAAATAGTTAAAACCAAAAGTCAATAAATTTTAAATTTCTCAATTGCCAGGTAATAAGT